>NC_053460.1:8528179-9162346 GCF_015227805.2 Hirundo rustica
CATGCAGCTGACTTCAAGAAAAAACTGATTTCCCTGGGGCTTGCTCCACGCCATATACATTAAAATCTCGCCTGCTTTGACAGCTCTGTGACCTGAAGAGAGATGCTGAGAAATGTGGTGTTCAGAGCAGAGCCTGGCTGAGGTCCTGCTCCCAAACATGACTGGGATTTCTTTCTAATGCTTTGATCCCCCCTACCAGTGATGGCTTTCTCTGTCTGTGGGAAGGAACCACGGTGCAAACCTAGGTGAATTACGTTTGACTTTGTTGGTTTTTTTTTTTTCAAAATATGCAACCTCCAGTTTCTGTGATGGGCTGCCTGAAGAAGGGTGTGCCTTACTGATGTTCTCTGTCCTGCTGTGGGACAGTCCTTGTGATGGGGCTGCCCTGCTGCAGACCTTGCTGGGACATGGTGGGCACAGGGATGGGGCCTGGGGTCAGGCTAGGACTGAGCATCACCACCTGGAGGGACGCACCAGAGGAGAGGGGACAGAAGATGGGGATCACCCAAGGAGATGTTTTTCTACTACCACCCTCAAATAAATATGGAAAAAATGCATCTCACCCCACTCTCTGCCCCTCCTGGAGCATCAACCTGCCAACAGAAGGACTTGCAGCTGCTTCTACACCCTCTGCACCCTCTTGAATTTCCATCACTTCTGCAGCCCTGCTCCAGAGGAGGTGTCACTTCGTGTGAGCGTGGCAAGGGTCAATATCCTTGGTTTTCCTCTTTTCGTTCTCTGCTTATTTGGGCAATGCTTGACCTGGTGCCTTTCATCTCGGATGGAGTTTCCACCACAAAAACGAGGGCTGGTCTGATGTGGGCTGTCCCAGGTGGTGGCACATCCTGGCATACTGGGAGAGTTCGGTTTCCTCCTCAGCTCTGTGGATATTTCTGCACCTGGGGTCTCTGGGTGTAACCAAAGCAGGTTCCTGCATGGTGAGCCCTGTCCCAAGGGAAATGTGGGCTTTCCTGGGGTCAGAACTCTTGGGTGGCAGTACCCCTGTTTGCTCAAACAGCACTGCAAAGCCAATGACCTCGTTACTCCTTTCTTCCTTCCTGAGTCACTACCGAGCTCATTCCGGTAACTTTGCTCGCGCCACTGACTAATTTCTCCTTAACTCTTCCTTCCTCCACTCTGGCCTTTCAACTGGAAAAACGGGATGGCGCTGGGTTGCGGTTTGGGTTGGTTATTTTGTTTCGCACCCCGAGGTTATTGTGTCGGGTCTAACCGGGGCTGCGGCCGCAGGTCTGGACCTCGTCTGGCGACAAGGCCGGGGTGGGACTCGAACCCCAGTTTCTCTGACGCCAAGCCGACGCCTTCCCCCCTCGCCTACGGCCGGGGGGCGGGGCACACCACCCCAGCCCCGCCCCCGCCCCGCCCCCGCGCGGGCGCGCCTGACGACAGCTGCAAAGCACTTTTTCAGCAGCCGCAAGTGAGGTGAGTCGCGGCCCCGCGGCGCGGGGGGGGTCGGAGCCCCCCCGTCCCCTCAGGCCGGGCCGGGGCCGCCGGGACGAGCGGCGGAGCCGCGGCCGCTCCCCTGCCCCGCCGGGGCCCCGCCGCCCGCGCTCCGGCACCGGGCGGGGCGAGCGGCCGGGGGGCGCGGGCGGCGGGGCCGCGGGGCGGGGAGGGCAGGGCGGCCGGTCGCTGTGGCAGCGGGGCCCGCGCCTCCCCCTCGCAGCCCGCCGCGGGGGCCCCGCTGTCAGGCAGCGCTGCCCCCGGGGGTTGGGGGCGGCGAGTCCCCTCAGGGGGCGGTGGCGGGGCCGGGCTCGGGCTGCGAGCTTCCCTCCCGCTTCCCTCCCGCGTCCCTCCCGCAGGGGTCCGGCGCAGCGACCCGGTGACCCGCCGTGCCAGCCCGCGGCCTCCGCGCTACCTGAGCCAATGCTAGATCTGGAGGTGGTGCCCGAGCGGTCTCTGGGGAACGAGCAATGGGAGTTCACCTTAGGTAAGTGTGTTCCTTCCCCCGGCCCTGGGCGTGTGCGGGGCGATGGGGGTCCCCGCGGCATCCGGCGTCCGTAAGGGCTCTCCCAGCGCTTTCGGGGAGTTGGAGAGAGAAAGGGAACGAGAGCCAAAGCTCGCTTTTCGCTGTTGCTAAAAACACTAAAGTACGAGGTTTAAGGATTTCTCAGTAGTTTATAGTTTCATCTTTAGCGTTTGCGTGTCAACTTGTGCTTTGTTTGTCTGATTGTGTGCTTTCATCTGCTCGTTTGCTTTCTTTTGTCTTGCCATCTAAGACTAGTCATTCTTTTAAATAACTCCTGAAAGAGGAAGCATGAATGTGCTGATTGTCACCTGAATATGTGTCAGGTGATATTGGCGGCTTCAACTGTGCACTGATACTTACTGTAAATGCTGTGCTTTTCTGTACAAAGCCTTCATAAATGTGAGTCGAGTTTCACAATTTCTTTGTGTTGTTCTTGGGTTGCGAAATAGTGGAGAAAGTAAACTTTGGAGATATTTTCTCAGGGTTAGATAACGAGTCTTTTTCCCCCAATCATTTGTATTTATCATCTCGCTGAGTAGCGCTTCCATACCAGTTACTGCTCTGCTTTCTGTGATGAGAAAGAGCTTTCCCCCAGCTGATGCAAATTTGGCTGTTGCTCAGGCAGGACACTTAAATGCGCAACTGAAATGAGGTGATGTGGTTTCTTCTCCTGATCTGTGTTTTCAAGCAGATACTGATAGTCCTTAAAACTCTCAGAAAATACTGCCACTGTCACCTTTTCTGAGTGGTTGTATGACCTGTCGGTGTTGGCCTCTTTTATTTCCATTCTCCATCCTTGCTGTAGCTCTGTGTGAAGCTAATTGTGACAGGAGTTTGGTAGATGTAAACAAGGCATTGTGTGTCAGCCCTGTGTGTCTGCCTGAACTTGAGTTACACTTGGGCTGCTGCTCTTGTCACCTGTGACAGCCAGGGGACAGACTGTTCCTAAAGACACTGTTACACAGTTGCCCTGAACTAGGTTGGACCTAAGGAGTGGTGCTGTGCCTTGGAGTTATTTATATGAAACCCATCAAACACAAAGGGCTGTTTATGCTGCTGTGACTTCAGTCAAGCACAGCTTGATGGTTACTGACAGGGCTAAATGGCCTTTGGAGGCTAATTATAGCACCTCAGGTCCCACCCTTTGAAATCTTGGTGAACTCCTTGTACCCTAAATGTTCTGTGCTCAGCTTTGTGTGACCTTCTGCCATCTTTTAGTGCCCGTGTTACCTGGGGAAAAGCAACCTCCAACTGCATACCCTGACTGTCTTCATAAATACAGAATACCAGCTCCCCTCCATTCTCTGTATCAAAACAAGAAAAGGAAAGAGAACATATTTTTCCTTTCTCCAAGGAGAGCCTGTTAATGCAGTCTCATGGTTAATGTTTTACAGTGTCTCTGTCTATGTGCATGCACACACACATGCATGGATGGGAGAGGGAGGAAACTCAGCTGTATTTCTTGGAGTAAACATAGCCACCACGTGATGTGTCTAATATATAATTAGCATGACCTGCTGACTAGGTATTAGGATACTGAACTTTGTCGTGCTCCAGCAATGTTGTGTGAAGATTGTCCCTGCTGACAAAGCTGGTTCAGCTCTGTTTGTGGCAGTGGGGTTGGTAGTGCTGCTGTAAATGGGACTCTTACTGCCAGCACTGTTCTACTCATTATTTGTTTAGCTCTGCTCTTAGCAGAACTAATGGCAGTATTCCTGAACTGCTGCTGTCTCTGGCTTCCAGTACTGTGCCCACAATGGACATGACTGAGGGGAAATGCCAGGAAAATTTTGTACATGACTTTTTGGATTCTGTTTCTGGCTCCAGTGTTGACTCACTATGTGACTAGAGCATAAAAAATTTCACCGAGACTGAGTTTAGATACCTGTGCCACTGCACCTCTCGGGCTACATTCCTGCCTTTTAAAGGAGAACAATTAAATACTAATTCTGTACTGCCTATAGCTATATTATTAGTGTTTGAGATGTATAATTTCTAAGGCATACTTGCATTTCTCTTGCACTTTATACTTTCTTTTCCTACCAAGTTTCACATATCTTTTTTAAATGCATTATGATTCATCTTAGATTTTCTTGTATTTTTCTCCTAATCTTTATTCACTCCTCTATCCCCATCCCTTCAAGCCACACAATCTTAGCACAGGCTGATGTTCATGACCAGTGTATGTGGGAGAACTGTCTTGTGCTGCTTGTATCGCTCCAGCATTTAGAGAGGGAAAGGTCTGTGACAGACTAGCACTGGTCTTTGTGGGCATTACTGCCGTGGCTCAGTTTGGTTGACTGTGTGATGTGCTGGAAACCATGTTTGCTTCCCCAGATGAGCAAGGGAAAAAGAATTCTTTGTTTTCCTCTTTGACTGCAAAGGCTGACGAATGTTGAGGAAAAAGGGGATGTTGTGTGTGAGAAGACTGGAGAAAAATAACCCATTTTTTTATTCCTCCTTTGACTTTCTGCAGACGGAGGCAAAGGGAGGATACTGTCTGCTCAACACGTTTTGGGCCCTGTAAACTGTTCTTGGAGAATTTGGGTTGCTCACTGTAGCTCTGCTAAGCAGCTGCATGGCCAAATCTCTTTGATTCTCTGTTACTGAAAACTGAACCAAGCCAGTCCATGTCCATTTGCTTGCAGCCTGAGGAAGCTGTGAGTAAGAGAGTCACATGAGCCATCTGTTTGCACACTTACCAGCCAGGATTGCATCAGTTTACATGGAGCTACAGCCCCAACTCGGTGTTTCTGCACTTCTTCGAGCGGGTGCTTTTTGACTGAATCCTCACGGGCTGCTGGCACCATCGGTGTATGGGCACTGTCAGCTGTGCTGGCTGGGCTTCAGCCTGTGCCACTGGTTTATTTTTTAAATGAGCTCATGATCTCAGCTCTGCAAGTCTTTTATGAATACTGACTTAGGATGTGGGTTTTATGTTCTTCAGTCAACCTTACTTTTTTTTCTGGATTCATATTTTTTACTGGGTTGAGAAATGTGGAACTTTTATAGCAGCATCTTTGATCTTAGCTTCTTGCTGCTATTCATGTTTCTGTTCCATTTTGAAAATATTATACGTAAGAACTGTCATCTTCAAACTCTGCTGCCTAGACTACAAGGCAACTGCTATTTCCTAGGTAATAGGAAACAGTGCTGCTTTATTGTGTGGCTCTGCATTTTAATTTCATTACCATTATTAAAATAATAACTCTTCTTTTTTTACTTCATATCATCTACTGATGTATAATTTCTAACTGCAAACCAAATTGTCCCCAGGATTATAGGCTAAGGTGAAAACCAGTTTTGCAGACATGTTTGTATATGGTATTTGCAAATTGAATCACTGTAGTTCTAATCTGTGCATCTGTTTTGCCAAAACTTAATTTCATCATTTCAGCAAAGCAGCAATATATGGGCATGGCAATGAGAATTATATTTTTTGGTTTTTTTTTTTTTTTTAGTGTTATGCCATTATTACTTCAAAGCAGTACCCATGATGAGCTAGGTGTGCATGTTATAAATAGATATATATGGAAAGAGAGAGAGAGTTTTCTCACTTTGATACTGTGGAGAATGTCTAAAAGGCGCTTTAAAACATGACATGCTGTCTGAGTTTGAGAGGTGTAGCTAGTAACTAAAAGTTTTGAATGTAATAAAAGTGTAGTTTCTGAGGTAAATTATCCCTAATCAGGCTGACTTTCTTAACATTAAAAACTAGAAATAGAAAAGGATAGGGCAAGAAATGGAAATAAAATGTCAGATAACTAATCTAAATTGACTTGCAGCAGTTAGTAGGAAAATAAAGCCTCACAATTATGAGCTCATAACCTCACTTTATAAATGGCTGCTTTGAATCCAGGAATGTGATCACATTTCATTTGGAAAGGCAACAAAGGTTTTTAGTGTGATAAATGATGTGACCATGTGTTGCTGTTTTTTCTGCAGATTCAGCTGTTCCATTCTGCTTTCAAAAATATATAGTTGTAAAGATAAGATACACTCTAAGGAAGGAAAAAAAGCCCTTGAAATTGTATGAGAGGATGAGTGACTATAAGTGTATTGCCTCAATTGAACCAAATTTTTAGTATGTATATCTTGTCTGTAAACTAAGAAGATAAAGATTCTTCCTTGACACAAACAGAGCCATATCAGCAGTTAATGTGGTCTCTAAGGTCTAAGGAGAATCATTACTGTGTTAGTATTTGTATGTGTCTGGTATGAATACCCCGTACTTCATCAAGGTTAATTAAAAAGTGTGTGCCATAAAAAGTGTTTCAGGAGCCTGTTGAATGTGTGTAGGAATGCTCTGGCCAGCCCTGGTGGAGTTTGATATGGGCAGTTTTATGAGTTATTGGACTGATGACCCCAAAATCAGGAAGTTTTGTGCATAGGCTGTGGCAAGCTCTTTGCTCTTTCTGCTTCAACTTTGCTGTTTAATTTTGTGTCTAGAGATACTTTTTTTCATATATGCCTAACAGCTGGTAGATAAACAATGACTTTTTTGTTTCCAAACACCGGGTCTGTGCTGATACCATGAGTCAAGTCAGCTTGTTTGCTGACCACATACCTCTCTGTTGTAACTCAGTGTTTGCTGATGGTGGTTCGGTTACCTCATGTGTAACCTTGCTTTTAAAAATCTTTCTTAGCTGATCTGTGCACTGAAGAAATACACCTGTTTTTATTTTCAGGAATGCCATTGGCTCAGGCTGTAGCAATTCTTCAGAAACACTGTCGCATTATCAAAAATGTCCAGGTTCTCTACAGTGAGCAGGTGAGTAGTGCATGGGCTGGCCAGGAAATGCTCGTCATGATGAATTGAGACATACTTTGTGCTCATGTATGTATTGTGTGAGTTGTGGGGCTGCTTGAAATTGATCTACACCAAATTATTGCCACCACGTGGGAGATGCAGGTTTTATAAGTGTCATGTCAGATGTAATAATCCTCAGCACGGCAGTACAGTGATTTAACAGCTATCAGTCTTGTATATGCAATGGAGGCGTGGCATTGTTTTTCCTTTAAGTGAAATGTTATGTAATTAGCCAGGCAGTTTAATTCTAGTCTATTTACTTTATCATTGTGAAGTGGTGCTGTAATTTAAAGAACTGAATCACTCATTACTTTCTGCTTTTGTGTTTGGTCCGGTGGTGATGAACCCCACCAAAAACCTTCTGCATCTTTTCTATGCATCTGCAAGTTTGTCTGCAGAGAGTGGGTGCAGTGATTTAAGCCAGCTATAAATATTTTAATCATTCTTCATAACTCAGCATTAAGTTCCTGATATGTCCCATTGAAAAGGGGACTAGAAGTAAAACCCTTCAGCTAGATCAAGCAAGTGAAATGTATTTTGATGGAAGTACAAAGGGAGACAGGACAGAGGAGTCTCAGATGTCCCAAAGGACTCTCCAGATGTTTTATGTGCAATGCACGTTAGTAAGAAGATGATATTCATACGGTGCAAATTACAGCTCTTTGCATCAGGAAAAAGGCAGAATGTTAGTTTGTATCAGAATAAGGATTCAGGCCTTGTTTGCAGTAAATACTGAGTGTCTAAGAACAACCTTGACTCTGGTGTTCAGTGCTGGATACATATTTCATGTTATTAAATGATTTTTTTTTTTTTCACTTTATGTGGATTTATGGGTTTTATGATGACTGAATTGCAAATCTGACTTCTTGTCATGAATGCCTGGGAGCATCTGTCTGGCAGTGAACGCATTCCTTGTTTTTTGTATTCTTTGCAGGTTTTAGTTTTTCTTACCACAGTGCATTTGAATTATTTCTAGGGTTGTTTAGATAGATGATGACATTCCTGTTCCACTCAGACTGTAGAATCACAGAAGGGTTAGTGATTCAGGCAGAGATGTAACACTCCTTGATTTTTTACGCCTCTTGCAAAGTTACATTGTTCTTGCCTGTGTACACTGAACTTCTATTCTGGCTGTGGAGGGCAGCTTTAGTGGTTTGGGTTTTGTTTTTTTCTCCCCACAAAATATAATAAATGTAAAGATGTTTTAGCATCTGCATAATCCAACAAAATAGTTCCTCCCAACTTTCTGGGATAGTTTTGATGAGTATTTTTTCCTGTATATTGTTGCAATTCAGTGCCTGATTTTTTTATTTATTTTTTTTTCACACACCACTCAGGGCCTGCATTTGACTGTCTGGCTGTGTCCTCACCCTTGTGCAGAGTGTCATGCATTTCATTAGCAGCTGAACACAAAGAGTTCAGTTCTTAGAAGATTCAAAGCTTTAAATTAACTTTGCCATGCACAACTTCTATCTAGAGAAACTGTACCTGAACAGCCTTCATGTTTTTGCTCTTTGCCTTGTAAATGAATGCCTTTGAGCACAGTGATCAAATGTTATTTAAAGCTCTTGCATATAAAGCTCTGAATTTCTGATCCTGGATCTCCAGCAGTGAGTATTTCCTTTCAAAGATTTATATGGCAATTAAATGCAATTAGATCTGCCCATGGTGCTCTCTATAACTTGACATAAATGGGATGCCCAAACTGTGCCAAAAAAGCTCGACGAATCCTTTTCTGTGAGTAAAAGAACTTTAACTTATTTTTGGTCAGTTTAAGTGGGGTACTAAGTGCCTTTGTTTTCCTGAGCTTCTTCCTCTGGATTTTTTTTGATGGGATTGTTCAGTGATAAGTTTTTCCTGCATCTTTATGTAGATTAGCAATGTAACTGCACATCTGTGGTGCTTCCTTCAGGAAGATCTCTCCTGTTGCTTCTTGGCATCATCTTTCATACTTGAGGTTCTATTTTGTGTATGAAAACTCACATGAGCTAAATTTGTGCCCTTCAGTCTTTCCATGTATTAGAAAATATGCCAGCATAGAACAGAAGCTATTTGCTGTACTAATTATCAAGCTTTTCCTCAGATGTTGGGTTTTTTTTCCCACCCACTCAAAAGTACTTGTAATGCTTTCATTAATTTTGGAATAACCTTCTGAAAACTGTTTAGAAACCAATGAAATGCAGAGCATATCCAATAGCAGAACAACTCTGCTGGTGTATTTGGATGCCAGATTACAAGGGTTTTTTTCTCTATCTGTAGCCTTTCTAAATTAGATTTATAAGGGATTAGAAAACAACTGATCAACATTAGGCCTTTTTATCTCAAGCTTATAGTGCTGTTGCAATGCTGCTTCAGTTCTACACAGAGCCATAAAAGTTTGTCAGCAAGAGTGAGGTATCAATGGCATTGTGCGAAATGTTGTGGAAGTTTCATTTAGGAGAGAGTTGATACACCAGATCACTGGTGTTCAGGAAAGATGAGCTCAAACTGGGCCAAGTGTAGGAAAAGCTACTACAGTGATCCAGAGGAATAGAAAATCTGCATCACAGGGGATGGAAAGCCCCCTGGCTTGTTTTGGCCTAGCGATGTGAAGTCTAGGATCTGATTACTTGACTCTATGGTTTGGGAAGGGGTGGGACATGCACATGAAAATGCTTAGAAAGTATCAAGGCTAGAAGACAGTGCTGATGTGAGAAAACAGGATGAGAATTGCGCTTTTGACAGTTAAATCCCAGAGCTCCTCTCAGTAGAGCAAAGTAAGATAGCTTACGCTTAATTCATGAAAGGGCTGTATGGTGTGGCTGTCCACTTTAGAAGCCTTTATTTGCCCCAGTTGTCCATCCCCATTCTGTCTTTTGCTAGAAAACTGCCTGTTGCAGTTCTAAGGCATGAATTTTGCTGCCTGCCTGCCATTCAACCTTTTTTCTCCTCTGAGGAGACAGCTGTGGGGGATAGAGCATTTTGAAGCAAATGTGCTTTAGATGGTACATGATCAAAAAGCTGAACTGGGGCCAAGTGACTGTGTCAGTGTGGTTTGCACTGGTGGAGCGGAGAGCAGCTTCCCCAGTGGCCCAGCAGACTGAGAGGGCACGGAGCCCATGCAGACACCAGGAAAGCCAGTGGAATGTCTCCTATTGACTCCAGCAGACTGCAAATTAAGCCTTTAGTTGTTATGATTCACAGTAACTAAGGAAACCTAAATTCACAACATCAGAGTCTGAAGCCTTCCTTTTGAGGCCTAAAAAAGACTGTGACAGTTTGATTCTTGAAGTGGAAAGCCATCTCTTTGTCAAGCACATGCCTGGTTCTGCTGTGAGACTTGGTATTTTTGTGCGCCAAGAATGCAGCAGAGGCTGTCCCTAGATGATGTCTCTGATGCTAAACTGAGAATGTTAATTTTTGGGGTGGGGTTTTGTTGTTGGGTTTTTTTTAATGGGGTTGGGGATTATATTGCTTTGAGGTGGTTTGTTGTTGGTTTTTTTTTTCCCCCCCCTTACAGCAATAGAAAAGGACACTTTTAGGAGTTTTTGCAGGACACTGATACTATACAGGCATTTCTAGTTCTTTTCATAAAGAAACTGACAGGGTTGAGAGGTTTGGTTGAATGTATTTTAGTTATGCTTGTTCATTGAACAAGTGATTGGTTACTTTAGAAAAACAAAAGCACCCCAGAAAGCAATGTATACTTCTACAGTGGTGTACGTCTCAACAAAGAAGTCTTGAAATTAAAAGCCTAACAGCTTTTTTTTGTTTGTTTTACAGTCACCTCTTAGCCATGACCTCATCCTTAACCTGACTCAGGATGGAATCAAACTGCTGTTTGATGCTTTCAATCAGAGACTCAAGGTAATAAAGCACCTCTCCTGCAAACAGACAATGCACACCAAAACCCTGGGATGTACTGATACTTAACAGAGCATAAGTGTGTGGCTCCTTTAGACGTTTAATTTGCCTTACATAGAGTACTCTTGTGAGTATGCACTGCATTTCTTCAGTTTGGGATTTAAATCTCTGTGGAAGTAAAACACCTTACCTGTGGTCTGGGGATGTGCAGGTGCCACAGCAGTGTCATGGTGCAGTGTGGTCTCACTTGCCCATCATGTCTCGAGTGGCACAGGAAGTGCACAAGGCCCTTACTAAAGCTAAGCCTTGGGTTTCAAATCAGATCAGCATTAATGCAAACCAGACAGTGTTGTTTTCTGCCCAGGCTGTTCCTTTATCTGGGCTGTCATTTTATTTATGAAGTTAAACTGCCTCCTATTCGTAGTTTTCATTGAAGCTAGCTTTGCAGAGTACTTGTGTGGCTGTGAGTGTGTGATTCCCCTCAGAAAGCCACATCCAAGCCTCTTGTGAGCAGCTGGCTCCTGCACAGACTTCAGTTTGTTCTGGATAAGTTTTGATTCTTGCAATTGATGCAATTTGCTTTTGTGCTTTTAGGTGATCAAGAGTTGATCTGCATCTCTCAAGGATGCTTAGTGTAGTTAAGATGTAAAATAAAAGGCAGGCTGGTCACTGCTTTCCCATGGCATTTATCCTTGCAAAGTATCTGTAATGGAAGTGGTATTTTTTATTCATATAAAGTGAACAACTGGGGGGCTGTAAAAGTATGACTAGATGAGTACAAAAATTTGAAAACCTCCTTACTGACACCTTTAAAATATCTCTGTGTAACTTCTTAGTTATTCAGAGTGGTCCTTTCAGCTAGACCAGCTGTGCTGAACAATTGTCACTGATTCTCACCCTGTGGGTGTAAATGTCTCTGTGACAGAAGTGTTTAAGTGTTGATTTGGCTAATTGGGTGAGAGTGAACAGCTCTAACTACTGTGCTGCTTGACATTTGAAAGCAGAAGTGTGGAGTTAAACGCAATACTAAAAAATTGGATGCTTACAGTTTAGGTAAGTCTGGAATATGCTGCTCATATCCATACTTGCAGGGTTTGGAACAGTGGTAGGTGGAGCCCTCTGCCCTTTACTCACATCTAAAATAAAACCAGGAGAAAAACACCACTCTCTAAAGTTCAGCCATTGCTTTATCCCCAGAAATTACTGTAGGAGAGAAGTGTGTGCTCTCAGCTGAAACTCAAGCTCTTTGTGTACTTCATATATATGAAATTGTTGAATAGCAACCCAGATTAGTTGGTGGAAGTACTTATTTCTCTAAGAATAGCCTGTTACACCATGGTATGCTAGAATTCTTTTAAAAGAATTTTATATTCATTATAAAAACATATATTTTGAAGAAAATTTTCAGTTCAAATCAAGCTCAACTGAGCACTTTTTTTCCCCCAGATTTCTGTTTGTAATTGCCTTATGGTAGTTTCAGTTCATGAAGTCATTCTATAATAATGGAATTCTTGTTTTTGACAAGTTTTTGAATTTACTTATTCAGACTCTGTATGTGGATTTACAGTTTTTAAGAGAATACCTTGAAAGTTCTTTGTCAGCTGTACGAAATCTCTCTAACTGTATGCAATTCTGAAAGAGACTGAATTCAAAATTGGCGTAATTGTTTCAAGGACATGGCTTGGTGACTGACTTTTTTGGGGGGATGTTGCAATCCTGTGGTGTTTTTGAGGTGCTGTAAATAGTGTACACCATGTTTCTTCACCTCTAGTTTCTGAGGGTCTGATTTCGTCACACTCAGTGTACTAAGAGCCATGCAAGAACTCTTCTTGCCTTTTTGTATTTCTTGCCTTTCTTTTCTTGCTTTTCTGTATTTAAAAACTACTTTTTTAAAAAAAAAAACAAAACAGAAACCCCAAACTCTTCTGGTATGTGTTTCTAGGTTTGTTAAAAAAAAAAAAACAACAGGAAAAACAATCTCTTCTGTTTTGTTGTGGTGCAGTGGTCTAGTGTCTGTTTGTTTGAGCTATGAATAGTCAAGCTGTGTAAATGCATACAGTGCTATGAAAACTTATACTTGTAAAAATGTTCAGAAAGCTTTCTAGAAGAAATTAGATGGGGTCAGTTCAGCAGTGAGCAACAGGACTTGTTAGAGGATACAGTTGGTGTTAAGTAATGCCTGTTTTTAAGATGGTGTGACTCTGTTTTCAGTGTTGCTCTGCAGCAGCAAAACTGGAAAAATCAGGAGACCTTTATTCTCTTTGTGTGCTGTTATTTTTTAATACACACTTGCTAATAAATTTGACAGTGAAAGAGATTGAAATACAGGCTATTAAGATGGAAAACCTTGACAGTTCCAAGGAAGCTGGTGTAGGAATAGTCAGCAATAATCCTAAGAAGTTTCCCCCTTTTTTTTCAGGGAGAAGGGGGAAGGATACCTTCAGTAGCCAGAGCATTGCAGGAGATATTGCTGATGTGAATTGGTAGATCCTGGACCAGGTTCTGAAGGCAATTTTAGCATTAAGGTCTTTCATGTATGCTCCCTCTGAGTTGGAAAAAGAGTTGGGTTTCACAGCATTGGTCTGTTATTGCTGGTAATAGACATCTGAAATTATCAAAACAGTGAGTGTGAGGAAACATCAGCTTTTACTCATTTAAAGCAACTGTCTTCCAACTGTGTAGTAAACCCATCACTGAACAGTCCTTGGTCTTCTCAGTTGTGTTCTCTGCACATAGAATCACACCGATCCTTTTGTCAGTGGAGCTGCTCTAATTTAGAAAAGAATTTTTCAAGTGCTCTGGCCTATTCTTCATTATGAATTTCACGACTTATGAGGTCCTTTGCCATTAATTTTTGGTACGTTGCACTGGTTTATTCCTCCTCTGTTGGTAAAAAGAAATGTTGACCTGAGTTGATCTGTTTGAGTCATGGGAGGAGGACTATTGGCAAACTGGTGCCTGTTGGCTGCTCTCAGGGTGTTTCTCTTGGGGGGAGCCGCATTTGTGCCACTGCAATTCTTTGTGCCCTGCTCCTGGTTGTTCAGCTCATCCTTTTATCTCGTACCATGCAGTTTCAGCAGAACTTGAGGAGGTGCCGAGTGCACAAAGTAGTGGCTGAAAAACAAGATCTGGGGTGGGGCTGGTTCTCTCTATTTTCAGAAAAAAATTTATGGAGGGAAAAGATGTGCAAGAGCACAAAAAAAAAAAGTGAAATCATTCCTAGCTTTTCATAAAAGTAGCCTTTGTTTTTTTAATAGGCTTTAACAGTAAAGGAAATCTGGACACGTCAACTGCACTTGAATTAAAATATTAGATAACTAGGTTTTTCCAAGAAGCAAATGTATTTTATTAATACATTTTATTAATATTTGTTTTCTTGGTTCTGCCAAAATGCTAATTTGGTACTTGCTTTGTGCCCTGCTTGTTGCTTATATTCTGAAGTGCCATTAAATGTTGTTTTATTTTTTTTTCTAAATATATATGGAGGCCGTGGTTTAAGCATTGCAAGTTGTTTTATTTAGGGTTATTTGCTGGGCATCTCCCAAAACCAAGATTTCCTTCTCAGCTGGTGATATTTTTAGGCTTTAAAGCCACACTCGGTAGCAAGCTCCCTGGGAAATTCTGCTTTATTCTCTTGCTTGACGAGTGTGTCCTGTCAGAATCTGCCAATGATTTGCTGGAGGATTATACAAAACAAAAAATTTGTTTTACCTTTGCTTTACAGTGGTTCTGAGTGGTACATGTTTTGTTTTCCTGCTGACACAGGAGCTCATATGTAGGGTGGAAAAGCTTGTGTTTGTCCATGGCTACTTGCCAAAAATCATCTGCTTAAGGCCCAGTACAGCCTCAAAATCCAGTGACAGTCATAGAAATCATATGATATCAGTCTTAGAGGCATGCTTGCAGTAATGTATTCAGAACAAAGGATCTGTATCTAATATTTTCTGCAGAGTGGAAAGCTCCTTGGAATATTCAGTAAAGTCTAAAACATTTACTGAATGTCAGAACCCGGTATTATGGCTGATTCCTGAGCCCTGATTCCTCATGGGCTGCTCTTCTGGTTGTCTTCTGTAAAGCTTGGTGAGGTTGCAAGATATCTTATGTAGAATTGAAATGAGATATTACTGCTAAGTCTTGCTGTGTTCTTCTTTTACTGTAGAAGCCCTGGAAAGTTACAGCAGTGCAGTCAGTGTTAGGACTTGGTGCCCTGCACAGGCATTCTTCAGGATAATAGGAGCAACCCATTGACCTTCATCAGAGGATTCCCTAATTAGCTAATCCTTGCTATTGCTTTCCTTTGAATTTAAGAGTAAACTTCCTAGAAATCAAGAAGCTGATGTGTCAGTGGCAGTATTTCTTTCTGCAGGCAGTACTGATGTACATGGGATATGGGGGTTCTCTCCTGAACCCAGAGCTGTTCAGTCCTTATTTCAGATGTGCAGTTGCTGGGTCAGTTTTTGAAGTTTGATCTCTGACACTGTTTATCTTGGCACAGTTCTGTAAGAAGGGGAGCAAGCAGCACTAGCTAGTCTTGCCTTTTGACAAGGATTTACCTCTGTAATGATTTGCAAGTGTCTGAACTATGGCAATGTTTCTGTTTCTGGTGTTTCAGGTGATTGAAGTTTATGACTTGACTAAGGTGAAGTTAAAATATTGGTAAGTGATTTAAGACCTCCCATGATTTCCTTTTGGTTAGAGTGGCTGGTTTTGCTCATTTTTTAAAATACTGAATTCATTTTTCAATTATTTGTTTTAAAAATCAAAAATAGCTGTCATAAAGGAGTGTGCATAATCATCCTTTCTTGATCATGACACTCAATTACCGGTTTACTCTTTGGTCTTGGAGACCTCTTACAATTTAGATGTGGTATTGCCATTAGTAAATGTTTTTAGCATCTGTTTGGTTTCCTTCAGGCAGATTAATTTTATTTTCTTTTTCAGTGGTGTCCATTTTAACTCTCAGGCAATTGCTCCAACCATAGAACAAATTGATCAGTCATTTGGAGCAACACATCCAGGAGGTAAGCCAGAAAAAATTCTGAGAAGCACACTTAGCCTGACAGACTTCTTTCTAGGAAACCTTTCCAGTATGTCTGCCTAGAGCAGTGTGTAGGCAGTTCTGTTGTCATATGATCTAGAGCTGTGTTCCAGAATGGTCATAGTCCTACAGCTGGGAAATCATGTAAAATGTATTGTCAGTTCAATTGTGACTCTTCTTTGAAAGTGAAATGGTGAGGCAGAGAGTCATTGGCACAGAGTGGTGTATTCGGATGTCATTAATGATGTGTTTTGAACTGCCAGTACCAGAAAACTGTGAGCTTTGTTGTTGATGCTGTTGTTGTTACAAGTCTTTATGCATGGTCAGCTCTCAAGCATCCTTAGGGATTGTGTATACCGTGAGCACAGACATTTGAGCCGCTCTCTGTGCAGAGTCAGCCAGGGCTGTTTGCTCAGTCTCTCTGCTCTGTCAATGTGGTTATACCCCTGCTAGGCAGGATCAAATCTGAGCTGTGTGTAACTGGCTTACACCTCCCTGGGCCCCCTCCTGTACTGGGAGCACTGGGGAGGTGTGAAGTCAGTCTACGTGCAGCATGAGCAGAACCAGGACAAGTTTGTTTAACCTGGCTGAACCCACTCTGACTCTTGCAAAGCCACTTGGCTGTTCACCATCTCTGCAGCAGGAAAATTACTATCTTTAAGCTCCGTGTTTATGTATGAAAATGAGAAGTGTATTTCAGGGGGTTGTTAGGCTATGAAAATAAACCAGTGGTGGAACTTTGAAGAGGATATTTATAATTAAACTGCCCAGGAAGGTTCAAGAAATGGAGCCACAAACTGGCACAACGAGGAAGAACATTAACTCCATATAGTCAAGATACCATTTTCAGAACCTCATTTTCTGTTTTTTAAATTAAGACGGTTCATTTGCAGTAGTCAGGCTGATCCCAAACAGGTGAGTGTTCTTTGTGATGGATGGTGATTGCATATCCAGCCTTTGTCTCTGCTCTCTGCAGACAATCTCTTGCACATTACAGAACAGGATTTATTAACTGTGGAGGGTCACATGGGTAGAGCAGTATCATTGCATAAAAGCCTGCAGTAGTAGATGAATATCAAATTGAGATAAATGAAGCTGGGACCATTTCTAGCTGTAATACTCCAAGGATCAGAATTAGCCTTTTAAAATTTTTGGTCCTGACATTAACAGCTCCTCTTAGACAGAAGCTCTGAAATCTACGGTTAGATCTATTATGGAAATGGTATGTACAAGAGACTGTAGAAGTAAAGATAAAAGTGGATGTCCTGGGTGGCTTGTTTTTGTTCTGTGATGATGACTTATTTGCTAATATGTGGAGGTGGAGCACTTTCAAAATTGTGATAATATGAACTGTCAAAATACATACCTAGCCATAAGCATTGCCTGTGGAAGTGATAGTATGTTTTATTACTGCATAAAATTGTATGCAAGCACTTAAAAACATAGTTTGGCACCACATGTCCTTGTGCTGAATTTGCAGATCTTGAGCACCTGTCATATTCAATTAAGAAAACTTGCACACTTGCTTCATCTGGTGATAGTATTTCATAACTACTCTTCATCTAGTGACATGTAGATAAGAAAATGTATTAGAATGTTGGCCTCTATTACCATTTCACTAGTGCATTTGCTTATTCAAGTTTCTTCATTAGAAAAGTACTTCTTCCATTGCAGCCTGCTTAACAGAAATAAATGCTCTGTATTCAGCTGCCTGTCACAAACCGTTTGAACTGTATTATGCAACATAAGTTTTTGATAACTCTTTCTTTCCTTTGTGTTTTCTGAAACAGAAAAGGTGAGGAACCAGAATGGTTTTCATCATGTTGGGGGGGATGGTGATGGTGTTTTCATGTCCCACAAAAATTGGAGCTGGGGTGGGAGGAGAAACCTTCCTCTTAATGTGACCAAAGTACCAAATGCTAGTTTCCATGAATGAAAGGAACATAACCATCCCTTTACTTCTCTGTGCTAATACTTTTCCAAACCTCCAGTGCAAGCCCTTTAAATGTGCTTTGCTTTTTATCTCTGTTAGCCTCCACTAGAATTGCACTCAAAATGTTGTCTTTCACTTAAAACCAAGGTGGTTGCAGCAGAACTTTCCTGCAACGTGATACAGTGCTAGTTTCAAAATAAATTTCAAAAGGTTAGCAACAGTTTTATGTTGAAACCGACTTTCAGTGTGCATTTTCGGTTTTGCCAGATCAGTGGTTTTAAAACAGAAGAATCATCAGAAAAATCAACCAGGTTCATTACTTTTTGGCTAATGTTAGTTTGAAACAGTGCAGTACCTTTGTCATGGGGCTTATTGAAAAACAACCACTTTGGAGGCCAACAGCTTCATCGAAGCCAAGATTTTTATTCCACATTTCCATGATTCTCTGACCTGACCTCCTGCTGGGAAGGGCTTGCTTTTGCCAGTGGCTCTATTGAAACCACATCCTGTCATGAGTCCTCATGGATGTGGCTTTGTGCCGAAGTGCCATTCAGCAAGGATCAGGGCTGTGGGGTTGAACTCAAGTCATAAGGTAGAAAAAAGTCCTCCTTCCCTCCTACCACAGTGGCCTTGCAAGCATGGATGGGGTTGCTGTGTTCTGGCGCTCTAACTCTTGGACTTCAGCAGGGCCCAGACTCCCCTAAGGTGCCAGAAAAGTCTTGTGCTTGATGCCAGTGAGAATTGACTTTTGGATCTGCTTCTGCTTTTACCAAAGCCGTGTCCATTTTGAAGCCTTGCTGGTGTTGGTGGCTTTGTTCTGTCAGCTCTACAGAAATATTTCCCAGCTGGTCACACTCTGCTGCCTTCCTGGAAGGCAAACCTCCTCCCAGAGTGCAGCAGCAAAGAAGCAGTCTTTTTGCTTCTATCAGCAATTTTGAATAGAATTTGCGGGGTACTTGTGTGATAAAAAATTTTTAAAAATAATAATAAATCCATACCTTGCTCAGTCATGTGGTTGTGATCTATGGTTTTGAGGGAGACATGAGAGAACTTCCCAAGAATAAAAAAATTCCTTGCCCTTTAAACCTAAGCATCAGCAAACATCGCAGGAGATGGGAACTGATGCGATTAGTATAATCAGATATCACACTTGGCATGACTAGGGGAAAAATAGTTCTCCAGCTGGCTGTGGGCTTTGGAAAAGATGTATCATAATTTATCACATGAGAGAGATTTGTGTAATTTTCCTGCCGATCAAAACATTTCCCTCTCTCCGCACGTTTTCCTTTTAGTGACAAGCGTGGAAAAGACTCTTAGCCTGCACATTCTGTAGAAAAGGCAAATGATGAGTTTTCAAAGCTTAATGGTTATTGCTCAACTATTATTTTTCTTTCCTGGGTGGCCTGGCATTGTCCAGATACCTTGTGATGTCTTTCAAGTTGAACATTTGAAAGACACTGTGGGAGGGAGGGAATAAAATATTTCTTTATATGCATTTTCTCTCTCTGCTATGTCATTTTAATTATAACATGGTAAGAAAAAAGGTAATATTGAGCCTTTGGTATTTCTTTGGTAAAGTGGAAGAAAGCAGCTTTTCCTGTTAGAGGGTTTCTTTATTGTTTTTAGCCTCTGGTGTTTTCAAGCTGTCAGCTCCTGTGTGTTAGTAGAACACTCTGTTCCCCCAGTGGCTACCGGGCACAGGTTGAAGTTCTTAAAATCAATCCCAAAACAGTTCCCAAGCTCTCAGTCTTCTGGGATTGTTTTTTTAATCTTTCCACAGTCTCAGAAAACAGTATGTCTTGTTAGAGTAAGTACTGGGACATTTACTGTTGTTTGTAGTTCATGTTGAGCAATTGATTGCAATGAATCAGGACATCTCGTGATGTGGTGACAGCTGGAAGTCTGTGCGTGCTCTAATTTATTAGTGCTCTTTGTGGGAGCTGACTGGTTGGCTGCTGTTTCTAGTGATGCTATTTTTAATTATCATTGTAAATGGCCTAGGACCTGTGTGTCTGAAGCATTTCCTCCTTGGGCCGTGTTACCCGGGAGCGCACAGAGCTGATCCGGGCACGGGAGCTCTTGGGAGGAGAGGTGGAAGTGCAGGTCACACTGAGCTCACCTTTGAACTCCTGTTCGTGCTGCCCCATGCTGTGAAAGAGGGAATTATCAGTGTTCTGTGCACATCTCTGAGGCTTTCTGGTTAATACCGTCCAATGTTTTACATAACAATGAACAGAATTGTTGTGTACTAATAGTGGCTATTTAAACTACTTTAGAGATATTAAGGTATAATTGATTGTGTCATGTTGTATAATTGTATTGTTAGGGGTGGGTTGAATGAATCTATGGTTTCCCTTATTGCTGTGTTTTTACTGCATCGAGTTAAAATTGTGTTCCTCCTGCATTCTGAGATGTAACAAATTCATTGAGGGGATGAAGGTGCTGTTAGATATGAACTGGAGAATTTTTAGATTATTTTGGTAACTCTGTTTTTACTTTCTTTTCCCTTTTAGTGTATAACTCAGCTGAGCAACTCTTTCACCTCAATTTCAGAGGACTGTCGTTTTCTTTTCAGTTAGACTCCTGGACTGAAACCCCAAAGTACGAGGTCAGCAATCATTCTTAGTCTTTTGCCTCCGTGGTACTTGCAAAGTATCACTTACATTGTGTCTTGCTCTCTTTTGCAAGCAAAAGAAACCAGTAATTCAGAAGGAGTTGAACTCCTCAGTTGTGTTCTTATTAATGCTATGTAACCATGTCAAAGTTAAAAATTTACTTCCTGTTGACAAAAGGTGTGTGCTGAGGGGTTTTGCTTGCATCATGAATTGGGACTAGCAATTCTGTTGGTGAAAGGTGTCTTCTAAAAATATCAGTGCTGTCTATGCAAATACATAAATATTAAACAACCTACTGGGAAGCTTTTCTTTTATCAGATATTTTTGAATCTTGTCAAAGTGATTATGCAGCTAAAGTAGGATAGACTTCATAAAATACATTTTCATCTTAAGTGTCCTTCAGTATGAGTGCTTTTAGCAAGCCAAATGAATGAGTTTTATTTGTAATGCCTGTTTGCATATTCACCAAATGTTTGGATGAGTTACTGAATAATTAAATGCATTACTGCATTCTCTGAAATCTTTGGAAATCCCCGTCTAAAGTGGAAACAAGATCAGGTCCTCTGTGGTTTCCTTCTGTACTAACAAAAAAGTATGTGTAACTTGTTTTGTGTGAGGCTGGAAATGCTCTCAGTTGTATAATCTGTCCTTACCAGTTAAATAGCATTAAAATAAAGGAGCATATAAAGAGCCAAACCAAAGAAGAAATCAACCAACATGATGACACATGTTCTTTGTCACAGCCTGGTGCTTTAGTGGTTGTGGTTGACATGTCACAGGGGGTAACCAGGGGAAGTTATTGTTTAGCCGTAGTGAAGGTCAGCTGGGTTTCAGATTGGAAGGTGAATAGAAACCTAATAAGCCAAACAAAAATAATGCCCCAACAAAGAATAGTTTCTTTTCATGCAAGAGTTCCCAGGGCATTGATGATTGATACAGCCAAACTACTGAGGAAGTCAAGAAAAGATCGTAAAATATCTCAAGTTGTAAGGAACCTCTAGGGATCACTGAGACCACTCCCTGCTCCTTGCAGAACTACTTAAAAGATGTTAAAATAAAACTGCTAGAACAGTGGATAAAATAATTTTGCATTCTCTAAGTGTCTCAGTTGCTCTAGTTAGGTTAGTAAAATGTTCTTTGCACAGAGTATGATGCCAAAGTCTCCCCAGGAGCAGGTGGAAGTAGGATTGTTTTGAAAACAGAGTAGTATGAAGCAATCCACAGGGAAGATAAGTATTTGTGGAGATTTTTAGAGAGGAACATTAGAAAATATCGCAGAGAAGTCAAATTTGAATCTGTCAAAATCTGTCAAGTTCAAGGAAGATTGTATAGGAATGCTAAGCTACTTAGCAAAGCAGTATAATCTTCTGCTTATGGAAATGGTAAAACTACAAAGGAAACTTTGGAGTTTATTGTATAGCTGGAAACAAGCTGCAAGTGAAGAGAACATGGGAACTTTTTCTCACTTCAGTAATCTGAAGTCTGACTACTTTAAGAAGCAAAAGATATTAATGTTCTAGGCAGATTCAGGAAGATAATTGAAATTGGGTCATCTCTAGATTTGCTAAGTAGTGGAGGTTCCCTTCTTAATACCTACAGCAGTGAAAGTCATTGTTCTAGGCTAATTTTTTTCCTAAGAATTTTGTGTGTGTGCTTACTTTATGTGATGTCCTGCTAAAGTAGACCAGGTAATAGTTTGCATGTTACTCATCTTGTTTTTGTTGACTGCTTGTGACAAATGTAGGGTTTTTTCTGTCTAGTGTCAGAAGAGTATGTTATTGGTGTTGACTGTCCTGTCACATTCAGAATTGAAAGAAATTCCTTCTTCTAGTGCAGTAAGAGTCAATCTGACTTCCTTAGCATGCTTTCTATTTGATGTGAGCACTCAAATCCCTGTCAAAACAGTATGTGTAAGAATGTGGTGATAAGGAGAACAGAAAATCTATTTAATGAATAAGTTTCTTTTCATCAGATAAGGCATCTTGGAAACCAGCAAAAATTTTAAAAGGCTGAAATTAGTGCAGTGGGAGACAAATAAGGGAAATTTTCCTTTAAGACAGATGATTGCTTAGACCTTAAATACAGTGTATCAGTAAAAGTACTTGGGAATTGCTAGCTGGCAGTGATCAAACCAAGGAAAAATTTGAACTCTCAGTACACACAGTGGTTAATTGTCAGACTGATGGTATCTTTTTATGAATAAACTTAGTGAGTGTTTCACCCCAGCTCAGGAATCCAGGAGTGGTGGAATATAAAGAAACACCACCTTGGAGGTTGGGTTTTTCTTTATTTTGCCCCCTTGTCTTTTGCTGGAGACTTACTTGAATTGGTAAGCATAATATTGCATCTCTAAAGCAATTTCTGCCCTTAAGCTCAAGTGTCTGCTGTGTTGTGTAACGAGAATGATTTTGTGTTTCCACAGCCTAACTTTGCCCATGGTCTGGCCTCTCTTCAAATTCCACATGGCGCGACTGTGAAACGCATGTACATCTACAACGGAAACAGTCTGCAGGACACCAAGTATGTACAGCTGCTCGTGCTCTTCCATCATTTATTTAGATAAATAATGCTAAATAGAATATCTTTTGCTCAGTCTGTCTTCTATTAATTTGGTAATGTGCAGAATGCCTTTAGGTAGCAACCTCAGTCAGATTTCTGTAGATGTTGTCCTCAGACCTTATAATCAAATGTTGGTTTGATTCATGGTTGCTGTAAATTGAGCCTAGTTCAGCTGTGGTAGGCAGGTTCAATTGACCTGAAAATTAATTAATTAATATAGGGAACATAGTGAATTTAGTAACACATGTTTAGGCTATTCTTCCTCTAAATGTTTGTGCTGACGACCTCTTCCTAAGCAAATCAAACTTGGTGTAGGCAGTCCGAAAACTTGTAGCATATTGATAATATGTATGTCATGGCAGGGCCCTATCAAGGGTCTTAAACTCTCTTGCTAAACAAAACTAATAAAATATGCCATATGCATAATCTGCCATATGTTAGTGTATTTATAGATACCTGACTGAGTGTACTGTCTTAAAGGCCAGGCTGGATGGGACTTTGAGCAACCTGGCCTAGTGAAGGAGTCTGTGCTCATGGCAGAGGGCTGGAATTGGGTGATCTTTAAGATCCCTTCCAAACCATTCTAGGATTCTGAGATATCTAATGTTAGAAATACCCAAACTGATGAGATGGTATTGTTTTGTAGAGACAGTTGAGTTTTAAGGCCAGGAGATAAACACATCCTTGGATTACTGCTCAGAAGGGAGGGAGCCTTGTTTATGCAGACATTGTCTCTTAATTAGAAATAAGTGCACTTGAGAAAAGTGCTGTTGTCTGCCCCATCTGTGACATGGTGAGCCTTAGTGAAAGCACTGATTGTTGTGTGGGGCCCTGTTGTGTATGAGAGAGAGAGAGAGCTCAAAGCCCAGCTTTTAGCTTGTCATTCACCCAGAGGAGGAACACAATAACATAAGAACAGGGAATTTTAGGGAGCATATACAAGCTGATACACAGAAAAATATGCCTTTCCATTAAAAGTTTCTCACTTGGGACTGTGAGACTACTTCTTTCCAGTGAACTGGTACCAGCTTATTAAAGGAAAACTTGAAGGTGAAGCAAATCCTATGCACATTTTGTGTATGCACATTTGGTTCCAGGGCTCCCTTGATGCCTCTCAGCTGTTTCCTTGGGAATGTGTACGCTGAGAACGTCGATGTTCTGCGAGATGGAACTGGACCCTCAGGTTTACGGCTTCGCCTACTTACTGCAGGTATTGGAGACACTCAGAACATTGCACTGGTTGCTCTCCTCAGGAAAAGAGGGGTAAACCTGTGTAAATTGAGCACAGGTTATTTGTGATGATTCAATAATTATCAAATTGTTATATCTACCTTATTTTGAACTATTGGAGACAAAACCCAGTTAAATCCTTTTGAACATGAACCAGCTTGTTACTACACTTTCCTAACCCTGGAGAAATCACTGAGAACTGGAGCCCTCACGTGTTCCAAGTCTTTAGAATCTGTTTGCGGAAATGGAATTTGTCTCCAGGTGTATGTGTAGAACAAAACAGATCACTGTTCTCAGTACATCACTAAAAAAATGCATGACAAACCAAGAAACCTTGTTCATGTGAGCATTTTCTGAGATTCCAGGGAGCTGTATGATGTTGATGTTTTTGTGATTAAATCTGGAAGGCTTTAAAAAATGCCAGCAAGTGACTGTTAATGCTGCAGCCTTAAACTGCACCTGAGTTCAGTTCTGTTTTCATTTACTGTAGGAGACAGTGGTGAAGGTGAAGAGGCTGCTGAGTCTCTCTTTTTGTATGTGCTTTCAGAGATAGAAGGGTGCTTAGAAATTAGGGAAAGATATAACAACTGCAAAGGAGTATTGTTCAGTCACCATAATTTGAGACTTGACCATGTTTTTAAGAACTAATATTGAGATGTTTTTAACAGTTTTCACTAGGAGGCTCAGTTCTTGACCTGTCCTGATTGCTAGCTCTATGTATATTGAGGAAACACTTGGAATATGTTAACAATATGCAAAAGTTGAAAAAATGAAGATTATAAATGAAGAATAAAAACTTATGAATAAAAATGGAGCAGATATTTTCAAGCTGCTTTGCTTCTCTTACTACAGAGGAAGATAAGATAGAGCTGTCTAGTGCAGAGAACATATATCCTCACGTGCTGGGGAAGGAGTTAGCTATAGCATCATAGTTAGGTGAATGATTTTGAGAAATTGGACAGTTACAGTGTAAAGTTTTGTTAAAAATGTATATGCATGTGACTTAAAGGAGATGCTATCAATGAGTAAAATAATTATTAAAATATCACTGATTTTCAGACAAACTTGCAGAGAGGCAATCTGGACATGTGCTGTTCTTACAAAGTTTGTAGAAACTCTTGTGCAACATATTACACACCTGTTCAGATTTCTCTGCCCATGTATTAATTTGAAGTTACTGTTGCTTAAGAAATCAAGGATGACCGAATTGGATTTTTCTGATTTATTTTAGTGGGTAACTAGCTACATAAATAATGCATAGTGAGGAAAGCTAAGTGTGTATTTAGAGCACATCCTGTGTTGTGCAGTAACTGCTGCATATGTGTGCTTGCATTCTGGTAAATGTAAGATGCTGCATTCCTGAAAGCAAATGGGCTCACAAACTGCAGCATCTTTCCATTTCCTAACATCTGGTAACGTATGTCTGCAATTCATCTGTGTAATGGCTATTCAATAAGATCTGGTTTTAATGTTGTTTGCACAGGGATGTACTTGCTATTGATTTAGGAAGTTATGGGAATCTTGAGTAAAGAATGTGTTTTGTGATACAGTTAATGTGGATGAGGGATTTTACTTTATGCGCTTGACGTTTTTAGCTGGAGATAAATCTCTAGCTGCTAAAGTAGAATATTCTAGGGATAGAAATAATTAGTGGTGTTACTGCTAATAGCCACCTGACCAAACTGAGATGGGCTGGGAAACCGAGTCATGTCTATGTGCATGGCAAGGAAGTGAAGGTAGTATGGCTGAACCTGGAGGTTAAAATGGGGAACCAGGCAGCAGTCAGCACATGCGCTGCTCTGATACGAAATATTTACACTGTTGCAAAGTAAATGGTTAAATTTAGTTTGGCACTGTTGTCTGAGGAATGCAGCTGTTTGGTTTGTGATAAATAGAGGAATGCCAACCTTTTGGTGTTGATTTACTGATGTATTCTGTGATCAGGAAGGATGCATGTAGAGTTGTTTTCCATTCCTCAGGCTGTGGCCCAGGTGTCTTAGCCGATGCCAAGATGCGGGTATTTGAGCGCTGTGTGTACTTCGGTGATTCCTGCCAGGATGTGCTCAGCACCTTGGGCTCTCCACACAAAGTCTTCTACAAGTCCGAAGACAAGGTGAGGGAATTTGTTCAGGCACAGGCTCTGTTCAGTGGTGTCTCAGTCAGTCTCATCATAGTGCTTGTGTTTGGCAAGGTCAGTGGAGTTGAACTGCCATGTAGCACAAATTACAAATGCTTGACATATTACTGGATATAATAGACCAGGCTGAACCATTATATAATAAGTTTTAAGAAGCTTTTTTAAAATCTAAATTGATGCAAATCTGTTCAAATTTATTTAAAAAATCAAATTGCATAGTGTTAACTGCTTTAAGAATTGTTACAAATGGGAGCACTTTTGTATCCAAATGTGCTTCCTCGTTTTTTTCACTTAGTGTATGTAAAATAACCTTAGCATATACTTTGATCTTTTCCTAATGTTTTTACGCAGCATCATGTGAGTAAACCTTTTAATTCTGATAACTGAAAAAGCTGATTTATCACTGTGCTGCTGCAAGCAGGTGATGGTCCTGTCATGAAGCATACTCTTACACAGTTGAACAAAGGCTTCAAATGAGATTATAGCAAATTGTTTGAATATAGAGATGTTATTAAAGGCATTATCTTTGAGCATTATTGAATGCATCTGAGAAGTGTGTTTCTTGCAGATGAAAATCCACTCGCCCTCGCCCCATAAGCAGGTCCCATCAAAGTGCAATGACTACTTCTTCAATTATTTCACACTTGGAGTGGTGAGTGGAAAGCTTCCCTAAACAATTCATGTAAACTTCTGATTTAGTTACACAGCAATCCTTTCAGGAGGCTAAAGGCTGTGGGAAATGAGAGGCTGCAAAACTCTTGTTTGCTGCCTTAGGAATCTCTGCTTATGAAAAGCTGCACTTGACTTACTTTAACACAGATTTAATCAGGAGTGTTTTATCTCCACCAGTGGATGGAGGGTTCTTTGCACTTTTGGAGTCTTGGGCTTTTTCCTTTTTCTGTCGTGTCTGATGCATAGGTAACTAGTTCTTGTTTGAGATCCATGCCCTCGTCCCACAGAACTGAGGCAGGTGTGCCATAACATCAGTTGTGAGAGTTTGCTGAGCTGTGGAGTATAGTTAAATCTTCCTTCACGTTTCTTCTTGCAACTGTTTTGCTTTAGTCTACGTTACTGTAAATAATTTGCAGAAAAACAAGACCTCCTTAGAAACCTTGCCAACATTAGCAAATGAAGCTGCAGTTGTGATTGAGTGCTGGAGGAAATGTGTTATTTGAATTTACAAATAGCCTGATTTTCAAACAGTACTTATCCTAGTTTGATTCAGTTCCAGAGAGATAAATATATGTCACTCTATACAGGTGCTATTTTAAGTAATCTAGGGTTGGTCTGGGGAAGGCTACCTTCTATCCAAATTGCTTCATCTGTTTTTTTTTTTTGACTTCCGCAGGATATTCTCTTTGATGCAAACACTCACAAGGTGAAGAAATTTGTCCTGCATACAAATTATCCTGGTCATTACAACTTCAACATGTGAGTGTGCAGATCTCATCTATTAAGGAATACATTAAAACAACTGAAAAAGAAATCTTATGTTCCCTTTATAGAATTACAGTATTTTTTTTCACAAGTCTCTTTGGTTTATCTAGTAACCTGTGGAAGTTTCAGATATCATTAGTAACATTTTTTTAGTAGTATTTTCTTTTTACTTTTAAATGCCTTTATATATGCTGGAAAGTGTGTCTTAAAGCAGTGAATGAGGTAAGGTAGTTCTTGGTCCAGGTTTGATGTGTAAACTCTTGATAGAGGCAAACTTTGTATTAGCAAGAGTGCCCATTTACTGGTAGCTATGTTGCTGGTTTTCTCCTAACATGATTTCAGTTAGTGATTAAAAAACTCATGCTTCTGAGCGTGTTTTCAATACTTTCTAAGTGTAAACCCTTTAGAGGAGGAGTATGAGTTAGTGATTGGATGTCTGATTAAAGCAGTTAGTGACAGTGAAATCTGCAGTGCTATTTTTCATAGCTAAATATTTCTCCATTCACTCTGTGTAACAATAGAGTAATTTGTGCTGAAGGACTTCTTGTGTCCTCTAGAAAATTTTCTTAGGACCTTCCCAGGCTGCTGCCTTTATGATCTAAGTGAGAACTTAATCTGCTGTCATAGATTCTCACTTCCATTTTATTGTTGATGTGACTTTTCATTAAAGGGATGATTAAGGGCTGTCAGTCTGTGGCTGTGCAGTTTATCTTGGCTTCTCTGTTTTCTAATAGCTTTACGATTTGCACTTTCTAGTTACCATCGCTGTGAATTCAAGATTCCACTCGTCATTAAGAGAGGTGAGCATTTCCCTGCTGCCCTGCTTCAGGGGGCACAGAGTGCTCCATAGGAGGAGCTGGCATCAGTTCTTGTCTCTGACTGTCCTTCATCATAAGAGGACGCTAACAGTGACAGTCATTGAGACAGAGAAGAAATTTAATTGTAACATCAAAATATCCCGTAATGCTACCGCTCTGCTAAAATCAATTACCTTGTACCTGGATGCTCAAAATCTGTAAGACAGCGTTAGTCTGAGCTCATCTGTTCAGTCCACTGGTATTTAATATAATCTAGTCTATCTGGGAATGAAAATAAACATCCAGAACATGTTAGGTCTGTGTGCTACAGACAGAGTATGTCTGTCTGTGTTTGTCTGAAAATCTCTACTTGAGAAAAGAAATTTATAATCACAAGTGCTGATTTGGTAAGATACTAAGATATTACCAGCTCTGTGCATGTAACTAATCTGAGCAAAGTGGGGTTTGCCTGAAGATCACGGTGATTGAAGTAGACTTCTTCAACATAAGAAAAAATGTGTACTGGATTTGGATTATCCTGAGAATGCCAGATGCTGCCTAGGTTTCGGCCAGGGATGTTTTCCTTATTCTGATTGGTATTTACTGCAAGCACTTTGCTGTGTGAAGTGCAATTCTCCTGTGGCTGTCACAGCAGTTTGAGCGTATGGAGGGTTAAAAACCTGGAAAAACAATGTTTGTATGGCTTACATGAAAGTTGATTTATACTTCAGCCAAGAGAATGAGCATGAAAATTCTCGCTTCTAAAATTTTTTTCCCTTAGGTTATTGTACTTCAAAGCATTAATTTGTGATTAATTTTATTTACTTCAAGTAGCATTATGAATTTATTCTTAACGTGTCTGGTTTTTTGTTTGTATGGCATTTCTAACCAGCTTTTCTGGCCTCTAGCTTATATCCAGGACATGTAACAAGTTGTGAACAGATGTTATAACAGTTTTGATGTGCCCATCTTCTTCCCTCTGGTGGCATTGCCTGATGCAGTTTTATTAGTAGTTCAAGTTCAGACAATAAGTTAAGAGCTGGAGTTCAAGTTGCACGGACACTGAACTCTTAGCACAAAGAGAGCATGTTTAGAGAGGAAAAAATACAGAGGAGCAAATGGTCTTTAACTTGACTGAAAGCTATGTTTGACATGTTTAGTGTCTAGTCCATTGCTTTGGGAATGTGCTTTCAGTATTTAGGAGTACCCAAATAGATGTATGTAGGACATATATGAAAGTACTTGAAACCACCAGCAAACAGTTTCTGTTTAAAGGCTGCAGTTGTACATGCAATGCTGTCCTTTTATTATTTAATTGGTAGGCTGTGATTCCCAAGCTCTCTGCCATCTTTATTTTGGCAGAGTGATGTTTTAACTGATTTCAGGCTGCCAGCTCCTGACTCTCCAGATGTCAGTTTTAGCCAGCTTTCTTTCCAAGTGCAGTGAAGTGTTTTGGACTTAATGAGTGGCACGTCATGTTACCTCCTCGAGTGGCTGTGCTAGACCTGTTAGCTTAGTGCAAAGAGATGGAGTTTCTTTTACAGTGATGTTCTTCCATCTAAGATTAAAGCTTAAGCTTTTATAATCTTAAAGCTGGGACTTGCTGTAAATAGGGAGGTTTGCTTTATCACCCTAAGTGGCATTTAGTCAGTGTTTACTGACAATTCTGATTGCTAATGAATGCTGATGAATTTGTATATGACCTGATCTAATGCTCCTGTGTCTCCTACTACTTGAATTAACATGCCAGAATAAAGGATCATGCAGGGGACTGTTCAAGCTTAAGCTATAAAAGCTTTTCTGTTTTTGTTTCATAGATAGTGCTGACTCACAGACAGAAACATGTACAACATACAGCAAGGTAAGCCTTTGCAGAACTGAGTGTTTTCCTAATTTTCTTAAACATCTAATAAAAATTATTCATGCCAACTTTGCAATACACTTCAAAGAAATTACAGCAGTGGTATCATGTTGTTTTAAAATATAATAGTAGAAAGCCAGAAGTTGATGTGTATCTTGTGTTTTAAATGTCTTTGTGTGTTAAAAGATTGAATTCATTCATAATAGCACACTTCAAGTAAACTAAATTACTACATTGTGGCATGGTTTGCATTTTAACTGCAGCTGCAGGTAGAAATAGTGAAATAAGTGATAGGGGAAAGGAACAGCAGTGGTGGCTGAATGTTAGCTGGAGACATATTCCTAAACAAAATTCTCACAGAGCTATTGTACTAAACATAGCTCTTGAAGACATGTACTATTTAACAAGAGAGTCCAGTGCCCTTCCACTTTCTTCTGAAGCGCACCAGTAATGGGATGTTTCTTAGGCAGCAGCCTTGCGAAAATGTCACTGCCGGTGTGACACCACCTGATGACAGCAGGCTCTTTGAAGGCTCTGCAGCCTTACCACCTAAATGGATTTCCCAGCTGGACAGTTGCTGCTGCATATTTGACAGCTGCATTAAATTGAATAACTTCTCAAAAACTGTTCATCAGTGTCTCTGCAGTCAACATTCAGCCAGGGGCAGTGCTGCTCTCTTGGTTTCTGGGGTGCCAAATGAAGGCTTCCCTTGGTGAATTTTGGATCCCCTACTGGGAAGGAAAATTGGAGTCAGCAATCTGGAAGATGCCATTCTATACTTTTTGGTTTGAATTAACTTACTCCCTTCAGTGCTTTGACTGATTTCAGTCCTGTGTGTAAAACTGCAGCTTCTTGGAGTCTCATTAAAGTGAGGAAAACTGTTGGACACTTCCCAATCATTAAATAGTGTAGCTTTCCTCTTCTCCAGTATTTCTGCTTAAATCAAGGAAAGACTTTTGGGAGAGGTAGCAGTGGGGCTATTCTTCCTCTCTGCAAAGGTATGTAAGAGGACATTTTGTTGAAGTTTTCCACAGCTGCTTTGGCCCTTGAGGAGCCCCTAAAATGCCACAAGACTTTCTGGCTACATTTCATCCATAAGACCCATAGAAATTTTTGTATTAATAATTCTAACTCCAAACTATTTTTAGATAAGAATATACCTTAAGAGAATTTACTAGCCCTAGCAGTGGATAGTTCCATTACTGAGTATGGCTCCAGTCAAAAAATACTTCTGTAAATACAACTTCAGGTGTATTTGACCAATAGGTTTGTCACAAACAAATGTATATGGCACTCTTCCTAGATAAAGAGTTTTCTTGTGCCTCATTTTAACATAAATTCATTGATGTATTTACAGTGGGACAGTATTCAAGATCTGCTGGGGCACCCTGTAGAGAAGCCAGTGGTACTTCACAGGTAAAAATCTCTTTATTTTGCTTGGCAAGGATTGGGCTTACAACAGAGGATGAGGAAGAGTGTTTGTGGCACTGGTTACTTTTGTACTGCTTTACTTGTTAAAGTTTCAGGGGTTTTTTGGCCACTAACAAGACAAGATAGCTGCTCTCAGAGGAGATAAACTGACATGCTGGGTGAAAGCATTTCCAAACTTCCTTTAAATGCAAAATCCAGAGAAGATCTTGGAGAAAACAGTGCATTAAAAAGTCTCTTTCTTTATGAGTAATAAATAGTGCAGAGTTTTTATACTTTTTAGAAAGTATTTCAATAAGATGACATTATATAGCACGCTATATATGTATATGATAACATGCAGCAGGCTGTCCGAAGAAGCTTGTTTTTATGAACGTACATACTTCTACAGTTCCTGGCTTAAGATAGAATAGCCCTCAAATTTGCTGTGTTTCTGCAGGTGTTGAGGTGGATACTGAGTTAAATGGGCATTATCTGTTTTCAGAGTTATCATTTTATGATGTGAAACCATGATTTTTATCTCAGGACAAGTGTAAGTGATGGGTACTTTGCAAATACCACAGCAATTTCAGATAAATTAATGTATTTTTATCAGACTTACACATGAATTTAACTTAATTTTTTTCTTTTTTCCCCTCTTAATCATTGTGCTCTGTGTTCCTCTTTACTCCTCTATAATACCAGTGAGATGATTAGAGCAGAACCCATGTGAATGAAGTAAAGCTAAGGTGAAATAGTGATGACATAGAGCCCTTCTATTTTTTCCATCTGTGTTGTAGACAGTAGTTCAACCAGAGAGCGCTTTACTGAGCACATCTCAAATGGCTCAGACATGCAATTTGAAAAACTGACCAGTTTACAAGAAAGGACAAAAGGTAAATACTCATTAAGGGGTTTTTTGGCTGTAATCTAAAATTCATTGCAGTCAACAGAAATTGTCAATGTACAAGCCAAAAATACCAGAAGTAACTGGAAGAAAAGTGGTACATAGATCTTGAAAAATACTGTTTAATAAAACCTGGATTATTCTATTTCAGCATCATATAGGTTGATCTTCTTAACATGCTAAATCCAGTTGATTAATAGACAGTATATAGTAAATATGAATAATGGACTACATATAGTAAATAGATAGGGTAGAGGTTGAGACAGAAAAGGAAGGATCTTGCACAAAAATAATGTGTAGTAAGAAACACGGTGCTTGTCTCTTCCTGTGTATCTGGGGTTTTTTTAGGGTTCTTCCTGTTCAAGTTAAGTGCAGGAGAGTTTTCCTGTAGAGGTCACTAGTGGCTTTTTGATTACTTTGTCCCCAAGTGTTATTAATGGCCCTGCTGCACCAGGCAGAGTTTCCTTTGGCTCACTTGGAGTCTAGCAATGGTGTTGCATAATACAGAGGTACTTCTTATGAAAGCCATGATAAAGATGCTGTAAATCACCTTATGTTGCTGAGTAGTTATTCCTCCTTAAAGTGTTCCTGATCCTCATGTATTCATTTAGAAATTTTTTTCCCCTCTTTTCTGTTCAGGTCATCATCTCCGAACAACACTAACCCGTTTGGGTCAACCTTTTGCTTTGGACTGCAGCGAATGATCTTTGAGGTTAGGAAAAAAACCTTTTATTTTTAGCTGAGCATGGGAAGATGAGGAGTTTGCTATTACTGTGAGTGGCTTCTTCCTCCCGATTGCAGTAAAAGCCAGTGCTTGGGAGCGGTGTAATTTTAGTTAGCAGAAAGAGAGAACTTTGCAACCTCTTCTCTAAGGTTGTACATTTGCACGTTAAAGCTGAAACTTTGAGTTTGTCCCCTGGAACTCACGCTAGCAGGAGATACGTTCACGTGGCTGGATGGGGCAGATGGTGTTGTGTCGTGGAAGAAGCTGCTTTTAGGAACTAGCCAAGAGCTTGCTGCTGTCATTTGTTGTTGGGATTTCTTTCTTCAGGCAGATTACTTCTGTATTCACCATTTTAATACTTCTGATTTTCTGTTCAGTCTTGCACTTCTTTTAATTTCCCTTTTCCCTGCTGTGCTTTTGCAGGTGATGCAGAATAATCACATAGCTTCTGTTACTCTGTATGGCCCCACACGGCCCAGCAGCCAGTTGAGAACGTCGGACCTTCCCCAGTGAGCATCCCCTGCAAAGTCAGCTAATCTCAATGCTACAGAATTAGTACAGCGTGCCTTGATTTGCTGCCACTTATAATATGGAAAGCACGTTATGATTTTATTTTTTTTTTTTCAATAAGCCTTTCCACCCAGGAGCGGTGTGGAGAGGAAATTCTCTCAACCCTTCATCATGGGGCATGGAACTGTTGATGGAGGAAAGCAGCTTAGGTGCCTGTGCCGTCATTTATTCCTCTCCGTTGCCCTCATCCTATGCAGCACAGACCTGAAGAGACTGTCCCTCCTTCTCAGCTGGCAGAAGGGGGAAATGGAAGAGGGGCACGTAATGACTGCAAGAATTAGAAGCACAAACTCTCTGAGCCTTGGAGCATCTGGAAGCAGGTATTGATTTTAGTCTGTTTGTGTTACTGTATTGATGTGGTGGTCACATTTTAAGAAAACGTGTGTGTATATATATATAGATCTCAACACCTCGGTATTTCTGTGGCTTAGGACATTGTACCAAGTGTGACAAGGATGTATATATGTCCATGATTTCAGGCACCACATCTTTGTGTAACTTTAAACCAAGCAAGTAGCATGTGCATAATACTTGGTTGTAACATTTGCACTACATACACTTTAATTACTTGATAAACGTTTATCTTCACTGAGGAGCATCTGTGTACTGGGTGTGAGTGGGGTGTGGTGGTTATTTAATGTACACTGCGCATAAAGCTTATTTATACAGTGGATCAAATTTATCCACCTTCCTGCACTAATATGTACTTGATATGCTGATACAATTTTTTTCTGTCATGTCTGGTTTACTAATTTTTTTCATATGCAATTTCGAAAGAAAAAAAAAAATCTGGAAGGGGTTATTTCTATGACTGAATTATGTTTTAATGAAAAGATTTGATACAATTTTTCATACTAGTGAAAAATTTAACGAAGAAATAATGTTGCCTCATTTGCCTCTGTTCCAAAATCCTTTATTCCTACTCTGTTTCCTCAGAGAAAGAAAAGCTGTATATAATGGTATCTCAGAAAGAAATTCTGGAATTCCGCCATCACCAGGATAACCTTTTCTGTAACTTTTGATGTGTGATTTTAATTTATGCCAAAGGTTTAGCCAAAGACATCCTCGTTGTAGTTTCACCATTTCTGTACATACATGCTAACTGCACACCCCACCCCAGCAGACAGGATATAGGCTTCTTTCTAGTTGGGAGATGCTGCTCGCGACATTTTATCCCAGGAGGATACTTTAGGTTTCTAGTTCTCTTACCAGTCTTATTTGGGAGAAATAGGTGGTCTGTCTTTGAAATAATGAACCCTTTTTAAAAATGGACAAGAGAAATGTATAATTTTATCCCATTTTTAATATTTTGGTGTCGCAACTTGTGATACATAGATGACAATTTTGTGAGTTTTACTATGTGTGTACAGATTTTTGTAAATATGACATTTTTGTAATTTTAACTCCATGTACAGTGTAATCCTGTATAGTTTATCAATGAATGAGAGATAGGAAATCGAATGTTAACTGAAGTTTTGGATTCTGGACCAGTAGCAGGGATAAATGTGTGTGTGTGTGTGAGACGTTCTTTGCCATTTAGTCTTCCTGTATACTGTGATACTCTAAACTGTTTTGCTAAAACAAACAAAAAAGCCCCATGGAGAATCTAATGGATAAGGAAAAAGTTACTGTTTACCTTTATCCCTAGGTGTCACTCCTGTTGAATCCCTGTTCAATCTGTGCTGTCTCCTGTGATCGTTGCTTGCTAAGAAAATTCTATGCCTCAATCTTCCTTTTTGTTTCCTCTCTAATTTTAATTTCATTTTACATAGCCCTTCTGTAAATTAAATGGAATAATAATGAGCATGTACACTGAAAGAAAAATAAAGAGACTCTCAGTTACTGTTTTTGTGTTAAATACAGTTGCTGGGTGTTTTTGTAATAAAATTATGGATGTTCTTGCTTTTTCTTTTCTTATCAAGTATTTTTATTTTACTGGTTTTCAGACATTGTATTTGAAGTACTTGACTAGTCTTTAGTGACTTTATAGCCAGTTCAGAATGTCCTCCAAAGAAACAGTACCTAACATAACTTGGTAGATACATTAAAGCGTTTTGTAAGGTTTTGCCCTGAAGTGGAGAAGGGAAATCTTTAAACTGTGGTCGATAGCACAGTGAGCTCTGCATTGTGTTCAGAAATGAGATTGTTACGCTCCTGTGGGCCCCTGGGGATTGAGCTTCAAAGAGGGGGAATAAGCACAGCAGCAGGGAGGAAAAGCCTGCAGTGAAAGCAGCAGTGTCAGTTCTCTGCTGTGTTTGTGTGCCCCAAGGGCCTGCACAGAAAAGCTGTGGGAGTCTCCCTGTCCTGAGCAGCTCACAGGTTAAGGCAGGGCACAAGGAATGGGTTTCCATTCGTGTTTCTCCTGCCCTGCCTGTGTGGGGCAGGCAGAGCTCTCAGCCCTCCTCCTGCAGTGCAGCATCCCTCGGTGCTGGAGCACAAACTGACTCCCTGCTGCTTGGCTCAGTGAGCTCCTGCAGAGTTTTATGGTTTCAGATCTGAGATGCTGTGTGTGCTGATTCTTGGTACTAAAATGTGACAGCAATCCTGATGCTAACTTCAATTAATTTTAATTCATCCTTTTCTGATAAAGGCTCCAGACAGGCTGCAAGAGGAGATAAATCCTTGATGGGATGATTTGAGTAATGGCTGTGCAGATGCCACCAGTATCCTGCTCTCAAGCATATTGAGTTGAATTTCTTCAGGAGAGTGAGGTCAGGCCTGCTGCTGTAGCATGAACCCTGAGATTTAGGACAGGAGGAGCAGCTAACCAAAGGTATTTAATAGCTACAGTGACTCCCAGCTTGACTTACCATGATCTGGTGAGTTCAAGTGACTGAAATAGTATTGGTAATTAACAGTTCTCTCTTAACAATCCATACACTTCTCTAGGTCAGCCCCTTGATATTAAAAAATTCTCTGCACAGACAAAAAATTAAAGGCTATTTTGCATCTTGGCTGTTGCTGCTGGGCTGAGCTCAAAGCATTTAACTTTTGGGAGAGGCAGATCTGAAGAAGCACCAGGAGAGGTAATGTGGAGCTGCTCTTATGGGTTTCCTCACCCACCCTTTGTGAATGCAGCTGTTCACAACTCTCTTGTCTGAGATGTTTTGATTTGTTTGCTCCTATTTGGACTAAGCCAAGCCAAGCTGTTCCTGAGCAGATGCATTAGAGAAGCGTTGTGGAGCATTTAAGGACTTGCTGGCATGAGAAGTTTCGGAATGGGTAGAGGGGACTGATGGTGGGTGTGAATCAGAAAGAAGAGAGAAAGGAGTAGAGGAGCTCCTGGGGATAAGGCAAGGATGGCAGTGTGGCAGGAAGGGAGGCTGGGACAAGGCAGTGCATCTAAACCAAGAGCTGTTCTGTGTAAAGGGCTGCTCGGGGGGGAGCAAGGGGCCAGCTCTGCTTCCCCCTCCCAAAGGAGCTGAGAGGTTTGCCCTGCATCAGATCCCATTTTGCCAGGTGGCCTTGTTCCTTGTACTAGTCCTATGTGGTTTGATGCAGATCCTGCATGTTGGCAACATGTGCGTTGGTCCTTCATTTTGGTTTCCTATGATAAAACTGTTTGATACAAAGTTAAGTACAATTGCATTTTTAATAAAACATGTAGTGCATATGATCCCCTTCTGATGTGTGCCATTTCCTTTGTAAAGAAGTGTGGAGTTTGTGTGTGTGTCTGCTTAACTTGAATATTGCAGTACTATCCACAGTATTTCATTTCTTTACACTTAGTAAAACTGATTGTTGTGCCCTTCTTTAAGGAGGTGAAGCTGACATTTCTTCCCATATTCTTCAGGCCTTCAAGTAGTCCCTGGGCTCCTGTGATGGCTCCAGGCAGTGCTGTATAGATGAGTGCTGCTGTGTAATACTAGAACCCTCTGTTCCCCAAAAATGCAGTTCCTGACAAGAAAAAGCAATCTTCTGTTGCCAGGAACAGTCACATTTTTAATTCTAAACAGATTTTTTTTTTTTTTCTAAGAGAGTAATCATATGCTGTGTGAGAACTGATTCATGTGACCATGATCATTCATATTCCAGAGCTCCCATCCAACCTGTTTAAAACAAAATTTTTCAGCACTACAAGGTGGTGATTCATCATTGCTTTGGGGCTGGCTTGAGGTTAGGGGCCAGCTGCTGTTTTCCTGAAGGAAATCAAGGGTGTTGTTGCCCCCTTCACACTGACTTTTATACCTGCTCTGAGAACCTGTTAGTCACTTAGCTGTTTTAAGCCAGAACTTCTGTTCGGTTTTTGTATTTGGTGGCTCAAAATATACATTGAGAGTGAATCTGCATGTGTGAGTCAGTGCTCTTACTTTGAAAGAAATGTTATGTCCAAGCCCTCTCTGCTTGCGTTCTCCAGAGTACTTGGACAAAGACCAAGCTGTCAGATTTGGCACAATTTCGCATGGTTCACATGTGTTTAGAATAATTTTTCATGTTATGATGCAAGAAGCATTATTCCATGCTAGTTACAATTGTTCTGTGTTAACTTTAGCCTGATAAACACCTTTTTTTTTTTTTTTTAAAACCTTGACTACACCAGTGCAAAGCCCCCTCCTCTCTGCCCGACTCCGTCAGGCACAATCTGGCACAGCACGTGTAGCCAAATAAATACCTCACTGTGTGTCTGAGGAGTTAAAATACTGGGTAGTTCTGGCTGGTTCTTTTCATGTAAAGTGTGAACCAGGTTGTTTCAGAGAGAAGGTAAGGCTGAAGTAAAACAAGGGGAAAGAAAAGATGGAGCTTACTGGGGATATAACTCTTAAGCATTAAAAACAGGCTCAGTGAAGCAGAGCCCATGAAGGATTTGTTTTTCTGGGGAGTGTATGTGTTAGAGGGGTCAGTTCCAACTTAAATACCATATTCTTTGCCTATGTGAGCTTTTGCTGTAACTAATAAAGTTACTGTTAAAATGTTTATCTGCCAAAGCTTTCATCCCATGTCTTGTGGTGGTTCTGGGGATGTCTATTTTCCAGCAGGTAAAATCGTTTCTCCTCCTGGTGTGGAAAAGTCGAGTGCTTGAAACAGCAGGAAAGGTAAGCTGGAGTTTGCAGAGTAGGGCACTCTCTGTGCTGTAAGATACCATTATTACATTGACTTTTGTTCTGGACTAGCTGTAATGGTTTAATGTAATCTTTTCTATTTCATACATTAATGAGCTCCCCTTTAAATTTTACTCCTTTAGTTATTTTAAAGTACTGCATATCCCACTTCTGGAAGCTGGTTTTAAGTGCCTTAATGCTTTACACCTACACTATATATATATATATTCTACTGAGTGCATAAGTTTCATTCTCATATTATTATCCTTCGGAGAGACATTTAGTTTAAATACCAATCACAAAAATCCCTGCATGATTATGCAATGTGCAGTCTAATCAGCTACATAATCAAACCAGCTGGATTTGCTGTATTCCCTTTTCCCCTCTGCTCATCTCAGAAAACCTGCAGCCCTGAAATCCTGAATTTACCATGGCCCTTGCTGGGTAGCTCTGCTGCGTCCACAGGCAGGGAGGCTACAGAGATTATTCTACCTTTTTCTGCCTCTGTGGCTGTAAGACACCATTTGTCTTGCTATCACACCTTGATTCCCACCCAGCTCAGGGAAACCTCCTGGGACAAGGCTGTCACTGCAAACCTATTTTATGTTTTTTCCAAGGTTTTAGCACATGGCTTGTCAACAGATGGGCTGGGAAAGGGAAAGAGAGAGAGAAGATCCATGAGCTGAGTTGGAATGGTTTGGAGAGAGCGTTGGGTTGACCGGGAATGGTGTGGGAGCTTGGTGGTTTGCCACTGCTGGAGGGACTCAGTTTTGCTCCTCCTTTGGGTTTACTTTCCTCTCTACTTTCCCTTCTCAATCCTCAGTATGGTTTTCTTACTGATCATAAGTGTAGAAAGTGATGAAAAATCATATTTAAAAGTTTTCTGGTTTTTAGAACTGTTACTGCAGTTAGTAGCATCATTAGGGAAACACGGTGGGCTGATTTTCTGGGCTGCTGAGTCCTGAGACCTGCAAGTCCAGCTGGAAGAGGTACAGCTCAGGAGATCAGCAGTTTTTCGTGCTGGGCTTTGGGCTAGACTTTTTTTTTCCTCTCTGATCTAATGGTCTTTCAGCACTCTCCGGGGAATGTTCTCAGTGCTGATATTTAGTGAAGATTCTCTGAGCTGTTTGATTACTTTGTACTGTTTGAGTTTGCAGTTGAGGTTTGCTTCCGAGAACCTGCTGTAGAAAGATGAATAATTAAGCTGCAGACAGGAAGCACAAGATTTTAATACTGAATTGCTTCAGAGTCCTCTTTGGCTTGCTTTTTTATGACATCCAAGTCTGCAGTGGCTTGACTGAATGACGGATCTTGGCATTCACTACCAATTCTTATGTCCAGAGATGCACTTGGAGGTGCTGAATGTGAGGCTCAAGCCAGCTCTGCTCATTACAGTGACCAAATCTGGCCGCTTATGTACAGTAGGAACAAAACTTGACTGTGTGTGGATCCTTGGGATTCAATAAAACTTACTGTACTGTATTCGTTTCAGAAGTTTATACTGAGAAAAAAGTCTGCTTGCCTTTTGCTACCGGTAGAACCCACTTAGGATGTTTTTGTTTTCTTTTCTTGTCCTGGGTTAGTCATGAAAAAAATTGCCAAGCAAAGATTTATAGCAAGCATGACTGGTGCACTCAATTAGCAAGTTAATAAAACCTACTCAGAATGTCATTCTGAAAAGGATGGCTTTGGGTTTCTGCGATGTATCAGAAGGGTTGGTAGAAGGTCCTTCCTGCCAGTTCTCCTACCAACCTGGGACTTTAGGATTTTCTGAAAAGACCCTCATTCTTAAGGAAACAATCTGCAGCTCAGGTGAAGTCAAAGCCTTTGCCTACTATGGTAGTAAGTAGAATTGAGTAAACTGCAGGGGTTGCAGCACAGCTCTCAGCATTTCCCCAAAGCATAATGCTCACATATGGTATCTGTGAACTTCCAGCTCAGCTGCAGAGGCAAGTGGAAATTTAAAGCCAGGTCAAATAGGCCATGCAGCAGAGGCTGGAGAACAAAAACAGATGGATCTTTCATCAAGAGAGACTCTATTCACTGGATAAAAGAAATGAGCTATTCTATAGACTAAGATAATGGAGTAAACAGTTTAGCTCTGTTTCTGCCATCAGGATATGTGCTGGCACAGATTGTGTCAACACAGATGTTGAACGACAACTTTGATCTGGGACAAAACACACTCATTAATGCTGTGTTGTGGATAGATTGCAGATCTGAAGAGGGAGGAGCCAATCTCTACATTTTCAAGTGTAAAAGGAAACACCTGTAAGGACTGCTGAACCTGACTAGTTGCCTTATAGGAAACTGGAAGGTAAATTCTATTTTTCTGTGATTGCCTTTAAATTAAGTCCAGCATGAGGAAAGACTTACCAAGTTATCCAAAATAATGAATAATGTATTTTTCATGTTACTGTCTTCATGAAAAATTCCTGTCGTTTTAGTCTTACAACATGTGTGCAGGTGTACTTGACAAACTCACTCTGACAACTAGAGGCACATCTGCATGCTGTCTTTTAATGATGGTATAAATAATTTCACAAACTGTGAACTACTCACAGGTAATACATTTCTGTACAGTCTCATAAATACACAAGTATCACACATGTTAGCAGAAATGGGTGGGGGGTGACTGTCCTACCAGGGAGGCTTTGGCTTATTTCCACACCCTGCAAAGCTCCTTGTGAAGCTCACGTAAACATTTTGTATTTCAGGGCTGCATCCCGAAAATATCCCAAAAGTAGAAACCTTTCAATTTCTATATAGCTGACCTTTTCATGGAAATACATTGTTGTAGGGCTAGAGCTCATGGTGAAGATTCCCAAGGTGTAAAGCTCCTGTTTGTAGTCTGCACAGAGAGTCCCAGCCTGCTGTTCTCTCTGCGTCGTTAGTCCCAGTACTGAGCCCAAACTGCTGTGGGGCAGGAGGGAGCTTACACACGGATATGAAATGCAGCTGTGCTGCAGGCTCTGTGCAAGAGAAAGGAACTTTGGGCTTTTATGACTGATTGTAGTTTCCTTTGAAGCTGTGTGGATGTGCCATCCCGAGGGGTTCTCTGAAGGACAGGAGTTTTGTTGAGGGGGTAAAAACTTGTAAAAGAATTAACAAACATGGTATCAGAGGTGAAATCAGGCTCTTCGTTCCATGAATTTCATAGTTTTTAAACCCTGATTTAGAGGAATTCACTTCTGCTTTGATGTCTGATAAAAGTATATTCTTCTAAGGTAGTCTGCTGATGGGAAAAACAAAATGCATCAAAGTCTGGACTATACTTTGTAAAACTGAGCAACTCAGCGTTCTTGTCTGATGCTTAGAATACTTAAAAAGTTCCCAACTGAACCTTGGAAAGCCCGGCCGAAAGATTGCTGTGTGGTTTTGATTTCTTGGAATAAATTTAGATGGACTTTTATTCTGAAGTCCTTTTGTCTGAAAACTTTCTCCCTCCACATGACACCCGCAGCAGTATGAAAGTCCTGGCTGCTCTCTGCAGCTGACTGTGCTAAGCAAGAGCGTGAAGGTCTGTAGAAACCAGCCCAGTCCACCCTGGTTTGAAGCAGCTCCCAAGTGTGATGTAAGCAGCAGCTCTGTGTGGGGTTATGCTTATAAGCAAAGGCCAAAGGATCTCCCCAGATGCAAACCTTCTGAAAATCTGGGTCAGATTGTGAGAGTGATCAAATACTGTTGACGACTTCTGAATTTTCCCTGAATGTTAGTCAGCATAGTGCAGAAAGCCTGAGCTCAGGGAAGTGCCAAAACCACTTCCACTGGTCCCCTGAATCTTGAGCATGTCAACAGAGCAGATATTTGAACTGAGAAGAATGATGAAAAATCAAGACTCAAAGTGATCGACTCGAAGTTCTTGTCCTTTCTCTAAAGGCCCTTTGTAAGTCTGCTCCTTTCTAATTACCTACTTACCTGTCCTTTGCTCCACTAGCCATTCCAGCCTCAGCATCCAGTTTGATTTCTTGTTATCCATCCGAACTGCAAGTTAGGACCTCATTTCAACAGCTGTTTGTTCTCTTCTTTTGAGTCTTGTAGAAAACCAACCAGGCAGCAGTGCTGTGATTTGAGCAGACACTAAGGGGATTTGATTTCCTGTACCTTAGTTACTGTTTGGTCATTTTTCAATGAGTCCAAGTCAAGCAGCATGTTGACAGTGTTCCCTGTGCTTCCCAGTTCTTCTCCTATGTCTTCCTTCTCTAACAATGCTGAAAAATCTCCAAGGACTGCATTTTTCAATGTGCTTTTACACATTGTCCCACTAAGCAATACTCTAATCCTAATAAATAATAATAAATTATATATATGTTATGATTATTTAGACTCATTAGTACAGAAGGACTCACGTGATACGTATGTGCAAATGTGGAATTCAGGCACATTCCTGCAATTGTTTGTTGTCCTCTCTTAACGTTGTAAATAAGAATTGCTAAAATACTTGGAAAGTTGGTTTGTTGGGCTGTGTCAGTTCCAGGCTCCCTTTCTTGGCTGGTTTGCTGTGTGTGCTGCACTCTGCCTGCATTATCTGAGGGGTGATGCTGGTGTTGTTATCTGAGCTTTCTTCTTCCATTGGAAAGGCTTCTTCACCTGCTTCTTCTGAGTACAGGAAAGCCGTGGGCTGTGGAGCAGGTTCCACATTAGCCAGATCTCAGCAACTTTCAGGCTATGAACTACCATGAGATCTTTGTAAAAACAGGGATCAAACGTCTGTAGGTGTGGGGCAGCAGACGGCTTAACAATGCCAAAGGTCTTGAATCCTTCATGTAAAATGGGCTTGAGGTTGATTCTCTGTAGGCACATGCCCAAAAAGACATCATCAATGGGGAACAGCTCCACCTCTCTGCAAGCCCTAGACAGCTTCCTCATGGTGCATCTGGACAGCAAAAAGCCTCCTCCTCCAGCGTAGGCGGGGTAGATGCTCAGCCCATACATGATCTCTGGGATGTAGTATTTGCTCTTCCGGACACGGATGGGACGGGCATTGTAGATGATGTCCCCAACAAAGAGATCTTCAGTGGGATTGTGTCTCTTGAGGAAATCAACAATGTTCTCAACATTGACAAAAACATCAGCGTCACCTTTAAAAATGAATTTCACGTTGTGGCAGAATTCAGCAGCCCAGCTCAGGAAGTGGATCTCCTTCAGGGTCAGGTTGAAGAAAGTGTCCATGAAGTCCCAGAGTAAAATGTCCCGGTATGTCTGACTCTCCTGGTGCATCAGGGTCTCCCATGTTGCCAGCACTGTCCTATTCTTTGGTGTTCCTAGGAGGAACACTCGCTGGATCTGCTCCCCATTCACCAACCCCTCCCTGCCCCAAGTCTTCCGGACAATCTCACGCCTGTCAAAGTCTTCAACTACTGATTTGATAGCAATGAGCAGAAAGGGACCTCCTGGTGCTTTTTGGCATTTCCTGGGCTGGTTAATGAGGAGATTGAAGTTCCTGTTATCTTTGTTTAGGAGGTAGAGCTTGAAGTTGAAGGCAGAATCAGTCAGCGGGGCTGGAGTTGTAGTTTGGACCCTGGTTTCGGCCACTTCTGTTTGTCTCATGACAGGGGTAACTTGGGCTCTGGGTGCAGTTGCCTCTGCTGGTATCAGCCTCTGAGGTGCTCTGGGATTGGAGAATGTTTTTGGTGTTACTCGAGGCTTGTTCTGTGTTGGCTCCTTCTTTCCTGCCGGGACTAAATGTTCCAGTTGGGAGTACAGCAAAGAACAAAGCACTACCAGCAAGAAGAGGGTACAGATCACATCCCCTTTGAGGCGAACTCTCATTGTCTCTCTGGTGTTCCTGGGATTGTTAAAAGCTGTGTTTGAGCTGCCTGGCACCTCTGTCCATCTGTAAATAAACAGAGTGTGCCAGCAGTGAGGATTTGGCAGGTCTGAAGCAAGCAGGTAAGGCTAACTGAAACATCATTTAAAAACCCAGCAGCAAAGCACATTTTACTCACACAAGCACCGAGATGTTGAGGAACTTGTCAAAGGCACACAGGGTTGCAAATTTACTGCTGATCCCAGTGCCAGCTCTGTGACTTGGTAGGTTCAGTCACTAAGCAGTCATCCATCATCCTGAAAACCACTCTCTGAGCACAACCCCAAATCCTTCACCCCTTACTGTTGAACGTGTTTTGTCGTTTCAGAGATTTCATTGGGAAAAGCAAAGTGGAAAATGATGACTGATGCTATTCTCCCATAAATAATTACCTTTTTTCCCCTAGCTTGACAACCATTATTTGCTGCCTTTTACCCTTTTTGACTCAAACCAGGAGGCCCAGAGCTGACTGCTGAAGGGCAGACTCTTCATAGCAGTGCGTTGCTGGTGTTTCACTGCACACAGAGCCAGCTTTTGTTAAACCAACTGTGATTTGGATTCAAAATTAACACATTGGGTACAATCTAGAATTCACACAGGACCTTTCTCCTGCTAGTACTCTTTTTAAAATATTAAACCACTGTAAGTAACTTCCACTAATAAGGTTAGAAGGGGTCGTGGTTGTTTCTCCTCTGCCAAATCACTCTAATCCCTAAGCGAGAGGTGGGGAAATAAATCCCAATATGCAGAAGCAAGACAGAGCACGGTGTTAGGAAAATGTTGTTCATATATGATAGATGAAGCTGCCTTTTGAAATACAGGATTTTTCCTCACTTACACTTTTCCTGGAGATCTTCTTATTCGATCAGTTCTTCAACTGCAAACAAAATGAGAATGAAAGAGTCGTAAGAAGGCAGCAAGTAGCAGGTAACCACAGTTCAGGGAAAGAGCTGGTCGGGTGTCTGCAGCTGCAGCAGAGGCAGCTCCTCCCATCACCCTGTAGGTGCAGCCACTCCTTGCAGCAGAGCTGGACAGAGGGACCCCACAGCTGCTCCAGGAGGAGGTGAGTGACCATCATCATTCCTACCATCCTCGACGAGAAGGAAGTTGAGCCCCACCCCAAAATTTTCCCCAAGTGCCCACAAGTAACAGGTATGCATCCGCTAATAATGTATCATGTTCATATGTGATTTGTGTCTCTCTCTTGCCTGTGCTGTGCTAATAGAAGCTACCTGTGGAGTTGTTACAGTTCTCTGTCTTGAATTAGCTGAGATCATATCCAAAGATGACCTCTGGGATAAAAAAAGCTGGAGAGGAACTTTTGACAAGGGCATACAGTGGTAGGACAAGGTGCAAACGCCTGGTAAGAACTTGGTGGTATCTGTTTTCAGCAAATCTCCTTTTACTGTCTGGGATTGGATCACCTGCTAATTGTTCATTAACCATCAATTTTGTATCAGCCATAATGTTAAATTTTCGAACTCAAAATTAGATTGACGAGTCTGTAATTATGAAGTAATAAAACAGTGGCACCTGTGGTATCTAAGCAATATTTCAAGACCTATGAGGAAGAAAAGTTATTACTTGAATTATTACCCATTGATTTCTTGCCCAGACCCTTCAAAATTCTTAGATGCACATTATTTGGGCATCATTATTTAAATACTGTGTTTCCTCATTACTGGTTAACTTCACCTCCAAGTTACTGTTGAGAGTATTTCATCATCATATGCTACTGCATATCTTTTTCCTAAGTACAGCTCCAAAATGTTTACTGACCTCATCTGCTTTGTCTCCATTATTTATGAAATTGTTATTTTGGAAAACAGCATACCCATGCCTTGGTGTAAGGCTCTTTGCATTCCTGGTAGATTTAAAATCACTTTGGCCTTGTCCTGATGACCATGTTTTTTATCCCTTGGGCCCTGTTTCTTGCCTTTTTCTGCTCTCTGATAGAGGCTTTTCTTAATTTGTTAGCTTATTTTGTTTACCTTTCACTCCTCTCCTAAGCCAGGCAGATGTTTTCACTGGCGTTACTTTGATACTAATGTATCAAAGTTTCAAATTCAAGTGTTCAGAACATTCGGGATCTGTTTTCTGTTTATGTTCTTTCTGCCACGTGGCTTGGCTCATAACTCTGTTCAGCCTCATGAAACAGTCCCTCCTGACATGTATAGGATGTTGGTTTGCATTTTACATCTGAAGTCCCATCTCTTTATTCGCAGTAATAGAAAATTCCTTTTTGCTTTTCTATGCAAAAGTTTGATCTCGTTTCAGCTGCCAGACTCCAGATGGTAATTAAGGAGCTGGATGAAAATCCTGGCTTTTTTCTGTGTTTAATGTTATCAGCAAGGTTTTGGAATAAAATGTGTGTGTCCATGAAACTCGTAATTTCCATGGCTCGCAGATTTATACTGCCAACGTCTCAGAATCTGGCAATAAGTGCCCTTGGAAAAGCCAAGAAAAACCCTGAATTGTTACAAGCCTGGGCTGATAGCCCAGATTTTCCTCTGTGTTTTATTGAAAATAAAGGATCCGAAAGAGTGATTTCCATGCCGAAATAAAACAGTTCAGTGCTGAATATAGACTTCTCATTTTCAAAAGAAGTTGCCAGCCCTTGAAGTGATTCCTTGACCTAATTATATGGATTTTCCAGTCTTTGTTAGGTATTTCCTTCTTTGGAAGGAAAATACCCTTGATTATTACAGCGGTGTAAGCTCTATCCATGGATGTCAGTGTGGGAAAAGCTGTTCTGCTCTTGAATACAGAGGAACTGATGATTCTGGCAGACGCTCTGGTACGTCCTCGAGCCAAAAGGATTATTCATCCATCTTGACACCAGGGGAAAAGAATTATAGGGCTCTCAAAGTGAGCAGGAAATATTTGATGCCGAACGAAAGATGAGAGCACAGCAGTGTTTCTCAGCACAGCACATCCCTGAGTGTCCATATCTGTCTATCCTCTGCTTCCTACGCTGCTGTGGGGAGCCTCCATCCAACCCACGAAACAGAGCTGGGCTTACAAACTGCTGCATCACTCAGTGCCTTCAGGAATGGCCTGGCTGCCAGCGCTGCCTCTTGTGTCCTCCAAGCTTGGAAAATCAGGCAGCTATCCCTCTCTGTGTTGGCTGTCTGGGGATGGGTACAGAGGGGTGTTGAGTCTGGCTTGATGGGGTCTGAATGGGATAATAGGGTTTGTGTACCACAGCCAGCAGGGTCCTGGGGAAGGCTGGGGATGTTGCATCCTCGGCTGAGCAGCAGCAATGTTAGAGGGCTGAACAGGGCATAGGAAGAGGTTGACAGGTCCCATATCCATCGGGTGGCAAGATGAGGAGCCCATAAATAAGGAATGAGTTGGAAGCCCAAGAGACAACAAAAGGCTGGAAAGCTGGAAGTGGCCAGAACTGGGCATGGCACCCTGGTGAACATCCAGGTAGGGAATTTGACCTGCGCTGTTGCACGCTCAGGCAGAGGGCCCAGTCCTCTGCCTGGTTTTCATTTATTTGAGAGGAGGATTCTGAAATATGGCCAAGAACAACTGCAATAAAAGCAGTCAAATGACAATTACAAAAAAATAAATTGCTAGCCCTTCATTCCCAGTTGAATGATGTGAAGCCTTGAGCTCACCCTGGAAATCTTCTTTTGCAGCAGTAATCACATCTCCATCACTTGGTGCTTCTGCTCAGGGCCAAAGTGGGAAAAAGTCCTCTGGATCCTGTCCCCAGATTCAGTCAAGAAGCCTTGGTGATTCTGGCACATTGCTTTGTGCCTTGAGGAGTGGTTATTCCATCCAGCCAGCCCTGGGAAAAGCAGCTGAGATAATCAAGCTGAAAACATGATCCACTGAGCATGGGGGCACAAAATCAGCAACGAGCTCTGCTGCCCACTCATCCCAGCCTGGCTCACAGAAACATCCATCCCCACCAAACAGCTGTGGGGTATCCTCAAATCAGCTTCCTCCCTGCTGCATGGGAAGTGCTTCCAGCGCCCTCCTGATGCTGGAGCTGCTGCTGGGAGGTTTGGGCTGGGCAGCAGAGGAACACTGTGTGGCCATGCAATATGTGGGGGTGTGGCTGCTGATGGAGGTGTCTTATCTGTCTCTCCATAAAATGAGCTAAAGAAAGTGTCTGGGATCCAGCATTGATGGGTTTGATGAGGTTTTTTTGTAATCATCAGAGAAGATTGTTTAATTCTGGGTGGTGGTGGTGCATCGAGGCAATGCTTCAGGTCTGGGATATTTGTTTTCATTTCATGTTGGCTGAATGCATTTCACAAAAACATCTTGTAGCAGCCAGTGCTGGATACTGGGACCTGCCAGGGCTCTGGCCTGCATGGGGAAAAGTCTGTGCACGTGTGTCTCTCTGTCTTGTTTACAGGAATTTTTCCATGCAGATTCCCTTGGCAAGAGCAAAGAAAGCTCCCAGGACCCTCCTCACCTGGTTCCACTGCCTCACAGAGTCCTGACACTGTTCAAAAAACAATAATGATATACCCTCTGCCCATCCTGCAGCTGGGGCTGTGTGAAATAGAAGTGTGCAGGTGAGCTTTATTCCAGCAGAACAGGATGCTGACACCAAGAAGTCTGCACTGCCTGAAGCCCGCATCTTCCCACTGACATCCTTGGTCCCAGGCTCTGAGCCCCTGAGGGCTGGGAGTGTTTGACTACTGTGTCTGCACCAGTTCAGTTTAAATGTCTTGCTGAACATTTGGACATGGGAGGCATTGTTTCAGGTGATGAATCACACGTTTTGCCCTCTTCAAGCTGCATTGAGCTACCATCCTTCTCCTACCCTTCTACAGGAACCTGAAGTGAAGTGCAAAGGCTTCAAGTTCTCAGTCTTGTGCTGGCAAAACCTCATCTGGGCCCTTTGGGGTACCCACAGAGAAATGTGTCAGCTTCCAGTGCTGACACATGTGGGGTCATGTAGGTGAGGTTTGTTCTGCCCCACATACAAAAACTTGCATGAAACAACTTGAGTTTAATGATTTAAGCTGGGTTTGAAGTGTTTAAAGGGGAAAAGTAGCTCTGTGTGTTGGAGCAGGGGAAGAAGCCATGTTCCATTTCTATGTTTAGGAGTCATGTAATGGCTTTTATTCCTTCATGATTTTGGGGTTTTGGGTTTGTTTGTTTCTCTCTTTGTTTTTCTACCCCCCTACTCTAGGCAAAGTCAATAACCTCATTAAAGTTACTGCTTTAAGTGCCCTGGTGTTGAGCAACAACTCTCTGCATTTCAGGGTATTTGTGAAGAGATCTCATTTGGAGTTAAAGGATTATAAAGTGATGCCGAATTATTTGTTCTTCTCGATTAGAAGACAGAGGTGGCTAAAATACAAAGACCCCTTCTGGCCTGCTGGTAAGTGCAAAGCTCTAGAAAAATGAATTAACCAACATTTGCTGTGCTGCCTTACCAGATAAAACCTCATCCTATTCAGCTGCTTACAAGTTCTGGAGTCTATAAACAAACTGAGAGCAGGCTGTGGGATTTAATTAGCTGACTGTCTTGAAAGCTATCCCAGGAATTGGGTTCATGAACCAGAACCAAGGGAGCACAGTGAGAGAAGCAGAGGCTCAGCTGCACGTGATGGCACAGCTCGGACAGTGCCACAGTCACAGCACTGCAGCATCACTGCTGCTGTTATTTGCTGTAGCACCTGGAGGCAAAAGCTCTGTTGAGTCAAATACTGAGGAAGCAGGTAACAAAAATGCAGGCCCTGCTCCAAAGACAATTTCCAACTTTCCTGTCACAGCTGCTTTTCTGTGCATTTTAAAATTTTTTTCCAGGCCAGAGCAAACGAATGGATGAGATCCATGCTGTTGCAGGACAGGGTGCCTTATTTATCTGCTTGCCCCAGTACTCAAATATATGGTTTGATCAGCTTCCCAGCTGGCTGGTTCCATTTTATTGCAGCTTCTCCTGTTGGCACTGCCAGGCATCCCTGTGCAATGCCAGTCACGTTGGATCACTGCTTGCAAATGGCTGCTGCGGTTGCCTCCTTTCACCTTCCACCGCAGTCACAAAGTTTTTATGGATTGTACAAACTTAAGCAGAGAGGAACTGCAGAGCTGCTGTGTGAAGGCTGTTGAGATGGCTGTTTCCACGTGCAGAGGTCCCAGAAAGGAGCTTGTCCCTCCTCGCTGGGGCCTGGTGCAGTCCCATGGCAGCTGATCCCGGGCAGGAGCAGCTGCCTGCAGGACGGAGCTCCAGGAAAGGCTGGCTGCCAGCACCCTGCTCCCCTCGCCCTGCTAGCCCAGTGCAAGTCACTCAGGCACACTGGCACAGTGTGGGGGCTGCAGCTGATTTAAGCAGTGCGTGCTGCCTTCTGTCCCTTTTGGGGCAGGGCGCGCCGTGGGGGCAGAGGCGCACAGGACTGTGCTGTGCCAGGCACCCGGGCCGGGCTCCAGCAAACCGGGAAAACTCCAGCTCCCCCTGAGCACGGCACCACATCTCTAACGAGAGTGCTCAGCTACCTGCAGGGTAGGAGAAGGGAACGCCCAATGACCCTCTGCAGGCTCAGCAACCTCCGGAGGTACTTTCCTACATTCGGATGCGGTCTTGCTCTTTGGTAGTGTGATTTTCAGAATGGCAGAGGGCTCAGCAGCTCAACTCACGCCCTGAGTGCTTTGGGGAGACAGGCCCCTCTCGAGCAGCCAAGGTGAGAAACCTGCCATCTCTCTTCCAAACATTAATTTCCCTGGGCCCCAGGAGGGGAATAAAGCCTTGCAGGCTTGTGAAGGGGTAAGAAACAGTCCCACTGAAACAAACACCTTCCTTTCCCAGCCCTCCCCAGGCTGCAGTACTTTTCAGCTCCCAGACCCTCTTCTGATAAATAATTTGCCCAATGCACCCCAAAGCCCAGCAACTGCAGTGCAGTAGCATGGATGTATTGTTACACCCAGGCTCAGATGGGAGAGGGAGTACATGCTGATGTGCCCCACTAATTTCAAGATTATTCCCAACACATACGTTTCTCAGAATCTGCCCAAACGCTATTAAAAAATATGATCAGTAACTGCCTGTTTCACAGGGGCTAAATTATTTTCAATCTTTGTGCCACTAGAGAGCTTGAAAACTCCCATGTTTTGCTCAAAGCATACCACAGTGTAACATGGGGAAGATTCACGTCCTTTTACTGGTGAAGAATAGCTTGTAAATGTAACGTCCCACCACTGGAACATGTTTGTGGTTGGGAGAAAACTCTGTCTCAGAGCACTGCAGGCATCGTCTAAAGAACCCCCACACGTCTGTAAAAACAACCTGAACATTCAAAGAAAGTTCTTTGGGAAGTAAAGTGTAAAGTAGATGTTTCAGGGCTGGAGCCTGCGTGTTGAGCCTGCAGCCGACCCTGCTGCGTGTTAACCATCACGGGCCAGGTTGTTGCATGTAACATTCAAGAGCAACAAGGCAAAAAGAGAAGCTGGGAGCAAAGGGAAGCAGTAAGGACAGACTCCAGTCCCCCCTGCTCGCTGCACAACTCTCCCCGACCCACCCAGATCAAACACACTTAGCAGATACTTACATCCCATTTGATAGCGCTGATCCTGCGTCCCCTCGGTAATGTCTGTGCAGCGGGCTGCCAAGGAGGCACATCTGGATGTAGTTAGTGAGAGACATTCCTCAGCCTTCCAGCGAAGCCGAGGGAACCCTGCGGGCGCGGAGCAGCGCTCGGGTCCCTTCCCCAACGGCAGCGAGCGGAGCTGCCCGAGCCGGCCGGGCCGGAGCTGGAGAGGGGTTGGGAGAGGGCTGGAGCGGGGCTGGGTGCGGGGCTGGGAGAGGGCTGGAACGGGGCTGGGAGCGGACAGGAGCGGGGCTGGGAGCGGGGCTGGAACGGGGCTGGGAGAGGGCTGGAACGGGGCTGGGAGCGGACAGGAGCGGGGCTGGGAGCGGGGCTGGAACGGGGCTGGGAGCGGGCTGGAACGGGGCTGGGAGCGGACAGGAGCGTGGCTGGGAGCGGGGCTGGAACGGGGCTGGGAGCGGACAGGAGCGGGGCTGGAGAGGGCTGGGAGCGGGGCTGGAACGGGGCTGGGAGCGGGCTGGAACGGGCCGGAACGGGGCTGGGAGCGGGCTGGAGCTGTGAAGCGGCCGGGGCCCGCGCACAGCCCCAGCTCGGCAGCGAGGGGAGCACAGCGGCAGGGGAAGGAGCCGCGTCCCCGTCCAAGCCCTGACACGTGACGGGGCCGGGGAGCGCCGATGGCTCCGGCGGGACAGGGCGGAGGTGTCGAGGGAGAGAACGCTCAGCCAGGTTGGAGACTTTCACCAGTTCTGCAAAAAGGCTGGTTTTTCTTTCCCACCCCACGTAACTTTTTTTCAATAGGAAATGTACTAATTTTTCCGAGTTTCTTTTTCTTTTTTTTTTTTTTTTTTTCTCTTTTCTTTTAATTCCCTTGTGACTATTGACCTCTGCTAAGAGTCAAATTGAAAAATAGAGGTTGGGTTCAGCTCAGAAGTTAAATCCACTTGGGGGTTGCTTTTTTCTTTTCCTAGTAGGGAAATGATGGGAGGAAGTGTGAGGCGAGCCGTGCAGAGGCTGAAGACAAATTCAAGGGTCCCTTTCAAAACCTGAAACAACAACAAAACAACTCAAACCCCACTTTTTTTTTTTTTTTTAATTTTTCATTTATTTAATTTGAAATATTTCGAAGCAATTTTTATTTGGAGCCAAATCTAACGTGCCATCACTACTGATCTGCCAGCTGAGTGCAGCCATAGCACTTGCCATCCCTGTGGCTGTTTCTTTGTCTCTGCATAGTAAACAATGACCCTTATTCCTCTGACATAGGCCAAGGGTCTGGAGAGCGCCCAGACCACAGCCGCTTTAGGAAGCAAAGCTTTTCATTTACTTGTCATAAGAGCAGGTTTTGATCTACTCTGTTGTTTTCACAAACACCTCTTTTAAAAACATAATATAAAAATCTCCTTTTTGTAAGCATTTCTGCCTTTTTATTTTTTTTTTTTAATGTATTTTTTTATTTCAGCTCAAATGTTGTGCTTTGCTGAACACACTGTCTCATGAAGAGTGGGTTCCTGATGGGCCAGCCTCAGACCCTGCACTCAGGTGCTGCAGGCTGATAAAGTGCCTTCCTCACGACTGGCAGCTACCTGAGCAGGTCCCTGCTGAACAGCACAGCTGATCACAAACCTCAGCCATGAACGTTACCTAGCTTCAGCTTGCTTTCCCTGTGCCAGCCCAAGGTACCTCTGTTCTTTTCTTTTGCAGCAGCAGCCCCAGGTTCCGCATCATCCCTGCTCTGTAAGGAGGCAGTTGATGGTCACAGAGGCAAAGACCAGCTCCTGTCTGCCTGTTCTCAGCAGGGCTGGCTGTGGAGGGAGGGGGACTGCTCCCTGAAACCACCAGGGACTCACAGCAGTTAGTTCCACCACAATCCCTCACCCAGGTTTTGGGACCTGCCACCCTGCCTCCCTCTTTGCTTGTTCCCATGGGGTGAGAGTGAAAACAGAGGCTTTCATTGACGTGCAGTGCCTTTGTGGCTGCCGTGGCTTGGGGAGTCACACAGGGAGCTTGGAGATGGAGGAGTTCCTCCATGGGTGCTTCTTGGTGGCTGTCTCACGTGGACCTCACTCCCTGGGCACTGATCCATGGCTGGTTTATTCTTCTCACTACCAGCAAAGGTGCCTTTGGTCCATCCTGTGTTGTCAGAAGATCGGGTCAGTGATCTCAGTGATCTCCTCAGCAGGTCAGCCCTGCTGACCCCAGGTTGGTGTGTCCTTCCAGCTGCTGTAGGGCAGAGCCCTGCTCCGCTCTGTGCCCTCCTGCAGGCATCAAGCCATGCAGCTGGGAATGCAGCTTTGTGGTAGATAAAGAAGGGCTGATCTTGTGATTGTTAAACAGTGTTTCAGATTTAAGAGATTCAGGATAAAATATATCTCTGCTCAAGTTCATGGCAAAAGGAGTTTCCCTGGATTCAGCTGTCAGGTCAGGCAGTGGCTTCCTGTGCAAAGCTGCTAGAGATTCTATATCCCAGCTCCTTGGCTCCCCACCTATGGGGCAGCCTTGGGAAGAGAGCTCCCTGGTAGCGAGGCACTTGGGATTACAGTGGTGCTGTGGCCTTAGAGCAGTCCCAGATATCCAACAACACCAAAAGAAACACAGTGAGCCCCTCCAGGTGCCAGGGGTGGGACAAACCTCCCCTTCTGGCCATGCTGGCTGAAAAAGGCTCCTCAAGCAGTAACTGGAAACTGAACAAACACGGAGGCTTGGCTTGGTTTTGTAATCAGGGGCATTCTCTTGCAGGTGGGACACCAGCCTTGGCATGTCAGGAGAAACATGTGACTTTGGGCAGAAACCTGCTGTGCATCCACCCTCAGGCTGGATGATCACCAAATGTGTCCAGAACTGCACTGACCCCTGTTCTTAACACTGCAGTTAAGTGTTCAATAAATTTCTCTGAGGCAGTTTCCATCAAAAGTACATATTTATTTATAAAAAAGAATGGTGGAAAATATATCTATATATAGTAGAGCTTTTTCTGTAAAACACAATTCCTCAGAGGCTGAATGTCCTAGACACAAGTATGCCTGGCATTACAGTCCATAGCTGCAGATGGCTGATCCAGATCTGATGCTGAATGTCATGGTAATTTGGAACTAAAAGTCAGCAAGGGATTTTTCAACTGAAAACTAAGAGACATTAACCACACATCTCATACAGGTTTCTATCAGAGATGTGCAGCCAGCTCCCTTCAGTGGGTTTAAAATTCAATCCAGAAAAAAAAAGAATACATATTTTTTGACTCAAGGCCTTAAAATGCTTCACTGTTTGAGTCCATCTCCATACAGAAGACACATGGCCAAACTCCTGCCAATGTAAAGCAGCAGTGTCATGCACACACTCCAATACGTGGGTTAGACTCAACAAACCCTCTTGATTCCTCTCCTTGTTCCTCCTTGGTTTAAGGATACAATACCAGAGGTTCACCAGAATTTTCAGTTAAAACTAAATCAGCAATTCAAGTGAATTTGAGGCTCCTCATTCTGTCCGTGCTCACTTCTGGTTTCAGTCTGTGGTTCCTTTGGGAACAGCAGAGGGGAGACAGTGACTCAGACAGCAGGACAGCTCCCCAGTGCTGAACCTGGCTTTGAAATGAAGGGCAAAATGAATAGACCTTTTTCTTTGGGACAATTTTGTATCAGGGCATCCTGTCAGCTTTGCTTCTATCAGATACCTCATGTCAAAGTATATCTGGTGAGCATTTTAATTTCACTCTCCTTTTTGTTATCATCTGTTTGAACACTGTAGGTCAGCTATGCCAAAACAAATCATTCAGATTCTCCTTTGGATGCATCTTTTATTCCTTCTGGCAGACTGAATGGAGACTCCTTCTAATCTGAAACATGGTTAAAACTACAAAAGCATTCTGTACCAGAAAAAAAAGCCCTCTTGGATCTCTTCCTGTAAGCACATTTTGGCCTGATTTCTGCTGCTTGTTTTATGTTTTTTCTCTTTTACATTTTTTAATGCAACTGATTAGAACCTTTATTTGCCTTTAATATTGTGTTTGATTCTGAAATACTGCCATCACCCCCGAATTTTTCTTTTTTGCAGATATATCTCAGTATATGGAGAAGAACAGTCACTGGTATAAGGCAAATTTCTCCAGCAGCAGCACTGCTCATGGCTTATCTCCCACCATGATGATGATTGGTCATGGAAAGGAGGTATGAAACAGCCACTGCTATGTCCTAAACCTTGCCACGTGCTCGTGACAATTTCACCACGGAATATCACTGAAAAAAACTTTTCCTTCAAGTCTCTGCAATGAAGGCACCTGTGAATGCTGTTAGAGATTATGATATTCCAGAAGGGTTGCCAGGGGCTCCAACACTTAATGGCACTTCTTACAGGGAATACATGAGTAAGAGGAAATACACATGCCAGTTACTGGCAAAAAGAAAATGCACAATGCTTGCATTCAGTAGAAAGCATTCATGGTTAGTCCTCTGTAAAAGAGTAACAGCAGCGAAAGAGTTTTCTGGACTTGAAGTAGATGTTGAATAATAAGATTTTCTCATTTTGAGCATTAACGGCTGCTACAAAAACTAGTAATTCTCACTACTCAGGGGCTGCCTTATAACTATGTGTGCAAGTTGTGCACATGGATAGCTGGTCTGAGAGCTTAGGAATATTCATTGCAAATGAGACAGCAGGCTATGCACATGACCTTGTGTTCTTTAAAAAGTCATTTCTGCAAAATCAAGAGCAAACTCTCTTGCTCCTAAAGTAATTTTCAAGTTTCTGATTTTTTTAATTTTTTAAAATATAATCTGTCAAGTGGATTTCTGCCAGACAGAGTTCCCCAGGTGGAATTTGGCAGGAAAGCTAAATGCTTTGAGGTATAGCTGCACAGCAGCCTAAATTAGCTAAGATCAGCACCACTGTATTGGTCCCAAAAGCAAAACTATCAGACAGGTAATTGCTTCATTTTGGGAAGAGCACTGGTACTACTGCAGGGGAGAGGGTACGGTGTGGAGCAGGAATGGAGGAGATGAAACTGCAATGGTCAATAAAATGGCTTAATAAAAGGTGATGGAGCCACAGTCTTTGCAGAGATGGTGCCTGCATGAAGTCCTGCTTCCCTGGAAGCTAGGGGCAAGATGGAAGCAGATTCACTCACACCCTGAAAACCTTCTCTCCATACTTAACCCTTTTCTTTCCTTTTCTGGCTCTGTATGTAACCTCAGGGGTTCAAAATCTGCAGAAAACAACTCATGTTTTTCTGGCTTACATTAAGGATGTGATACTCAGCTCATCTGAGGCATGTGGATCCCAGCTGGCTCGAAGCAGGCCATCTAAATCCTGCCCATCCAGGTCTCCAGTGACTGATGCTCAGGTGTTCCAGCAGAAGGTACAGGAACATCTCCAGCCCCAGGAGCTTGGATCTGAGCCAACCCCTGAATCTGAGGTTATGTTCCTCCTTATTAATTACAGCTTTGACTCCAGGGAAGGACTAAGATGTGAGTTGTGGTTTAAAAGGCCATCAGGCCCTGAGTCAGAGTTGTTCCCACCATGACTGCTAGCAGCCTGATATTCACATGTGCACCCAGACGTTTTGTGTGTGGCCAGAGTCCCCCTCTGTATCTGAAAACATTTCCATGGCCCACTGGCTATTCCCACGGATGGGAAGGGCAAAAAAGGATAGAATGAATAGAAAAGTGTTAGTAAAAACCCATCAGGAAAGCACTGGGAATATGTCAAAGGTAATTGAGTTGCTGTTGTGCTTCATGGGACCCGTGTCATGCCAGACACTTGTTGCTCTGTGCTTTGTTACAGCAAAAGTGCAGCTGCTCTGTTGCAGTCTGCATCAGCCATACCAGGAGACATTCAGCTTCTCCCATGGGAACCGAAAGCAGGAGTCAGCCCTGGGGTTTGGGAGATTTGTCTCTTAAACCATTTTTACCCTAAAAATCAGTGCAGGTACATCCAGGCACGGTGGCAGCTGATGCTCGATTGTCACACAGTGACAGCAGTGCCAGGGAAAGGCTCTCTGTAGATCCTGACACCTGTGGGACACAGCAGGGTGAGCTGTCCCCTCCAGGGGCCCAGCAGGCTGTAAGGTGTGTTCTTAGGAAGTGAGTGAAGGCACGAGCTGGGTCTGGCGATTGCACAGCTCTGTGGTCTGAGGATGGCATTGGATGCTGCAATGCACCTGAGGGCAGCAGTTCCAATCCATGCTCCACAGATAACTTGCTGATAAGGAGACTTTTTCTTCCAGCACTGTGTTTTGCTTTCCATAGCTGCAGGCTTCCTCAGGCTGATAGGCAAGAGCTAATTAACATAGTACTGTCTACCACAGATGAGAAAATGCTGACGATCTTTATGTGAATTTGATTTGTCCATATTGTTTGTTCAGTGCCTGCCATTTGTCATACAGGAGCAATCTTTTGTGGAAGATTATGGCTGTCCCAGGTAGAAGGAAAGCCTTCAGGTGGTGAGAGGTGGGAAGGAGCTATAATAGAGCCGGGTAGAACTGATACTCTTGCATGGGTGTTCTTCGTTCTTCAAACAAAGAAGAAAAATAATGTAAAATTGACACTTTCCCCTTTGTCTTTACTTGATGTCATGGCTGAGGGCAAAAATGTTTTCAATATAAAAATATATTGCAGCTTTCCAGGTGATGGACACAGCCTGAGAAGCAGTGGCATTGTCTCCTTCCAGAGAAATTCTCTGAGAAGCCTTGTTTGCTTTTCTCCTCTCCCTCATTCTCCCTTAGGGCTTTCTGTCTGGCTGCTTCCCTGTCACAGTCCTGAAGGAAGTCAGGGTGAAAGCTTCTCACCAGTTCACAGGAAGGTAGTGCTCTGTTTCTGGAAACACAATGAATTAAGCAAAGTCAGAGCTCCATGCTGGCTTCTGCAAACACAGAACTTCCTCCCTGAGCACTTCCACCTAGATGGAAACCTGTGGTGATATTCAGGACTTTACATTCCCAGACACCAGCAGCCATTTCATACAGTAGCTAAAGCAGGAAAGCCCTTAGCAATGGTGCTGTCCTTCGGGCTCTAGGAGCAGTCCTCACTGGGATGGAGGCCCAGGAGCTCCTCAGCCAAGCTGACGAGCCCGTTTTCTTCCAGGGCTGCGATCAGCCGCGCTATCGTGGCCTTCTTGCCCTCGCACTGGATGAACCTGAGGAGCATCTGGTAGGCTTGTTCATAGAGTCCCTCCCGGTCGTACTCCAGCGCCAGGTTGTCAATGGCAGGGTCACGCAGGGCCCGGCAGGATTTCTGCAGAGAGCGACCCACTTGCTTCCACTTCTTGGACACGGACTTGGCAAACTTCTGGTGGTCGTCTGGTGTGATTGTTCTGTTGTCTGAAAGGGGCAGAGGCCAGGTAAGACAGAGAAGTTTCATGGCTGATGTGATACAGCTTGGGCCAGTTCAAGGTTTGGTCGATATTCTGTGGAGCAGGGAGTCTGAGCTCCCTGCCTTGCCCAGCTGTTCCCTTAAAGAAATCCTGCACAACAATGAAGCACCTGGGTCTGCCCCTACCCTGCCGTCTTGGCAAGGCCTATTTTCTTTTTTTCTCCCTCAGAACTGTCCTGTGGTTTGCCAGACCTGTTTTTCTTTTCTTCTTTTTTTTTTTTTGGAAGGTCACCCTCTTTCTTTTAGCCTTTCAAAGGCAACTTGGTAAGGCCTTTCTGACAAAGCCCCCTGTTCCATACCTAAACAGCCTCAAAACACTGAAATGCTGACAGGAGCTCTCTCTTCACCTGTCTAGCACTGGAGACTGTATACAGCTTAAGCAAGCTCAGAAATTATCCAGTTTATCTCAATCTGATATTGCTATGTGAGACTCTCTGAAAGCTCTCTGTAGGGACAGAACCCAAAGCCAGCCGGTGAATTGAGGGAACCTGGACAAATCAGTCCTGTCTGAAAGCAGAGCTGAGGGTGCCCACAATAACTTCCCCAGTCTGATCCAACCTACACTATTAACTCAACCTCAACCAAGTGACATGGAAGAAGAGAAAAATACTCTATATTCTTCCTTTCGCTATTAATTTTAAAATGTGAGGAACCTGGAAGGGGCACAGACTCTGAAACATCTGGTTGTGTGCTACCCCAGAAAAGAAAACAGGTTAAGGCCTGATCTGAAGCACCATGGCAATATGTTAGGCCTACTGTAATTCCTTTCTTATGGAATGCTGGGAAATCCTTGCTTTATCTGAGGTAGATCCCAATATGTAGCCATGATAATTCTCCCTCCTGGGCTGTGGGGCAGACCAAGGGCCCTGGTGGTCAACTCCAGCTACTCACCAAACTGTTGTCCTTGAAAGATGAAGGTGAGTTGTGTGGGAAGGGAGCTGCCTTGAGGAAGATAAGGCCGAGACAGGGACTTCAGAGACGAGCAGTCTTTTCCAGCCACATTGTTGTTGATGTTCTGGTGAAGCATCAGGCTCTTGAGGCCTTTCTCCAGCTCTGTGATCTCCTCATCCGGCAGGCGGTCAGGCTGTAACGCAAACAGCATCAGTGACACCTGCCAGGGCCACCACCCTGCAAAGCTGTAGTTGCTGGTGTCAAGAGAGGAGCAAACAGATATAGCATGAGCTGTCAACCAGCCAAATGAGGTGGTCTAATGAAGTTCTAGCTGTAAATGTGTGGATTTGAATCTGTAATGTGATAATAAGCAATTACAATTGTGTAATAGACAATCTCTCCCCCCGGGTTTCCCACCTGCAGCAGGGAGTGCTTACAAGTTGCACAAAACTGCTGCAAGCCCATGTTCATTTCCAGCAGCCCTCTGCAAGAGTGAGGGTGCACTGCTGGCAGCAAGGCTTCTCCCAGCTCCCTGTGAGGGTCAGACCCACAGAACAGGGTGACCTGATCCAACAGCTCGTGGCCACCCAAGCAGGCAGCTCCTGTTACCCATCCTTTCTCTCTGCCCCTCTGCTCTTTAAGGTTTGCTGTTCCTGGGTCCTCACCAAGACAGTTTTTTTCATTAGCCAAGAAACAATTAGTCTGACTGCCAAAAAGCAAGTAATGAGAAAAGGAGTAAAGAAGGCAAAGCAGATGGGAAGAGTCAAACCTGGCAGTGCTGTGCCTCAATCAGAGGCAAACACTAGTTTAGCTCACAGGTACCCAGCACTGCTCTCAGCTGCTGAAGGCTGTGCCCCAGTGCCATCTTTCTTCCTGTTGCACTGTTAGGCAGCAGTCAGACTGAGTCACTTTTGGGTAACTGAGAATAAGCCCATTTCTTTTATCTTATCAGCTAGTTCAGCACAGGAGGGAGCAGCAAACCACAGTTCACAGGGTTTGGGTTATCCCATGTTGTTTGGTTTGGGCATGAAAGGTTTGAGTTTCCTTCTCTGTGCTTACAGAAAAGCAACCTGGCAAAACATGCTCTTGTGCCTAATATTCCTGAGTAGATAGTGAGTGCCTGTTTCTCAGGGCCACTTAGAGGAACCAGAGCTAAAGTTCTAGATGGGGAAAAAAAAAAAAAAAAGAGGAGGGGAACAAGTTAGTGAGTTTAATCATGTCAAGTGCCTTGTAGTGAGATGACAAGATCTCACTGTTCTTGCAAGCAGGATTAGAGTGCCAGTGCCAAAGTGTGCAATGAGACAGATGTCAGATGAGAGAGGCTTTGCCTTCAGAAGGGCAGCCTACTCCTGCTGAGTAGGAGCATCTGAGTAGCAGATGTTGTGTGTCCCCACTCTGACACGTTTTTGGGGTGATGTGCAGTGTTTGCACTCACTTCCATTGCTCATTTCCAGGTGCAGCCAGCTTTGCCATTCTGGGAGGAGGTGGTGTGTGAGGCAGGGGAGGGAGGTGCAGAGCAGTGATGGTTCCACCCAGGACTGCTCCTCTCTGTCTGCCTCACAGCTGTACTGAGGCCCACTTGTGCTGTCAGCTGCACTGTCTAGAACTCCATGTCTTAGCAGGGATAACAGCCACAGTAGCTGTTATACACAGAAGCCATATTGAGTTAGCAGGATCTTTGCAGGCTGCTTTAGGTAACTTTATTGCCCTTCCAGGAAAGTGCACAGCTCTTTTCTGAGGAAGGGCAGAGCTATTTCTCCACATTAGAGTTAAGAGCTGAAGGACAGAGAAGTTTGTTAACACAACATGCTGCATCAGAACAAGATTTGCACCCACCCTGTGCCACCCCTCCTCATTGCTGTCCAGCCTCCCTCCCTCTCCTGCTCACCTTTTCTCTGTAGATGCACTCCAGGCAATGATCCTCATCCTTCAGCATCTTGTCAAGATGCTCACTGCCAGCCTTCAGTTCCACCTTGAGAGGCACTGTGGTTGTGGCCAAGGAGAGCTGGAGGTGACTCTGGAGTGACTTCTGGAGCGCTCCTTCCCGGTAACTGCGCAGGAACCGGCGGCAGTTCTCCTGCTTGCAGAACTTGAGCTGGACTATCAGGTGTGGGTGGCTGCAGTGCACTTTGAGCATGTCCACACCATTCACGCTGCCAGTGGAGTCTGGCAGGGAGAAGGGAGCACAGTCACAATCCAGCCATGAGCCAGCCCACCCAGACCCACGCTCATCCACAACAAGCCTCCATCCAACATCCTCCTGCAACGGAGGAGCTTTAGAATTCTCCTTGTGATAAAGTCCTCTGGGGTGGAAAATTGTGTTAAACCAAGAGGGAAGGATTAAGTTCATGCTGCCTTGCCACCACTGATCTCCATGAAGCATGGTGTCCAACTGAAGATGTATGGAACTACATCCCAGGTAATTATATCAACACTGCTTATTAGGGCAAGTTTTAAATTCGAGGTTCCATTTCCAGGGCAGAGATGGTTATGATAAACTGGTAGCACAGCAAAGTTTTTTAGATGAAAGCTCAGTTCAGCTCAGTCAACCTTCAATCCCTGTGACTGGAGTTTTACACAGTGATTGAAGGTCCTGGGAAGAAATCCAGTGTTTCCTCTCCAGCCTGTGTCTGGAAGTAACTTTTGTCTCTCTGAACCTTTAAAACATCTCACAAATGGCAAATGACAGATTCAGACACAGGGATTAAGCTGCTTGAGATTGGGCCTTGACTTGTTATTTTGCACAGAGAATTAATTCATGGTAAAATCTAAACAAGGAAAAGCCAGGGATGTACCCTCTAACATTAGTGTAGGAGGAGCACAAGCGATGTGGACACAGAAAATGCCAGGACTTCATTCTTCCTTCTCCCAGCAGAATTTAATTTTTATTAGCTGTGCTCATTATCCTTGTCTTGACAGGATTTTATATGCTGATGATGAGTTCTAAGTATGTGTTTTTCTCTTTCTTTGCAGCAGAGGCCTATGTGAGGCTGCTGTACTGCTTCCAGACCTGAGTGAACCTCATGGGCTGTCACTGCACAGGGCTGTATGGAGGCACCAGCTCACACTGGCACTACATCAGGAATTTCTAAACCACATCATGGCATGGAGGACAAACCTAAGGCAAGGCAGACTTGTGTGCTCCACATTAAGCAAGATAAATGACCTTGCATTTAAAAGTATAGTATCTAACTGTGGCTTTACATCTACTAAGTCCTGTTTGCATGTGGTCTAGTTTGGATCAGATGTATAACTGACACATGGGTTTAGGCACCTAGAAAATACATTTTAATTCACTGAGGCTGATTTTTTTAATCACTTCCTTCATGCTTTGTTTTTTATGAGTGCTTATTAAACAAAATTTCCATAATAGGGTTGGGGAGGGAAAGCTGCACAGACATGGAAACCTTTATGGAGAGTGTACGAGACAGCTGTAAAGCTGCCTCAAAAGACAGGACTTTGCAGGCATTTCTGCATGAAACCTCAGACAGCTTAGGATTTCGTGTCCTTTTCAGGTCTGAATAAGCATGGTAGGATTTCAGTTTTCAGCAGATTCACATTCCAGTGCCACAAAGCAGCCATAAATGAAGCCTAACTGGACAACTGTGTTAAGCTGCCTGCTTCCTGTTTCCCGTATTTGGAATGAGCTGCAAGATGAGCAGGCCTGTATTGGATAAACTGGCTTGGCATGATTTCCAGAAGAAACTGCAGAACAGTTGGACAAGCCCAATTAAACAACAGAGTCTCAACTGTGTGACAGGTAAAGAACACTATGAGAGTCTTTCTAGGTAAGTGTGATAAACTCTTCAAATTACTATTACCCTGCAGTGTGCTTGGTGCAAGGGTGGATACAGAAATTATATCGTTTTATGGCTATTTGCATCTCAAGTATTTTTTTATGTAAATAGAGTTACATACACCTCAAGCTAATGTGTGTTTGTTTATATCAGAATTTGAATAGAAATGAATTTATACTGGCTATCACTTGATTTAAAAACCAGCTTCTCAAAGCAGAAATCATGTTTCTGTGGTGGTATAAAGACAGCAATTAAATCTTTTTTCATAGCAATTGCAATCTTTCCCCCTCTTACATAAATGGGTTTAAACAAACATTCATAAAGTTGGATAATTGATAGGATGGTTTAAGTTGGAAGGAAGCCCAGGCAGTGTCTAGCCCAACCTCCCATGCAAAGCAGGGTCAGCTCAGAGGTCAGAACCCGTTGCTCAGGGCTTTATCCACTCCTGTTTTGAAAGCCCTCAAGGATGTAGAATACACAGTCACTCTGGGAAACTGCCTGACCGTCTTAATCGGAAAAACTTCTGTCTTTCTATCTGGTGTCTACATCTCATTTCAATTTGTGCCATTTGCCTCTCATTCCCCATACACCACTATGAGCAGTGTGGTTCCATCTCTCCCTCCCATTGGTATCAACAGGCTTTTGGTCCCCGAAAACCTTCTCTTCCCCAGGCTCTACAGGTCCAGCTCCTTCAGCTTCTCCTCACAACCTCTCCTCTAGTCCCCAGCCGTCTTGCTGAACCTCTGCTGAGCTTGCTCCACTTTACTGCCTTTCCTAAACAGAGTGAACATGAGCTTTCCTTACCCGTGAGGGTGAGATTAAAGAAAGGCGTGGCAATGCACACCAAGATACCAGAGGATGGGTACCTGCTAATGCCAGCTTCAGGGCCTTGAACACACAAGGCTTCTTCTGGGAGCTCTCATAGAGGGCTGGCAGAGCGATGGTCTTGCAGGTCGATTGAAGGAAGAGATAAGCACTGCCAATCCAAGGAGCAGAGCTGCCTGCCATCTTCAGCACCCTACAAAATCAAACAGGAAAGCTCATAAGGGAAATTGGCCTGATGCCAGGGGAGTGCTACAGCGCAAGCATAACAGATTTATGGGGATTTAGTTTTATTTCTTGGAGCAGTGCTGATGTTGCTAAAGCAAGTGTAACCTTTGAGGGGTTTACTGTTACTGTGTAAAGCAAACCACAGTGGGACAAATATCCCAAAGACAGAGGCTCACAAAGCTTTGCTTTCATTTTCCACTGGAGTCCATTCATTTTATAGCCCAAAGATACTCTGAAGCAGAGTATCAGTCCCTGTGCCTCTGACTGACTAGCCAAGCTGGCAAAATGTGAAATGACTGAAGTGCTCCAGGCACCACCCAGCAGTCCTGGCCCTGGCACGTTCCCGTGGTCTGAAGCCCTATTGCAACCAGAGACATTCTCCTTAAGGTCCTGGTTCCCTGGTTATTTACAGGGCCCAGAGCTCTTGTAATAGGACACAGGCAGGACAAGGGTAATAGTTTTAAACTAAAAGAGGGCAGATTTAGATTAGATATCAGGAAGGAATTCTTTACAGTGAGGGCGGCGAGGCACTGGCACAGAGAGGTGGTGGATGCCCGCCCCATCTATGAAAATATTCAAGGCCAGGCTGGACTGGGCTCTGAGAGACCTGAGCTAGTTGAAGATGTCCCTGGTCACCACAGAGGAGCTGAACTAGATGGCCTTGGAAAGGTCCCTTCCAACCCACACCATTCGGTAATTCTGTGACTCGGGTACCCCTGTGCTTTGTTAACGCCCTTTGTTCTTGTGCCTCTGCAGTGTTAACCCAGCGGGTGAATCTTCCCGTTCAGCGAGCGCTGCCCCATCCCAGTCCGCGCTCCGCGGTCAAACCGCTGTGGGGTGCATTAAAAATCGGCCCCAGACGTTAAGTCACATTTGTGATCATGGCTATTGCCTTTTCGCTGACTTCTGCAGGCGTCAGGCCGCTGCTGCTCAATTCCCGTCACAGCCTCGCTGGGAGGGGGCTGTCCCTAAGGGAGAAGCGCTGGAGCAGCCACCAGCCCCGTCCCGCAGCTCTGTGCCGCCCGCGGGGCCGGCGGCTGCCCGGGTGTGTCCGCTCGGTGCCCGGGTGTCCCCTCAGCCCCGGTACCGCGGGGCCCGGAGCGCGGCCCCTCCATCCCGGCCCTGCGCTGTCCCGGCGGGACCGCCCGGCCCCGGCCCGCGCCCCCGGCCCCCTGCCCGCGGCAGCCCCGGCCCGCGGCCCCGGGCGGCTTTACCTCCTCACCGCCGGCCTCGGCCCCGACACTTCCGCCCCGGCGCGGCGCCGCTCGGCACCGCGCTGCGGGCGGGGAAACGGGAAGGCGAAAATAATCCCAACAGCCCCCTGGAACGGCGGGCGGCATCGCACTTCCCTGTAATCCCTTCTGCTCCTGCGGGCCTGCCCGGGCCGGTGCCGGCCCCGAGGCCTGCGCGGGGCAGCGGCTGCTGCCGGGGAGTCCCGGCCGGGCCTTGACGCCTCCAGGTGTCCCCGCCGCAAGGCCGCCCACCCAGCTCGGTCCCTTGGTGTCTCGTGTAGGTGAGGATGTGTCAGAAATGCTCTGTTCAGGTGGCTCCAGAGCTGCCTGAGGGCTGGCACGTGTATCTCTGGACCACTAGGGATGGAGGCGAGTGCGGTGGCACGAAGCCGCTGCGTGGCTTGTGGCTGACACGCACGAGGCTGGTGGGTCCCGGCTGGCACTTGTCAGCTTTTCCCTGTGGTGCTGCTAATGAGAGCTTGGATAGGTAGAGAGAACGAAGCAGCGTTTCCCGAGTCCACGAGAGGTTCTGTGCCAGTCAAAGCATGATTTGGGTCTCCATTGCTAAACCTCAGGCAGCAGCCTCCTGCCTAGGCTGCATCTGCCTTGCATAGGTGCCCTGTGAGCTGAAGGACAACAGCAGCTCCCCTGTTTGTGTCCAGCTGGTGAAAAGCTGGCATGGGCCTGGGGCCAGGTTTTGGGCTCATGTGCGAGCTGCAGTCACTCTGGCTTGGCAGTGGTTTGTGCAAACTGGGCGACTGAACTGCAAAAAAAAACAAAAAAAAAAAGCAGGAAGCATTTTCAAACACTGAAAATGCCTGTATATCTGATGCTATTTTACAACAACAGTATTTTAACAGTATGAACTTAATTTGTTTGCTAAAGAGAAGACGTGATTCAAGTAGATCCGTAAAGGGGTTTATCTGAGCTGGATCTCCCGGGTGCTCTGGTTCACAGGGTCAGATTTAGGGGGGGCAGGCAGTGCCCACAGACCCCTTCAGGGTCAGCAGGCCTGATTGTGCCAATGCTTCTGGAAACAAAGCATTTACTTGCTAACAGTTTAAGCAAGTGAGTTCATACATTTAAGGTCTGATGGGGCTAAATGAACCTGGATGTCCCAACATTTCACTACAAAAGCCAAACCTGAAGCAGTGCTGGCTCTCAGAACCAGGTGGGAACCACAGTGTGATTACTATGGGGAGCATCACCCACCCATGTCCTGGAAATGTTTTTTTCCTTTAAGCCAATCTGCCTGCTGTATATTGTGGGGGTAAAAAAAAATAATGGGCAGCTGAGCCCCAAGTTTCTCCTCTGCTGACTCTTGCTGAGTGTGCTCCTTCTGGGAGCATCCCATGGGGCAAAATCAAAGTGCTTGATGAGCACTTGGAATTTCATCTTGTTGTTTCCCACTTGGGAAGTAAAGATGGCAGTGAGGGGAGAGGCTGTGGCTCAGTGGGGCTCAGCTGGCACAAAATTGGGGTGTCAGGATTCAGTGGCAAGTCTGCCTGGGGGACTGGGGCTGGGATGGGATAGGCTGTCCTGAGCTGGCAGCAATCATAAGGCTAAAAGCACACTCTTACTGTCTATGAGACTCATGATCCTTCTTAATGGCTCCAAAGGCTTTAAGGAAATCATAAAATGAAAGGAGCTGAACACATGAGATCTCATTTTGCCGTAACACTTTGGCAGATATGTGCTAGAGACAGTGTTAAAAGCAGCTAAAAGTAGAAAAGCAATGTCCAAGCTGTCAAGGTCATTGTCAGAGAAAATGGCAGAAGATGCTGAGGTCCCAGGAAGGAAGCAGGACCTTGTCACTTGGCTGCTGTAGCAGGGCTGGGTGGGAAGGGGGTTGTTGCTGATATGATGGTAGATAAGATAGCACTGCTGCTGTGCTGCTGCCACCTCACACTCAAAATCGGGAGTCACGCGTCAAATTCTAGAAAAATGTGCAGTTGTGTTCCCCTCTGCATTACGCTTTTTGCGTTGCTGCTCCGTGCTTGCTTCATGGGTTTCACCTCTGACCCTGCTTTGAGGCTCTCTTGGTGCACACGTTTTCCTTTAAATGAAACCTGTGTTGCTGAGGTAATGCTGTGACTCTGGGACCTGGGGCTTCCACAGAGAGAGGGCACACCATGAAATTCAGAGTGAGATTGTGAGACTTGGCCCACACTCCAGTGCTGGCCTGGGAAGGGGAATGTTTGCTTTTGAAAATCTCTTGCTTGGTTATGAGAGGGCTGAAAAAACACATCATGGAGGTAATTTTGTTTGTGCAGAAATCCAGAACAGAGGTGCAACACGTTTTGGAAGAAGGCAAATGGAAAAATTAGGTAATGATCTGATGCTCTAAACTTTCTTCCCAGGCACTTATTCTTCTGCATTATAGAACACAGGAAAGTTTGATTAAAATACACTTTTCCCTTACTATGTCAGGCTTTGTAAGTCCAGTTCCTGCAAATTGGAGTCAAAGTCAAAAAAGGGGTTTTTTTCCAAGCTGCAACATCTCCTCACAGGCAAGGACCACTGTCATTAAGCTGCTGGTTTCTACTCTAGGCCTTCTGTTGCACAATCAGTAAAAATGGATATGTGAGGCTGTTTTCTGTGCAGAGCTTCTGCTTGCAAAGAGGTTTTTCCCCCACAGTTTGAGAAATCTGTCTCAGCTTTTTGAATACCAGTGCAGCAGTACCAGAAAATTCCCTTGCATTTTTATTACTCAGAGTAGCAAAACCTCACTGTAGGAAAAAAAGACCTTTTTTTTTTTTCCCAGAAAAGCTTTGATCTGACATTTTTAACTCTTGAAAAATATCACTCAACTTCTTAGGATTGATTGAAAAACTGTGAAGCAACTGACCAAGAGATTTTCATAATTTTTTAAGTTCAAATTCAAAATATGGCAAAATTTCAAGTTTGATTTTTTTTTAACCTCCTCTATAGTCCAGTTATGATTTGTTAGTTAAATCCTGATGTGTGTCTCTGTCCCTTTTTTGTTGCTGTTGTTTTATTTTTCTCGACAGGGACTCTTGAGAATTGATTGCAGTTTTGGAAGTTTTCCCATGTTTAAACCTGCCTGAATTAGCAAAATGTCTGCTCCAGTGCCAGAGTTATGGCATTACATCCCAGAAGAAATCCCTGTCTGAATATTGTATTATCTCTCTGGATGGACACAGAGTCTTTCAGGTACTCAGACAAGGGCCTGCAGCTGTTCCAGCTCTGTTTGGCACTTCACAGAGTCAGATAAGAGGAATGGGATCCTCTGTCCAAGCAGGAATAACCTGACTGCTGTTTCCAGTGCATGTCAAACATCTGCTCCACTCTGCTATGGCACTATTGACCTTGTGACTTCTGTGTGTGATGATGTTTTCTGCTTATATAAAATTTGTGTTGCTTGCTGGGTTTTGTCAGTCACTAATGGTGATTTGGGTTTTAGGGGAAATACCACATTCCTACATACACTCTTCTAAGTTGCCCTTTGAAAAGGGCAAGAAAAAAATTAATGCATTGTTATCCTTATCGTGACACTTATTTATCTTGTCTCCTCTCACCTTAGGACTCTTTTCAGTGTTTGGCCTTACAGGACTCCGTAGGCATCAGGTGAGAACCCTGTTTCATTTTTTAGCAGGAATGTTGAGCTTTGCAAGTTTTTGCTAAGGACCTCAGGAAAATTTAATGTTGATTTTACATTTTATGTTATTTTATTATATGTTGTGTTATTTAAAGAGCAGTTTCTGAGTTGAAATTACCCTGGCATTAAGCCACACATGTATTTAGAGCTATCTAAAGCTTTTATATTAATGATAAAACCATATTGTCTAATAGATTCTATGTGTAGCTGTTTTTTAGCATCCTCTTTTCTCATGCAAGAGTTAAATAATTTCTGCTGACAAATAACAGTAGCTAAACCTGCTTACAATTTTGACTTTTCAAAGTCTTGCTGAAGATGTACAGCCCTGAGTCTGGCCAGCTCTCGTTCGTCTGTGCCAGCCAAAGCTTAGGGCAAGAAAATTCCAAAATAACAACTCGGCTGCCTTCACAAACCTGGGATTTGTGTGCCTGAGTGTCCCACAGACTCTGGGCAGGTGGGTTTGCTCTGGTGACTTGCTCACCTCCCGGCATAAGGTGGGCAGCACGTGTTCCCTTTGCATGACGCTGCGTATTTATTCACAGCGCTGCGAGATCGGCTGCAGTGCATTTTCATTCTGTGTATTGTTCTCTGGGGCTGGTGATGCCATCCCATTGTGCTGAGTTTTTAAGAGTGCGAGCAGCACTGCTGATGTGACTCCCTGGACGCCTACTTTCCACTGGCCTGGGATAAAATTGGGTGGTTCATTCTCTGTGGGACGCAGGCGCGTGCAGGGAAGCAGGCGCGCCCAGGGCAATGGGGTCAGTTTAGCTGGGACACTGCAAAGCTATGCAGGATTCACCCAGCTCTCTGGTGATGGATGGATACTCCAGCAATGTCCCAGCCTTCCTAACAAAACTCTGGACGCTGGTGGAAGACCCTGAAACGAACCATCTCATCTGCTGGAGTTCTGTGAGTACAACAGAGTGTCGCTAATGCCTGCAACAACAGGGAAAACTCAGGTGTGAGGCCTGAGAACTGCATGGCACAGGAGCTGCCCTTTGCTTGGCAGGTGCTGCCCAGTTACTGGCAGATTGCAAGGATTCAAGTACAGGCACTTTTGGATATACTTGTATTATTTATCTGAAATGTTGTAGCTTTTCTGTTTCAGAGGGGCAACTGTTTTGTGGGTGTTTTAATTATAATATTTACACATTTCACTTGAAACATTCTAAAAAGTATCTAATGTATTGGTTCTAAGAATTCCACGTGCTTTGAGAGAAATGTTTTTCACCTTGCTTGAATCTGCAGCTCCCTAACGTTTTCTGGGAAATGTGCAGAGCCATTAAAAAGTTTCACTGCTGTTTGGTATTATTATCTCACATGTGTTTCTTAGCAGCCTATCACAACTGTCTAGGTAGATGGCAGCAGATAAACAGCACTCAGAACTCAGACTCAAACCTATAATTTAAACAGGTCTCAGACTGGCACCCTAAATTGTTTTAGAAGAGTTTTACTTGATTTTTCAACGAGTCTGTGTGATGATCATGGTGATCTGGGTATATATTGTCTGTACAGCTTCACAGGGATAGATTGCTTTGCTTTGGCTTCTTATTTGTCACAGAGGCATTAATAGACGAAGTGCAACCACAGAAGTAAAATTATTTGTCCCCTTTATACAACACTTTGATAGCACGTTGTGCTTTTGACCTAAGACTTGCTGCAAATAACGATTTGTTTTCAGCAGGGAGTTATTAGATAAGCTGTGTGCATAAACTTGTTCTCCAAAATCAAGAATCTGTAACACAAGCAAATTTAAAGAGGGGTGGTAAAAGAAGTCTAAAGCAGCCTTTCTTATATATATTTTGTGTCCTGTAGAGTTTTCATTCAAAACCTGAGACAGGATTTGAGCTGCATATCTGTGACCATGGTTGTTTGATGCTGGCCATACCTCTGAGAACCACCAAGTTTTGGTATTGTGTGTTTTAAATAAGGATTTTAAAGCTAGAAATGATTTTCTAACCTGTGTAAGTAGTCTCCTCTCTGTTACATTTAGAACACTGTTATTTTTGACTGACCACCACCATGCTCTGCTTTCCTGCAAACTAACATAGGCTGCAACTAAATCCTTGGAGGTTTTGGTAAAGCTTTTAGGTATCTAATTTTCCCATTGTTGCAGGTATCCATGTTTCTCATATTCTTCAGCCTCTATACATTGGTGATGTTGGAGCTGAGATTGTGTGCATACATGAGATTTCTGGGTATAATCAGTACTTCTAGAAAATAGGACCCATAAGGACCTGTGAACTGTTTCATAGCATGAAGAAGAGATGGAGAGGAAATGCAGGAATGGTTTATATATACACTAAAGTCTGCTCTCTGTGTCCGTGGTAGATTGGGCAAGAAGTAATTCAGTTAATTTTTTAAATGGAAGATGCAGTAAGGGAGAACTGTAAAATTCTTGGACTAGAACTTGTCTTGTCAGAGCACAACATGTCTGTCCTGGTGGTTCTGTCAAAAGCAGTTAAGATAAGCATCTGCCATGACTGTCGTGCTGCAAAGTTAGTTTTGCTTCAGGCAGAAAAGACTTCCAGAGGTTCTCTGAGCTTATGCTCCTGTGGTGTGAAACAGCCAAGGCACAGCTGCAGAGTGGGAGCAAACTGGCACATGCACAGTTCATCAGTGAACACACAGTAGCCTCAAAGTCTCTTGTGTCTGTAGGGACCTTTCTGAGTGTGCCAGCTTCTGAGAACATAAGGAGTTGTTGAGGTATACAAAACTCTCATGCTTCTCGTTTTCCATCATTGGGTCCAGCCTGGGACACACAACTGTATCCCAGAGTAAGGGGGCAGAAGCACAAGGGAAGCAGAATAAACCAGCTTTGTCCCCAGGACAGTGTCTGCAGTGTTGGGAAACCCTGGTCCTTGATGTCCTGTCTGCAGACTCTGTCTGTGAGGAAAATTCCAGCATGCAGGTTGTTAGTGAATATTTTCAGTGCTTGATCAGCCTTTGCTTCTGCTGCATGGGGTAAGGAATGATAGGAAAGACCCCAAAATGGTTAAAGAGCATTGTTGAGGCACAGTCATGTTCAGTGTTTGCAGTCGTAAACAAGGAGCAAGAAGTGCAGCTGACCCAAAGTCTTGTGTTTTGGGTGTTAATTGTTAGAGCTGCCAAATGAGCCTGAGCACAGAGGCAGCTGGCACCATTTGGTGATGGAAATGTAGTGTAGGGCAGCAGGGTTTGCCAGCTGGCTGCTTTCTGGTGGCCATGGGCAGGCTGCAGGCACACACCATCCCCTCTTTAGTCACTGAGCTTCTCATGGCCCTGATTGCACTCCCTGTTTCAGAGACTGCCAGACTTCCCCAAGTGCACCCTTGCAGCTGCAGACCCTGTGATGGGTGCGAGGTGGGACTCACACCATTGCACTCACACCTCCTACTGCACACAGAGCCTGAGGGATCTTACAAACCAGCCCCTGTGGAATACCCAGCCAAGCGGACACCTCTGACTGCTGGTGATAGCACTGAACATGGCAGGAGGATGATTGTGGTGTGCTGGTGTCAGACCCTTCCTTGCCAACGTGGCGCAGGCTCGGGTATCTTTAGCTCTTGTCCCTTGAAACTCAGCTGCAGCCGAGGCAAGTCCCTAATATCTGCTGATGTCATTGCACTGATGTAGCTGTCAGCAGGTAAAAGGCCAGGCTGGGAAAGCACATGGCCTGCAGTGCATCTTCTCTGCCAGCAATCCCAGGCAGTTTGCCTTGTTTGGCAGTCACAGATCTTTGCAATGCAACCCCAGAAATGAAAGATTTATCTGATTAACATGTGTGTTGCTAGCTTGGACTGCAAAGCGTGACTGTCAACATTTTGTGGGTTGCCCTTGTGGCTGTTTACTATTAAAAAAAATCAATAAAAGGTGTGTGGAGCTTCTGGGCAAGTGTGGTGTCTCCAGGGATGATTTGCTTCTTGCCTTGCTGTGTTTCTTGTGCCATGTCTCCAGGCAGTGCTCCTCCAGGACTGCTGTGCTCTGGAGCAGATGGATTTGGATTAGATCTGAAGTAGGTTATAATGGCAGGGGTTAAAATGGCAATTCCCACTTTCGGGGCCTTCTTAACACTCGAGTTCTGTGAATTCCATGCAAGAGGGGATGATCACAGACTACCTACCAGCTATTTGGGCACAAAAGTCAGTGGTTTCTTTCCCATGTCCAAGACTCTCAACTAAGCAGTGACAAAAAGTAGAAAAGGATCAAACCTGCAGCCACAGAGGCCTGACTGTACCAAACTGAAAGGAGTACATCTGTCATTAAGGGCTGTTGTCACTCTTCTTAGCTTCAAGGTGACAATGCAGAGAACAAGACTTCCCCTGCTGTAAGGCTTCTCCTGGGCCCCTCCCGTGGTCAGGGACGCTCCCCTGACTTTGCCTTTGTCATTATCTCCTTTGCAGAATGGCACCAGCTTCCATGTGTTCGACCAAGGCCGCTTTGCCAAAGAGGTGCTGCCCAAGTATTTCAAGCACAACAACATGGCCAGCTTCGTCCGGCAGCTGAACATGTGTAAGTGCAGCTCCCAGGGCCCAGGACACGAGGGCCCCACAGATATGGGGGCTGACAGGAGGCACGGGAGAGAATCGTGCAGAGAAAAGTTTGGGCTCTCATGTATATGGCTTGTTGTGGTATTATTGACTCTGCCTCTCAGATCCCAGAGTAGCGATCTCCTTGTATTTACCCTAAATTCCAGCATGGAATTTCTTTTAGAAGATATTCCAGGGTGTGAGCTAAGAACTTTCACTTACCAGGTGTTCTGCTTCTCTTGCATTGATTTGATGACCTATTATTATTCATTTTTCATTTTATTTTGTATGGAGCTTTATCCAGCCGCCAACTGTGACCCCTCCCCCAGAACATGCTGCTCTTGTGGGTCGTGTGCCCTGAGCTTATCCCTTTCACCAGCCGTATCACTGAACTAGTAACAGACAGTTCTCCCTGCAAGCCTTGTCATGCTGATCAGACATTTTTACCCCTTAAAGGAGGTTAAGGTGTAATTTTCAGCCACTTCAACATGACTGTTCTGATAGTTTTTGGAATTTTTTGAATGAATAATTAAGTTTCTTAGTCAAGTTTTAACTTCGCTATTTCACTCTATAGTAGCATTTTTGTAAATTTTAGGCTAGTCTTTAAATACAGCATAGGAACCTTTTGAGGACTTCAGAGGAGTACTCAAAGCAGATTTCCAAATGTGCACGGGAACTTTTTTCCAAAAGTGGCACCTGTTGATGGTCTGTGCCTTTGCAAAACCTTCCCCTGAATCCCTTGGCTTGCAAATCGTGACAGGAATTGCCTAAGAGGTGGCATTTCAGCTCCTGGCAGACCAACTTGCCCATGGTGGAAAGGCTTTCATTGCACAGGCTGCAGCAGGGATGGCCAGTGGGATGCACAGGGCTCTCCCTTGCCCTGGGTTTCTGGTGGATATGGCCCAAAAGCATGTCCAGGTGTGAGCACTGGCAGCTCAAAAAGTGTGGAGGGTGGTCAGAAATGTCCTCAAGAGTGATGAGGGTGGGAGGTGGAGGGAGTGCCGGGTCCTGTCGGCCCATCAGCCGTGTCCTCTCTGTGCAGACGGCTTCAGGAAGGTGGTGAACATCGAGCAGGGGGGGCTTGTCAAGCCTGAGCGGGACGACACTGAGTTCCAGCACCTCTGCTTCCTGCAGGGCCACGAGCACCTCCTGGAGCACATCAAGAGGAAGGTGAGGGGCACTGTGTGGGAGGGGGGAACAGGCGCCTGCCAGATCCTGCTCAGCATAACTCCAGCATCACTCCTGTCTTGTTCCTGTCCTCCCCACACACATGTGCACCTGGGCTTGGGGTTCTTGGTTTGCAGGGCTTGGCTTGCATCAGAGTTTTGTCTGTGTTTTTCTGCTCTGTTGCTTTGTATCGCAAGACGTTTGTATAGTGCAGCAGGGCCAAGCTTGCTTCCCACCCTTCTGCCTTTGAATGGTTACTGCTTTCCCAGAGAAATACGGCGTAAGTCCTGCTGGGTGTCAACAGCCATGTCTTACACAAGAGACAACCTACTCCTGCCCTCTGTTTTCTGTCTTTTAACCTGTTATTAATCCTCCAAAGTGTTGTTCTCTTACTGAATTAGCATAGCAACTTCTGAAAAAGGACTTGAGCAAAAGCATTTTGGAAGTCCAAATGTACTATATCAATCTGAAGCATTATGTCAGACTCATACCTGTAAAACATGAGGTTTGATTGGGTGTCTGTGTAGTTAAAGTAGAAAAATTAAGTTCATCTAGATAAATTCCTCCCTGATACTCAAAATATTTCTGTTTTCCCCCCAGGCTTATTTGAAATAGGTCCCCACTCTAACAGGGAATGTAATTCTCCCAGCAGACCCTCTGTATGGATAGATTTGTCCTGCACTTTGCTCTGTTTGGCTCTAGCAATAGTACCCCTAGGATAGTTCAGACTCTTTGGCACGTGGCCTGTGCTGGTATTTCAGCTGGTGACAGTCCTGCACCTGAGCCACCACGACTCTCTCTGTCTATGGCCCTTCTTGCACAGGTAAAATCTCCCTTTGATTTTTTTCCTCCTCAGGTGTCAGTAGTGAAAAGTGAGGAGACCAAGATGCGCCAGGAGGACCTCAGCAGGTTGCTATACGAGGTACAGATACTGAGAAGTCAGCAGGAGAACATGGAGTGTCAAGTGCAGGACATGAAGCAGTGAGTTGATCTACTCAGGCTGCTTCTTACGGGCATTTGCTTCTCTTGAGTGGTGGATTGTGGGGAATGGTTGAAAGGAGGAACCTTGTACACTTCCCTCCACAGGGAGCACGTGCAGCCAGGGGCTGACCAGAGATCTGTTGAGACAACAACATGTAGGATTTCTATGCACACCTGATCTACCAAATATGAATTAATGCTCAGTGTCTCTGTATTGTTTGTTTTCCCTTCACAGATGAGGAAAGCACAGAGAAGGTCAGACAGGAGATATGTGCATAAGCTGGGGACTTAGATAACTATTTCCTCCAGATGGAAATGGTGGTAAAGATGTAACTCTCTCAACATGCAAGAGTTCTTGGCAGAAATATGAAGTCCACTCCAGCTATTAAGAAATTATCTTTCTACCATCCATCACCTCCAAAATTTATGACTAGCCTAAAAAATACACTATGTTATGATAAATAACATAAGAACTTCTGTGTCATTTAGTCCATGGACTCCCTGAGACTGTGTCATCTGACATGGCCAGAATTGTTGGGTAAGAGCAAACCAAGCTGATGCAATGCTTCCTGCATGTGGCTGCCTGACCTCCAGCTGTCTGAGACTCTGGGATTTTCTGACTCAGACATGGTCACTAGAACATTAGGAAGTGGATATGATTTTATAAATCATGTACTTGGAGAGGTTTTTATTTGCCTCCAGACTTTTAATCTTTACAGAGAGCTTTGTTTAAAAAGCATTTGAATAATCAAATAGACCTTCTTTTATAATGAGAGCTGATATTCATACACCACCAGATGACTCTGTCATTCTGGGCCTTGAGAGAATGCTGCATACTGGGAAACTTCCTTCCAGCCCAGTGCCTTACGTGCAATGGATACATATTTTTATCCTACATCGATTTTTAGTGACTCCCACACTTAGCACATGCATGAGTTTGCACTGTGAAATCCAATGAGTTTCTGGGATTGCATTTGATTTAATTTTTAAGGAGTTCCACTATTAATGATTTGGCCTTGATTCTAATTTATTCTCCTTTTTGATTTGCTTGCTCCTTCCTCCATCTGGCAAAATTGTATTCAGCTGATGTAAAGAATCTGATTTTTATAAACTAAGACAGAGGAGAAATCCCAAGCTGAATCCATGTTAAGAAATTTACACTGGTGAAGAACAATAAGGACATAACTCCAGTACAAGCTGTCAGACTAAGGAATGTTGCTTTGCTGAAAATCCTGTCAGTACCAGTACAGAAAGGTCACTGCAGAGATTCTTGCTGTACACGCTGTTCTACTGTGCTCTTCAGATCTCTGGACTTCACCTTCCCAGTTCTAGCATCCATCCACACTAGAAAGACTAAAAAGTAAAAAGGTTTATCAGTTTCACCTGTATGATAGGTTTTGCTGGCCTGACAGTTTAGGTACATCCATATACTCTAGAGAGAAATTGGCTGGCAAAACCTTTTGCAGCATGGACTTGGCTGCCTTGAAGATTTGAAGGCAGCACAGTAAATAAACTCTGCATCTCTCCATCCCACCTAGTGGGGCTGACTGTTACAGGAAGCCTGTAATCTCCCCTCTGTGCTGCTTCATTTACAGACAAAATAGATTTTCTTTATGCAAGCTGTGTAACCACAGGTGCTGGGTTAAATCAGTGTCTCTTGCTAATAAAATCATCACAGTCCTCCTAGTTCAAGAGATGCAGGAGCATCTTTTTATCTGCTCCAGTCACTACCAAACATGCATTTGAACCACCAGTTGTATGAGTTTTAAGCAGGTGGAATACACAGGGTCTCTGTTCACAGGATCTTGTCTTTGGGAGCACTGGTGCAGCTGTGGAGAGGTTGGGCTTTCTTGACTCCTGTGGAAGGACAGTCTGGGTGATCCAAATAACCCTCAGTCACAAATCAGGCCTTGCTGAAATTCCGAGTTTGGCCCAAATGTTCCACAAAAACCCGTGTCCTCTTGTTACCTTCCCCTATAAATACTGGCTTCTCTTTATTTGTTTTTCCTGCGTGCTTTGGTCTATAGTTCTTTTGAGGTCAAGGAAGAAAAAGGAAGCAATTGTGTGACCTTGTTTGGGACACCTGAAAAGAGAAAAACACTGCAAGAGCCCGGAAGTGAGACAGACTTTGCACAGTTGAATGTACTGTGCATCATGGCAGCACCATGGGTGGTTGATGTTTCTGTTCTCATGGAAAATTTCTGTTTCACTTTCAGGCAAAATGAAGTTCTTTGGCGGGAAGTTGTTTCTCTCCGGCAGAACCACTCACAGCAACAGAAGGTCATCAACAAGGTAGTAGTCATATAAACCCCAAACTCCCTTGTGCTGCCTGGTTTATGTCCTCCTCTGATTTTTTTCCCCTTGTTCCATAGTCTGTAATATCGCAGTGTAATTATTTTCCCTTTCTTTTAAGTTGTGTGATGCTTTTATGTGCCCTTAAGCAAAAGATTTTAATTTCCCTGTCCTTTGTGTGATGTTAGAAACCACTTTTCTGTTGAAATCCTGAGCAAGAGAGCACAACTCTCACTAACTGCCCTGTGTTGGCTGTGTTCTGGTTGTGCCAATGCGTTTGGGCTTCCAAATCTTCCTCTTCCATTTGTTCATGGGAGGAGCCCCACTCCTGCCAGCACCAGTGGGAAGTTGCAGGTAGCAGAACTGGCCACCCACTGTCCCACGGGGGGAATGTAACAGCAGCTATTACATTTCCTGGTTTTATTGGTATAGTTGAGGAATTACTGTAGAACCTTTTAGGCTGCAGAACCATCTCCCTTAAAATATAGCATGTCAGTATAGAAAAGGCCTCTCCAGTGATTCCTGGATGGTGCTGACATGACTGAGCACGTCACACATCCCAGTCCCCATGTTCTGACCCTCACGTGGCATCCCGGAGTCATAGGACTGGACAGAAATGCACGAGGCTATCAAGCCTTCTTCCAGCTCTGAGGCTGGACCAGCCACATGCTTCATTGTAGAGGCTTTTATGCAACTCTATTTTGTTATATTGAGCAATGAGCAAGAGCCAGCTGTGATATATAATAATAATGCTCTCTTTGTTTGGAGGTCAAAGCAGAGCATTAAGTTCAAGCTGACCTGGGCATCTGTTGCTAAGTGATTCCTCTCCAAAGCTACTCTGCTTCTTTTTTAGTGTCCTGTTACATCAACACTGACATTCACAGAGCTGAAAACTCAACTGAAAGAGTTCAGACCTCCATCCAGGCTCTCTGTAGGGAGTTGCCTCTTTCACTTTCCAAGTCTTTGTCAGACTCTACAGCACCTCTTCTAAATGTCTCTGAAAATTTTAATGGACCCAGGTCTAACTCCAGGCCTAGGAATGTTTGCATGTGCACTTCACAGGTCTGTTAGGACCAGCTGAAGTTCTTCATGCACAAAGTGGAGAGAGAAAGTGCTGAGCACATGCATCCAGGAACCTTTGCACAAAGCAGGCACCTGGCTGTGTCCCTTGAAAGCCAGGCAGGCTGTTTGAGTTCTTGGACAGCTCATTTCTGTTTCAGGCTCCAATGTCTCATTGGACAATTTGGTATTCCATGGCTGCTCCCAGCTTTGGGGTGCTGTTGGGAGGGAGGAATGTGTGAGCTAAGAACGGCTGCGAGAGCAGGGAGTGCTGAATCACTCTGCTGATTAACACCGGATTTTGATCTCTCCTGACAGCTGATTCAGTTTCTGTTTGGCCAGCTCCAATCAAGCCCCAGCAGCGCTGGGATAAAGAGGAAGCTGTAAGTACCCGTGTGTGGTGCACACGCTCACGGGTGCATAATGCTGCCCCCTCACTAAAAGCACAAGCTCAGCTCGCCCAGGCAGGCGGTCACCGGACCAGGGCTCCATGGTGATGGGCAATGAATGGGCTGAAGTGCAGAGTCAGACCTGCTGACAGGCCCCATTCACTGCTCTTTAGAGAAGCACCGTGTCAGCTCGGGACCTTTATCTGGGGAACACAGCGCGCAGTGGCACATGGGAGTGTTAACTACGGGGAGCCAGAGGGCAGGACCCCACTGCTGGTCCTACAGCTTCCAGTTTTGCCACTTGTCATCAGCAGGAGCAAGGCTGGGTCCGAACAACCCACAGACACCTTCAGTTTGACCCACAGTCACTGAATGTGGTGTGTATCCAACACTGGCTTGGTGGTGTTTACCTGCAGGCCTTACAAAGAGGAAGGTGGGGAAAAGTTTTAGTTGAGGGGTATCTTTAGATAGGCTCTTCAAGGCAAGTGAATAGAGTGACTTGAATTAGGAAGCTTAGTGCCTTTCGGGAGAATAGCTATGCCTTTCTTGCCCTGTGGTGCTTGTGATTTAAAGAAGGGGAAGAGACTATTGAGTGGAATTTGCTGAGGACGGGGACCTGCCTCCAGTTCCCACCTTTATTACCTTGTGGCCTTTGACCAAATGCTGCAGAGAAAGGAGCCAGACCTCCCACCAGTGGCTCAAAGGAGTCAGTTTTAATGAAGTCAGTGTCCTTGTTATTGACTGACTCATCTCGTGAGGATTCTAAAGGCAACACAGGATTGAATGAAGGAGCCCATAATCTGTACAAGCCAGCAGGGTATGTGCATCTCTGCCTACCCCCTCTGCTGAGCCTCTTGGAAGAGCTAAACACTGCAGATAGCAAAGAAAAGGGCTCATGGGGAGAATAGCAGCTGCTGAGTTGCTGAGGTTCATGACTGGGGAAGTTTTCCTCCAGTAGAGTGGGCAAGCAGAGAAATGAGATGCCAGATCTGACCTCTAACTTTCATGGTCAGGGCTATGTCCTCCCTGTAAAAGCTTTGCAGCTCAAGAAATGCCTTAGACCACTTGTTTTTTTGTAAAAAGGCAAATAATTAGTGAGAAACTGTGCTGAAAAGCAGAGCACAGCTCTGCACAGCAACTGCACAGCAACTGTATTGATTCCCTTATGAAGAGGAATAATCACACTTTATAAATCCAGCTACAATTTGAACAGTGTTGTGCAAGGTAATCTGAGTTTCTGCTTCCTTGGAAACATAAAGGCCTGTCTTCCAAAAACCTCAGCTCTTGTGTGTGTATCTGCATCCTTAGTGTTCTATCTTTCACGGTTGTGCTTTCACACCTCTCTTCTAAGTGGAAGCAGGAAAGGATGGTGTGCAGCCTGGAGCTGCTTGGTGCAGAGCAGAGTGCTGCCTGGGGGCTCTGGGTAGCTTTGGGCAGGGTGGGCAGCTCTGCATCCTTCCCTTCTCTGTTTGGTTAATGCTCTTTTTTAATGGTGGCCTCCTCCAAAACTGTTTTTGGTCTTCCTTGCCTATAACACTGGGCAAGAAAGACTCTTACAGCTGAGTAAAACCAGGGGAGAAGAGCTCTTGGCTGAGGGATGTTTTGTGTATGAGCAGCCAGGAGCCAGTCAGTACATGCTGGAAGACAAAGCTGTTTCTCTTCACAGACCTCTGATGCTTGACAACGGGATCTCGGCTCCACCAGTGTCCAAGTTCAGCCGGCATTTGTCTGCAGAGCCCCTCCAGGACCCCTATTTCATCCAGTCGGTGGGTGCAGCCCAGCCCCTCAGCTCTGTGGCATGGCCTTGCCCGGGACGGGGGGGAGGGTTTGAAGCAGTAACTGAGATTATGGAGTAGGTAATTTGGCAAGAGTTTGGCAGTGAAGAAGAAACCAGGTTTGCTAAGCTGGGTGACATTTCAAACTCCTTCAGCTCTCCATTTTCATGGACGCCTCCATGAGGGAGGCCATGGGCTTCGGTGGGGAAAGGCAGACCCTGCACACTGAACTCTCCATGTTGTTACCCCAGCCTGGTTCACCTCGAGGGAAGAGGGGAAGGAGTGAGTTCTAAAAATGGGATTTTTGTAGCCTCTGAGGGATCCCCACCATCATCAGAGCAGACACCAGACACTTCTGTCATGCAGTTAAAATATGTGAGCTGGGATAAGAGGCTCACATGGCCCTGGTGGGCTGTGTTGGATCTTTTCCCTCCAGAGGAAGCTGAGCAGTCTAGGCAAAATGTCAATGGTAAAACCTCTTGGTTGCTGACATTTCACAGGGTTTGTTTCACACCTGTACCTCTGTGTGGTTGGAGGAAAAGTGAGAGGAAATGGTAATGTTGCATAGTAGGTAAAAGCTTTCTTGGTTTCCATGCAGGGGGGGCTTGAAGTCACAGTGAATAAACCCCAAGCATCTCAGATGGGGCCTTGGACTTGTTTTGGGGTTAGAAGGATAAATTTACATGACTTTTGCTTTTCTTTTAGCCATCTACAGAGCCTGCTTCTTGCTTAAACAGCCCTGCAATTGCTGGAGGACCCATCATATCTGATGTTACTGAAGCATCACCATCCAACATCATGAATATGCAATCCTCTCCTGAAAATGACAGGTAAACATGTTTGTGATTAATAATAGGGAGAGCTGGGTATAAACATGCTTATGCAACTCTTCTCAAGAGTTTTTTGTGGCTGTAATTTTACCAAAGTTTCTCTCTGATTCACGAATCTATACAGCTATGGGATGGAATACTTTGCAAAGTGGGTCAGATTTTCAGAATTAGAGAGGGGGTAATAACAGCATAACTTTCAAAACAAAGTTCTGAGTTTCATGCTGAGAACTTCCACTCCCCTCTTTGAGAAATATTCCAGGTTTCTTTATATTTTGTCCTCAAGACAGGGGCTGTCTCAGACTTAATCAAATAATGAGATACTAACAGTTGTTTGGTTTGTTGAGAGAGAAAGGAGGGTTTCCTTTTGGCTTTGGCAAAGAAGAAACAATCAAATTTTACATCTAACAGCTAATGAGAACTGTAAGGTTGCATCACAACAACTTCCGATGTTTGACAACTTTTCTGTGAAAAGGCCCCAGTAACTTAAGAATTGAATGCAGAGGTATTTTAATGCTTATCTCTTCCTGCCACAGACATGCAGTGTATTTAGGGCTAGTAGCAGAAGAGCTAAAGCTATGTCAGTGGAAAGTAAGTAGACAGATGAATCATGGAAACAGTTTCTCAGGCTTAGAGGCAAGGCAGTTATACTCTAGAAATTGCCTGTAAATCTGTTCCATAATTGAAATCATAGCCATAAAATTAACTAGAAGCATGTAAAGAGCTTCAGATTTTAAAAAACCAAACCTGGAAGCCATTTCTAAAGCAGAAAATCTTTATAACCCTCAAGTTAAGTTGCTTATTTCTACTAATTACTGAGTGCCATCTGGTGGCTTCTGGTCTGTGCTGTGTCTGCATGACTTTAGCATCTGAGCCAGCCATGGCCCCAGTCAGTTCAGGTGTGGTACCTCCTAAATCAGCTGTGCTTCTGGTGGGAATTTAGGCCCCAGGAGATGAGAAGATGATCTGAAAGGAGTGTTGAGAAAGCTGTGTAGTGTCACATACCAGTCACATACCACCCCTGTTATCTCCATGCCTTTGTCACTTTGGCTTCAGCTGTGCAGGTTCACAGGGAGCTCTAAAGTCTCCTACAAGTAACACAGAGTAGGTTTTTACACAAAAATGCTTCTAAACAAAACTTCATTGTCCTTTGTCCATCTGGAAATAATGTGGAATGCCTCTCCCACTGGAAAAGGCAAACCTCTGCCTCCAACCAAGTAAAATGTCTGACTGTGACTGTCAGATCTCATCAGCTTCTGTTCAGGTCCTACAGGGCCACAAGATCCTGACCTGTGTCTCTGGGATCTCTAAAGTGCTTGCTGATCCAATGCTAACTCCTGCATGGGATGGTCTTTCTGATCCTATTCCTGTCTCTAGGATGGAGACTTTTCTGTTTCAGAGGAATCTCTCTAGCTCAGTGTCCCTTTAACCTGTCCCTAACACTCACCCAAGAAATGATCAGTGCACAGAAATTTATTTCCTGTATTTACAAAACAATTGAATGGAAGAAATCCATTGTAGCTGTGACTGATGGAGCGACTGCAGGTATTTCAGCTGAGCATGTTTCTGGAGCTTGCTGAAAAGAAGAGACTGCTGGATTCTTTTGTCCATCTGAGGATATGGAAGGACTTTCTGGGGCAGTTTGATGGGAGGTGGAAGCAATGCCTTGTGCTCTCGCCCTTGGCGGTAGCACGAGGCCTTTGCAGAGCAGCTGTGTGTGGTGCTCAGTGGTGTCTCTGGTGCAGGGAGAAGTGCCTCATGCTGATCAAGGAAGAGCCAGTGAGCCCTGGAGTGAAAGCCAGCGCGGAGCCCGAGGTGCCCCTGCCCGGCTGCCGGGGCTGCTCCGAGCCCCCGGTGCTGCCGGTGGCCATGGTTCAGTCTGTCCTGGAGGGCAAAGGCAGCTGTGGTGCAGCCCCACCTGGCACCTCCCAAGCACCCGAGAGGAGAGGCAGGAGGGCACTGCTGGACAGGTGAGGACAGCCAGGGAGAGCTGTGGCCCTGCCTGCTCATTCCCACGGAGGGGAGGGAGGGTGACTTCAAGCAGCTGAGTTCAGCCTGGTGAGCTCCATCCTGAACCTGCGTGGCACCTGCTAGAGGACCCCTGAATCCCAGGGGACAGTTCACAGAGGTAGGGGCATGTGGGTCACTTGCTTGAGGGACCCAGCAGAGGAAGAGCTGTCAGAGGATGTGCATCAGAGCTGTAGGAGCAGGAAGATGCTTTGTGCATTGAGAAGGATTTGCCCAAGGTCTGAGTGAAAACTGGAGCCCAGAGCAGCATCTGTGTCTGCAGGCCTGCCCTGGACTGTGCTACAGCCCTGCCCTGGGGATTGGCACTGTGACATTAGGCCCAGCCCCAGGGTGATCCCAGTGAGCCACTGCTGGGGCTGTGCTCCCAGACTGAAATCCCAACAGGACCCATGTCATGGGAGAGTGTCCAGGAGTCCTCACCAGCAGAAGGAAAGATTGGTGCAGTTGGGTGGATGATGTGGAACTTAACTAGAACTTAACTGCACTTCATTCTTGATAGCAACTGCAGCAATTTAAGGAAGACTGTGAGGGAGGGGAACCCAAAACACTCAATAGGATTATCAGAAAAGCTTCCATTTTCCTTTAAGTCCTTACTGAGAATCAAATTCCTCCTTCTCAACTCACTGGATGCTTAAAAACATATTACTAGAAGAAAAAGAACCCTTTTTAAAAAGACCTGATTTTAAGAGAAATTTTATGTAGCTTTTGGGGGGTTTAATCACAGCAGGGCCTGACTGTTGCTCATTTAGCTGAATGTCTCTAGTAAATGCAGCCTGCAGGGTAAATGCCTGCAGCTAAAAGCCACTCCTTTAAAGAGCATTAGTTAACAGTAATTCAGGCATCTTGGATCAAGGAGAATGGCAATGCAGCCTGGTCTGGTTCCAAGTGCATCTCTAAAAGGATTTCTTCTAAGGAAAGCTTTAATTTTCCCAGTGTTGAGTTGATGGGCACAGACTATCCATCCTCAAGCCACGTGTCACCCAGGAGAGGGATTGTGTCATTTGTTTTACCCTCTGCCCAGTCCCCTGTGTGCTCTGCTGAGTCGTACTCTGGGATTAAACCAAGTTTTATGGCATGAACCCAGGCTGACGGCAAGCTCTTAGTTTTCAAAATGAGATTTAAACATAAACATCCTTTTGGAAGGCTGCTCAGTCCTGCTTTCTGTAGGTATCTATGCAAGTTTCCTTTGTGGCAATATTTCCCCTTGTGTTTTCTCAGAACAGATATTTCAGACCCGTTGGAGGGCACGGACTGGAGCCTGGAGGGGCTGCAGCTGCTGCTGAGGAGCCAGCAGTACAGCCTGGAGCCTGCCAGCCTCTTGGATGTGAGTGTTGCTGGGGAGGCTGCATCAAACAGAGCTGTGAAGTTCACAGAGGTTCCTTTGGGCTGTGAATCAGGTCATGCTGCTTGTTCTCCTGGGGCATTTTATCTGCCACACGTAGTCTTTGCAGTCACAGCTCTGTTTCAGCCTGCTCAAAAGATTTTAGCTTTAAATTGTGCCTTTTTTTTTTTTTTTTTTTTTTTTAACATATGGATATTTGAACTTCTAGGAGCACAAAACACTGCATTTGGTAAAGAAATCAACATGAGACCTGACACATTTAGTAAAATAGGTTTAATATGACTCTCTGGCTAGTTTGGTTATCGCTTTGTAGGGGTTAATTTATTTTCTGCATATTCTACATCTTAGATATTCCTAGATTGTGTTTAGCTTTTCCTACCTTCCCCTCTTCCTCCTATTCTGGGATGTGTAGCCAATGTAAAATCTTCTCTCTGCTGAAGTATTTATCAGTCTCAGTTCTTAGATCACCTTTCTTTAGAAATGGATGGTGGCTGTTTCTTAAGCAGACATGCAGAAATAGGAAGTTTTGTTTATTTCTCTGTTGCACATATGTTGGTATATGAAAGGTTTTTGCCAATAATCAAATAATTCTGTATATAAGAAAAAAACCCAAACAATATGTCAAATATATGCCCCCTTGAGGAGGTGCTTCAGATAAAGACACGTAAACTTGCATGGATAAACAGAGTAAAAAGTAATTTAAAAAAATCAGTCTTACTCTCTTCAAGTCAGTTCCCAGTGCTTGATTCTGACTTTACAGAGAGCTTTTCTAATGGCCTGCTCTATCACTGACTGTTGGTTTCTGTTTCTTGTTTCTCATTAGGAAGTGTTTTCCTGTTACTGACACACTTCTCTCTCTCTGCAACTAATGTCACAAGAGTGAGAATGAATCATAAAATTTGCCCCAGATCAAGAGTTCCTTTTCATAAATTGCTCAGACTTCTCAAAATTGGCACCGAAGCCTTGATGCAACAGTAACCTGCTCTCTGCTACTAAATTCTGGAATACTTTTAAAAGTGATATAAATCTGTGTGCATCGTAGGACTCAAGAGGAAAAGGAATTTGATTTGTGTGTGCAGCTGCCCTGGTTTGTGGCAGGACAGTGGCACGGGGTGTCTGTGCTGTCCCTCCCCTGGCAGGCAGCTCGTGGATCAGCACAAGTGCCCACAGCCCAGCCCAGCTGTGCCACAAATAGCACAGCAGCCTTTGTCTGTAGCTTCAGTTAGTGCAGGGCTGCACCCTCCAGCAGGCAGGGGAGGGCATGAGAATCTCAAACCATTGCACCTTTCAGAGCCCTAACTGTATTTTTGTCCCAACAGGTCTTTAATCCCAATTTATCTCTGAGTGAGTGGAATTTGACTGAAATGGAAGCCAGTCTGTCCCCGGTAAGAGACGTGTATTTCTGAGATATGATAATAACCATCACAGAACCCCAGAGTCGCCAAGGTGGAAGTGACCTTCATGTTCATCCTGTTCCAAAGCCCCTGCCCGCTGCAGGGCACCTTCCCCTGCATCTCCTTGCCTAAATAATAATGGAACTGTGAAGCAGAGCTCGTGCAGAACTGAGGAAGTTATTTCATAACCAGAAGGGAGAGTGGGCTAAAGCACAGCACGTAGGCATCTCCTGGGGGCAGCGTGAGAGTGCTGTATCATACTCTTGACCTGTTTTTCCCACTCAGCCAGGCTGTGTCTGGAGACAAGCTCTGACTGACTGCTGGTGTCCCGGCTGCTCTAAACTTTCTCTTAGTGAGAATGTCACATCCTACTAATACCACAGATGTATGGAGTGTCTTTGTGCCAAAGCTCCTTATAAAACATGCCTTTACAAAGTGCAGCCATCCCTGTATGTTTCAGGAGCAGTAAAATACCGTGCAATTAGAACAGGGGTTCCTGCATGCCTGTACATGAAGAAACAAGTAGAAATTGTTTGGCAGTATTTGTTTGGAATTGATTCTTACACAGACATTTCTGGGGTGGAGAAAGAGCAGGTTTAATAAACAGTGAAGGAAGCCATAGACTCACAGAAGCATTAAGGTTGGAAGTGTATTGCTTGGCTGGGTTCTTTTTCCTGTATGATGGAGAGTGAATTTTCAGAGCCCTCGCTGACAATCCAGTTGGATGAAGGCTTGGATGGTTCTGCCAGATATCTCTACAGATGCACAAGTAGAGTATTATCTACTCTAATGAAATGCAAAAGGTCTTTAAGCCTTCTTCATGGTATCAACATCCCTTTTAGGTTTTAATAATTTTGAATTTACTAGGCGATTCCACTTCCTGAGTGTTAGAAAGGACAGTGTCTTAAGAAATAGTTAATATTAATTAGCAAGTCTTGGAAGCAAGGACTGTAACCTTTTAAAAAGAATTGCATGAGAGAAAAGGCCAGGAGAGGAGGCTGCAATGTTCAATAGTTCAGTCCTTGAGCTCACTATATTTCCCAGGAGCTCTTGCTTGTGCTACAGAATGTCATGAGCATGGAGAAGCCTGGGAGCAATACGTGCAATCTGTGCCTAGGGCACTGTGTCAGCAAAAACTGGCTTCACTTTAAAAAAAGTCATAGGAAATTGGAAATAAAATCTTCTTACTCTTTGTTACTGTGGGTTTGCTTTGTATGGCAGCCACAGTGAGAGCAGCCTGGCCCCTCATGTGACATGAGCTTCACATCCTATTAGCCAGTGCTGGAGAGGGGATTGCACCTCCCAAGCCCTGTCCTTCAGGCAGATGTGCCCTTGGGCACACGGTGTGGCTGCTTTAGTGAAGTGCAGTGAGGCTGGGAGGAGAGGCTGGGCAGGGAGGATGGCTTGTGTTACTGGTGGGTGTTGTGCAGTGGGGTGAAGCACCGGGGCTCAGACATGGCCTAGTTCTAACAAGCTCCCCTGTCTTTGTATAATTGTACATTGTAGTTTATATTTTTGCATCAAGATGCAGCGACTCACAGTGGATCTGGAGAAGAGTGCAACTGAGCTGCCCCCAAAAGTGTTCAACCCACCATTCAACAACACCTGCCCAGGTAGGAGCACCAGCAGCTCTGTGGGCTTGGCAGTGGGATGTTGTTCAGGCAGTCAGATTTGATGTCCAGCATTGACGGTTTGCTGTTTGAGGGAGCAAACCACGTCTGTCCTTTTACTTTCATGGCTGTCAGTCAGCAGTGCTTCCACAGCAGCTGCTAAACTAGTTCCTGAGTGTGGGAAAAGGGTGGGGGATAAACTGAGGTGTAAATGGAATTGAGCTGGTTTTGCAATGGGTCCCCATCAGGACTGTCAGTGTTTCCAGTGTTTTCTCTGCCTGTTCATTGCCACTTCAGAGCACTGTGATGATCTCAGTGTGTAGGGGTGGTAAGAGCTCCTGGGTTTCCTTTGGTTCCTGCTGCAGAGGAGGTGCCCCAGTAGCTCCTGGCAGCCAGAGACAGAGGTTGTGTCTTCTCCAGACTTTTCAGCAGCCCTCAAGGGAACAGTCCAGCTGATCCACTTGCTGACTCTGATAAAGTGTGTCACTGACCTTAGATATGAATCCAGGGGTGTTGCCCTGGTTGTGGAATTGTGATGTATGTTCATGTGTGTTCAGCTGGCACAGACCTGAAAGAGAAGCTCTTGTGAGCTCCAGTTTGTGCTGTAGCCACCTGAGCCTGCCCCAGCTGTGATTCATTGTGTGTCATTCAAGGACTTTCAGCCTCAGCCTCTTTCATGAGCACCTCAAAGGCAGTAAAAGCCCAGGTACTCTGAAGAGAGTCCTTGAGCTTCCCCTGTTGGCAAAGCCTTTCTGGCCCTTCTACAAAGAGGGAGAAAGACACATCTTGAGAGAAGGAGAGGAGCAGCTGCTCTCATCCTCTTCTCAGTGTCTCCAGCATTCAGTCATGCCTTTTACACTTGTGAGGCATCTCAGCTTTCAGGCAGAACCCACCTGGTGATCTGCATAGACTTCCCTGGGTTTTAATGGGCTTTTGAGTGAGTCCAAGTTCTGCTCGGGTGTTTCCAGGAGATTTTGTTGAAGTGAGGCTCCCCAGTCACTGCTACAGTTGGGATTTGTCACTTTTCAGTTCTACTTATGTAAACCTGGTGACCTGCCTTCCAGAAGCTGAATTTTCTGCTGTCCATTCCTAGGGAAAGATGTTGTTCTTGAAAGTGCCCAGCAGTTCCTCCTCGACCGTCAGTCCATCTTTGGGAGCGACCTCATCAGCTTGCCTGAAAATCCATCACTTTATGTTCCTTCTGAAAATATAGCTTCCTATGTGTCCTCTGTGGGTGTCCAAGGGGATATCCCTCTAAACCTGAGTTCTTCAATGGACAACAGCCAGTGATTTCACTTCCAAGAAACAACAACTCCCTCCCACCCATCCAAGCATCCACAGGTTTGAATGTAAAGAAACAAAACTGACTCAGAAACCTGCAAGAGAGTTTCTTTTTGTGCCCTTTTTTTTTATTTTTTGTAGTAGATGGAAATAGTCAGTAGCTGTTGCATTACCCTCCCTGCACCTGGATTTCAGTGTTTTTTAAAACAAAATACTACTTCTGGTGCTTGCTCCGAAGGGGTGGGAGAACTTGCCAGGAATATTTTTTCCTTGAAAATGCTTTAGAAATTTCAAATCTTTTAATAAAATTTAAGTGAAGAGTAGCTTGAAAGTCCATCTGAGACTTCATAAAATAGTGATCCTGACTAGTGCCTGCTATGGCAAACTGTTGGTTTTTATTGGGGCAGCACAGATTAGCTAAGATGCCTGACCCTTGCTGATGATTTTTTTTTAACAGGAAAATAGTTCTACATGCCAGTCCAATGCTCTAAAAAGTCTTTTTTTATCCATTTTCTGGGTTTAATGGGATGTACCCGTTCCTCCTAGGGTGAGTAGGAAAAAGATCTCTTGGGGTGTGTAGAAGCTTATTTTCTGAGTGACCCCACCAAGAATGTGCCTCTGGCTCTTAGGGGAGCTACAGAGCATCACAGGCTGCAAAACATCCCATGCTGAGTTGAGAGCTTTTGTTGTTTGGGATTTGTTCTGCCCCAAATTTATTTTCTCTGACATAAAGGCAGGGCACTCCATACTTAAAAAATAGAAAAGGGCTAGACTTTTCTGCACACACAATTTTCCATGTGCAGAGAGGGCTGAGGGAGTGCACTCTGGGTTTTGGTGCTGGCTAAGTATTCCATGTCCAGTCCAATGGTTTTTTTCCTTTGGCTTTGACCTGTTCTATTTCCCCTGAAGACGTGCCTGTTGGTTTATTGATGTATAAAATCTGAAAAAACAGTTTAATTTATTGCATCCCCTTTTTAGAAGGACTCTCAGCTGTTCAGTGTAGAAGAGAGGCAGAATGGTTAATCCACCATGTCCCACAAACTTCTCTTCTGTCCTTTGTGCATCTGAGACCAGCCTCAAAGGCTGAACTAACCTTCCCCATCCATGTGGTTTCTGACAACTGAGTTTCTCAACAAAGCACAGCTTTGTTTTTTATGCTGTAGTTCTAATGAGAACGTATTATTTATCTCAGTATCTTCTACCTGAGTTGCTTTACCTTAGGAAGGTTACCCAAATGCAGTAGGACAGACCCAGGAAATTCAATCAACTCAGGCCTCCTAAGGGTTAGACAGGGAGGTTTAAGCTGTGCTAATATCATTTGAAGAAATGCTCTGCCTGCCTTCATTGCCGTGACAATTCTTGGTTATGAACTATATTTCTGAGCATTGTGGTCAAGCAGCATCTACCCCAAAGCGTAGCTAATCAGTCAGATGAGTGCAGGCTAAAAATCTCCTCAATAAGATGAGCATTTTTAAAATGGACCTTCCTGTCACAGCCCTTTCCTCCATCCATTTATCACTATGTGAACAAATGTGTTAGTTCAGAAACATTCACTTTGGAGCACATTTTTGCCCAGCTGATTCCTGTGCTGGGAGCTCTGTCACTGCCTTGGTGGTGTGGTCTGTGCAGGAGCGAGTTTGTGAGAGCTCCTGAATTAATCCTGGCCACCGGTTTTGTGTTCAGGACTAAGGGAAAATTCCAGCAGCCCCCACAGGCCTGGTATTTAGATGATGTGCTTGAGTGTATCCTGGACAAGGTATTTCTTTTTGACAGATCTGCGCTTAGAAATTTCACCTAGCTCAGCCCATTCCCACCCTATTTCGCCCTTTCCAGCAATGGAAAGTCATTGAGTTGCACTCTGTTTACTTCTTTTCTCATAGGTAATTGAAAGCTGCCTGGTGTCTCCTGACACCGACAGTGAATGTTCAAGATTTGCACCCTTCTCTGAACTTCCACACTCTAGGCTGCTGTCATGTTAACACTGAATGTATTGATGCAACAAGGTACTCAAGCACATGCTTAACTTCAAGCTCCTGAGTAGTTTTCCTGTATTTTTTGGAGCCTGTCCTGTGCTGGAGGCTGGGCATACTCTTGTGTCTGACTGGATTGTCTGGTTGGGGTTGAGAAATGAAGCCCTGGGGAGAGTTGCCCGTGGGCACAGCCAGGTGCAGCTGGGCCCTGGCTCCCTCTCAGGCTGTGTCCTGCAGGGCAAGCTCCAGCCTGTGCTCGTGGGGAGCAGCCTCTCAGGAGGGTGCGTGGGGTTTTCTTTAGGCTTTTTGCTCTACTATAAACATGAGATTGGAGCTTGATGGTGAGAGAGGAACCTCCAGGAAGAGCACTCGGGAGCCATTCCTGTGAAGAAGGAAGCTTGTGTTCCTCAGCTTTTTACATTGTTCATTTTACTTGAAGGTGATGTGCTGAGACTGCGTTTTTGCACTATGCTGTACATTTGTAAAGTTTTACAGAAATCACTAATTAAACATGTTTCTTTTTTCTCATTTAGTCCTGCTTTGGCATTTCTCTCACTCCTTTCGTCTATCCCTTACTCCTTTTCTCCTTCCCGTCCTCAGGGACAAGTGAAAATCACTTCTAAGCATTCAGATATTCTCTTGTGGGGGATCCCTGGTGGGTTGTGGTCACTGTGTGAACACACAAGGGCTGGGGAATCCTCCCATGAAAATGTGGCTGAGTAAACACAGCTTGGAAAGCTGCCGAATTCTTCAAACTAAAATGCCACTCAGGGTGGATACAGCTGGTAAAGTCAGGGTCACCGTAAAAGAATCTACAGTTCTTGAAACTATTTGCTGGGTTTTTTTGCCCCCATTTGTCCTATTTTTCTTGCTTTCAGTGATAACAGAGCTCAAACTTCACTCTTGGAATTATTTTTTTTAAACCTTTTGTTTGCAAAAATAATGTGATCCTTTCTGCTTACTTGTTTTTAGTGTAGTAAGTGGCAGCATTTGCAGCTTTCTGAAGAGCAGATTCCTGTGCTGGTGCTTTCAGGTAACCCTGTGATCCACAGGTCCTTGGCTTGTCCACACCCTCTTCTGGAGAGGCCAAGGCTTTTGCCAGCATGTTTTAATTTGTGCAAGGTGGAAAACGGATGAAATTTCAAGCAATTGTATTGTCCTCTCTGAGGGCTTTCACAATTGTTTTGTGTTACTGTGAGGTCTGGTTCTCTTGCCACCAGATGGCACCTAAGCCCAGGTGATAGGAAATACATTTTTTCAAGCCCAAAATAATATTTTATTTCTTTAAGTTTGCACACCTACAAGAACTGTTCAATTCTATTTATTACAAATTATTAGAGGTGTATAGAAATATGAAAAAAGACATTCACCTAAACTCGGCTATACTCAAAATCCAGATCCTGAGACACATCTCAATGAAAAACACTAAAAGCAGCAGATATGTATATGTTTCATTACATATGCCCTAAAACGTAAAACCAGATTTTCTGTGCATGGATGTTATTTCTGCATCTTTTTAGGCATAAACAATCATGATGTCAGGGAATATTAGCTCAGTAAAATATCCCATCAAGAAGCAATCTCCATTTGCCCTTGGAGTCCATCTGCTATGAAATACACTGGTATGGACTTAAAATATAAAACACCAAATGAAAATATATGTGATTAGAAATAGAATTTTTATTTATTCAAATGACAGACACACTGAATTATGCTTGAAACTACATCTGTAATGAAACTGATATATAAACGTGTAACTAAGGTGTTTCTAGAAGGGTGCAAAGGCACAAATAACACAAGACTGGAATTTAACCTCAAAGCAGAGGCTTTCAAAGTAGTGAACAGGCAGCTGCCCTGAGGAGCTTGGAGCCAAGGGCAGTGAGTTTTGCTATCACAGTGTTACTCACTTTTAACAAATGGTCCTGATGCCAGCCTCCGTATTTTGAGAGTATTTCCATGCAGTCAGACACTGTGTGCCAGGTTTGGTCTGTTTTCTTTGAAGTGATTAATCCAATCCATCCTCACCATCCTTGTCACCTCGTGCTGTATGAGGACATCCTTCCCCCTCAGCCAGCCCCTGTGCTTCTCCATTACTGCCATTCCCTGTTAGAAGCACAAAGGCAAAGGGCAAATGAAACTCACTCGTGGTCTTTAATACTGAAAAAAGAAATATAGAGCCCAATTTTAAAAAAACATTTAAATGAAACTCAATAAGAAAGCCTCTGTAGAAAAATTCCTAATTTCTTAGGGTTTCCACATACATAAAAGGAAGAGGTGATTGTGACTAACAGCCTTCAGCAGGAGCTGAACAGAACCCTAGTGTGTCTGTGCCACCCCCGTTTTCTCTGTGATTAATAATGTCACTGTAATCTTACCATCCTCTTCCCACGAGCTTGGGTCATCTGGTTGATGACAGACTGGTGACAACAGCAGATGATCTTTGGGCTCAGTGATTACCTCTTGTATCAAGGGTTTCAAAGGGGATACTTCTTTATCTTTGATCTCCAGGTATCTTTCTGAATTACCAGGCTCTGTAAAGAGGCTTTTGAGAAGGGGTCTTAAGTGCTCCTTTTCATACTCCTTATGGTTCTGATATACATTTGAAAAAATTGCTGTTGGAACTTCTTCTATTGAACTATCAAGCATGCTTTTATTGTTTTCCTCTAATGCAGAACTGGTGTCATTTGTCACTTCAGAAATTATTTCAATCTTTGGGTGATAGTCCTGCTGGAAAGGTAGAAATGTAATTGAAAAATTATTCTTAGATATAACAGCCAAAGGATGGGTAAAATATATGGAATATATGCTTCACCCATAGCTCTGCTGCTTTGTGAATCAACCTTAGGTTAGCAATTTCTCAGGCATCTCCAATGAACTGACCATAAACTAATTAACAGTTCATAAAAAGAGCAGTGTGTGGGCTCTGTTCTAATATTTTACTCCAAACTGAGGAACCTGACCAACATCTTCATCTGTCTCCAGCTGAGAACTGAGCAGCCTTTGGAGCAGGACAGCTGCTAACACATCCTCCTTCCCTAATCCTCTTTCCTTGCCTTCTTTTAATTGGAGGCTTTGTTGGACATTTTGCAACCCTGTTATGAGTCTGTGATCAAAAGAGCAAGTCAATTCCATGCCTTATGCTGGCTGCAGGAACAAGTTGGCATTATCTTGGAAAGACTTGTAAGAGCATGTACTCTACCAGCCTCTGTCTCCAGCAAGGCCAGGATGATTCCACGATCAGCATGAAAATCAAAATTGTGCTTTTAAACTTTTTTCTCTTCTTTTTTTTTTTCTCTTCTATCTCTTCTTACAGGCTTGTGCCTGAAAGATTATTTTGAGCAAAGCAAACGCTAAGATGGACAAGGACTGGCCTGCAGTAGAGAGGAGGAGTTTCAACTTCTTTGTGATTTCAGTTGAAAAGTCAGATTTTATTCAGCAGCAGGCAGTTTGCACCATATTAATACTGGTACGGTATATTTTAAGACTAATCTTCAGTATAACACTACAACCTATTAAGAAATTAAACTTATGTAACTGTTGCATTACTGATCATAAGTTTTTATTCTATTTTTGCTACAAAAGAATATAAAAAAGTCAGATTTAAACAAAGGAATATTTACATGTAGGTATGAACTGCTGAAACCATTCATTTTAGTTTGTAAATGCATAAGGTGATTTCATCTCCCAAACCACCATTTCACAACTTAGATGATCCTCATTTTGCAAAACCTTTGTAAATGTGTTTAGGGAAGTTTTATTATTGGAATTAATGGAAACGTTACCTGAACAAAGATTTCCTCTTCTGGGGGAAACTCACTCACAACTACATCTTCTAAATCAGGCAGTTCCTGAAAACAATCACAGATCAATAATCAGTGGGAACTGCTACTGTAACCCATGAGAAGTGACATCTCTGGCTCATTGGACAACTTCTTCAAAGCAGTGCCCATCAGGGTGTGAGGGCACAGCCAGCAGGACCCCACTGCCATCCTCTCGCAAGCACAGTTTGCACATGTGGGAAAGGGAAAATGCAGAAACAGCAAATGAGAAAGCAATAGCCCTGATGTCAGACTGAATGCTGTTTTGTACGATGCTGTGTGATTATGAAGGAAAGCAGGATAAAGAGTAAGGCACTACCAGGATTTTAAAAGCAAACATGGTTTATTCTCTTAGCTGTTTCCTGTCTATTCAATAGACTTAATCCCAACTGCAACCCATCTGTATGGGCAAGTGCCAAATCCAGACCTGCAGTCTTCTGAAACTGCATATCAAGTAATCTCTGTTAACCTAAATACACCTAATAAACCATTGCTTTACTGTGAATGCCTCATAATTAAGATACAGCACTGCAAACTTGCTGAGAACTGTTTTTCCTCAGACATGTCCAGTAATTTCAGCTTTCCACTAGAAAATATTATCTCAGATAACTATCATTTGCTGACATGAAAGGAAACACAGAAGGTGGGAATGCAAAATCACAGGTAGAAACTAAAACCTTTTTGCCACTTTTTTTACTGCAGGTCAATACTGGGATAAGCCTCTCCTTTTGTTTTTAGATATTTTTAGCACTTAATGACTTTGTAGCAGACTGCTTGGCGTGGTAGCATCAGGAACATCCACCACTTGTGTGGTGAAGATTATTACACAATTAAAATCAAGAAAGGGAATTTCTCCTTCCTGATATGGTTGCAGCTAGCGCAGCATATCCTGAAGTTGCAGAGTTTTATAAAAATTGCATTAAAAATGTACAAATTAAGATCTGAGCCTAATGTGGAATTTGATGTCAATAGGGAGATGAAATAGGTGTTAAGTCTTGTTTCAGTCATCAGGGTGCATTTGCAGATCAACTAATTGACCTAGCTTAGGTACATGGGAATGTGGTTCCCACACTGCCAAGGCATGTGCAGTAACAGGAGCTTGTTTCTGCTTGACATGGGGATGTCATAACCACCCACTGCAAATCCTCCTCCACTCTCCTCCCTTATATTCCTCCTGAGACCATCTAGACACTCAGGATATGTAAAAAGATGATGGTGCTGCTCCAGAGCCTCTCACCATCGACATCTTCCCAGCCATTCCCTGCTATGTCAGCACTAAGATTCTTTGGAATATCTGCCATAGGGTAAGTACTGGATGGAGGCTGTTGGGAGAGGCTCTTTCTATTACTAAATGTCATTGGAGAACAAGTAGCATACAACACTGAAATGTGCATTACTGTGTGATTTGGGTTTGGCTTTCCTTTTGGAGAATTAAAATAGTTCCACTTTTTACGTCTCTAAAGCCCCACAGATGTGTGCTTAGGAGTTACTTTTATACTGCCTTGAAGTTTGTGCACAGGATCTTCTATGGTGCCATAGAGCATCAAGGGAAAAACAAACACTGAATCAAGGAGATCTTCACATTGTGGGTACCTACAGTGTCACTACATATTTAAAACTTTTACTTCAGACACTTCAAGATTTACTTTTAAGAATAATATTGTGCATACTTTAATTGCTGCCCATTCTCTCCACTACCTTTTTTAAACCTATGATTAAAAACAGCTAGACAGGAGGAGGCAGCAGCAAACCCTCTACTGAAGCAGAGGGCTGAGCCCTTCAATAACAACAGGGAAATTTTGCCTGGGAAATTAAGAGCATGGCAAAGATATGAGGATTTTCTGCCAGTAGTTAACAGTGGCAGTATAGGCTATCATGGAGTGTATTAAATGCTCTGGGAAATCATAAGCTCAGAAGTTTTTAGTGCTGATTATATCATAGTCTGACACTGTCAGTTTATCAGCAGTGTCCTAATTAGGGCATATTGAGCACTTCTTCTTTGAAGTGAGGTTGTAGTTTTCAGTGGTATCTAATATCCTTCTCATGGTTAAATGTGGTAAACATGTTCAAATGTTGCATCAGAGAGACATTTTAGATAATAGAAGACCATACTACAAATGTCAATCATTTATATATCTGAATAATATACACTCTGCTCTTCTTGGAAACAGACATCAGAGATCTATTTTGAGAATTAATTCATACTAATACTGCTGGGTAACATTTACAACTATGGAGGTGCTATTTCTTCCCTATGGTTTTTCTGCAATAGCTGACATTTTCGACTACGTATTTTAGTTTTGATTAAGAGGACAAATGTGTCTACTAGATTCTTATCCACTTTAATTTCTGTTTTAAATGAGAGCCCTCATTAGCTTCTCCAGAGAAATCACAAAGATAGAAGGTCAACTTCAGGTGATTTACAGGACAAAAGGATTTACAGGATAAAAAAAATTAAGGACAAAATAAACTTTTAAAGCATTCTTCATAAATGCTCTACTGGATAATGCCCCTGCAACTTTACTTTTTGGGGTTTTTTTCTTTCTTTCTTTTAATTTTTCCTAACAGCAGGCCTTTCTTAAAAACCTGCCCATTTACTTTTATTAGTCAGAATGTTACAAGAATTAACTTGGAGAAGACAATACACACATGTGAACTTCTCAAAGTCTGAATCCAATACATACATCGAGAGAAAGTGTCTCCAGTGTCTCCAGTTTGAACTGTTCAATTTCAGCATATTCCTCCCTCTCAGGAAGCATGGCCTTGTCAGTAGCTGCCTGCTGTCCTGGTAGATCTACAGAATAATCAATAGTCAGTTGCAGAGAACTAACTGAATAAAAAATGTCTACACTGCAACAGCAAGCCCTGCAGAACCAGACTGCTGGGGACTGACTACCACTGCAGAATTCACAGCTCACTTTGTTTTTCTATTATATTCTGCGTCTCCCTTCTGTTGTATAAATTAATATTTGCATTTTGCAATAATGTGTTCCACAAATCTATACAAGCACTTCTCCATGTGTGAAGGTACAAAACCATCTCTGGAGTGATGCCCAGCTTCTGTTGGCAGACCGACTGCCCGGTTTATGTGGGAGCGAGGGAAGTCTGTAAACTCTCCTGGCCTTTCACTAAACCTGGCATGTTTGAGAAGTGGAGTTCCACCTTCAAGCTACAGAAGTTGCCGGTTAAGCCTTCAGAAATTTCCTATTCATTGTATTTAAAGAATATTTTACCCAGCATTGCTTGATTTTGCCTAGTCACTGTGGAAATCTAATGGAATGTATTTATGTATGAACGAGTTGGCTTGAGCCCCAGCAGAGGCAGTGCTCCACTAAGAGGTTGGCTCATCATCTCTGCATGTTCAGTTTGGTTTGGCTCTTCTCTGTGTACGTTACCATCTGTCTCCTTGTTGAAAATTGCAGATTTGTAAGAGTCTGGTTCCTGTGCATCATCTTGAACTTCATCAGGCGTATTTCCAGATGTGAAATCTCTGTTATGTCCTGTATTTGGTAGAAGTGTTACCACTTCATCACAAATATCAAACCCCTCATTTTTAAATTTCTCGGTCTTTTCTTGAGCTTCTTCTTCTGATCTATTTGAAGTTTCTGATGTTTTAGAATTTCCATCACCCTCTTCTGAATTTGCAGGTGCTCCTACAGAAGAAATAATTTCATTAGAATTGCTGAGCTACCACTGCTCATTTTAAATATCCAAACACTACTACAATGGGTTAGAATATGAGCAGCTATTCAGGGATGAGTAGTCCTCCCAAGACTGCAGCAATGCTGTTTTCCCATCTCAACTCCCCAGCAAACAGAACTTCCCCAGAAGAAAAAAAAGTAATAAATGTCTGGTATTTCTAATACTTTGAAAAGGCTCAAAAGTGACTACATATTTAAATGCATCCTTGAGGATTTTGATGGATCAACAACAAGTGCTGGTTACCCTCTCCTTTGTGCAATCCACTTGCTTGAAGAGAAAGTTTTACTTGTTAGTCAATCCAAAGATGTATCAGATAAAGGCTCCTCTACACATTCAAATTGAAGAGGTCACAGACATCTTCCAAAGCAGTAAGCACAAACCTTCTTGGGTATCTGTTGCAACTCCTTCCATGCACTTTTGTCTCCTCTGTTCCTTTGCTCTTTGCCTAATTGCTGCTAACGCATCAATGCTATCTTGGATTTTTTTTCTCTCTCTGGTTTCCCATTTTTCCCTTTCTGCTTTCTCAGCTTCAAGCCCTCCAACAGCCCAGGCTTCTGCACAGGCTCTAATGAAAACACAAAAGCTCACTGTAATACAGCTATAAAAGCCCACCTTTGCAATGAGAGAGAAATTTAAAATAGTTTGCAAAAGCATAAAACAGCTGCAAGGGAAAAAAGCAGATAGCAGTGACAATCCCTTATGCAACAGGGATGTACATTTATCTCACAAAAGAAACAGAGATAGCCAAATGCTGATTGGTGATTACACCACCAGAGATTAGTCTGATTTTGGCTCAGCCGTTCCAGACACTCGCTCAGTTTCTGTTGAAATCAGGATTTACCTCTGGTCTACAGAGCTGGTGTGAGACAATTCTGTTCAAGAATTATTTTGGGAAAAAATACATTGCTTTTTTCTAAGTATGTTGGATGTAGAACTCTGTAGTACAATACTCTTCTCAAAGTCATCCACCTTCAATAAATTACACTGGTCAATCTTCCTTCCCTGACAGTATTGACAAGAAATGGATGAGTGATTGTTAGCACTTGATTCTTATTGCTGTGTCAAGAAGATGGCTGTGTTTCTTACCTATCCTTTGGGAAAACTGGTCTGTCATCCAGATATGTCAGCTGTTTTAGTCGAACAGTGAGTGTTTTCCTATAATTAGCAATTTTCTTTATCACCTCGTTTCCCATCAAATTCAGCACATGCTAGAGAAACAAGGGAAACAATTTTTAAGCTTGAGCAGCAAAAACCCCAGCCTGGACATGAACTTCACCTTTCATTTCAAAAGCATGAAATGAATAAAACATCCAAGGTGTTAAAGGTAATCTACCAGAAACAAAACCACATTTAATGTTTTAGACTGACACCTACTGTGCACTGAACTACACAATAAAGCCACTTGCTGGGGTTCATCCACACACGACACAAACCCTGAGCTGTTTTTGGCTTACCAGGTTGGGCATGGTCTCCAGAACAGCTACAATACTCGGATCACTTAGATTGTTGTGGGAAAGATCAAGAACAGAAATACTCGGGCATTCCTGCAAGTGCTGGATGTCTTCCACTGTTCGCAACTTATTGTGAGCGATCTGCAGAGTCTGCAGGACTTTCAGACAAGCTGCCACACAAAAATAGTACAATGAAAGGAAAGAGTTGTCACTTCCCAGAGGGTTTTTTGAGCAAGTAAAAAACTGCACCGTCAAACTATTAGTATATATTGAATTTGGAGTTTTTTTCTAAATTTTTTATTCTGCTCTGTATACTTTTTGGCCAGGCCTCCAAAGCTGCTTTCTTCACCCCAGGGAAAAACAGGTGCTTGTTTTTAGGATGGTGGTTGTTTTTAATTCACATTTCAAACTAATCAGTTGCACAAAAGCAAGAGCTTATGTTTCAAAATTCTCCAATGTATGCAAGTAGTAATGTACAGAAATAATTTTTTATTTTATGCTGAAGACAGAATCAATCTTTTAGCAGATATAAAAGATTTGGTAATTGTGTCTGCAACTGCCAAAGCACACCTTAGCTGTAAAGTAAATGGTGAAAACTGGATTGTCAGCCTGTCTGCAACACTGATAAGTATGGAGATGGTATTAAGAAGTGAGGAAAAATTACTTCATAATCCTAGGTATCCACGTGAAAGTTGTTTCTATGTATTTACTGTTTCTCAACATAGATTTTTCTGTTTCTCAACACAGGCCTCCACAGAAGCCCTGTGGGCTTTGATATGGATATTGTGCAAAATTCTAACTCAAATTAAAAAATCCCTTGAAACTAATGCCATTAATAAAGGCTTAGTCAGAGTTTAGGAAATAGGGGCTTGCAAGAGGCTAAAACCTGTTGCACTAACAGTTCTTACAGAGATTCTCAATGGTCCTAATGTAGTTGTTACTGATATTGAGAGAATCCAGCTTTTGTAAGGGCTCAAGGTTTTCAATTTTCTCAATTAAATTGAGTTGCAAGTAGAGGGAACGCAACTCTGTCTGAGCCTCCAAATTCTCAATTTTTCTTAAGCCGTTGCATTGCAGCCACAAACACTTCAGTCCAGTATATTCTTCAAGATTCTCCAGTCGGTCAAATCCTGCAGATAAAAAAAAAGAAGTTTTAAAATGAAATGGCATTGACTGAAAATGGCTCTTTGAACGAGAAAATTCCATTAAACCAGAGCTGCTGAAACAGCCTGAGAGAACACTGGTACTGGAGTTACTGCAATATTTCCACTGAGGTCATGGTACTGTTTCTGGCTCATAAAGGGCAAAACCGGGTTGGCACCTATTCTGGTCTGTATTTCAGCAGCCTTTTAGATGCTAAATAATACATAGCAAAACCAAGGCCAAATATAGAAGGTAGCATATCCTATTTATTTGGAAGAATTCTTAAGCTAACTTGGACCAGGTAACTGCATCATGCAAAAACCTGCTCAGAGATCACTGGAGGATGAGTAATGCTCATTCCAACCTTTTTTTTTTTTTTTTCTTTCAGTAGTGTTTGCAAACACGCAGCAATACTGTTTATTTTCCTCTTGATCATTTTTATTTGGCAGTAGAAAAATTCCAGAACCTGGATAAAGCTCTTTATACAAACAGTTTAAGGAAAATACATATATTTTCCTCTGAGTGCAACCCAGGCCAGTATTTTAAGACATCTCTCAGAGGCTCCTGTTTCAGTTAAAGACACAAAAAGTATGTCCCTCGATTCCTATGGATCCTATGGCTCCACAAAGTGAATTAGATGTACACTTTACTTGTCTGCCTTTGTATTGATTCATTTTGCTTCCCAAATCCATCATTACATAAAATTGTGTTTCTAGTTTAGTAGAATGACAAGATACCGTACTTCAGTGAGCCATGAAGTAGATTCTCTGCTAAAATGCTACTTACAATGATCAGTCATGTCACAGCTTACCTTTATAATGCAAGTACAGTGTATCATTTAAGTATGGGGTCCAGTATAATTTCTGCTGTTTACAGATGTCTAGCAGAATCTTTTTCGTCATTCTGAAATAGTACAGGAAGCAGAAGCAAAATAAAAAATGTATTTCTGTGCACATTCTGAGATCTTTGGTTTCCTTACAGATTCCATTGCAACACAATTAACAATTCTTTCATGCAAGAGAAATAGCTACAGCTTTCAAAATAATATTCCAGATTAAAAAATAGTGCTGGTATTTTGTTTTGGTTTTTTTTAGTGTGGCTTTTCATTTCTGCCTTTGAAGTGAGTTACCAGGCCCTTCTGCTAAAAACCAGAGGGTTCATAGGAAAACAGGTAGGGAATTAGAGAGTCCATCTTCTTGAAAAAGGGCAGCATGATTTTATGTTAGCTTCCTCTCCAATTCTTTCCCCCATTCCTCGTTGCTTTAGTACAGCACCTTTGGTGGCAAAAATGCAACATTTTTCTCAGCCTAGAAAAATCAACAGTAACCAAGCCAACATTTTATTGAAATGCTGACTCCAAAACAGCACTCAAGAAAGTTTTCAGGTACAGCTGTTGGTTGGCTGGGAATGCCACTAGGAATTAACAGAATGCTTTGTCTGAACTGATGCAGAGAAATGGTTAAATCTACTGGCTCGAATTCCACAAGGGTTTGCACAATTTTCTCCAGATCCATTAAATGACTTCATCATGTGGTCAGAATGTAGTTTGCTACTGTGGCCATAAATCCCAAATATCTGTACAAATGCTGGAAATATCACTAATACCTGATTTATTCATTATTCTCAAGTTCATCTTCAAAACTGTTCTCCAGAACTGAGATGAACACATAGAACAGCAAAACTCCTGCTGATGCCAACACATCCATAAACAATGTATTACCTTACAGAGCCTCTCTTTCCTTCTCTCCTTTGACTGGATGAGCTGGTTTCAGACTTCTGATCAATGCCTGATTTTTGTTCATTCTGTTGATCTGCTCTGGACATACAGTTGACTTCTTCCTCTTGAGTTTTAACAGCTTTATAAATAAGAAAATGAGTTGCAATTTAACAGAAAGGGTGGGAAAATGTGTCATGTTGACAGTTACATTGGAGAAATATTGAAGGGCACTCGAATTTCAAGAAGAGAGTTTTTTAACCAAGATTTCTGCTGACATTTTTAATGAAGCAACTTTTTTTACACAGCATCATAATATAAATAGTAGCAACTGAATTGTTGAAATCTGCATAATTTTTTTTTTTTTTTTTTTTAGATCTGGAAGTCAGATAGTACCCATTATTCTTAATGTTCTTATAATGTACAGTGACACTAAAGTACTGACACCAATGTTCTTATGGTGTTAGACATTTAATCTATATTACATTTAATTAACACTAATCTGAGTTTACTGTAAAGAGACTATAGCAATGGTGTATCAGAGTCATCCCAAGCACTGTCAGTCTAACTCTTCTACAAATTTACCCTTTTGCACCCCTTGGAAGGTGTCTTTACACTGCCTTCAGTTAATTGCAATTTCAGTATTTGTCTCTTCAGATACTTGCCCTGAACCTTCTAATTGCACTTACAGTTTATCCACTTAAAGTGCAAACAAGATGATTGTACCAGCTTACTTAAATATGACTAATTAAAACATAATAATCGGACATATTTAGTAACACAAGAGGCAATGGGCTGAAACTGATGCACGGAACTTCCACCCGAACATAAGGAAGGAGTTCTTTACTGCGCGGGTGACCAATCACTGGAACTGTTCGCCCAGAGAGGGTGTGGAGCCTCCCTCACTGGAGATATTCCAGGAGCATCTGGACACAATCCTGTGCCCTGTGCTCGGGGATAGCCCTGCTCGAGCAGGGAGCTCGGACCAATGACCCGCTGTGGTCCCTTCAAACCTGACCCATCCCGTCACTCCGTGATTTGGAGGTCAGGCTAGTTGTGTGATTCCAACACTGCAAGAAATACTTCTCCGGCAACAGAAAAGCAATGTCGGGAAAGGAAAAAAGGCCACAAGAAGATAGCAACTGAGTATGCCTCAGTTATGTCAGGATTTCCAGCGACTTTGCTGGCGGAAAGCACACACTCGTACTTGCATCCATCCAATCGGGCATGAACAGCCGTGATGTGCAGGCTGTGTGCTGGCGAGCGAGCCGGAGGGGCTCACCTGCGCTCACAGCGCTGCCCTGGGGCTCCGTGCGCGCACCTCCGCTCCCGGCGTCGCCCAAGGGCGCCTCTGACGCCTCAGGCGCCGGGACCTCCCCTCTGAGGCCGCAGCTCGGGTCTCCGGGCGCCGCCTGCATCCTAACAGCCCCCGAGCCGGAATGGGATTTTACTCTCTGCCTTTTTCAGACAAAATGTCCACAGGCTTTAGTCGGCGGCAGGCGAGGCACGGAGCGGAGCGCGAACGCCGGCAGCCGCCCGAGCCGTGGCCATGGCGACGGCGCTCGCAGCCCCACAAGGCCCCGCGGCCGCTCCCGGCGGCCCCGCGCGGCGCAGGCGGCGGGCGCGGGCGGCGCGGCGGGCGGAGGGCCCGGCCCGGCCTCGCGGGTGAGGCGCCGGCGGGCCGGGGCTGAGGCTGGGGTGGGTTCTGTCCGGGACAGCCCGGGACAGGGGCGGCCCCGGGCCGGGGGTGGGCGAGGGGCCGAGGCGCCGGGCCAGCTCGCTGGGGCTGCGCGGAGAGGGCGCGCCCGGAGCCCGTTGTCCCGCCCCGGGCGAGGGGCGGCACATCGGGTCCTGCTAAGGAGAGGACGGATTTGTGCTCGTTTTAAAAAATGTATTAACTAGTAAAAAAATGTATTAACTAGTAAAAGCCGTGTGGGGCACAGCAAGCGCGGTGTGCTGTGTGCCTGATGCGCTGCACCGTGCCGTGGTTCAAGGACAGTGGCAGATGCGGTGCTCTTGACAGCGCTGGGGACTGGCGTTCTGTCTCTGAGCTTTGTCTCTCATGTAGCTTTTGTCCTTGAAAGAGCCCGTTGTTTCTTTGTGCCTCAGCTTTCTTGTGCTGGTTATCCTTGACTCTCTTGTAGGTAGTTTTTCATTTTCCAAAACTGGTTTTCACCTGTTCAGCTTCTGCTTGAATTGTTTTATTTACAGAACCGTTGATCATTGTTGTTGTAGTATAACTGATTAATAGCTCAACCTTAGGAAAAGGGCTAAATAGGACCTAAACTAGTGAGGATGATGGTAGGTGACAAACCGAATTTTAGCAGACTGACTTGTGGTTTTTCTGCATCAAAACTGTGCTCAAACTGTAAAATGCTGAACGTCAAAGGTTATACATACAGTCTGATAAGTTTACATGGCCCGAGAGGCAATTGTAATTGCCTGTGTATTTTTTTTTTTCCCAGGCTTGTGATCACCATGGCTGCAGTGGATCGATTCTCCCTCTTGTACAGAGAAATCAGTCGCTCGTGCAGTTTCTATATAGAAGCCCTGGCTATTGTTGGAGCTTGGTACACAGTCAGGAAGTGTGTGTCCCTGGCGTTGGACACTTACAGCGCTCTCAGGCTGCACGTTATTCCAAAGTTCACTGGAGAGATTGATCTCGTCAAGAAGTACGGGAAATGGGCCGTGGTCACGGGTAAGAGATGTAGTGGTGAATTTGCTTGTGTACATGTAACATGCTGTGCCAGTACTGTGAAACTTGGTGGCTTGTGGCAGTGGGTGAGCTTTATGTCCCAGGCCGGGGCCTGTATTATCTCTGGTTGCAGCTTAATCTGCCTAAGCAGTGGCTCTTGTTCATTGCCTTTATAAACTGATTCCTCAGGCAAGCTAAATGAGTTGACTGACTGCTGAGAAAGAATCACAGCAACTGTTGCCCAGATTTGCAAGGTACATCTTGATCACCTGCAAGTGTAGACAGAGATGGAGACAGTGTCCTATGGGGTGTTCATATGTGCCCTAGCTCTTCAGCAAGGTTTGAGTCCTGTACCTCTGACATTCCTGCCTTTCATTGAGGTTCTCCTTTGAGCTTTCTCTGGTCATACAAAATATAAAACTTTTATGAGGGGAATTGCAGAAGGTGGCTGACAGGGTTATCTTTACTGTTGTTTCTTTGAATTCGATATATTTAGTGCCACATGATTTCAGAAAAAAGAATGACGCTATAATTGAAAGAACTGTCAAAGTAGAAGGCTGGTGTTGCTCTGTTTTTCACTTGTGTGTTCTACTGCTGTTTTCTCTTGCAGGTAGCACAGATGGTATTGGGAAGGCTTATGCTGAAGAACTGGCAAAGCATGGTGTCAACATCATCTTAGTCAGCCGAAACAAAGAGAAACTGGAGGCTGTATCCAGGAGCATATCTGAAACCTATAACGTGGAAACAGATTTCATAGTGGCTGATTTCAGCAAGGGCCGTGAGCTTTACCCAGCCATTAAGGAGGCTCTGAAAGACAGAGAAATTGGGATTTTGGTGAATAATGTAGGAATATTTTATGCCTACACAGACTATTTTACTAATGTGCCTGAGGATACGCTATGGGACTTGATCCATGTAAATATTGCTTCTGCTACCATGATGACACATATCGTGCTGCCAGGCATGGTAAAGAGAAAGAAAGGGGCAATTGTGAACCTTTCTTCAGCAGTCTGTTGTCACCCAACACCAATGTTGACAGTCTATGGAGCCTCTAAAGTAAGTTGGAGTGTAATGTTAAATGGCATGCTCTGGAAAATACATTATAGGTTGGTTTTTATGAGGGGTTTTTTGAACACATTCAGCAAGGATATCAAAATACTTGAATTTTCTAGAGATTTGTTTAAATATTGGAGTTGAATGATACATGTATTACGCAGTAAGCTCTTCATCCTCACCAGTGCTGGGCTTTGAACCAAAGTCAGGGCTCTTGCATTTTGTGTGAACTGTGGCATAAGTCACTCTAGGAGAAATACTGTCTTTCTCAGATGCACAGAGCAATTCTGTGGGCCCCATTGAAAGGGTCAGGAATTTAATTTCTTCAGCTGAACTGTGCACATACTTCAAGCCTCTTGCATCCCAGTATTTGGTAGCAAAAAGGGCTATACTCCTCCTCAAGCCACCACTGTGATACACGGAGTGTGGCCAAATCAAGCCGCTGCTTCATGTAATACCAAGGAGTGTTGTGGCATATTTGGGGTCAAGTGAAAAGAACTCTGCCATAACTGTCCTCCTGAAGAGATCCAGCCAGTAATGAATAGGACTGGGCAGCGGGGTGATGCTTTAAGAATGAATGCCTGTGGTGGTGGTGGATTTACACTGTATGGCATGCTGCTGAATCCACAAAAGCAACTGGGATTGTGGAAGGATCTCACCTAAATCCGGTGTCTAAACACAAGTGGTTATTGTTCCCAGCTGTCCCTGGCTGCCCTCTGTTGTAGCCTTGCTCCTGACAGAGCTCTTTTATTTCCTTTAGCCTGGAGCAAAACCAGCTCTTACTACTCCAAAGTGTAAAACTCCTTGCAGACTTCCTTCAGTGTGGAAACTGGCTTATGGTTACTGTTCCTGTGCAGAGGATCTGCCCCTTTGATTATGCTAAGTGTATGTAGAACTGCACTCTGAATTAAAACAATTAAAAAGCTTGAATGAAAAAGAACAAACGCAAGTGTACCAAAGTTTCTTCATTTAACTGAAATAATTAATCCAAATCCTAGATCAGCAATCCAGCTTTAAACCTCAGAACACAGAAGTGAGAACAAGCTGCTTGTACATCCTGAGCTTCTCTGTGCAGTAACAATGAATAATGCTTGAAGTGGTTTTGCTTTAGTTTTCCTAAAGCAGCTGTAAGAGCATTTGTACAAGATGCTTTCCCAACAAACTGTTGGCAAAACCTTTTGCAAGGCTGGTTGGGAGCAGAAAGATATCTGATCTTTCTCAGGGAGAAGGGGCTGTGTGGCACAGCAGCAGCTTCAGCAGGGAAGGCACCGGTGTTGCTGCCCTGGTAAGGCTGAGCCAGGCTCATTTTTCTGTCTGATTCCAGCAGTCCCAGTTGTCAGCCTTGTGCTTTCTTGTGCTGTAGAAGTAAAATGAGCTAAGGGAGATAATGCAGAGACACATTAACGAATCTTTTTGCGTAAGAGACTCGCAGGAAATAACTAACCTGGCTTCTGGAGAAGACAGTTGAATGCAAAATTCACCTGTATTGAATATGGGACTTTATTTTCTTCTTACCGTAGAAGGTAGAACTGGCTGTAGAGTGTCTTTGCAATGCCCCTACACCAAATAAGGTGTTTGTTTTAGATGAAATAAATGTTTTTCTATCATTTTAAAGCAGAAATTGTCAGATTGTGATAAGCAGTCACTTTGATCTGCAAGTTACTATACCGTGGTAGGCTTATAGCAAATAACAACACGTAAAAATGTTGAAAATACTTCAGAAAACTATATTTTTATACTATTTAATAATATTTATTGAGCTGGTGCATAAAATACATTAAAACTTTTCTGTAATTTTAATAAAAATTTGCCCTGAGATTTCATTGTTTAATAAAAAAGTAAAAAAAGTCTTTCTGCTTTTGTCTTTCTAGAGCTACCTGGACTATTTCAGTAGATCACTACATTATGAGTATGCCTCTAAAGGAATTTTTGTCCAGAGTCTAATGCCATTTGTAACTACTACAAAAATGGTAGCATTCAGCAGCACTGTGTCAAAGAGATCTATCCTTTTTCCTACTGCTGAAGAATATGCAAGTCATGCTGTTTCTACTCTTGGGTTATCCATAAGGACCACTGGTTACTGGAAGCATGCAATACAGGTAATGGAATCATGAAACTATTTCATGTTTGTCAGTAGAAGTAAATCAGCTGTTTACTTTCTTAGGAGTCAGAATGAAAACTGCTCATTCTGAAAAAGTGCAATATGTATTGCCGACTTTAAGGCATTGTGCCATATTTTCTCACTAGTTCTGCTTTAGAAACTTGTGCTTGGGTATGCTTGTATTTAAGATCAGAGAATGAATCTAATCTTCCCTTGAAATGCACTGCAGAAATGGGAAAGAGACAACTTTTTACTAAAAAGCAGAGTATCTAATTTCTCTTGGGGTGTTGCTGTCTGGGCAAGTGTTTCACTGTCTTCTGTAAACAGAAATAGCTTTTTTTCAGTCATAATATATTCAGCATATTTCTGCTTTGGGAAGGAGTGGGTTGGGAGGATGGACTAAGCAGGAAAAAAACTCATATTTTAATCTAAGCTACCTGCATGCAGCTCCTCCATTTGTTAGGCCTTTCATTTTTGGGGGAGACTGTTTTATGCACGTTGGTCACACCTCGTGTATCCTACCTAGTGGCTTCCTGTAGCACTGGGTTGAGTAGATGGAAATGAAGAAGTGGGGGTTAATCCAAAAGGAATAAAAGAGACAGGATGCATTCTGGCAAACTGTGGCAATTAAAGTGGACAGAATTGCTGTTGTGTACTTGATCAAATCGGGATTCAGGATTTTTTTGCATAACTTAACTGCTCAGCTCATCTAAAACAGCTACTATGCTTCTGAGGGGTTGAATTTAAGGCTTAGTTGATGATATTCAAGCACCTCTTGCCTTGCTTTAGTAGTGGTTTAAGACGATGTTTACTTCAATGGAATATATCTTAATCTGTCCCTTTCATTTTTTTTTCCTGTTTTCTTGTCTCCCTGTGCCTCTCCGCAGTTCACACTGGGCGAGTGCCTGCCTGAATGGATGTGGGCATGGTTTGCACTGTATCTGAGCAGAATTCTACGCAAGCAAGCTTTGGCAGCCAAGGCGAAATAGGAGTAGCTTGATGTCCCATGAGACAATTCGGATCAGAGTGCTGCAAAAATATTTAATGAACCTTGGAGGACTTACTTTAACTTATCCATACCTTGTTAAGCAAGCTACATAACCTAGACAACAGAAGTCTGGATCCCCTCTGTATCCTTGTATTAAATAGCTCCTCTGCTGCTTTCCTTTATGACAGAGTGCTGCTATTCTTGATGTTAATCTCTATTCACTTTCTCTTTGAGATGATTTGGCAGGAGTAGGTACAGTGTTATTTCTAACAATAAGTGGCAGTCCCTCACACAGTGCTACGTGACATCCAATTGTAAAGTTGAGAGAATTTGAGACAACTCAACTCCATCAGAAACGGGACCCTAGAAAGAATCAAGCCATTCAAAACGAGAGCAGTGAAGTTGTGGAGAGGATGGGGGACAGCTGGGGAAGTATCAGGGTCAGGGACCCATGACAGGGGCCTGTCCACAGCTGACGCCCACCTCAGCTGGCCCTCAAAGCCGTTTGCTTCAATTGCAGGATAAAACTTGTTGTGCTGCCAACAACGCCTTCCGCTCGCTGGCAAAGGCGCTTTAAACCCAGACATTTAATTTGGTAAGGCCTTAAACGCCCGTGCTCGCAGTGCGGCTCACGCCCCGCTGCTGGCGGATAACGGGGCCGCCGCCCCCGCCGCCTCCGGGCCCGCACCGCCCGCGCCTGCGCAGCGCCGTCCGCGGGGCTCTCGCGAGAGCGCGGCGGTAAACAGCGCTCAAGATGGCGGCGGGCCGGGCGGCGGCGGCGGCGGCGCGGTGAGCACGGGGCGGGCGGGACGGGCCGGGAGCGCCGCGGCTCCCTCAGGCTCTGCGGCGCGGGCGGGGCGGTGCTCGCTGCCCCTCGTCTCCGGGGCTGCCTCGCCCGCCGCCGCCGCGGCGCGGGGCTTTCCCCGCCGGCTGTCACTTCACCTCCGCTCTGCCCGGGCCGGGGTCGGCGGCGCTGCCCCATACGGTGCCCGGCCGCGCTCGCTGCGGCTTTAGTCCGGCCCCGGCGGTACCGGGCCTCTCTGGGATCGCTTGTGGTTCTGGCAGAGCTCCCCGGACGGGACGGTGCTGCTGCAGTGCTGCCGACGGTCCTTGCGGCGTCTCTAGTTCACGGGATGGAGTGCCCTCGCTTCGGCAGAAGCAGGGAGCGACTCCAGGCGTAGCTCTTCTGGGGCAGGGGCGGGTTGGAAGTGTGGCACCCGTCCAGCCCCTCACGGTGTGGGTGTTAAGACAGAATAAACCTGTGGGCGTGCTGCTCCTTTGCTCTTAGTATCCATCGTACTTCGTTATCGTGCTTACATACAGCCTGTTATCAGCCATAAGGGTGTTTATTTTGCTTATTTGTGTGGTTGTTTTATTTTATTGCTATTGGGGTTATTAACCGATGAAGTGATAAGGCAGGCGGAGCTCAGCCAAGGCCAGAAGTCAGTGCACTCTTTGTTGAGTTAGGACCGAAGGGGAAACTTTTATAATCACAAGCAGTTCCCAGTGTGTTATGGTCTTGTCAGTCAAATAAAAATAGAGGTAATTTCTGTCCCTATTACAAAGAAATACTTGATAATGCTAAATAAAGTTAAATAAAAATGAAGTAACAGCTGTTGTGTTCAGACTCGATGCATCTGTTGTGCTGTGAAGTCAACCTCTCATTCCCCTAAATCATGTGAATCCCCTAATAAGGTTCCTGCTTTCCAGTCCTGGTCACAGCTGCAATATACAGTTCTGTTCTGCTTCTCCAGGTGCTGTGGCAAATGAGACATGAATGTTGCTCTTTTAATGGTCTTTTATCTCTTGGTTGCTGGTTGAGTGTTTGGAATTCAGAAGAATGCTAGCGTTGCATTTTTTCTTGAGTGTATTATGCACTTCTGAACATAAGGGGAAGAGGCTGTCCCTCCATGTGGAAAACACTTTCAACACCTTCCTTTAACTTCATGTGCCATAATCAGCTCTTACTTTCTCAGGTGCCTGTGTTTTTAGTAACACACACCCCAGCTCAAAAAATTTTTGAAAGACTTTTTTTTTTCCTGTAGATTTTCAGGCACAGTCACTGCAGCTTTGCCTCTTCTGGTATTTCTTGTCTTTACCTGGCTTTGGCATAGAGTTTGAATCTGATTCGCCTTGTGTGAAAAGAAGTTCTGTGCATTATTTCTATTTACCATGTTTCTAATTGGGAAAAGCCTATGCTTTTTAAGTGTCCATGGACACTTTTATCATGTTAGTATTTTATTTTGCACTGTTTCCCTGCCGTGGGACTTCCGCGTCTTTTTTGCTCTTTGCTCCACTTACATGAAGTGTGGTTGAGGTTGGTGGTCATTGTTGCCTCTTCTCTTGTCAGGTTAATGCCTGAGTGTTTCACATGTGCTCTGGTCTGAATAAGGGAAAAACTTGAGTGTTGGTGAAAAACTGTAAATGAAATAGGAGGAATATTATTTCTAAAACAAACTACTGAAGGTGGGGTTTTTTTGGTGATTTTCAGACTATACAGTTGCACAAATTCTTACATATTATTTTTATTTATTTATTTATGCATCTTATTATTTCTGTCTTGCCCTGCCTTACAGGTTGGCTTGCAATCAGCTTTGCTAATTCTTCTAGGGAGTTAACTTTGCCATCAGAAATGGAGTACAGGACTCAGCTGCCACATCCTGAGTGACTGAATCATTTAATGCAAAATGGAGAAGAAGCGGAGAAAGAAATGAGCCTGTTCACTAGGCTTGACCTGAAAAGACCATGAAATCTCTACTTATTTTGGATCCAGCTTTCAGAATATCCAGTTGATCAGCACAGTGAAAGCAACATTTACTGAAACAAAAATGAACTAGTTTATAAAGAAGAAAATTGTGATTTGAATATATGGAATTTTTGGAATGAAACCATTTTCTTCTATGACCATGAAGTTTGCAAACATCTGGCTTGTTCTGTTAGTTATTTTACTCTGTGGCAAAAAACACTTTGGTACCAGAGTTGGGAATTCCTCTCATGAGGCTCACGCGTGTCCTGGATGTTCTCATCTTACTTTGAAAGTGGAGTTCACTTCGACGGTCGTGGAGCATGGTAATAAGGAGTTAAGCAGTAAAAAAAAAAAAAAAAATCCATGTCACGTTCAGGTGTATGTTACCTATTTGTGGTGTTTGTGCAATTGTAAAACTCTATGTTTCTGTAGAAGCACATCATCTGCTAAATTCTCTGTATTTGAAAAGAGGAACACTTGTTCAAAGGTTCTTTGTTTAGCTGGAGACAGTGTTCCTACAAGAGAAGGGGGAGGGGAATCCAGAGGATTTTAAAGTGAAAATGTAGTGTGAAGGCTCAGGTGGGCAAGTGTGGTGTGTTTAGTGGCTGTTTGTTTTGACCTGGCCAGTGATACACTTGAGGCTCTTTTATGAAATGTAACCACACAGATGGGCCTTAAAGGGGAGAGAAAAGCAAGAAGTCTCTGTGGATTTGTTAAAGAAAAAGTTTGGAAGTGATACTTACATGGAAAAATGGCAGCTAGTAGCGAAGGGGGCAGATGAAAGGCAGAGTGAGGCAGGTGCTGCTGCTGGGATGGCAGAGGATGGCGGTAGGATACCTTGACCCTGAATCCATGTGTTGTCTCAGGAACCCGCAGTATTCCTGCAGTGAAGCTGTGCTGTGCCTGGGTGCTTGCAGCAGGGTGGCAGAAGTGACATTCCTGTGCATAGCTGGCCACAGCCTTAACACCGTGAATGTGGTGGTGTGAGCTGGGGCTGGGCCTGCTGACAGATCACTGGTGCTGATCAAGGACTGGACTGCGGGGTCTGACTTTGTTTTCTGCACTTGTCATAGTTGGTGTCAGTAATTTCCACTAAAGCTCAGCACCATGTAGAGTCTTTAAGCCATACCTGTCAAGAAACACTGAATTGGTGGATCAGTTTGTAACAATAAATCTGTTCCCTCCCCCCTGCTCTTCTCATGCCACTTCACCTTTCCCTGGTATTTACAATTCTACCTTGCTTTCAAAGGTTTCTGTCATATTTTTTATGTTTCCTGATGCAACACCCCCCACCCCTTTAGACAGTGAAGAAATAAATTGCAAACTTGTAAAAGCAACAAAAAAGCGCCTCCAATTGTGATTATTTGTTCTGAGTAAAGAAAAGAAAAATTCAGACTTTGCAGTGTGAATTCTTGCATAAGCTGCTTAAACACCCATTCTGATAAAGTTGTGTTCTTTTTCCAGAGTATATTGTGGCTTTTAATGGATACTTCACAGCTAAAGCTCGAAGTAAATTTATTTCAAGTGCGCTAAAAAGTAGTGATATTGAGAACTGGAGGATTGTACCTCGCAACAACCCAGCCAGTGACTATCCGAGTGATTTTGAGGTTATTCAGATCAACGAGAAGCAGAAGGATGGAGTCCTCACGCTGGAAGATCATCCCAACATCAAGCGTGTGACACCTCAGAGAAAGGTCTTTCGGTCACTCCAGTATTCAGAGGGTAAGTTATTTTCTGTGTGGCTGCTGTGGAAAATTGTTCTTAACCTTATGTCAGACCATCAGCTTAGCATTACACTCATGAGAAGTGCCCTGCTGTTTTTCTTTAATTAACAGAAATCTCTTCTTTTGGTTATAAAATTATCGGGGTCTTGTTACATATTTGCTGAAGTCTGCTATATTTCCATTTACAACATAGAAACATTTCTTCAGCAGTTGGTTACCTGAGAATAGGGACCTCTGTATCTGTAGTAAATAAACCAGCAGCCTTTACTGATTTTGATTAGAGAAAATTGATCCTCAGTAATCTAAAACTTTTGTTGTAATAGTTTGATGTCTTAAGTTTGTCTTAATCAATTCGGTTACGCTTTTCCTGACGCTGTTTTTAATTTTCTTCACCCTGATTCTACGTAGCGGATCCGATGCTGCACTGCAATGAAACCAGGTGGACTCAGAAGTGGCAGTCATCCCGGCCCTTGAGAAGAGCAAGTCTTTCTTTGGGTTCTGGCTTCTGGCACGCCACGGGCCGACACTCGAGCAGGCGCCTGCTGAGAGCCATCCCTCGCCAGGTCGCTCAGACCTTGCAGGCAGATGTCCTCTGGCAGATGGGTTACACAGGTATGCTTTTGCTTGTTGCCTGAGAACAATAACCTTCTTGCAAAAACAAGTAAAGTGTGGGGAGAGGCTAATTGATTTTTGTGTGTTAACCTCTCACTGGCTGCCAGGTTGTAAAGATTGAGAAATAATTTGGTTTGGAGTGCATTGTATATTTTATGGAGTGCTTGTTTGTATGTGTGTGCTTTAGGGGAAGCTGGTTGTGTTTATGCTCTTTGAATTTCTGAGTTGAATTACAAGTTTATTTATTATCTATAACTGTCTTGGATTGTAAATTGCTTACTACATTAAACAAAAGTTCTCTTTTAATTTGATAGAATAGATTTGATGTGGAGCTGAATCAGAAAAACCACTGGTTTTCTCTTCATAGGTGCTGGTGTGAGAGTAGCAGTGTTTGACACGGGTCTGAGTGAGAAACATCCACATTTCAAAAATGTAAAGGAAAGAACAAACTGGACTAATGAGAGAACCTTGGATGACGGTGAGTTACTGTGCAGTTTTCCAACTTATCCTGATACTGATGTGTTTTGTGCTTGTTGTTGTCCTGCTAACATCTATGAAAACTGTGTATCTTGATATTTAAAGCTTAATTTTGCAGTGTCCCAAGCATTTTGTACTCATGCCAAGTTCAGCAGGGAGTATTAAGGTTCCGGGAGGGTGCTGCATAAGTTTCCTTGAAGTTGTGTGTGACACTTCATCATAGCTGCTGGAAAATGTCAGGGCGAAAAGTTACTGTGCACCTGTGAATATGTTATAAGTGAAGGTGTCTTTCCTACTCCTTTTCCTGTTGCTGTTACACAGTGGTACATAGTTCCATACTGATGAGGGACAACATTCTCCTTCCTTACTGTGCAGTCCTAAACTGATCAAAGTTTGGCACCTTCCTGTGAAGTTTTTCTATGCTATATAACTGCACCTTTTATTTTCTACACTATGTTTGTGTTCCTTTTTCATATGTTGACACTGACTTGCCCTGACCATATACTTTCACAGATTAACTTCATGCAGTTTGGGTCAGTGAGTCAGCTGGCCATTGAATCTCCCTAGAGCTCAAGGTGGATGTTTGTATTGCTCAGTCTTGTGTGCACCTCCATAGTTTTGTTTACGTAGTAATTACTTTACATTGCAGCACCTGCTTCTGGGTAGCTCTTCCTGTAAGTTCTGTGCCCAGAGGGTTGCTGGACAGGCAGATTTGGAGTATAAAAATATTATGTGGGCAGTCCAATAAAGCAAATGCTAAAGTATTTTGCGGAGAGGAGAAAAAAGTGATTTTTCTGTCTCATTGCTCATGCTTAACAAAATTTGGTTATTGCAGATTGAGGATAAAAATCCTTTAAGAAGTCTGTATTAAAATACATTGACTTTGAAATGAGCTGCATTTTCCAAAATACTGGTTTTTGTCATGTTTTCATCGGTAGCAATCAGGAGTGGTTGGACTTGGAGAATGAATCACCCAAGTTTCATCAGCTGGTTGTCTGGCTACAGTGTGCTTTAAATTCTGTTCCCTCTGAACCTGATAGCAAAATATGGTTCAAAAAGGCTAGGACTGAACCCAGCACTTATGGTTTGTTGTAAAATCTGTTAAATTTATGTGATTTTTGCTATGGGTGATGTTCAACAGTAAAAATTCTTAGTAATGAAATTGTTTGTCTTCTAATGTCTTATTTTGTTTCCTTCTCGTGTTGATAGGTTTAGGCCATGGGACTTTTGTAGCAGGTGTGATAGCCAGCATGAGGGAATGCCAGGGATTTGCTCCAAATGCTGAACTGCACATTTTCAGAGTGTTCACCAATAATCAGGTAGCTGTTTTACATGTGTTTCAATTCCTGCTTTTCCAGGTTAATGCTGGAATAATCCTTTCCTGTGGGAGTATTACATACACTCATAGGTGTAGACATTGATAAGTGGAAAGGATACAGCTTTCTATTTATAAGAGACTTACTCCAAGACTTCTCTCAGTTTCCAAATCTGGTATATTTTTCAGAAATAGTATATGGAAGTCTTATGTGTATAATGGAGCAGTCACTCCAATGAACTGAGTGTTAGAAATTTAAGACCATTTTCACTTGTGTGCTTTATTTTGGTGTTGTTTTTCCTCTCTATCTAAAGTCTGTAGTGTGATGAAATCAGTAGATTTTTTTTAATGGCAACTTCTTCCCCTCTTTCTTACACAGGTCTCATATACATCTTGGTTTCTGGATGCTTTTAATTATGCAATTTTAAAGAAGATAGATGTACTGAATCTAAGTATTGGTGGGCCAGACTTCATGGATCATCCATTTGTTGACAAAGTTAGTATGAGGAAATGAAGTAGGGAAAATGTTTGTATGTCTCACACAAATGCTGGACTTGCAGAGCTACTTGTTTGTGTCTGGTGCTGCTGACAGTTTCTATGTTTCATTTGTGTGACAGAAGTTTTGTACAGTGTACAGGCTTTTCAGAATATATGTAAGGAATGAGTTAAAAAACCCCAAACACAACCCAGATGTTCACAGAGTTATGGAAAATCCCCTTTAACAAAATGCTTGATAATCTGCTAGAAAATTACTCCCAAGCAGACAACTAAAAGGACCTTTAATAGGAGACACTTAACTGAAATCCACTTGTTTTTTTTTAATTTCTGCGTGGTTAATTTATTTAATGGTAAAAAAACGTGTATGGCTTGATTTAGTGAATTAAGAGCAAACACGTAAAAAGTACAGGTAGTTGTTTCAGCTGTGTGCCAAGAGATTTGGTTCAGGTTAAGATGGAATTACGTTTTTGTCTTTGTAAATGTCATAGTTCCCTGAATTTTTTGGCCTGGCCTTCAAAAGCATTAAGCGAATTAATTCACTTTTAAGCTAAAGGATATAGTTGTTCTTTGTAAAGGCCAGTTAAGGGGTTTGAAGAGTATAAACTTTTCCTTGTTTTTTTTATGATAACCTTTTTAAATTTAAACCATTGAAGTTTAGTTTGACAGTGACTTCGCTGCACTCCCCAGAGCACTACTGGGGGGGATTCTTAATAATTGCTGGACTTTGTCACCTGCAGTGCTTTGTTACAGATAAGAGTTCTTCCTTTGGTGTAAGAAGATTCTGTCAGCAGTGTTGCTGTCAAGGCTGGGTTATTGCTCAAACCCTCTTAAGAAAGTTCCGAGCTTAATACTGGATATACAGTATCTTGTAAGGCTCAGAAAGAAGTTATGTCTGTTAGAAAAGTCTCTTTTTTGGTGGTAGAACCTTATTGTAAACATTGTTTTTTGTAGGTTTGGGAGCTGACTGCCAACAATGTCATCATGGTCTCTGCTATTGGCAACGACGGCCCTTTATATGGGTGAGTGTCAGCGACCGCTTCAAAGAGAGCCAACGGTGTTGTTATGTGGGTTTGGAAGTAGTTGTGCTTGGTCAGGAAATTTTCTCTCCTTTTTTCCTCTAATCTTAGAAAGTGACTCAAGTTAAATTCTTTTCCCTGCCCTTATTACTTGCATTTTGTGAAGTACTTAACTAAATGTTTTTCTTTGAAACACTGGAAAGTCAGTAGAAGAAGAATGGCAGTGCTTCCAGCTGACATTTCCCTATTAGTGTGAGCAGACAGCTTTGGGTACTGATCTTGGACTTAAGGGATGTAGAAGGGATCAACCCAGAACAATTTGTGGTGTATTTCTAAAACAAGTGTCTAAAAACAGATTGTTTTTTCAAGGTGCATGGTTTGATAGTTGCTGAGTTAGTAACAGCCTGATAAGTTGCTGTCACCTGTGCAGTATAAGTATGTGACAAAAATCTGATGGCAGCGCTTCTGTTACTAGAATAAATTTATGACTGTATCTTGGTTTTTTTATTCCTGTCTCCCAACTTATTCTAGCACTCTCAATAATCCTGCTGACCAGATGGATGTGATTGGAGTAGGTGGCATTGACTTTGAAGATAATATAGCTCGCTTTTCATCTAGGGGAATGACCACTTGGGTAAGATATTTTCAGGGCGGCTGCTCACATTTGCAGCCAAAATAAGGGCCTTGAAAGGGCAGCCTTTTTTGAATGGGCAGTCCTATGTAGATGTGTGTTGGAGAAAAGATTTCACCAGAGATCAGAATAGTTAGAAATTGTAATTCTTTAAGCAGGAAGCTTAATGTTCTTTCCAGGGTTTCTCGTTATTAGTCCTGACTACTATTGATGTTTTTGATGAATTTATAAAACATCCACTTCCTTTTGTTTGAAGCTGAGGACTTGTCTGTGTGGTTAGATCTGCAAACATGAAGGCCTGCTCTTGTCTTTCAGTTTCAAAATCCTAGGACTTCCAGGTGCTACATGTGAAATTGCACTTATTTGCCTGTGGAGCTGAGCTGGTGCTTACTGCCCATGTGATGTCGGATGAGCTTGCATGGCAGTGTTGATCAAGGGGGCTGTCACATGTTTCTGTTTGTGTACCCAGTAGCAGTATGGTTCTCATTTTGTCAGTGGTTTCCTGCTTAGCAGAAATGCTGATCAGCAGTAACATTGAAAAGTTGGGAACTTGTCCTAAATAGCTTGAGTCCTTCTTTGGCTTTGTTGCTGTTCTATGATGCTGAACCTCAGATAATTTTGTTGTTAATTTTACTTCTGAATGACATACAGTTAATTTAAATGCCCAAATGAAGCTGTCAGTGTTCATTTTACATTAGGGCAGTAATCCATTTGTTTTTTTTCACAGGAGCTGCCTGGAGGTTATGGCAGAGTGAAGCCTGATATTGTTACTTACGGCTCTGGAGTGAGAGGGTCTGGTATGAAAGGTGGATGCCGCTCCCTCTCTGGCACAAGCGTGGCATCTCCTGTGGTGGCAGGTGCTGTCACTCTCTTAGTGAGGTAAGTCTTAAATAAGAATCTCTAGAAAGATATCAATCAGGAGGGTCATAAAATTTTCTATAAAGGAATCCATCGAATAAAACTAAATTGTGTTTAGATGTAGGAAGACAAACTTGGAGAATTAAGTCACTGTTGTTCTGCTTGAGACATTGTCTCATTTGGCTACCGCTATGTTTCATGAAAAAACTTGAGAACTGTTTTGAATTAGTTAGGTGTTTGAGAATATAGTTAGGGAGAACAGTACAGTGAGGCAGTTCTGTCACATTTTTAATCATCTGGAATGGCTGTGTTTCTGTCAACTCTTGTAAAAGAGCAGCTGCTCAAAGTAGGCACCTTTAGTGGGTAATTATCTATGTACTTGTAAATTTTATAGGATGCAGGATTTAATGGGCAGTATCCTGTTGTGTAAGTCAGCTGGTGCACACTGAAGAATTTGAAAATGGGAACTATAAGTCCATACCCTGTGCTTGTGATAGCTACTCCATATGGATAAGACAAACCTTTATTTGAGAAACAAGTATAAAAATTCAAAGTCATCATATTTCGTCCAAAAAATGGTGCACTTTAGTTTGAACAACAGAGGTATTTTTCCCCCTGGGAAGACAGATATTTTATTTAGCATATAAAGATACTGACCTGATTGTAATGACTGCTGGTCCTGGAGCACATTTTAAGGAGAAAAATACGTGTATTATTAGTTTTTAAGAGAAATATGTCAGAAGCTTGTCTTTCTTCTACATTTGTATCATGAGAAATCAAGAAATAATAGACAAATATGAGCAGAATGTTACAGCTACCTGATTTAGGGGTCTGGTTTTTTCCTGTTTCAGCACAGTTCAGAAGCGTGAAATGGTGAATCCAGCAAGTATGAAGCAGGCCCTTATTGCATCAGCACGGAGACTTCCTGGAGTCAACATGTTTGAACAAGGACATGGCAAACTGGATCTTCTAAGAGCTTATCAGATCCTCAACAGCTATAAACCACAAGCCAGGTTAATTTTAATCCTTAATTAATCAGTGGTACAATAGAATTTGCTCTTTTGTTGAAGAGATCAGGTGGTGCATGTGTAGCTCAGTTGCGCAATCTGTGCTTGTGCAACACTGAGATCTTGCACAGACCTTGCATAATCTCAAGCATGAATTTTGACCGGAGAATGGATGAAAAGTCACACAGCAGTGTAGGGGATGATCCATTCCTCTTATAGTCTTAGATGTTATAAATAATGTAAGAACACAGCGGAAAAGTACTTAAATTTTAACTTTCGAAAATAAGGACCTTTTCCCTCTACTGAGATGTTTCATTTTTTGTGTGTGGAAATGTTTTTACAAAACTTAAAAATGGGAAGGGAAGAAGATTTCAGGGCATATTTGGGAACTATGGTGAGAGCTTGGTAAGCTATGACTGACATGGTTTATCTGAAACTTTCTTAGTTATGTGTAGTGGCGCACTCTTCTATTTATTGTTAATTTTTTCCTCTAAATTTTCCCTCCTCTGTCCTGCTGTAGTTTGAGTCCAAGCTATATTGACTTGACTGAATGTCCCTACATGTGGCCCTATTGTTCTCAGCCCATATATTATGGAGGGATGCCAACTATTGTTAATGTTACTATCCTTAATGGCATGGGAGTCACTGGAAGAATTGTAGACAAGGTAAGTATTAACATTGTTCGAATTCTGACTGGTAATGTTGCTAAAAGCTTCCCAGAAAATACTACTTTAGTTATGAATTTCATAGAACAAATCTCACTGTTGGGAGCAAGAGATGCAAAATATTTGATTAAAGGGTGCACCCACATTGGAGGATTTGTCAACACGAGCTGTCTACAAGTTTTAAAGCAATGCATTGGTTTCAGGGTGTGTAACATTTTATCTTTGCAAAACCAGTTTGAATTAAGATGTACGTAGAGATTTCTTTGTATTCTCTAATAGCATTTAAAATCTTCTGGACTGACCTTCTTATATATATATGTTTTTTTTTTTTTTCATCCTGGAACATAAATGATCTCAGTAAAGAATCCTGACACTAAATTCAGCCTTTTCCATGGGTCAGAGTGACCTGAATGTATCAGTTTAATCAGACTCAGCTGCCAAACCTGTTCTTTCACACCAGGGATGTTGAGTGTGTTGGTTGGCTAGGGAAGCTTTTAATTAGGTTTAAAAGTAGAATAGATTTGAGAATTGATACAAGTTTAAAAAGACACCTGTCCTGTAAGTCCAGATAATGTAAATGAGTGTAATTTCAACTTTTTAGTGTGACTCCTGAGGTGTGTTTTAGATTCAAACTTACATTAAAGGGCATTGAAGCTCTTACCCAAGTCATTAGCTTATGGTAATAAACAGCTGATGTAATTGGCCTGTGTGCATTCCACTGTTAGCTCATCTTGTTATCAAAGGGAAATCTTGTGTTCTCACCAATAAATTATTGCACATGATCTCAGAATGTTAAAGCAGGTTCACTTGGGCAGCTTCTCACAGTCCTGCCTCTGAAAAGCCTCTGGTCTGGGTCATTGAGGCTGTCACCATTGGGTTGATTCACTGACACAACACCAAACTTTTGGGCTTGGAGGGCATTTTTAAATCTGATACAGTCTTCAGAAGAGCTGGTATTTGTTACTTCATGCAGAGGAAAAGGGCTATGTGTGCAGAAAGTAGTGATCGCAAATACCGTGTTACCAGTGTTGTGTATTCTTCATTTCACAGCCAGACTGGCAACCCTATCTCCCCCAAAATGGGGATAACATCGAAGTGGCTTTCTCCTATTCCCCGGTCTTGTGGCCTTGGTCTGGATACTTGGCAATTTCCATCTCTGTAGCAAAGAAGGCAGCATCTTGGGAAGGCATTGCTCAGGGTCATGTTATGATCACTGTATCATCCCCTGCAGAAAATGAAGTAAGTTCTGTGCACTTTGGATTTTCTGGCTGAAGAGTTATCAAAACCGCTTTCTGATATACAAATACCTTGGTTTTAAGGGTTTGCTCTAGCCCTGTCATTTGAAGCATAAGTTAAATTTGGGTCAGGAAGAAAAATTATATTCTTTATAATTGAGAGCGAATTGCATATAATTTGGAATCAGAAAACCTCTCTTTGGGACCAACATCATAATTTCGCTTGTTTATTGTGGATTTTAAGTCATGTATTTGGAAAAAGATTACCTAAGTATGTTTCTTCAAGAACCATGCTTAATTGTTCCTAAGAAACTTTTAAGGTTTTGAACAATTGAACCAGATCACAGTTGTAACATATCTTAAGTATTTTACATTCTGAGCATAATTATAAACTGTTGAGTGCAGAAAAATACACTGCAGCAATTTAGGGTAAAAGTAATCTCGTTGTCTCTGGAGCTGGTACCGGTGACAAAACATAGATTTGCTACCTCCAGTCTTTTTGTCTTTTACAATCCATGGTTAACTGATTCCTGTGGGGAGAAAAGATTTCACTGTAGTTTGTTCTGTCCTTCAGTCTAAGAATGGTGCAGAGCAGACTTCAACCGTGAAGCTTCCAATAAAAGTGAAGATTATTCCTACTCCACCTCGTAGTAAGCGAGTCCTTTGGGATCAGTATCATAACCTCCGTTATCCACCAGGATACTTCCCCAGGGATAATTTGAGGATGAAGAATGATCCATTAGATTGGTATTTATCTCAGGTTCTATTAAATCAGTATTTCTTGATTGTGTGTTAATGATGTGGGATAACTTTAATGAATGCCGTAGTTTCGGCCTTTTTCAGAGGGACATGGGATTATCTTTTGTAAGAAATCCATGAACAGCGCTTGGACTCTGTGCTTTTTTTGAGCTCTATGGTTTTATTCACACGAAATGAAAAATTTTAAAATGCTCATTTAAGATACTAAGATTTTTGTTTGACTTTTCTATTTTGAACTAATTTCTCGCAGGAAGTTAAAGGGGACACTTTATTAACTGCTTCAGCATTCACTTATCAAACAAACCTGACAATTTAAAAGACAAGAAGAGACCCCTTGTCTCTTAAGGGAGGTTGTCTTCAAAGCAGGGAAGGACTTTGACTTTTCATAGATGGGGCAGGGAAGTATCCATAGGAAAAATCATGCAGCAGTATCTCAGTGAGGATTAATTGGGTCAGTGACCAGGACACAAGCTTTTGGAAAGCTTCTTGGAGTATTCAGAGGTGGCAGGTGGACAGGATTTCAGAACATAAAACAGGTGGAAATCAGATTTCTACCTGCCAGATCTAAATTACTTCAACACTCTTCTCTTTCTAAGGAATGGTGACCATATCCACACGAACTTCAGGGACATGTACCAGCACCTCAGGAGCATGGGGTACTTTGTTGAGGTTCTTGGTTCCCCGTTTACGTGTTTTGATGCAAGTCAGTATGGTAAGCATGAGTTAATTGCCTTGTTCTCCATACTGTTAACTTTTTCCTGAAACGACCTTTTTTGGAAGACCAAAAATGTTATGAGGGTACAAATAAAAATTCTAATGGTAGTAGAAAAAAAATTTGGCTTTGGGAGTATTTATTATTTTTGTACTGATATTTAATTGTGTGAAGTATTGCTGGAGAAGCTTGCTTGGGAGTTTAGTAGAATTAGTGCAGTTCTCTGTCCTTGAAAAAAAGAGAAGGAAAAGCTCTGAGTGGGTTAAAAGCTCCTCAGTATTCAGTCCCACAAAGGCAGTACTGTATTTGCCAAAAGATTCTGGCACAGTCAAAATGAAGCATGACCTGTTTAACAGACTAAAATCAAAGGTGTCCATCCTGGTTCTTTTTATGTTTAGTGATCTATGATTAGATAAAAGAGTGGATAAAGTGTTCATCCAAGCGTATGCAATAGCAAAGCAGAATGTGGTTTGTTTCTGTGTTCATCAGGAAGAAAATTGGATATGTTGGCCATGCAGGGGACAGAGCAAACTGTCTGTGCTCTTCTCTGCTCCCATATGCCCCTTGTTTTACCCATGGCATGCTCCAAAAACCCTCTTCTGTTTTGGGCTGGGGTTTTTCAGTGCACTGTAAGGTGAGGGTGCATTCCCCTGGGTTTGCCAGTTCTGGAATTGTTGCCATTAGTAATCTTTTGCTTATCTTGATTCTTCAGTGAATTTCTCGCCACTGCTTTTAGAGTTCAGTGGACGTGCACATGGATACATAAATGTTGGCCCTTAAAAAAGTAGCAAAATAGTTTTTTTCTGAGATCACTAGTTTTATATTTGATAGAGAGCAGCATTAGGGGCCTTCTCTCTCCTCTGATTCACCATTGTGTTTTACCTCATTTGATTGTATATTGTTGGGCTTTCAGAATTTCCTGAAGAAGAAATGAGGGGAATAAAACTCAATGATCTGTGATCCATCTTCCACTTGTCCCTAGCTTGTATTGTTTCCATGCTTGGTGAGGGTGCACTCTGTCCCATTTCCACAGGATCTTTATCAGAGGCTTTCCAAATGCAGGCTGCCTGGACTTGTGGAATTGGCTTGGTTGTAAGGAACTGTGAGACATGAGGCTCACAGTGTTTTATCAGATTGCCCAGGGTATCATCCTGTCAAGATTTGTGTTGTCTCTGAGGATGGAAATTTCACCATCTCTCTGGGCGATCAGGAAGTGAAGAAGCAAAAGGGCTTGGCATTTAGAAGAGGCTTAAAAGCATATTTTCAAGGAATAAAAGCATCTTTTTCTGGTTGTGTTTTTTTCAGTGATGCAGAGAAAGTTTTTTGCTTGCTTGTTAACAGGAGTGGGAGAGGGTTATGTGAAAGTGGCAGCGGCCACTTGACTTTCACGGTCAAGCCTACCAGAATGCAGCTGTAGTTTCCAAAGGGTGACTCAATCCGTGTTTCAGAGTAATTGCTGAGTACCTGGCTGCCAGTCTGCAGTAGTGAGGGGAGTACTGGTAGAGCTGAGCAGTGCAAAACCTCCTGACCAGGCTGCATCTGCATTAGCACTCCAGTTGGATCAGTGGTTAATCCCCTCATTGCCCAGCTGTGCCACAGTTTGGCTCACTTTATGGAGCGTTTGGGAGATACCAAACTGCAAAACACACCCCTGACACGTGGGCATTCAGTTCTTGAGACCACACAAGCAGGAGTCATAAATTAACACCCCAAAAACTTCCTGTGCTGCCAAACTAATTTTGGGATACATTTGTCTTAACATTTACCATCCTTAAATATGACTTCATGAGATGAGCTGCCAGAGCAGGGCACATGGACCAGATAATGTGAAAATGTGCACTTGTGTTGGCTTCTGTGTGGGTTGTGTGACTACTGGTAACATCACAGGCACCAGTGTGGAGAGCTCCTGTCTCTGCTTTTACACACAGGGACTTTACTGATGGTGGACAGTGAGGAAGAGTATTTCCCTGAAGAGATCACCAAGTTGAGGAGGGATGTTGATAATGGACTTTCGCTGATAGTCTTCAGTGACTGGTACAACACATCTGTGATGAGAAAAGTCAAGTTTTATGATGAAAACACAAGGTACTGACTTATTTCCAAGTGCTTTGGGAAATGCCATAGAATTGCAGATATTACCCTAAAAATCGCAAATGTGATGTGCTGTACTTCAGCATTTGGATGTTACCTGTAAGAGGGTGCTACCTTAAGTAGCAGAACTGACCTTAGTCTACAGCTTAAAGAGTATAGCTACCCATTTTATCATGATTGTGGAGGATTCTTTGGTATCGTGTTCTACTTTTAATGCCAAGAAAAACATTTACAATGCAAAGAAATAAGAAATTGGAGATGAGACCAACAAATAAAAATAGACATGTTTTTACTTTAGAGGAGAGAGTAGAAGGAAAATGTGCATTGCAAGAGTATCATCAGGTCATGTACCTGTTACTGAAAATATTGCATGTTTATATTGCATATAAAGAAAAATTACATGACATTTTGCTTCATTATAAAAATGAGAAGCAATACGTGGTAGTCATTTTTACCTCAGCTTAGCCAAACAAAGAGCACAAGACTGAATTTCTTTCTAGTAAATTGAAGTTTTTCATGCAGCTGGAATGCACTGAGAACTTTACATCAGTATTACTTAACTTTCACTCAAAAGCAGTGTTGTCAGAGACAGCTGCTCAGATGCCTGTGGAGTTAAAGAAGGCTTTAAGATGTAGTTCATTTTTTAAATGGCTCTGGAAAAGTCTGTATGCAGGGGGACATGTGACTTTCTGTTATCCAAACCCTAGGAGTATATTCTGTATACTAATAAACATTGTAAAATTACAGTGTTACATTGTAATTTTTACAGGCAGTGGTGGATGCCTGATACTGGAGGTGCTAATATACCAGCTCTCAATGATCTGCTTTCTGTCTGGAATATGGCCTTTAGTGATGGGCTGTATGAAGGAGATTTTACCATGGCAAGTCACGAAAGTGAGTACTGGAGTCCTTTGCCTACACAGGCTACACTGGGGTGTTTGGAAAATGGTTTTCTGCAAGTTTGAGTTTGAGCAAGAGTCAAGGGAGACACTCAGATTCAGTGAAAAGAGTCTCGTAAATGATTTATTAAATTATTTCTTCCTTTGTAGACTTTTTCATGGTATTTGATTTAGCTTTTCAATTAAAAAAACCCTCCTAAATCAAAAGATTTGGAAAGTGTGTAAAGGTGACCCTGTGATAGCTGTGCTTAAGCAATGCTTTCTCTGCAAATACACACATTGGTCAAAATGTGCAAATTCGGTTCATTGTTCCTGGGAATGTTTTCTCCTGGGCTTGTTGGGTAGGGAAGGGAGGGATTGTCATTTTTGGTCTAAACTGCAGTTTTGTGGTGTCTTCCAGTGAATTACGCCTCGGGATGCAGTATTGCAAGGTTCCCAGAAGATGGCATCGTCATTGCACAGACCTTCAAGGATCAAGGTAGGAGCGTCCTGGTCCTTTTCTCTGTGTTTTGAGTAGAACTTGGGGTCAGTGCACAAGCAAAGTTGTGGAGTCTAAAGGTCTAAAAATAATAAATAAAAAACCATATTGATAAGGTTTGTATTTTTACATTTTCTCATTTTGCCTCGAACATGTAGCTGATACCTAACAGGCAGCTGCAGTGTGGCTCTATACACAGTTATTAAATAGTACAAAATCCAAGTGTTACATGCAGCCCTGTATAGTGATTGCTGTGTGGAAACATCTGTGTGCACTGTGTCTCTGGAAGGGGAGGAATTGTGTTGTAATTGTGTTACTTGTTCACATTTCTCATAAATTTCAAATGCTACTGAAGTATATCCCCTGATCATTACCATATTTAGCATGAGCGTTGTGGTAGCTGTGGTGATCTAAGGATATAAATAAGGAACATTTTAGCAGACAAAATGTCGCCAGAGAAACTCTCATAAGGGAAAATTTTATGCATACAGGATGCCTGTGGTCTCAGACTTGAGTGCTCTGTTCTCTATGCATTTCCATTCTCTTTTATCATAATATCTTTTCATTTGGGAGGGGTAGTTCAGAAATATAATGGCAGCAGGCAGTTTAAAAAATAAATCCTGTATTTGATGAGCTTTTAGGAAGTGCTGTACAGGAGCAAATGACCAGAACTCTTAGGGCGTTGCAGATCAGGTTTGTGCAGATGGGTGTAGAGTGAGTGTGAGAGCAGAAGGACATGCTGCGCTTCTGGTACAACTCAGCAACTGCTAGAGAAGATCAGTGAGTTCTTTGTATTTTTGACTTAGTATGGGCAGCAGAGGTGTTAACCTCGTGGAGAAACTTTGTGGAACAGTAGAACTCATCTGTGTAGCCTTTTGGAGGAAAGACAATATCCCTGTGTGGCAATGATTTATATATTTCCTTATGTTAGAGAGAGAAAGACTTGAGTGTCAATTTGACAAGTCACCTGCTAGACCTGCTTTTTCTGTTGAATCCTTTTCATTGCAATTCCTGAGGCAGAAGAGCTCTCTGGTTTGCTTCTCCTGTCTAAACAGTGTCTCAAGGGGATAAATTTCAAATAGAAATATGAAATTTGTCTTAATTTTTTCTAATGGTTATAATTTTAGGAAGGCTAGTTAGGAAACGTTTAACCTAAAATCAGCTTTCTGTAGAATTCTTCGGAAGGATGTAAACAGCGTAAAGAGCAGAAGATTTTGATTATAAACCTTTTGCTGGAGATACTAGAATTTTTTATTCAAGGTTGTTGAAGATAATCCAGGTTGTGAGGCCTTTTCTTCTTCTCCACCAAAGAAAGAAAAAAAAAAATTATTATCAGTAGGAAACTTTACAATTAGAGTCTTGGAGCAGTTTCATTTTTATCATAAACGTCATGGGGGTTTTGAAAACTTATTGCCATAACGTGTGACACGGTGTGCGGCGTTGTTGCATTTGTCAGGTGGAAATGTGGGCTGTGTTGTTTCATGGGTAGATTGATATTGACGCTCTGCAGGCTGTGAAATTTATTTGTGCTTTGCTTTAGGTCTTGAAGTTTTAAAACAGGAGACTGCTGTAATTGAGAACGTCCCTATTTTGGGGCTTTACCAAGTCCCTTCGGAAGGCGGTGGCAGAATAGTTCTGTACGGCGACTCCAACTGCCTGGATGACAGCCACCGGCAGAAAGGTGTGTGAGCCCTGGCACGCAGGGAGAGCCGCTGTGCTGCGCTGACAGCGTCCTCAGGGGGTTTACAGCCTCCACCAGAAGCAGATGGGTTTTAAGGACTCTAAATATTCCTTACTGGGGATTAATCTCAGTTCTGCTGAGCTCTACTGAAATGTTGTGAGGTGCATTTACAGCAAAAGAGCACCCCACATTAGATCGCCCTCAGATAAATGGGGCTGTTTCACACACACGCTTTGTTTTCTGTTCCACAAGCTTTGGGGGCTGATTTTTGGGGTGGGCTGTTTTGCAAAGAGGGCTTAGTTTGTGGTTTTTTGTTTTTTGTTTTTTTTTTTGCGGGGGGTGGTGTTTTTGTTTGCAGAGGGCACTGATAGTTACGCATTCTTGATCTGAAATTGTGAAGAGGCCATTAGGGGATCCTTCCACTTTTTCCCTAGTTACATCTTCAGAATGTTTCTGTAAAACAGTGGATTTTATCTTTTGAGTTTGCACCTCAGCCTGCCTTGTTCCCTTTGGGATGTTTCCTCTGGGGATTTATGGTAATGTTCAGTGTTCCAGTTGTGCATCACTATTTTCAGGTAACCCTGCTTTGACACAAACCAGTTGGTGTAAATATGTCAGAAAGTAGGAATTGGTTGTCAAAGCATTTGTTTGCAACTCTACGAAGCAGTTGTGTGGGGTGTGTGTGTGCTGTGTGTGTTTTCTGTTGCTCCCAGAGAAGCCATGCTCTCTGGCTACACACTGTGGCTGATTCTTATAAAATCTTTTTTCTAGCAGTTTGTCCGATCTGACTTTGCACATTTTGAAGAGGTTGCTTAGGTTTCTCATGACATCTAAAGCACAAACTGGTAGATCTGTGGCTTGAGGGGACGAGGATAATCCAATATGCGAAGTCTTCTTCTGCATTTCCACTGAACAGAACTGAATTTTCCTTTTGTGGTGAAAAGTGCATCTATAATTTTTTAAGCTTTTGTCACTGACATTTTAAAATACTATGTTATGTAATCTGTCCCTTGCCTGATTTATTTAGGTTTAAATCAACTTGCTTTCTAAGGGGGCTCTCCATCTGTAGCTCATTTTTCTCTACCATACATTTTGGGATTTTCTAAGATTTCTCTGGTTTTTCCTTGTCTGCCTTTGGGTTGCTTCCTGTGAGTTGCCCTGACACCTGCACATTGGTGCCTTAGTGCTTCCTGCAGGTTGTTGAAAGCACATAACAGAAGATACATACATTTAAATAAGTAATAGAAAATAATGCTCTGTGACCTCCCTAATACTGTTAAATTTGGTGCGACGTATGAAGCAAGAAAGAACGGAATGCTCTAAAGAAATCCTTTAAAATTAAATTGTGAACCAGGAGCTGTGTCTCCTGCAAGGACATGGTTAGCTTTAACTGAGGAAAATTCCTAACATTTGTGGATATAAATCCTTAAAATCTGTTTGACCCCTTTAAAAAATCAAAGGTGAGGGTTTAAGGGCCACTGGGATTATGAAGATTAACTCCCATTCCCAGCCAACTGTTCCTGGGGACAGAAGTTCTGAGAAAAACACTTTGCTGTGTGGTGGAAATATCTGATAAGGCATTGTCCTACTCCTGCAAAGGGAAGCTTTGGAGTTGTGATGTGAACTAGCTGGAGTGCTTGTTCCTTAGGGGTAGCTCTGGATTAAGGTACTAATAATTCAGGAGAGAATCAAAGCGAGGGATCATGAGCTTTTGAAGTGCACAGGAACACCATGATCACGTGTATGGTGGTGTTGATTCCCAGCCTGGTCTGCACCACAGCTGCTGTAGGTTATGCTTGTACCTTTAGCTGGGATGTAGCCAGAATGGTTCTCTTTTGTTTGTTTATTTTTTTAAGGTTGAGAAAGCAAATGATTCATATCCTTGCACTGTAAGCATTACCTTGTTCTTACTTTTTTTTGCGGTGTATTTATTTTGTCCTTGAAAAAAACAGTTGGTTCTCCATTTCTCTGGTAAAAATTATACCAGAAGCTCAGAACTTTCTTTACTTCCACTGAAGAACTTCATGATTTTTGTCAAAACTCGGATGGCCTTGTGCAACCTGGAATTCCTATATTCAAAACCTTTTGTGTGTGTGTGTTCTGCTCCCCAAAAGAGCCTGGCTTAGTACACAAGGGACAATATTTTAAAATGAACAGTCAGTGTTGTGTCTGTGTGTTGCAGGGGAATGTGAGGTATGTGTTGAAAGTTGCATCTTCCTGAAAGTGAGCCTAGAAATTCAGGAGAAAAGCAAGAGCCAGCAAAATGGATTGTAATTTTAACTGTCACTAAAGCCTCCTTAGCAGAAGGCTAAGCCATTTTAAATGTGGCATAATGCATGTCTTGTTTTGGGTCTTGGGGCTGTGAAATGCACAGATTGCTTCTGGCTCCTGGATTCCCTGCTGCAGTACACGTCCTACGGGGTGATGCCGCCGAGCCTCAGCCATTCCGAGAACAGGCAGCGGCCGCCGTCGGGAGCCGGCTTCTCCCTCCCCGAGCGCATGGAAGGTGAGCGAGCCTCGATGGCCGAGCACAGCCCCAAGCTGGGGGACTCTCAGGGCAGGAAGGCTGGGGCAGATCCCTCGAGTTACATGCCAGTGAGGTTGGTTTGCCGTGAGCTCTGCAAGATTCTGCTCTTTTACTGGAAGAGAGCACATTTTGCAGGGTTTTGTTGTGATATAGTTGTGATTAGACTGAAGAAAACGTTCTTTTCGTGGAGTAGGAATGTTCAGGTGCCTGGTTCTGCAGGGGCATTCTAGTTACTAGCTACAGAGCATTATAAAGCATTCAGTCTTATCTCACGTGCTGCCAGAAAAACGTGGATTAACTGCTGTGGTAGGTGCAGACCCTTACTGTTTTGTAAGTACCCTTAGGTTAATTCTGATATTCAGCTGTGAGTCGTCGTTACTGTAAACGGCTCCTGGGTTTACAGAAGCACTGTTTAGCTCAGGGTCAGTGTTGGTAATTTATCTTGCCTGTCTTTGGGTAAGCCAGTCTCTCCTGTGAGTTGCAGGTAACCATTTGCATCGATACTCAAAGGTGCTTGAGGCTCATTTGGGAGACCCTAAACCCCGGTCCCTTCCTGCTTGTCCTCACCTGTCCTGGGCCAAACCGCAGCCTTTGAATGAAACTGCCCCCAGGTTAGTATATATGTCTTTCTTACACAAGAAGACTCACTTCTGAGTTCAGCTGAAAAATTACTTGTTCTGTCCGCTTTTGAAAGGGACAGCTGTAATGCCTTTTCCTAGAAAAATACCAGATTGCAAAGAGGAAATAATGCTTAATGCCTCTTCAGTGAATAACTCTGACTCACCTAATAGCTACACTATGAAACTCTGGGATTTTAAAAATAACTTCACAAGTCACTGTTGTGATTGAGTTGATTCCAGCTTTGAGTGAACACTTTAATGAAACCTATCGTCATTGTGTGCCTTGGAAAGAGTTTTCTGAAGCATCTTCTTGGACAGCTCTCCTAGTGCTGCCTTCTCTTGTGCCATTTGTCAGTCCCTTGAAGGAAGGCTCAGCACACAGCCCTTGCTTGTCTGCTGGGCTGCTCGTGGTTACTTCTGGAAGTCTGTGTGCAAGAAAGGGAGTTGCTGGTAAATAGTTGCTAATCTAGGTTGTGTCCCTGTGGTGAATTGGAGAAGGATTGGGTCATCATTCGGGTCCCGTCTAGTGAGTTTTATGTAGGTGGTATATGTACTGTCACTTTCTCTATATGTTGCTACAAAATTCCTTGCATTAATGAAGTAAGTGGGCAGACACCTCTGTCTTTAAATTTCTTCTAGCAACCTTTGGAAACATCAAAAATTACTCTCAATTGACCTTGATAAAGTGGCACTGCCCAGTTTTCGACAGAACCGACCCCAAGTGAGGCCATTGTCCCCTGGAGAGAGTGGAGCATGGGACATTCCTGGAGGTAAATATTGAAAAGTTTGAAAATCGCTGTTTTGGTTTTGCTTTTTGCATAAGCTTTGAAAGAACCCAAAACACAGTGCAGCCATATGAGAGGCCACTGTTTATTTTCAGTTGTGAAAAACATGCATATAATAGTATGACTGTATTGCAAAAGGCTGTCTGATGAAGCTTTTTTTTGCATATGAATAGTTTGTTCAATAGCAAGTGTGCATAACATACTGAGAGGAAGATCTTGGTGGGTGTGTTTTGATAGTTGAGGTTTGTTTGGATGCTGTTCAGACTGGTGGGTCAGCAGCAGCCCCTTCCTTGGGAGCTGTGACCACATACCTACTGCTAATTAAAATTCCTTCTGTGAGTGCACAAAAGCAGAGTCCAGAAGAGTTTGTCAGAATGGTGCCTTGGGTGAGCTGTTGCACTAACAAACGATGCCTAGCACTCAAAACAGCTTTCAGGTGGGCAGCTCTCCTGTACAAGCTTGGCACTGCAGGCCGAGCTGGAAGCAGATGGAAAGCCTCATATGTGCTCTTTTCCCAGTCTAGTCTTTTCTGCTAGACCAGAGACACCTGTGGAAATGAAGGGTTTGTTTCTCTAGCTCATCCTCGCTGTGTGCACAGTCTCTGGAGCAAGCAAGCATGAAATCACTTTGCTTGTTCCATCAGGATTTGAATTACAGCAATTACTTAGGAGTAAGATTATGGTCAAGTGTCTACATCTCTCTTCTAATGCAAAACAGAAGATTGTTGTTAGGAGGGAAATCTGGACTATGCTTTCATGTGCCCAAAGAGGTCAAGGTGGAAATGCTGGTGCTTTTCTGTAAGTTAGCACCTCATCTGATTTTCGCTAATCGGTCTGCAGCTGTTAATCTTCCTGTCTGAAGTGTAATCTGATTAATGGCTGCCGGGGCTTTGAACGAGAGTTAGTGGCAGATCCTTTTGGTAGATGGCATTAGCACCACAAAGCCATCGTGGCTCACGTGGTGACTGCTGACTTCCAGACCTCTTTGCCTTTCTAGGTATAATGCCGGGGCGGTACAACCAGGACGTGGGACAGACCATTCCTGTCTTTGCCTTTCTCGGTGCCATGGTGGTCCTGGCGTTCTTTGTGGTGCAGATCAACAAGGCGAAGAGCAGGCCAAAGAGACGGAAACCTCGCGTGAAACGACCGCAGCTGATGCAGCAGGTTCATCTACCAAAGACACCCTCTGTGTGAAAGCTCTGCCTTGCCAAAGATGACCTTTGACTGCTTTCCGGGGCGATGGGTCGCTCCCAGTGGAGGTGCGGCGAATGCGCACCTGACATCATCTCATAGTCTTTGGTTTCTGGAGAGAAAAAAGAACCTCAGTTGATCATCTGTACATAAAACCTGCAGCTTTAAGCAGCTGAAGCCACCAAAGACTTGAATACTGTTTAAATGGCCGCTTAGTCACTACATATCCCAAGAGGGGGAAAATGGACCTTTTTTTTAAGCTGACCAAACTAAAATTTATTTGTTTAGAGGCTATTTTCTATATTTATTGTTGGGGAGGGCGGGAGAAAAGTCACTTTAAGGACCTCTGCTAAGGAAAAACAAGTGCATTTTTTTGGATGGAATGCAATTTTCTAGAATGGTATTATGCTGAAGAGTATAATGTGCACCATTAAAGGAGGAAGGGACTGAGAGAGACCAGTACAAATCAGTGAGGCATACTCCTGCAGTTTATTTTTATAAAGCCAACTACCATGATGTTTTGTAATTTTTGGTCACGATTTCACCGTTGTTGGTGGAGCAGATTTTTCAATAAATATGTTATCTATATGAAGCAAAGACAGCTTGCCAAGTGGCTCTTCTTTGCACTTGCAGTCAAAGAGAGCGAGGTGTTGGGTAGAGAAGATTTTCATGTCACCTGTCTTCCCACCATATCTTTGTCCTTACCAGCGGTATCCCAAGTGTCAGACTTGCCTTTGGAGCACTAACTGGGCAATCATATAAACAGTGCTTGCTCTGAGCGAGCACAGAGTTCTGGAAACCTTCAAAACTCAGCAGCACAGGATAAGGAGGGAGCTCTCAAAGAGCTGTACAGAAAACTCTTACGGGGATGACACCAAACAGCACTATGTGGTGTCACAGAGATGAAAACCCCGTTTCCCTTGGTTTGTCCTGCTTGAAAGCCTATGAACTGTCACTGGCTTAAATAAGGATGCAGGCACAAGTTTCCCCTGTTTGTACAGTGCCAGTTAATGTTGCCATAATTGAAATAGCTTCCCTCTTTTGTAGTGAAGCTGTGAGCTTTTCTCTGCCAGCTGCTTTCATCATTGCTCCTTTTGCTAGGAAGAGCCAGGAGCTGGTGGCTGCCTGTATTTGTGAATGGAATGGCAGCTGGGGCAGGTAAGCAGTGTGTGCTGGTGAACGGTCCTGGGTGAGCTTGTGGTGGCTCTGGGCATGGCTGGAGAGAGAGGAGACAGGGACAACCCTGCTGGGCAGTCTGCACCCATCCTCTTAGGGCTTTCTGGCAGGGATGGGGGTGGGCTGTGGGAGGGGCACTACAGGAGAGAACTTTGCCGCATGTAGTCTGGGACAAGCCTGTCCAGGTAGCTGTGCAGTGCATGAGTGTCCTGCAAAAAAGATTGGGCAAACCAGTTTTCCCTGACTTGAAGAGTTCTTGCCTTTTTCCAACATTTCTCTTCTGGAGGATGCACTGGAAGAGGCAACATCCTGTTTCCATGGCAGAGAAGGCACCGAGCTTTTGCTTTGGAGCCATTAGTGGAAGCTTGTTAGTGCTGAGAGGATGGTCCCAAGGTTGGGCTGCTTGTGCCATCCCAGTGGGGCTGGAGCCTCTTGCTCCTCCCTTTCTGAACACAGATCCATAAGGGTAAGGGAGGGGGTTTTCAGCATCTCACCTGTGGCACTAGGGTCTCGCATAGGACAAGCCAGCAGAAGCTGTGCAACTTGTCCAGGTTGTAAAAAATCTGCCAGTAAAGGTGTGAAACCTCAAGGGCCAGCCCTTAGAAGGGATTGCAGAAGCAAAGCATAATTGTGATCAGTGTTTTTATTTGTATGAAACAAGGGCTGTCCATTTGCATTTTGTACCTTCTGCAGTCTTCAAAGATTATAATGTGGAAAACATTAACAGCCCTTTTTCCACCTGCCAAGGAGACGCAGCAGCAGGTAAAGCTGCCAACCCACAGGGACCCCCGGGTTATGGCTTGCAGCCCGTGGGCTGAAGCACCCAGATAAGTGGGAGAAAGGAAGGAAATATAAGGGATGTAGCCCAGAGCCACTGAGCAGAGAAGCTGTCTGGGGCTGCTGTGTTGGTGTGGGAGATGAGCTGTGCCTCTTTGGTTTGAGGTTCTTCCATCAGAGGGAGACTGGAAAGCTTTGGTGCCACTTCTCAGGTCGGTGCTAATGGGACTTGCTCCTCATCGCAGCACTAATGAGAGATTAGAGCTCCACTGCAGCCTTGAAACCAGAATCAAGCTGCATCAAAGTACCAGTCCGAATTAAGAGCCTTTCCCAGTGGCTGGTATTTTACAGCCCAGTGGCCAATTTCTAAGTTGTAGAGGCTAATTATTTCCGAAGCCTTTGGTGTGCAGCTAATGAAGGCTTGGAAGGGCCTTTCTAAGTGTTTATAAGCCCTGTAGGCGGCAGAGATGTAATGGAGGTGGCAGGCACAATTAGCCATCCATAATTCCTCCTAGCAGCTGATTAAAGTCTCTTTATCCGTCTTACCACGATCAGAAGGGCACATATTTGGGAAATCAAAAATGCATTAGGGGCTGTCAGCCAGCGCCAGTGTGCTGGTCCCTGGGGCATTGGCACGAGCCAGGAGTGGCACAGAGCTGCTGTTTGTCCCATGTGGGGAATGGGCCCCTCATTCCTGTGGAGTGCAGGTCCTCTGCAGCATCCATCACCCCATCCTGTTAACCTGGCATCCCCTTCGCCTGCGTGGAGCACGGGGTGGGATGGGATGGGTCCTCTCCAGAGTCTCCCAGTGTAGGAAAGCACCAGTGGGCTTTTAGCTGCTGCAGAGACACGCAGGGGTGCTGGCCTCATCCTGCACCCAACGAGTTACGAGCGGTGTGAGCTGCAGATGCCGAGGCACTCCCTAATGCCCCTTGGTGGCAATTTCATGTCTGGGTGAACAGAGCAGGATGAGGGAGGCCTCAGTCCTCCCAGCCCTGTGATGATAATTTCGAGGGTAGTGAGAACACGAGCCCCCAGCCCACCTGTCCCGGCCCCGCGCCGGCAGCCGAAGGCGCCGCTGTGTTCCCCAGGCGCGCTCTGAGAGCCGGGGGTGCGGCGCGGGGCCGCGGGCAGGACGGGGCTGTCCGTGGGCTCCCGGGGCCGCCTCCCGCCCGTCCCCCGGCGCCCCCTCCCCAGGGCCCGCGGGGGCGGGGGGTCCGCGCAGCCCCGCGCTCCGCGCCCGCCCCCGGGGGCCCTGCGGAGGGGCCGCGCTCCCCCGCCCGCAGCCCAGCCGGGACGCGCCGCGATGGAGGGCGAGGGCCGGCCCCTGCTGCCGGCGGCGGGGCGCTCCGCCGGGCTCTCCTCCGCCGGAGCCGTCTTCATCCTGCTCAAGTCTGCGCTGGGCGCGGGGCTGCTCAGCTTCCCCTGGGCCTTCGGCAGGGCCGGCGGGGCCGTCCCCGCCCTCCTGGTGGAGCTGGTAAGGAGGGACGCGGGGCCGAGGGGCGCCGGTCCGGGGAGGGAGCGGAGGGAGAGGATGCACCTGCTCTGGTGCTCGGGGAACTGGCGGGGACCCCCTTGGCGCGGCACCCCCTTCCCGACCCCGGCGACACCCTTGGGTTTGTTGTCGCGGTGCCACCCTAGGGATGCTCTTTGCTGCTGAAGCCGCGCTTGTAGCTGGCTTGTAGCTCAACTCAGAGTAAATGGGTGTCTGCTCCCGTACACGCTCCCAAAACTCCAAATCTAAACCCAAAGTATCACATAAGGCTGTGTCTCCATCCTTTTGCTGCCCCTTGTAACCCAGGGCCACAAGGCGATCTGGCCGGTTACCTGGGCCCCGGCCGTGGCCCGCTGCCGGGCTGGGGGTGATGGAGGGTGGGCGAGCTGCTCCCCGCTGCCGGTGTCCCCGCAGGGCTCGCTGGTGTTCCTGGTGAGCGGGCTGGCCGTGCTGGGCTATGCCGCGGCCCTCAGCGCCCAGCCCACCTACCAGGGCGTGGTCCGGGCCGTGTGCGGGGCGGCCGTGGGGAAGCTCTGCGAGGTCTGCTTCCTCCTCAACCTCTTCATGATCTCCGTGGCCCTCCTCAGGGTGGTGGGCGACCAGCTGGAGAAACGTGAGTTGTTTCCCCTCGCTGTGTTTGGGGCTTGCTTGGGGCCGGCAGCTCTCAGGAGGGAGGGGAAGGTGGTCCCACGTGGGCTGGGGTCACCTCCAGGGTTTTCCTGGAAGTTCTGAGGACGTGGGGCTCCCTGGTTCTGCCGTGGTGTGATGCTCCCGACCTCCTTGGGCCATCTTTCAGAGCTCAGCTGACCCCCTGCTGCCCCCCCACAGTGTGTGACTCCCTGTACCCCAATGGGACGCTGAGTGGGGCCCCCCAGCTGCCCCCCTGGTACGTGGACCAGCGCTTCACCCTCTCAGCTCTCTGTGTCCTCGTCATCTTCCCGCTCTCTGTCCCCAGGGAGATCGGCTTCCAGAAGTACTCCAGGTACCACCTGGGCTATCCCTGTGGCGGCCCACCCCTGGGTACCCTGTGGGAGCCCCCCTCCTCCCTCCCTCCTGGCTGTGTGCTGATGCTCTCCCATGCCCTGACAGCATCCTGGGCACGCTGGCTGCCTGCTACCTCACTCTGGTCATCGTCCTGAAATACTACCTGCAGGCAGAGAGCCTGCGTTTGACTGAGCCCCCCCAGCCCTCCAGGTAGGAGGGTCAGCCCCTTGTCCCTCCTGCCCTGAACTCCATGGCACGAGCAGTGACGCGGGAGCAGTGGCTGGAGGCAGGGCAGGGCTGTGGTGGGACCTGTGTGTGATGGGGGTGAGCTGGGGACAGCTCGCAGTGGATGGTAGCTCCCAGCCCCAGCTTTCACCCCAGCAATACCCCTTTCTCCCAGAACCTCTGGGCAAGAGATTCCCATAGTGGCATCCAGGCCGCACAGTTTATGACATGGTTTCTTCTCCATGAGAGCCTCATGCCCCTTGCTCTGTGCTTCCTCTCCACATGCCAGGTCCTCCTCCTGGACCTCCATCTTCAGTGTCATTCCCACCATCTGCTTTGGCTTCCAGGTAGGTCACTCTGGCCACAGCTGGCAGGGCAGAGCTGGCAGCCCCCCATGGCATCCCAGACCATGGGGGTACCGTCCCTGGAAGGGCAGGTTGCTGGAAGGGGAACCTGTGGCTGTCACGCGCGGTGGCTGTGGGGCAGGACACACGTGCTTGGGAATGGGGCAGAGCAGGACAGGGCACCCATAGGTGGGAGGGAGGATGCTGGGGGTGGGCGCTGTCCCTGCATGGGGCCACAGCTCTGTCCCCCCTTGCCTTGCAGTGCCACGAGGCATGCGTGGCTATCTACAGCAGCATGCGCAACCAGAGCTTCTCCCACTGGGTCACCGTCTCTGTGCTCTCCATGCTCATTTGCCTGCTCATCTATTCCCTCACTGGTAACCCCAGCACAAAACCCTTCACTCCCCCGTGCCCGGGGGTCCCCTCTCCCCTCGGCTCATCCATCCTGCTCCGAATTCCTCTGTCCTGCTCACTGCACAGCCACCCACCCCCACCTCCCTGTCAGCAGGGCTCTACGGCTACCTGACCTTCGGCAAGGCTGTGGCGTCCGATGTCCTGATGTCCTACCCAGGGAATGACCCGGCCGTCATCGTCGCCCGCCTGCTCTTTGGCGTCTCCATTGTCACCATTTACCCCATTGTGGTGCTGCTGGGCAGGTGAGGGGGGTGGGACAGGCCAGGTGTGCCCCCGGCCGGCGCAGCTCCCCCGGGTGCCATCGGCCCCCTCCATCCTCCCTCCCAGATCCGTGGTGAAGGACTTGTGGGCGACCCCGAAGCGCGGGGCGGTGGCAGCGCCTGAGGCGCAGGAGCGGTGGGGCCGGGTGGCACTGACGGTCACCTGGATGGCCGCCACGCTGGGCATCGCCCTGTTCGTCCCCGACATCGGCAAAGTCATCGAACTCATCGGGGGCATCAGCGCCTTCTTCATCTTCATCTTCCCAGGCAAGAGTTGGCACGGGGAGGGAGGAAAGCGGTGCGGGGGTCACTGGTGCCAAGGGCCTCGCTGCAGTCCTGGCCCCATTTTGGGGGCGCGGGGCTGTGCTTGTGGGGGACGGTGCAGTGGGGCTGGGTGAGGGGTGCTGCGTTGGGGCTGAGTTTGTGCACTGATAGCAGGGCTGTGCCTCGTGTGCATGACTGGGACCCGCAGCCTTGGGCCACGCAAAAAGTGAGTGTCTGTGTGCTCAGCAGCTGTGGGGGCAAGGGAAGGGGCAGGGGGTGGTACCCCATGGGCCACGAACCCTGGGGGTCACCCTGGTCGAGGTGGGAACCCTGCAAGGAGGGGGATTTGGGTGTGGAAGGAAGTGCTCTACTGGGGATGTACCTGGATACCAGGGCTGTGTCCAGGCATCAAGGAGGTGCCCAGAGTGGCTTTAGGGACAGAAGATCTGTGAGGTTTGGTGGCTCCGGGGCACCTGGTGGGGGCTGGAGTGGAGGTTACGTTGGGGGTCAGAGGGGCAGGGTGCCCCAATCCAGGAGGCCGTTAGGTGTTTGGTGTCTGTTGTGCCAGGGTGGTGTGTCCTAACACCGCTCCTGTCTGGAGGGGCTGGGGCACAGCAGCAGCAGCCCATGTCAAGGGGACCTGCCATGGAGCTGGTGAGGTTTGGGATAAGTGTGTGCTTAAGCGTGTCTGTGGTGCCCCTGGGGGAGCAGCAGAATCTGAGTGAGGATGGAGGTGTGTGGTGGATGGAGGGAACACCCCAGGACATCGGGGTCTTGGTCAGGAGGGTGCTCTGGGGGGCCCATGGACATCTGGGGAGGGGCGAGGGTGTCCCAAAAGGTGCCAAAGTGCTGGAGGAGCCAAGGCAGAGGGTGTGCAGGGGCACCCAGGTGGGTAACAAAGGCTTGGAGAGGTCCCTTGGGGAGACCTGCCAGAGCATGAGCCCGTCATGAGGAGAGGAGACAACATGAGCTGGGGTGATGGAGACTGCAGGGGAACAGTCCGGGAAGGAGCACGGTGCTGAGAGCCTCCGACAGCAGCAGCCGGGTTTGGGGTGAGTGCTGCATCCCAGGGGCTTTGTGTGGGGCCGAGGGGGCTGCGTGCCCGGGGAGGAGAGAACAGGCAGCTACAGACCCAGGGGCCCGGGGTTGGGGCTGGAAGTGTGGATATGGGGCTGGGGGTGTGGGGAGTGGCCGTGCCTGAGCACAGGGTGGGTGGGTGGATGTGGGTCTCTGCTCCTTCAGCAGGGCGCTGGGCACAGGCAGAATTGGGAGTGATCTCTTGGTGACACCTGCTAGCTCTCTGACCAAGGTTTGTGTGTCGTTGCAGTGGAGACTGGGGTTGGCCCAGAGGGGCTGCTGGGCTCTTCAGCCAGCGACGGGGAGCGATGCACAGGAGCAAGGCAGAGGAGACTGGCCCTGCAGAGAGCTCCACAGCCAGAGGAGCTGGGGTACAGGGCTGGCCCGTTCCTGAGGTCAGCTCTACCCTGGCAGCCTGTGCTCATGTCACTGCAGGGCTGCTCTCATCACCTGGGGAGTTCTCTCCGTTCTCGGCGGTGCCTTTGTCTGCGGGCAGAGCGCTGCCCTGGCCGTGCTGGGGCTGCTGCGCTGAGGGACCACAGAGCCCCACCGTGATCCCACCGTGACCCTCCACCATCCTGCCCCGGACAGATGCCCTGAACACAGCCACAGCGCTGGATCCCGTGGTGGTTTTATTTGGCATCACCGTCCCCGTTGTACAGTGGCTAATAAAGACAGGAGAGGGTATTGGCAGGGGTCCTGTGCCACACACCCTGAGGGACCCCCACGCACAGGGTGGGTATGGGGTTGGCACAGACAGACAGACACACAGACAAAGTACAGACCCCAGGGAGGAGAGGAGGCAGCCACCCTCACGCCTGCAAGGCACCAGCTGCAACTGTGCACATGCAAAGGAAACCCCTCGGGATCCTCCCACACCCTGCGAGGGCTAAGGGGCACCTTGGGAGCAGGGAAACCCCCCTCTGCCACCACCCTGGGACACGGCTCCCCATCCCTGCAGGCACAGACCCACTGCACCAGCACAGCTTCAATCCCCCCAGTCTCCTCCCTGGGTGGCCCCTGGGGACTTGCACAGACCCCCGACATACCCCCTGCTCTCAAGGGGACTCCAGCCTCCCACCTCCCACTCCCATTCCTGCTCCCTAGAGTCTGTACCCACCGCCCCTCATCCCTGCCCACCTATGTCTGGGGGATGTCCCCCTCCCCAAACCCTGCCAGCCCTCCCTGGCAGTCCTTTCCCCCGGGAGCACCCCACGCCAGGGAGAGATGACCCAGGTGATGGGGTAGCTGAGGGAGGACTCTCTGGGGTGGGGGACACACACACGGGAGTTTCCTTCACTGCAGCCAGGCCCTGCTGACACCAGCCATGGCCACGGCCACCCCGCAGAGGGGACAGGCGCTGGCCGGCCCCCGGCACCGACGGTCACTCTCGGCTCAGGGTGCACCAGGCAGCTGCAGGGGAGCATCACTGGAGGGTCACTCACCCCTGCCCAGCCCCACGGCACCCTGACCCCCAGCCAGCTCAGCTCATGCTGCCCTTCACACCACGCCACCTGCCCACCCTCGCTCCCCAGCAGCTGGAGAGGTGCTGGCTGCCCAGGGCCCCTGTCCCCCACCCTCCTACCTGGCACGGCCACACTGGAGATGGCCTCAGGCTGGCTGAGCGTGTCCACCTTGACGTGCTGGAAGCTCTTGCAGGTGGCACTCTGCAGGTGCCTGCGCCCGGGTGGGAGAGAGCAGGTGACACCCAGACCCCCCCAGAAACACCAACCCAGCCCCCCACAGCACCACGGGCTCTGGCAGGGCTGGCTGCCAGCAATCCTGCTCGCTTCTCCTTGTGCAGAGCACCCTGCCTTGATTCAGGACACCGACCCTTCCCATCTCCATGTCCAGAGGCACTCCCAGGTGGGAGGTGGAGAGACCCACCCCAACTTCCCTGTCCAGCTCTAGGACAGACAGACAGCTCCTCTGCCATCAGACAGGGGACAGAGCTTGGGGCTCAGCTGCTCTAACAGCTCTCTGCACCCAAGCATCCCAAAATGGGCTTTTTCAACCCCTCCCCTACCTCTTCCAGTCCTCCTCGGTCTCCCAGAACTCATAGACGATGAAAGTGACCCCATCAGGCAGCTTCACTGCGGTGACGCTGGCAGAGACAGGGAGAGGGGATGAGCCCCCAATGTGGGGCATCCCCCCCTCTGCAGCCACAGGTGTGCTCGAGGGTGGGCTCCCAAGGGGGGACCCAGCCCCAGCAGCCCCGGTAGGGGTAAACCCTCCCCGCCTCCCCGTCCCCCCATCCCACGCAAAAGCAGTGTTGGTGGCTGAGCATGACTGCATCCCAAATCCCTGCTGTTTCACCTCAGCGCTTCACCTGGTCCTCACCCCAGCCCATGCCAAGCCCCCCGTCTCCCCAGCCCCCCTACATGCAGGTGCTGATGGTACCCACTGGAAGCAGTCCCGCTCCCCGGCCACGCTCTTCAGGTACTGCTTCAGGGAGCTGCAAAACTCGCCCAGGTGCTTGTGTGACACCGTCATCTCGTTCCTCACCAGGAGCAGGTACTGCCGGGCCCCGAGCACAGCATGTGAGACACACAGACACAGTCACCCCCCAAGTGTGGCTCTGTGCTGCACGGGCACCCCGGCACCCATGGGTGGAGGTCGGGCACACTCACCGTGCAAGCCGTGCTCTCGCTGTCCGACAGCCGCTGGTGCAGGTCAAACCAGAGGGTCTGGGAAAAGGGGAGTAAGCAGCAGAGGGGCTGGTGGGTTGGCTGATGCTGCCTGTCCCTCCCTGCTTGGTGGGTGCCTGTACCCAGCATTTGCAGTGACTGTGCCCCCTTCTCTACAGGGAATGGGCTCCAAGAGCCGCTGGCACCTTCACAAAAGTTCCCCGTGCTCCCATTGCAGCCAATGTCCCCAACACCATGTCCTCATCCCTGCCCCACAACAGCTGGGGCAAGGTCCCTGAACTGTCCCTGGAAGGCAGCACAGCCCCACGCAGTGAAAGGCTGGCCCTTACCTTGTCCTCCAACTTGCCAATCAGCTTGGCCAGCCTGTTGATCTGCCCCTCCAGCCCCTCTGCCTTGGTGTCGGGGGAACCTGCACAGAGCCAGGAGACAGCGACGGAGTGAGGAGCAGCTGCGGACACCCCCCGTGCTGCTGCTGGGACTGGAGTGCTCCAAGCCACCCCAGGCAGCCAGCACCTACCAGCCTGGAAGCTCTTTCCTTGCTCCCTGGGGACCATCCAGGTGGTGGGAGAGTAGCTGGGCGTGGGGTTGTCATACCAGGTGTCACTCAGGCCATGACCATCCTTGCTGGGGTAGTGCCTGCAACCAGAGAACACACAGGGTGTCAGGACAGAGTGGCATGAGCCAGCCCTGGGGGGAGCCAGCACTGGAGACCCTTTCTGGCACCTCTGCCAATGATGCCAGACCCCTTGGAGAGCAACAGTGCCCACCGTGCCCAGGCAGTGCAGGCATCCTTCCTGCACCGTCCTTTGGCATCTGCCAGTGTGGGAAGTGGGTCAGAAACACAGGAACGGCAGTGGGCTGCTCTCAGCAGCCATCGTTTTTCTTTCCTGCTTATGGAACGGCACAGCCCTCCTGGCACCACCAGCAGCCTCCAGGGACTTCTGTCCTAGACAGACACCTACAACGTGGGGCATTCAGGCCCCTGAAGCTGTGCCCAGCCAGCTGCACCGTACTGGGGCTGGTTTGGCAGTCCAATGGCTTTGGTGACTTTCAGACAGGAAAAGCTGCTGTCACCCAGGCTGCCCGTGAGCAGAGGCTGGGTATCCCACTAACAGACTGCAGCTGCAGTTCTGGAGAATGGAAACACACCCGTTGTAGCATTTCCTCCACCCTGCTTTCTCTGTCTGGGTCTACAAAGCCCATTTGGCCTGGAGGCTGCTCAAAGATCCAAAAAACTGTCCTGAAACACTTCTACTGATGGAGCATCCATAATCACCATCCAGCACCAGATCCTCAGTGGTCCTCCCAGGACCCGGTTTATTTGCAAGCCAGAGAGAATGCTAAGACCTGCTATCCTCACAAGGGCTTGCAGCTGCCATCCACGTGTGTGAGATGGGAATGGGTTTGGGGAACAATGACCCTCTCTTTCTCCTCCACCAACAGGAAGCCTGCACCACAGAGGGAGAGGCTGAGTAGCTCAAAGGATTTTGTGTTTCCTTCCAGCAAGAGCAGCTCTGTGCCAGCTGACTGTTGACAGAGCTGCCTGGGAGCCCTGGCTCCTCTTGGCATCTTTTGTTAATCAAGCAGCTCCCAGCTGGAGACAACATGCTGAATGCCCCGGAGCCAGTGGGCACCACACCAGCCAGCATCTCCCTGCCCTCCTGTCCCTACCCTGGCACCTGCCTCCTCCAAAGCACATTTGCTGTGTTCCCTTTCCCCAGCTACCCCGAAAATCAGCCAATGTGGGCTCCACACAGGAGCACGGGGTGCGGATCTGGTCCTGAAGAACATCTCCAAGATAAGGAAGCAGGAACAACAATAAAGGTTGCGGGAGCATCCTATTGCTACGGGCTGTGCAATTATACCACTGCTGGTCCTGGACAATCCCCTGTCAATAGACAGGAAATTATGCAAAAACAGAGAGAGATTTATTTTAATCACAATTTAATGAGGTGTCTCCGTCTTGGACCTCTGCCTTCGCACTTTGTTCTACAGCCCTTTATTTCTGTGCCTTTTAGGCTACCTCTTTGTCTTCATGCGGATGCAGGAGATAAATTTTTTGTGGGATTCATTTTTTCTTTTTAGCTATTATCTTCATGAGAAAACAACTACAATACTCCCCATTATGATCTGGGCTCACACATCAGCAAATAAAAGCCAGCAAAGTCTTTCATGGGCTCTAATTGCTCTGCCTGATGTTGGGTTTTGTTTCCTCTTCATTGTTTTTCAGGAGCTCCTACTTCTTTTTGTACAAGGTTTGCCACAAAACAAAGACAAGAAAGAGACGTGAGATGACGAAACCCACAGCATCTCTGCTGGAAAAGCTGGTGGGATGGCGGCAGAGCTGCCCAGGTCTCACTGTGTTCCACAGAGTCTGTCTCAGGAAGGAGCTGGGATTTTCACTCTCCACGTGCCCCTCTGCCCTCCCACGGCTTGGGGAAGCCAAAACCTCCCCACCAAAGCGTCCCGAGGCCTCCTGGTTCTGAAGGAACGGCAGTGGAAGGGTTTGCTCCGTGGGCGTCCGACAAACAGACGGGTTCCCACGGCAGCGTGTCCTGGTTAGCGCTGGCGACGGGGACACTGGGGAGCTGCGTGACGCTGACCCGAGCGGGCTGTGCTGAGGCTTCACCTCGCTGCTGGAGCTCCTTACAGCTCAGCCCTGGCGGCACTGAGCGGTCCCCTCCGCGCCGCCCCAGCTCCGAGGCGTGTGCTGGGCTGCCGGGACGGGGACGGCGCTGCCTGTCTCAGTGCTCAGGCCCCTTTTTGCTGCGGGTGGTGACGCTCGCTGAGCGCTCTGCGGGACGGGCAGCGCCCCTGGCACGGGAAGCTGCTCCTGCGGGCTGTGCCCAGCTCGCCCCGGGCACGGCCGCCCCTCCGCAGGTGTTTTGCCTGGGTTTGCTCCGAGAGGCGGCCCCGGGCACCCAGCGCTGCCCAGCCCGGTGCCGGGGGCTGTCCCCGCTTTGCATCCCCACACACACCGCTCTCGTCGAGGGGAACCTGGGGACTGCGGGAGGGGAAGGGGCAGGGCGGGAGAGGGCAGGGGAGGAAAGCCCCCGGAGTTCAGGCAGCCGGGAAGGGAGGCAGACAGAAAGGCAGCCCCTCTCCCGGCTCCCCTTCGCTCCTGCACGATGTCTGCCGCGTTTCCCTCGCCCCGCGGAAGCATCCTCCGCCTCCCCCTGCACCCCCGCGCCCCGGAGCGGGGCGGGAGCGCTGCAGACCTGGCGGGGTTGGTTTGCTCGTCGATGGCATCCACGGCGCTCTCCACGGAGCTCAGCAGCGACTGCGTCTGGTTGGCCGTCTCCTTCAGCAGGAAGCGGGTCACGAACTGGTCCACGTTGCTGCCGCTCTCGTACACCTGCAGAGGCACACGGTGAGCGCGGTGGGCGCCCTGCGCCGCCGGGGTCCCCGCGCAGCGCAGCGCAGCGCCCGCCCGGCAGCCCGCCACGGGCTGGTCCCCTCCGTGTCCCCACCGCGTAAAGAGGCGGTGCACGAAGCCCGTAGCTGCTCTCTTTAGCACCATCTTAAATTACTTTCCTGTTGCCTTGCAGCCGGTGGGTGCAGGTGTGAAAAGTGCATCCTGTGCTTTGGACGTTGTACGGCTCCCCAGCCCACAACAGCACGGCCAACCCAGCACCAAAGTTAAAGGGGTTTGGGATGATTTCAAGGGCCCAGTGTGCTGATTGACTGACAGAAGCTTCCAGCGTAGTACAAACTCTTTCCAGACAAAGAACACCCAAAAATATTTTAATAGAACAACTGATCTGCATGAAGCACCCAGGGCCCCTTTCCCAGCCCAGCCTTGCTGAGCCCTGCCCGTGGCACAGTCCCGTTCCCACGCCTCGTGACAGTCACAGCACGGGTGGGACACTGGCACAGGCCGTCCAACACTGACCCGACCAATCCAACACTGGTTCAACACTGTGATATATGTCCTAAAGTTAATTCGCGTTAAAAGATATAAGATGTAATTCACCCCCTGTAAATATAAGTTTTACTTCTAATCAGATATACTACGGGTTAACTGAGATGAAAACTGCACGGAGAGGGGTACAAGGAATTTCTTTTTCCAGAGATTACACAGGAGGGACACAAGAAACTATGCTAAGAATTACACAGAAGGGACACGAGGACACCTCTGCCGGGAATCGTTAAAAGGAGAACAAAGACAACGGAAAAGGGAGATGGAGAACCCGGAGAACCAAATGATCACATCAGATCGATATCTCATCCGTCTCCTCCCGACATTAACATCTCTACACCGCACCTGGACACAACAATCAAGGACATTGTCTTCCCGGGCAAATCCATTCAAAACATCAGAACCCGAACATGAATATCTAATGAGACTGCCTCTGAAGAGGGAACCTCGGAGTCCTGAGTTTCTCTCAGCGATCCAGTGTGTAAAAAGAGACTGCTCCAAGCCAGAAATGTGAACTTGGGGGGTGACAGACTGACTGAGTGTGTTACCGCGTTCACCCAGCGCCGATCCTGGGCTCGACGCTGTCCTTTTAATTGTGGCTATCAGAGACGGTTATTTTGTCTCTCAATAAAATTCTAAAATTTTGATTTATAGAATTTGGTCTATTGTATTTATTACAAACACCACTCCAACCAGACCAAGGCCAGCTCAGTGGCCACTGACCTCACCAGCCCTGGCTCAAGCCAACCCCTCAGCATCAGAGCTGAAAATATTTGCAGTGAAAAAAAGGCTCCCCTAAACCCAAGCTCATCAACACCACTTTTTCACAGACCCTTTCCCGCCCGTCAGTGCCTGCTGGGACAGCACATTGCCCAGGCAAAACCCTGCTGGGCAGCGTGTCCCTGTGTGCTCACACCTCCTGGCATGGGACTCCTTTGCAAGGAATTCACGAATTTTGGAGCCATGGGACAGGGGTGGATGCTCCTGGCTCCCTGCATTCCATCAGCAATGCCCACACTCAGGGGACTGGAGTGGTCCCAGCACTGCTGGTTATCTGAGCATGCAGCAGCACAACATGAGCGCTCCAAGCTCCCCAAAGCAAATTATTCCTGTTTTATGGCGAAGCTGTTAACAAGGGTTATTTCCATGGCAACTGGAGCAGCTCTGCAGGAACCCAGAGGGCCTTCAACTCTGCCTTTGTCTCCCGTATTAAATCATAAAAGAAGAATGGGCTGATGGAAAAAGCCCTTTGGGGAAACTGATCGCAGAGCTGATTTCTCACCCCTGGTTAGGTATGGAAGCACTAGTTTCTTGACAGCTTGTTGAGCATCCAATTAGCAGCAGTTAATGACTTGTGTCTAACACAAGAAAACTTGCTCCTTTCCCCATTGCAGGCACAGTGTTTCTGGGGGATATGGATGATGTGGTGATCCCCAGCAGAAGGTGGTGCACAACAGGGTGATGGTGGTGCTGAAGCTGTGAGAGTATGAGTAGTTAAATGTTGGATTTTTTATTGCCTAGCCACAACCCATAATATTGGTTCAGCTTTAGGAAAAATCAAGCAGGTGATTCCCACATTCATTTAAATCAGTGCAACTCCCTACGTACAGATTCAGTGGATGGATGGATGGATGGATGTTGGGTACAAAGCTATTCCAGCCAGTGCAGATGAAATTGGGGTGTTTGTGAAGTTCTGACTCTTTTTGACAGGCCAGTAGGTCAAATAGATCTGAAATCAAAACAACAGGGATTTTTTTTCCCTCCCACTTAACTAACTGGCCATTTGCCAGCCCAGCTGTGACATTTGCTCTCAGGAGCTGAATCAGAAATGCTTAGAGGCTTTTTCAACAATCCCTCAGGCTCTCCTCTAGCACGTGTCTTCTGCAGGGCTGCAAAAACAAACCATTAAAAAGACCAGCCATAAAGGGATCCTTCCCATTGTCTTATTAAAACATTTGTCAGACTATCCTAGTGAGATTTAATGAGGTTTGGTCTTATTAATTCCACCCTGAAGAGTTATTTCTTGCTTGCTTAGCTTGAGAAGTTAAAATATTTATGGAGATCATATAATAACTGCTGCTCAATGAAGCTGCTTTGTGCCAGAAGCTCTTGCACATCTCCAAGCCTGCTCTTTTCCATCCATCATTTCCATGCAAGCTCTTTGCTGAACTGCCTGGCCTTGACCTCTGCTGCTGCAAGCAGGTAGCTGTAAGTGTTTGCAATGAGCAGCAAGTGTGAAAACATCAGTGAAAGGATGGCCTTGAGATTACTGTGTTGATGGCTCCCAGGAGAGCCTCAGAAAGCATCATGATTTGATAAGGCAAGAAATGAAACAGAGACATTCAAAAATGAGAGAAGAGTGGGAAAAGGACAGCTTGCATTTTTGGGGGAATATTGCCCAGGGCTGGGTCTCCGGTCGGAATGGAAGTTTTAATGTTGTTGAACATCTCAAAGCTTCTCTGCTGGCATTTTTAAAGGTCACTCTTCAGCTCATTAAGACTACAGGATGTAAAATATAGATTATTTTGCACCACCCACGAACTCGGAGACCCACTGTGACCTCCCCACATCTTCCCTTTGCCTCGCAGGGTTACAACCCGACCAACAAGGCTTCCCAGTGCTGGCTTCCAGCAAGACTGGGCAAATTGGCTGACAATTACCACACCTGGGGACACTGGTGACTTCTCCAAATGTTAATAGCTACAGTCCAAGCACACCCACAGAGTGATGCCACCAAACTGAGAAGGCTTTTCAGCTGGGAACCAAAGGCAACTCTGCTTCACCCACACTTCTCCTTCAGTTAAAAAAACAAAACCCGACAACAAACTTATTGCCATGCCATAAAACACCCGTCAAGCCTCATCCTGGGATGATAGAGAGGTTATCTTCCACCCACCCAGCCCTTTAAAAACCAGGCATGTGTTGTACTGTAATTTCTGAGTGGCTGATTTAAATTTGTTGCTCATAATTGCCTGTTTGCTTCCAAGAGATATTTTCTTATAATTAAAATAACACTCAGACCTGCCTCTTTCTCCTTTTCCTCCCCCCGACTTTTAAATCCCTTCCAAAGCAGAGACCCAAAACTGATTGCCTGGCACATAATCAGTAGGAGAAACCTGAAGAGAACAGGCATTTAAATAGTTGATAAATGAAAGCATTACCATATGAAAGACCCTCAGCCTTCCCGAAACAGCTTCAAAAAAACAAATGAGACACCTGTTCAGATTTAAAAAAATGACAACAGCATCATATGGATTTGAAAAGTTTTTTTGCTATAAAATCCTCCTTTTGCAAATCTCAACGTTGGACTCGTCTCACGCCTACCTTGTCTGGTCCTGAAGGTCTCCTGCCATGGACCATTCCCAGGGAATTATCACAGGACTTGTCTGTTCTCACTGTTAGAGAACCTCCCTGCTGCGCTGGGATCCCAGCGTTTCCGTGCAGCCTCAGGGATGTGAAGGGCAGGTATCTGCTGGCCCCTTTGCACCTTGTGCTCTCATCCAGCAGGCAAAGAAAGGGCTTGGAAGTGTGGCCTCCTACTCCTCAACACCCTGCCTATAATCAGCCTTTTGCTTCACACGCGTTCCTAATTAGCGGTATTTAATACCCACAAGGCAGCAATTTGATACATATTTTATTTCGGTTTTCCAAGGAAAGTGCAGACTTTGTTTTCCAAACAGGACCCACTCAGAGGACCCTGCAGATGTAGCAGTGTGGGATGGTCAAGCTGCTGAAGGCTCAGCCTGGCTGTGCCACACGCTTCTGCTCTGGCTTGCTCCCTGCCCTTCCTTTTGCTGGCTCCTTCAAAGCTGCTCTCAGACTGCTTGGCAAGAGAACAGCAGTGACGCCTTCACCATGTAATTTACCTAAATCCCGGGAGCAACACACCTAAAATGGGAGGGAAGAGGAGGAAAACCAGGAGGTCCACGGGAGCTGGAGCCAGGACAGCACAAGCAAGACCTCCAGAGAAGATGCTCTTCCTTTTCAGAGAGAACGGAGGGACGTGAACTTTGCCAACTTTAGGCAAGCAGAAGAGCAGTGCATGAGGATCTTAATCTAAAAATAAGCTCCAAGAGAGACCTTAAGATTCATGTCCCCTCCAGTCCCTGCTCCCCACAGTCTGGCAGCCCAGCTGGATCCCATGCACAGCCCTGCAGAGCTGGCAAGAAAATCGCTCCGGATGGCATCGCACAGAGAATTGGCTTTCTGGTCTGGAGTCTGGACAGAAAAGTTGGGGAAAATTCAGTTCTCGCAGAACTGAAGCAGCACATTTTGTTTTAATTTGTGGTGCCATGTTTTCTTAAATTAGTTTCAGGGAAGAGTTGCAGAAATACTTTCTGAGAAGTTAAACAAGAACACCTCCTTTCTGTTCAGATTGTTTTTCAACTATAAATGTCCATAACTTTCCCAGAGATAAGCATCTGTTTTTTTGCTATAGAAATTGATACAGAAATTATTCAGAAATGTGTCATTCAAAACACAGAGTTGACTCATCCTTCACCAATTCACTGACCCATCACCACGCTTTTCTTTTTTCAGCCACAGCCATTCACCATGATTACATCTTTAACTGCATCACAGGGGTGCTTCAGACCTGGCTGTGCTGCACTGCACTGGACCCCATGGACTTCACAGACCAGAAGTCCTCAGCTGTTCTTCATTTAACCACCATGAGGCAAGGCCAGAGCAAGAGGTCTGTGAGAAGCCTTGAGCAGCTCACATTTTCTGGCTGGGCACAACCCAGAAGTGCCAGCCCTGTGCCGCTGTTGCACCCTGCCACGGGTCCATCACCTGGCACAGCCCTGCCCCAGAACCTGACACCCTCAGTGAGAGCACCAGGGCAGGAGAAAACCTGCTCAAGTTAAATGAAAGGCTGAGATAAAGGATTAGCTGGAGGAGGGGAGGAAAAGGTTCTTTTTGAGGATTATTTCTAGCAACTATTTTATCTCGAGGTGTCATCGTTCAAAAAAGAGCAATATCACTTTTGGCAAGCTTAAGTTTGGCAGGTAAGAATGCAAATAAGAGCACTCTATATTGCTGATCTGGGCTGTGCTGTAAAATAAAAAATACCATCCACCATTTTTAGCATCCACGACTGCTGGCAGATGCTTCTTGCTCTGGGGCTGTAGCTGAGCTGCTCAAACAAGGGCGATTTGCAGTTTGCTGCTGGAGGCTGAGCGCTGGGGGAGACCCATGGTCAGCCTGGCACCAGCAGAGGGGAGAAGACATCTGCTGCAGCACCTCCAGGGAGCCCCAGGAGCCCAGCATCTCCTGCTCACTGCAATTACGTCCCATGAGGCAGAGACAAGAAGGGTGGATTGCTGCAGGAACAATTTAACTCACAACCAACATCCAAAACCTGTATGTGGATACCTCTGGGCTCCCTACTGCTGCTGGAGCAGCAGCAGCAGTTGGTATTGAAAGTCAGTGCACCCAGTTTTCCCTTTATGATTTACATATTCTCACGTCTAAATGATGAATTTTAAGAGGAAAATGCATTTGCAGCTGCTTTGGGTGCAGTGCCAGTCCATAGACACACATGTGGTGTTTGGCACTCTGACAGGAGAAGGCTCTCAGGGTGTGTGTGTTGTGTCACCACTTGGTCATATTTCCTGCCCAGGTCCATTAAATGAGATAACTGAGACACTGGCAGTGGAGCTGTCAGTGAGCAAGCAAGGAGTAAAACACAGTCTTTCACATCTCTTTGCTCTCTCTCCAGGACCAAAGGAGATGCTGAACACCAAGCATTGGCTGGTCCAGGGCCACCCTCAAATCCTCAGGGCTGCCCCATAAATACTTCCTGCTGCACCCTACTATTCCCTGAAGCCAGTCTCATCCTGGCATGTGCATGGGCTGTTGCAATTTCAGCTCCAATTTTGGGTAATTTTGCTTCCCGAGCACTCTCCTTCCATCTGGGACAGGGCACGCACCAAGGTCAGTCACCAGTGCTTTGGAACAGGAGCATCTCCAGGAAGGGATGATTCGACTTTAAAGCTGAGCTGCTTCATCCTTGAAAATGTTCATCACTCAGCACATTTGCGATTTCTTTGCAGCTTGCTTTTAAAGTTTGCCTCACCGCTTAAGGTCAGCCTTGCTGATGTTTCCACGGTCAGTCCTGCGAAATGCTTAATTGGCAGAAGCTGGAAGCAGGAGCAATCCCAGTGCAGCTGGCAGTGGGACCTGGACCCGGCAGGAGCGAGGCCAATCGAGCCCCTCAGGCTCAAAATCCCACACCGTTTTCTTCCCAAGCAAAGTCACATTTCCCGGGGTGTCTGGGCGAGGGTGTGCAGCGGTAAGCCCCTCCTCTGCCGCCCCCCAAGCTGCCAGGGGTGGTGGAAGCCTCTGGGCACTGTCCCCTAGGGCAGGGCACTCGGTGGCCGAGGGGAGGGACGGCACCGACAGCCTCAGCTCTCCCAGCCCCACGCCCCCGACACCGGGCACGAACCACGGCGTCCCGCTGGGGTTGGCTTTGGGATCTGCTGCACTACACAACAGTAAAAGAGAGTTATGTAGGAACGTCTCCTGCTGCCAGCTTTATTTAGAACCCAAAAGTTCATTTCCTTTCTCTCCAATTTGACTTTGCATTTCCAATTGTCACCGGCAGTCGTTTCAATGCGGCACGGACATCACTCTATTGGAAAATAATTACAATGACAGATTTTGTTTTGCTGTGTGAGACCTTCCACTACTGAATCTAATTACTGCTGATACTTTACGAGCTCCTCCAGCACGAGATAATTGCTGCTTTCTCTTTTTATGAGCAAGAAATAATCAGTTGTCTTTTAAGGTGAGAAATATAAACAGCAATTAAATGCCACGGTTCTCCATGCCCTCCTGTCAGCTGGCACCTCTCAGAAAGACAACACAGACAAAGGTTAGGCTTCATTTATTGTTTGCCCCAAATACATTGTTTGAAAAGGAGGGAATAGGAATGCTCCTAAAGGATCGACAGGTTTCTCCAGCTTAGGAAATGTGTATTTTATTATGGAGGAGCAGGAGCAGCTCACGAGCAAAGCGGTTTGCTCAAACTCCCAGTGCTCAGCATCGTCACCCAGCCCTTTGCAGGCTCTGGGCACAAGAAAAGGTGTAGGGACAGCAACAGGCTTGAGCATCAGGGGGCACAAAACCACACTTAACTCTGCCAAAACCTGCTGCTTTGGCCACCTTTCACCTCTTCCAGTGTTTCTAAATATATATATTAAATGTATGAATCTTTTAAACTTCCTGCTAACCCATCAGTGTGGGACCCTTGGTTACAGCATCACATGGGGAGAAGATGGAGCAGAAGGAAACAACCCCAGCCCTGAAAGTGCCCAGGGCCAGGCTGGAGGGGCTTTGTCCTCCACTGGTCTAGTGGAACGTGTCCCTGCCCACGGCAAAGTGGTGGAACCTGACGACGTTTAAATTCCTTCCAAGACAAATGTATCCTGTTTGAACACTGGAGACAGGTTTCTCTACAGCTCACAACAGCTGCTTCCCTGTTGGGTTTTCTTTTCCCCTGCTTCTTCACTTGAACAAAGCTCCTGCCTTTGAATAATTCATTGATGAGGTTTGTACCACTTTGCTCACAAAATCACAGTGGGGAGCAGTGTTTTTCATTAAACACCTCTTTGCCAGCTCCTCTCTGTGATGGAGTCTTGCTCTGCTTGTTCCCTCGCCAGAAATCTGCCAGGCAGTGAAGAGCAGCACACCCCAGAGGCCCATAAAATGAGGGGTGGGAGGATGCTGGGGCTGCCCTGCCTCACCTGGCTTGGGAAGTGTCTGCATTTGGGATGAAGCGCTGTGATCCTTCACTGTCACAGGAGGAAGGTGCTCCAGATCTCCCTGTTCCTCTCCACAAAATCCTCATGGAGGTGACCAGCTCAGGTTTAGGCAGACAACCTTGACCTGTTGCAATTAAGGCAAGTGAATCCTGCCACGGTTTGCTGAATCAAGGAGGGAGAAAGGGGTTCTTGTGAGTGGATTTGGATTATGAGTAACCACCCTGCTTCTGCTGCAGTTATCTCATGCTTAGATACCTAATTTATGAGCAGGGAACTGACCATCTTCCCCTTGCAAAATTAGGAAGAATTAGTCATATATATTCACATCACATTGGAAAGCAGTGGCAGAAGGCATCACCAACAGCAAGCTGGAAGGAATTACTGAGATCTCTATTAGCATGTTAACATTTATTTAAAATACTGAGTTGGCAAACCTGATGGTCATGAAAATCGCTAATAATGAATATAAATGAGACATGAACAGACACAGAAACTTAATCATTAAAAATAAGCTATTAATGTTGTCCTGATTTTTTTTAACCCTTTCATAAGGTTGATAAAAAAATCACTAACTCTTCAGACAGATCAGTGCTTGGCCAAAAACTTTCGCCTTTAATTTATTATGGAAAGACATCAACAGGTTAAATATATACCTTCACTTTCCATGCTGCCTTCCTCACAAACATCAGAATGGATGGATTCTGATCAAGCAAGGAAATCGAGCTCTTTACTCAGCAGCAAGACGGGGGGAGAAATTTGCCATTTCCCGTTCTAACTCCTGAAACTTTTTACCATTGTCACTTCTTTAATGTGGAGTGATTTGAGTGTCTCTTTTAGATTCAAAGATAGATGGAAGGGAGATTTAAATTTGGATTGCTTGCAGGAGGGCTGTAGCTGGATTGGGAAGCACTTACAACTGCTTGGAAAAAGCAAAACCTTCCTCCTCGGCTCGGCCCACAGCACACTACCTCACTGCTCACCAGTGAAGAGGAAAACGACTTTTTGTTCATCGTGGCACAAAACAACAATGCGAATGCGGTTGAAGGTGGAAGTGGGAGAAGGGATTGATTATCCTGAGGGAATAAATATCACTGATACAGCCCCATTGCACTGTTAAGTGGTGTGGAAGGACAGGAAAATAATTTCAAAGGAACTGAAGCTCTATAAACACTTCTCTCAGCCTGGCAAGAGAACAGATGAGTGGTGCACCTGTCAGCAGGGATGTTTTTATGGTACCTCAGCTCAGATTTTATAGGTATTCATAAATGAACGTCAACGTGCTTCTTGACCAGTGTCACTGTCTATAACAGTCCAGTGTCATTAACACACATGAGGGATTTTTAAGGACTTAGGGCTACTTTGCACATATAAACCAGGTCATTATGTCTGGGTTTTGGTGCTTGCAGGATTCCTCTGCACTCCTTCAAACACACAGCCCTCTCAGTGCTTCACACACGAACAGCTGTATTTGGAAAGCAGGACGCCTTCCAAGGTGGAAGCTGGGTTTAAAGGCAGCTCTATAATATGGAGTTTCCAAAAGCCCTCTCAGGGCTGCCAACAACAACTCATGGATCCAGAATCCCACCTGAGAGAGCCAGAGGCTGTGCTGTCTGCAGAGCAGGAGGACACAGCGCCGCTGAAGAGGATGAGACCCTTTCAGATTCATGTGCTCTGTTAATGGGACTTTTATCCCCCTCATTCTGAGCCTGTGAAATGTGAGGTGCAGGAAGGAGCACTCACCCGTTTGGTGTAGTCCATGGCCTTCAGGATGGAGAGGTTCAGCATCTCCAGGGAGGCCAAAACATCTTCATAGTCTCCCATATGGTCAGCAAAATAATCTGGGAAAACCAAGATAAACGTTTTGGGAGCGTGTCAATGTAACTTGAGGCTACTCGGCACAGCAAGATCTATTATTTGTGGTAACATAAACCTGAGGGGATGGTCCCAGGGGTTTTTTTATACTCTGTATCCTCAGCCAAAGTCACAATTGGTCCTGCAGGGATGGGAAGTGGTGTGATTCCCAGGAAGTCTGGGATCATTGCAAAAAGGAGATCTAAGACCCAATAGCTCCCACTGAAAATAACTCATCAGGTTCTTTATTTCTGTGACTACTTTTGCATTTGATTGTATATGGTCTCTCTCCCTCCTACTGCTGGCATGGAGGAAAAGGTCTCAAAAGAAATCCTCTTTCCATTCCCTTGACATTCTTTGCCACTCAGAACATCCAAATACCTTCCAATTCACCCTAATTTATACGAGCTGAGGCCAGCCTCACATCTTTCCCTATATTCCTATCACATTTACACCTCAGCCCACAACCACAGGTCGAACAACCTTTTGAGAGTAAAATAGACCTTGGAAGGAAGAGAACAGGGCTGCAAGCTGGGCCCAAAATCATGTGTTCTCCTCAGAGAGGGAGCCACAATCTCCCTGTGCTGTCCTTGTCCTTTCCCTGTTTCTGGTGATTGACAGAGTACAACAAAAAGCTGTTCTTTAAAAGCCACCGGTGCTGTTCCTCGGCAGTAGGACAGGGAGCTTCACACGGAGGTGACATCTCTGTGGAGTGCAGCAAGACATAAACTTCAGGAAACAACCCCACTAATTAGGTCTTCTTGGCTTAATTAGAAGTGCCTATAGCTATTTACAGCCTGAGAACATATCCGAAGGGAAGACGATTTTGGCAGAAACCGGAATGTCACAGCATGACTGACAGCAGCTGTTCCACGGTAAGTGAACAGCTTACTCTCATGGCAGTGTGTTTGTTTGTTCCTTCCCTTCCTACTCAGGAGAGAAAAATTCAGCAGATCTGATAGGTCGAGACTTTTTCTAAGTTCTGAAGTAAAAAGCTGGAGCCATCCATTTCAGGAGAAATGAGGTGTTGTGGGCACAGCCCAGCCCTTGAGACTGACTGAGGAGCACATGGGAGGAGAACAGAGCTGGCTTTGACAAAGCATTCCGCTCTGCTGGCTTAGTGTTACTTATTCACGTGAAGCTGCAGGGCTCAAGAAATAACTTTTAAGATGCTCTCAACATTTTGTAAGGCACAACCCATTTCAAGAGAGACACCACAGCTCCCATTTAGACAAACGGAGGGTTTATGTTTAATACTTAGAAGGGAAGCAAGCAAATAAATCACAGGCAAGGGCAGCTACTCAGCAGATAACAGGTCTAGGCAGGAACTCGTGCTGATGGATCCTTTCTCTGGCTTCCCCTAGCTTTCCCCAGGAGGTGATGGGTTTATCTCCCTTCCCTCCTGGCAGCTTCACCCCTGGGAGAGGCAGCGAGATGGGATCACCCTGGGTGACAGCCGTGTAATTTCCTGATTTTATCAGTGATGGAGAAAGCTGTGTGGGGTCAAACAATGCCGTTGTTACCCCTGGGTTTCCTGCAGAGTTGATGGTACAAGCTGTGGGGGTTTGATCTCTTGGGTCAGCTGGCAAGGAGACCCGATGCAGTAAGAGTGGAGGGATGGGAGCAAACCCAACGTAGCCTCAGCAAACCAAAAGGATTTTATGGGAGTCGTTGTTTCCTGCATACCAAAGCAAGGACAAGCAGGGATAACCAGTGGAAAGGGGAAATCTTGCTGCTTTTGCTGCTGGCTTGGCTGCTCCAAGTGGTGTGGGCAGGGATTGAGTACAGCAGGAGAGACACCCTGGACAATCCTGGTGCAGGCACACCCATGGACAAAGAAGCCTTTAAGGCTTTGGGAAGAAGCAGTAACTGCCTGGTGCTGGGAGTGGCAAAGTGATGAAGGTAAATTGTGAAGATCTGCTGAGGTGGCTTCGGGTGTTCTTCTGCATCCTGGCACAGGAGCGGAGGAGAAGAGATGGATGAGCTCTCTGCAAGGCCACACACCTCTCTTCCCATCTCCTCCCAAGAAGCTGGGCTGCAGGAAACGTTTCCCAATATCAAGCATGCACAGAAAAATACATCTGAGAGAGCAGTTTGAGTCACCTCCTACTGAAGCAAAGCCCTTCAGAAATCCCAGCAGGAAACATTCCCTTTCTGGTCAAGGTGTGGGACAAAATATTATCACAGATTTTCTGTTCAGCCTTTAATTTTGGCAAGCTGTGGGAGGTACAGCAGAGACAGTGCACCCCTCAGGCAGCCTGCTGGGAAACACGAAGGCTGGCCTGGGGAGAAACATGTTACAGGTATTGCAGAGGGACACAGGTTTATTGAACTTCAGAGTGAAGTTGGAAGCCATGACATCTCCAGAAATTAAACTCCAGTTGTTATTGAACAGGGTCCATGTGCTTCGCTTAGCTCTGACCCCATTTGTGTTGCAAGAAAATGAAAAAGTTCTGCCAATTTTCCTGTGGAATAAGGAGCAGAGCAGCAGCAGGGCTGAGATCCCCCAGCTCCACAGCTGCCACAATCTGTCCTGGGTTTCATGCAACCTTCGAAGGCCCTCATGCACACAATGGTTGCTTTTGCCCAAAAGGAGGGACTGCACTCACCACACAGCTCCTTGGTGTCCACATTGCTGGAAGAGGGGGAGAACGAGGCAGGGGAGGAAGCAGGAAAAAAAAAAGAGAGAAAGAAAAACAACTTTAATGTAAAGGACAGATGAAGGCTACAGTCAGAATTCCAGCAGACTTAACTCCAGATGCCCTCCTGCAACATCACCCACCCCCTCAGCATCCCCCAGCCACCAGCAGGGACAGCCTGTGGAGAAGAGAAGAGCTGGTGCACTCAGGGCATCCTCGGCATCTGTGCAGCTGGAACAGGTCCACAGGTTATTTTGGATATTCCCCCAGTGGGAAATAGGTAATTGTACATCCCCCCCTGAGGGGGGACTTTTGCCCAGCACACCTGGCACATCAACCCCTCTGACTTCCTTCAAACATCCAGCCTGGCAACACCCTGGTGAGACACTCGATATGGCACGGGAATCTGTTTGTTCCCATTTACTCAGAATAAAAATTTGCAAAATATACTTTTCTCGATGGACCAATTCTCCTAATTCTGCCCTTATGAAGCAGCTCTTGCCCAGGACTCCCTCCAGACAAAATTGCACAATTACTTCTTAAGCCGTGAACATTTAGTTTACGTAACAGCATCTCAACAGACAACCTGCTTGGGAAATAAAGACTGCTGCTAATCTCTTTGTGCCTCCTATTCCCACACAATCATTAGTGCCATTCAAGGACTGGAACGATCCCTTAATAGAATTATATTTTATCCATCCATTTATATCCCGGAAAGTTATTTCTTTAACTAAACTCATCCCCGCTCTCTCTAACCTGCCGGCGTAAGCGGATCAGAGCTGTCACTGCCAGCACCCTCCTCAGCCCTGCCTTGGTGCCCAGATCCCGGCACACACAAATGCCTGAGCTGACAGAGGTGAGCCACCCGCCCTGGAACAAGCAGGTGCTGCTGACTCGCAGCCCCTTTCGGGTACGTGGTGCCTGCCAAGGTGGAAAGGAGTCACCTCCTGTCCGGGAGCCCTGGTGGTGCAGGACACAGCTGCCGTGCCCGGCGCAGGCTGCAGCCAGCGGGGCGGGCAGCACGCGCCCCTCTCTGCAAAGTGAGCTTCTGCACTACTTCAGCTTCCTTCTCTTGGACTCTCATCTTCCTCAAACCCTGGAATTATTCCCTGAATCCTACAGCCCCCCTCGGGGATGCTGTGGGCTCAGCTTCCCTGGTGTTCTCATGGCCAAATCCACTGAATACACAGAGACAAAGCGCTGTGCAACAGAGCCACCCCTGGGGCCAGGAGCTCTGGCCACGCACAGAACTCTGATGAGTGATTTCCAACACAGAGCTTCAGCCCTGCAGCAGCAGAGGAATTCCGTGAGACCCCAGCAGATGCATTTCCAACGCTGGCACAACCCCGTGCCAGCCCCAGGACCGTGGCTGGATGTTCACCACACTCCCTCCTGCACACAGCCTGTGAAGTCAAATGCTGCTTCCAGGCACGTGCATAAGAGTGGTTCTGACATCAGCATCACCCACGAAGTGTTTCAATAATATTTTTCAGAAGACAGCTATTATTTATAAACAGCTACTGATGTGGTTATGGGTTTGCAGCTAGGGCATGCTACTGAGAAAAAATAAATAAATAAATAAATAAATTACTCTATTCCATGTGATTCTGCATTGTAATAATTGATCTGCTGCTGCCAAAATTGGTCTTTTATTTCCTCACATCTCGCTGTTGTATGATTTAACTTAATTGTGCTTGAACGTTAACTCGGCTGAGAAGTTGCTTTTAATTTTAAGCCATCTTGCCTTCAGAATAAGCCTAATGAAAGAAATTACTGAAGTCACAAGCTGACTTAATAAAAGAATATGATAATGTTCAGATGAAAAACTGTAAGGAGAAATCAATGGGTACTTGAGCAGGCTGTTTCCATCCCCCAGGAGTTTGCCTGCTGGGAACATTGCTGACACAGAGCCACGTCCCCACCACTCTTACAGGGGGGTTTCTGGCCCACCTTGGGAGCTGCACAGCAGCAGCCATGGGCAATACCCACCTACAAAACGATTTACAAGCTGATCTGGTGGTTTAATACTTTAGTAACTAAGCCCCACCGTGGGTTATGCCAGTAAGGATTTTTATTATGCAGATATTCAAGATCTGGGGTTCAGGTCTTGTGAAATGGAAGGTGGCAGCTCCTGACTAGCTCCCTTGTCATCCCTGACCCTTCATCCCAGAGCTTCCATTCAGAGGAGATCTTGGAGCAATCACATATCACAAATCCTTTCAGCAGGAAAACATTTAGGTGAGCATTCCTTACCAATTTTTTTTCAGATGCCAAACTTTTAACACTCCTGTACACAGCAATAAGCTAAAAAGAAAAATCGTGACAAGATGTTCTCATGTTTTCAGGAAAAAAAATCAAAAACCCTTTCAAGTACCAGAACACTTGGCTGTGAATTAATTTTCAATTTTTATTACATTATTAATATGACTAATTCAAAAGCTTATTGAAGCCATAACCCAACTAATTAAGCAGAATATAATGAATTTTAAGTAGAAATGAAGGAATAATTAAAGATTTCTGTGTCATACAATTTTTTTCTGCATAGTAGAGACCACATCTATCTCATCTTGTTCCAAAACAAAAGTCTTTCTCTCAAAGGGGAAAAAAAAAAAAAAATCAAGAAAATCCAAGTTTTTTTGAAAATCCAGGCCTTTTCTCTGTTTTCCAGCCAATGAGGCTGTAGCATGGAGCAGCACAACCCTACATCCCCAGTCTTGCTGGGGATGTGCACCCTTGGAGGTTACTTTCCAAGGCAAAGATAAACTTTGGAGATCCTCCATTCGCCATTTGGGACCTAACTGGTCCAACAGAAGTAGGAAGCAAACACAAGAGCTCAGATTCCATCCCAGATCACCTTCTGAAAAGGCAGAGCCCAGGCCATGAACTACTTTGGCCACAAAAAAGGACAACTGTTTATTGTTCACCACTCCCCCCCGGTTAAAGACACGGGGATCATCTGACCAGAAAAACTATTGACAACAGGGAAATTGTTTTCTCTCCTGGTTCACATCCAACTATTTCAAAGAAAAAGAAAAGACCTCTAAGCGTGACAATCCTTCTGCATATGTGGGAGTTTGAAGAGCAATGACCATGCTGTGAGAGCATCCCCTCAGTGGGCTTAATTAAGTGAACTTGCCCAGAGAGTAATTACTGATGCATGACTGGTACGAGCAAGAGGCTGCCCAGAGTAATGGCTGTGCCTCCTGCACACTCCAGAAAGAATTACATTTCTCCCCACAAAACCCCACCCAGCGTTAAATGGTGGTTTGATGAGCGCCTGAGCTAATGAGCACCCCTGGGAAGTGACATCTCTCTCTCGCCGTGTCCCTGATTGCAGATTGTCCATGGCTTTTATCAGAGCTGTCCTGCACTGACTCTGCTGCTTTTCCATCGGTTTATCAGCCTTTTTTTTTTTTTTTGATTCTGTAAATGCCTTTCTTGAAACATGCTGCCATCTCTGAGGCTTTGTCCCAGGAGGAAGGCACCATCAGACTGAAGACCTGTTGCATCAGAGTGTCCAACCCCAGCAGCCAGACCTCTGGGTGGGTGATGGCACCGTGAAACAACCAGGTCTTGGGTCAGAGCCTCCATCTCACTGATCCACATCCGCCTAACATTTCGTTGAAGCAAATCAATGTTTTCCACCAGGAAAAAAAAAATCTGGAATTTCCCCATGATGATTATTTGCATTAGCTCTTAATAAGCAAACCCAGTGGAGCACAGCACAGGAGAGGGTTACCCAAAGAACATCCCAGGAGGTCTCAGCATGGCAAAGTCAGGGATGTCCTGGTCCAGTGCTGCTGCTGACCTGCAGAGGTTCCTTCCAACACAGTCAGGAATCTGCAATCCAGCCTCTCTCCCTCTCTTTCCCAGCATCTCCCTGCCTCCCTAAGGTGGGGCTGACAACCTCTGTCTTGCTGTCATTTACATATTTTTCCAGACTTTGGCTAAAGAGGGGAGAGGAAAAGTTATCTCAGAATGAAAAAGATAATGTGGAGGAGCAGAGCATGAAATTCCTTTCCTGGGTTTCAACTTAGCCAAAGGAAAGGTGTCCCAGGCACTCCCAAGGGGCAGTACAATCCAAAACATAATGGGAATTCAGAAGTTGCAAATACATCAAAGTCTCATCTTCACGTTTCTCATGCAAATATCTGCCTGGATGTGCTGCTCAGATGCTGCTCAGTGCCCTATCAGCTTCAGCTGAGGATAATCACCCCTTTCCTTGGGCAGATGAAAGGTTTGCATCAGCAGCCACACGGCTTAGTCACTTCTCCAGCACAGAAAATGGAGGTTTTTTTCCTGAAATCACGTTCTACTTTTATTTCCATCTTTTATTCACAGCTCTGGGTTTGCTACAAGGCTTCAAACGAGCACGGAAACAAATTATCCTCTAGCATTAGCCACCTGCAGAACTCATTTTCATTTAGGAAAGACTAAAAAACAACAAGTGCAGCTGGAAAGTATTATTATATCTGATGATAAGGCTTCCAGGCCCATCAGCAACGGCGCTGTGTTATCTCAGCACCTCAGACGTGGCAAATATGCATCCAGATGCCTACTAAGGGGTCACAGATGGTCACTTCTGATCATTAGCTCTGAACTCAATGAAACATTTTTTACACAAACCCCAGAGTGAGAGAAATTATTCCAGGCAGAGCAAGAGAAATGCTGAATACTGGATGCCAGTCAGGAGCTGAATAATTCTAAGGAATTAAACAACTTTCAAGCCCATCATTGTATCTTCTGGTGAATCCTGGTAAATCCTACCCAAGACCTGTCTATGTCCCTCCCCTTTACCCACCTGTTTGCTTAAGGAAAAAACCTAAACCACTCTTGTGGTATTACTTAAAAAAGAACTTCCAAAATCTGGCGTGCCACATGCAAAGGAACAGCAGAAATCATATGCCAAGGCTGTCCACAACCAGAAGGGCATCCAGCCATCTGCAGCTTCAAATGACACAGGCAGAGAAGGATTCAGAGCATATATCAGTTTGGGCTTTCATTTCTTTAGCTGTGGCAAGCTGGCAATTAGGGCTCTGGTGGTAAATCACCTTTACTTTAAGGGATGGTCTTTACCCTCTGCCGAATGTCCCTGTTTCTTTCAGGATATAAATTTGTGGTGTGCTTCACAGGAATAATTCCAAGGTGCAGGCACAACTGCCCTGCTTCCTGTTCAGTACAACAACAGAGAGAGTGAGCAGTGAGCCTGAAATAACCCAGCAGGTATCTGCTTTTTCCAGTGGGACAGAAAGTACCACACATGGAGAGTGAGGAGGCAGGAGCTGGCACAGGGTTCATCATTCCCCCCAGACAGAGGTTTCAACCAAAATCTGTATTATATGAAAGAGGAAAAGTTTTGCAGAGTGCATATGGATCACCTCCTAACTGGGACACGTCCAGCACTGAAGCACAATGATTTAGATTAAAACACCTGTGGAGAACAGCTCCCATGGGGGCTCCTGAAGGGGAGAAAAAAGCTGCCTTCTCCAAAACAAAACTAATAACTTCATCCTTCTCTTGGCATGTGCTCCATCACTGAGCACCTGGTGAGCACAGTAAGGGCCTCTGAAAGCCCAGCAACAAAACAAGTTTTTCTCCAAAGCCATGGTAACATAGAGGAAAAAAAAAAAAAAAAAAAAAAAAAGGGACAAAGGATTGCCCAGAAATAGAGAGGAGCCAAGGGACGATTCTGTATGAAGTTTTCACATATTAATTTTGTACTACAGTCTCATCACTTGTGGTGCAGGATTGGGGTTTATAACACATTCTGTGTACTTTGAGAGATGGTCTCTCTCTTTCCTCCCACTCGCCCCTGCTATCAACAGGACTTTCACTCTCCGGTTGGAAGGCTGAAGTCTAGTGTCCCCCAAGGATGTTCTGCTCTCCTAAACCTGGGGTTTGGCCTCTTCCTGCCCCTGGCACATCTTTCCTTGGGATTTAGGCAGATGATGACCAAGACTGGGGCAGTTTTTCTTCTTTCCACACCCTGTGACAGGGGTGGCTCTCTGCTCAGCAAGATGGAAGGTGAGCAGCACTGCGGCTGCACAGCACCCCTGCATTCAGGCCCACTGGATAGTCATGTTTCAGTATTTAATATACTTTAATAGCAATATTTTCACATGATTTTCTCTGCAGCTCCTTGCCTTTTTAAGCCATCTGAGTTCTCATTAGCTCAGATGCTGCCCAGATCCAGTTTCCAAACCACACACCCACGTTCACTGGAAATGCTGGTGCCCAAAGCTGTGAGCTCCTCACCTTGTGCTTTCCTCTGGAGCACCAGGGCAGCAGAGTCCTCATTAAAAAACAGTAATCTGGAAAACACTGATTTTTCAAGGTAAACTGAACTGACCTTCTATACAAACAAGCACAGTAAATCTGGTGGGCTCAGGATAAAACACACTCCTTCATTCTGCCTCAAGGCTGCTCCCTCTCTGCACGACAGGACCCTGTGGAGCTGCTGCAGCCACACTGGGAGCCCACAGTGGACTTGCTCTGCCCATAGAAGCACAGAGAAACCAGGAGGTCTCAGTTCCCTTCAGGATGGGCTCCCCCTCCCAAGCCAGACAAAAAGCATCTCAGAGAGCCACCTCTGTGGTTTCAGCACCACCAAAGATGCTCTTTAGGTGACCTTCTGTTATGATGGGGAAGATCAGCAGAAGACCTTTACTACCTTCTCCTCCTTGATGTGGAAGCCCCCTGGCAGACCCCTGAGTGTGTCTGGTGGCTCTCCCAGGGACAGTCACAGCCCCAGCAAAGTGCCTACAGCCACTGCCCAGCCCAGCCTGCAGGGTTTACAGGCAGAGCTGCCCACTGGCATCCTTCCCACCACGCCAGAGCCTGAGCTTAGCTCAGAACAGCTTTCATACACCCACGGCAAGATGTGTTACAAATCCTATTCCAGATCTGATGGCAAAGCAAAAGGAGAGAGGGGAAAAATAAGGGTGGCTACCACTGAACACTGACCCCTAATTGGTACATCATGAGGCTCAACACCCCCAGATGGGTGGCACTCATCCAAAAATGCCTGAACTTGCTCCAAAAAGCCTGTGACACTGCAGTGCAGATGCCCTGCAAAAAGGCAGTTGCCATAGCACTCCACAGGAGCAGTAATTAGGGATGTGATGGGAAGATGTCTTTCTCCAGTCACTGACCTGCAATACAGTTGTATTTATCTTGTAGCAGTAATAAACATTATAAAAATGACACGAGGAGGCTATTGAACATTGAACTGGCTAAACACAATCCCTAAAGTCCCAAACCATCCAAGTGCAAACATGGATGCAGGAGCTGAAGGGCTCTGCCCACTGTGACCCTGTTAGCTCAGCTGGTCTGAGCAAGGTGCTGCAAACACCGAGCTTGAGTCTGATCCCCATAGGGAACATTCACACAGGAGCTGGACCCAGTGATCCTTGTGGAATCCTTCCAGTGCAGAATATCCTGCGAAATCTCAGGTGCTGGTCTTCTTTTGGGTTCATCCCCACCTCTCCTGGCAGAGGCCCTTACCTCCACCACGGTTTTACACTCATCACAGTCTTCATGGAAAGGGTTTTGGTGTGGGTCTTCCTGGCTTTGAAAAATGGGGAAAGTCTCCTGCAGTGGCAGCTCATGCTCTCTCAGAGGCTCCCAGGGGTGACCCTGCTGGCCCCCATGGAACAAGGGCCATGTCCCTGCTCCCCTCCCCATGGGCAGGGCGCAGGTTGTGCAGGGGTGTGAGGAACAGAGAGCACCAGGTCCCTGCACACTCTGGGCTGGGTTTGCCTGGGTGTGCTTACAGGAACACTCTGCTTTTGCTTGTGCAGCTGATACAACCAGCATGGGCACTTCGTCAGGGGGAGGGGGGAGGATTAAACACTGCTTTTTGCAGCACAACTAATTTCATTTCCTTTCAGGGACTCAGTATTTACCATGAAGATGAAGACCATCACAACATGATTTGCTAGCTTCTCATTTTCAAAGGCTGCTGCTCTATTTCAAGGCTGGTTCAGCTCCTCACTCCATTGGCATACTGATGCATCCTGCAGCTACAGACACTTGTGAAACACTGGTTATAGCTAAGCCAAGCTCCCATGTAACCCAATTCCCTCTGTACAGCCATAAGTAAGAGTCAGAAATAACACAGTGAAGACCCCAGCTGCCTCTGGACCATCCTCAGAAAGTCCCAAGCTTCAAATCATCTCCGACACAGACCAGATGCTTTCTTTCATCAGTAGTTCCAAGACAACCAAAACAACATTTTCTCTGTGCTGAAGTGTTTGACAGAACAAAACACCCAGCTCTAATTATCAAGGGCAGCAGGAAAAGTGACTGAATGTGGATAAAAATGAAACAGTGGTCTGGATGCTGTTGAAAAACGTGCTCAAAGCTCTCAGTGGTTAAAAGAGAAATAAATATCACTTTAAAAAAAAGCAGGAGCAGTAAACTGGCACCTGTGAAGTACCAGACATTTGCTAGTTCATTCATCAGCAGCTGCAGTGTGGCACTGCAGGCTCCTGCTTTGCCACACAGCTCCAGAGCTGGAGTTTGGGTACTGCAATGAACCAGGCTCAGCATCCCTGAGGCTCTGCCCTTCCTGCCCTATGGCTTCTGGAAAAGAACATCCAAAATGCAGCATAGAGGGGCAAAAACAAAGGGCTGATCATGAACCCAAACCCCCAGACTCTGGGGAGTGCAGGAGAAGCCCAAGGCAGAGCAGCCCCACCGTTGCCCTCCACAAAGCCCCAAATCTCACTGCCCATGGCTGGGGCACCGCAGCCTTCTGCAGCTCCATTGTGGGCAAGGGGAGGGCTTTTCCCCCTTCCATATCCAGTCAGGGCCACCCAGGATCTGTATGCTAAGAGCAAAGATTGATGGAGCTGTTCCTGCCCAAGGAAGCGAATTTTGGTTGATTAAGACAATGTCCTCTTGGATCATTCCTCGTACCTCATAAAACCATTTCATGGTTTGTTTCACAGTTGGCCAGAACTTTTAACCGTTCACTCACAAAAGAAGAATTTCTTGAAAAGTTCTCAAAAACTCTGAACAAGATGATAACACAAAAAAAAACTCCTGCTAAAAAATATAAAATACGTTATCAAAAATATATCAATGCAGCACACTAATTTGCTAAGTTTAATCAACAGTTTCTAAGCATAGCCATCACCTTAAGTAAAACAGACATTTAGTGCAGTATGAAACATTTTGAAGTCTCTGCATGTGCCAAATTCCTAATAAATTACATCAACACCCTCCTTTTTTTTTTTTTGGGGGGGGGGGTGTGGTGTGATTGATGGATTACTTTTTCTTGAAAAATATCACTGCCCACAAGTGCATCACAGAAAAGAAAAGACAAGTTTAATTACAGCCTACAAGTAACTTAGCTGCTAGGAGGGATGGCATTTCCAAATTTGTTAAATTGATGATTACTGTATTGATTATATTCATCACCTTCCAGTGCCAGGTAAAACTGGGACCGTAGTCCTTGGAAGGATGAGCTGGACGTGCCACGGTCAGCACAGAGGCAGCACTAACAACTCCTTTGCTCTCAGGGTCCCCACCCGCTCCACTTTCAAAGCACACCATGATTTTCTGTGGTATTATCATCACGTCGCATTGAGGTGGCTGATTATTTAATTTTGACACCCTGGTGCCATGCAGCGCCTTCAGCCCGCATCCTGCAGCACAGGCTGCCTGTGAGCCCAGCTCCTCACCTCCCGTGTGCGCTCCGGGGGCACTAAACACAGCACGCCCGTATTGCTGTCGGGCTTGTTGGAAGCGATCATCCTGGAGGCAGACTTTTAAATGCCAGCTGTTTGCGGTACCCCTGGGCTGCCGTGAATGTAAACTCTTTTACAGGCGTACTTGCGCTCACTATTTTGGTCTCGTGCAACATAGATTCCCTACTTGCAGAAAAACGTGAAACAAGTAACGGGAAGGGAAAAACAGGGTTTCAGCCCGCGATGATCGTTCACAGAACCATGAGGCGGCCCTCCCGTTGCGGCGGGCTCAGCGAAGCGCTTTAAACCCCAGAGAAGGGGAAGCCGTGCTGAGGGGCTCGGGCCCTTCCAGCCTGGGCAGCCCCGGGAGCCCGGCACAAGGCCGGGGAGCTCGGCTGCCGCAGCCCGGCGCTCCCGGGGCCCGCAGTGCTCCTGCCGAGCCCCCCGGGCCGTGCCCGTGCCCTCTGCCACAGCGGGGATCTCAGCGGGGCCGGGGGCTCGGGGACCCCGCCCGGGGACACTGGCGGTGCCGGGGCTGCGAGCCGGCCCCAGCGCGGCGGCACGGACGAGAGCGGCCCGTGGGTGCCGCGCTGAGCCGGAGGCGGGGGGGCTCCGAGGGCTCCTGACACGGGCTGGAGATGTGTCTCTGCCTATCTCAGGGACGGCAGTTGTCGGGGGCTCCTTTTTAGGAGTTTAAATTCTCCGGCATTCAGGTGGTTTTAGAGTTTTGGCCCTCTGCAAAGCTCTGTGCCAAACATAGGAAAAGACGGAGTCTTCAAGGTTACATGCTTCGTTTATTAGTTCTTATCTTACAATTTTCTTAGTGTCTAAAAGATGTTTGCCGCGGCTCGGACATCTGGTGACTCCTCCTGTCTCTGGGCTGTCCTTATCTTTTATACTAATTGCTACGCATTCTTTATTTACTATTTATTACTAATGTCTATCACTATTACTAAAAAGGTCATCTTTACTCTGACCCAATCCTCACTAACTACTTTGTGCCAACGTCACTGCAGAAATGGAGTGAGGGAACAAGAAGGAAGAAGAAAGAGACAATGCGTTAAATTCTCCATCTTGCCCCATTCACTTCAATGCCAAAAATCCTAAACCCACTGTTTTTTCACCCTGTGAAATACTAAACTACTATTTTTACACTCTTGTAGCCTGCAATGCTTCCTGCAGTGCAAGAAGCCTCTCCCATAGACTGAAATCAAATCCAGTGTCTCTCTGAGCTCTGGGCTGGGGTCCCAGACCCCCCTGCCCAGGTCCCTGACCCTCCAGGGCAGCCAAAGGAATGCCCTGGACTCCAACAGAGATGGCTCCGCGCTGCAGCCTGCAGTGACCCAGAAGAGCATTTCCACAGGCCGGGTGCTGCTGTCCTGCTCCTCCCGGGCGAGGAAGCCGAGGGATGCTGCGATTTTCCACCTTCACGGGGGAGAGAAAGCGGCGCAAACACCTCTGGCTCGCAGCAAAGATACACTTCGCTGGTTTGGCACACACTTCCCTCCACTTGTTGGCCCTCTCCTTTACATCAAAAGAAGTCATCTGTCCACGTTTTTAAGCTCTCTTTATTTTATTTTATTTATTTATTTTGGCTCAGTTTTGAAGGCAAACCACTAAAACAAATGAACACTCTTTCTGGAGGGAGGAGATCTCTTACGTCTTTATGCACAAACTGTCATCGGTATGAAACAGTCAGAAATGTCCTTTTTTGATGAGCAAATATTTAACATGTTGCCTATTTCCACTTGATATGGAAGCCTGGGCTAATCCAATTTCTATTTGTAATCTCTGTAATATTGAACTTCAAGAGACAGAGGGATTGTTCAGAGCTCAGCTGAATGAGTTGCTAATTGCCAGAAGGAAATAACAAGATATTGAGAGCATGAGGTAAAATTAAATCAGCCTTCTCCTCCTTTTAGATATTGCAGGTATCTTGTTTATTACCAAAGCTGTATGTAGGAGAGGAGTAATTTAGAGCAGCAAATGTGCAGCTTTGGATATGTAACACACAACTGGCAGGGAACAAGTAAAAGGATAGTAAAGCAAGAAATCCCTGGACCCTGTTGCTGTATTTTTCCCAATATCTTTGTTTCTCATGAATGCTTTTCTTCTGCCATTGAAAAATTATCTAAAAACCTCCTCTCAAACCAAGTCCCAAGGTAGACACCTTGCTCTGCCCACCAAATAGCAGCTGCACGTCTGCTGCTTGATGCTGGTGCCCTAAGAACATTTACCCAAAAAAACGCCCCTCTATAAATTTGCAAGATTGGAGCTGCAAGCAAAGTTTATAATCTCTTTGAATGCATCAAACACAACTGGCTGGTTAGAATTAAATATCTCAGTCACTTTTATGACTTTAATGCAAGATCTCGGTATCTTTTAATTCCCTAGAATGGAAAACTGGTGATGCAGAGTGCCGTGCACAATACTAAAAATAAGGTGCTGAGCCCCTTTCTCAGCTAGAAAAGTCTCTGATGTGATAATTCTTCACTCGGTTTGCACAGATAAACCCTCTCCAGTCCTCACACTCTGCAGTAAACTCCAGCCTGCTGCTCCCAGAGCCAATCTGCCTCAGCACAAGACAGGCTCTCCCCAGGGACCTGGCAGAGAGCCTGCCTGGGAAAACACCTGGGAAATAGGATTAGAAATAGAAAAATGTTCTCAGATGTTAGTTCAAACAAGATTCTGTGCAGTTTTTCAGCTTTGTGTTTCTTGCAGTGACCTTTCCACAGGGTGATTTGTTTTTAAAGTTCCTTTCCTTTGGAGAGCCCGAGAAGTTCTGTGTCTCTATCAGCACACGGATGCTGAGCACAGGCCTTGGCACCAAGTATTTCTTCACTTAAATAAGAAAAAAGAGCACAGTATAGTTTAAATGACATGTTTAGAGAAAGAATATGCTAGGACTCAAAAACATTTTCCACATAAACAAAATCCACCAAATTCCCATGCTCTTGAGAGCCAGAAATTAGAGCAAGACATGTAATTTTTTGTGCAATTATTTTGTCCCTTTCAGAAGAGACAAGAACTGTCTCTTGAATCAGTTAATCAAAATCTCGGCTGATTAAACCATCCGTAGTTTATTTCCCAGGGAGTTAATTGAGTACATTCCATATTCAGAAATGAAGCTGGTTTCAATGGGCACAGCCATCTCTGTAGTGCAGGCTTCAGACAAACCCAGCACTCCACTGAATCAGGTTTGCAGTGCAAATAGCCAAGATTAGGGAGGGGGAGGAAAAAAAAAACAAACCAAAAACGAAACCAGGAAAAAAGTACTCAATCATAATCATCATTGTTCTTGCTCAAGAAGTAGAAGAACTTTCTGTTCAAATTTGAGAGGACTGGGCTGCAGAAACCCAGAGAAAAGCACAGAGAGCAGGGAACTGCTCCTGTCACAGGGGATTCTGTCAGATGGAGATGTCTCACAGCAGAGGACACCAGACCTGGGGTGGGGAGTGGGAAGGCAAAGCACCTCACAGTAGTGCCTGGAGGGACTCTGGGATCCAAAGCAAACAGTAACAACAGATCATTTCCACCAGAGGAGAGTAAGGACTGGAGCAGGACAGCAGGCTGCTGTCCAGAAGGCACTGAAGGTGTCCAGGTCTGGAGCAGGACTGCGTGCTGGAAGGAGGGTGTTGGGAAACCCATCTTCACCTCTGGATATTGATGCATTCAAAGCAACAGAGAATCAAAATTGATCTGTGGGAAGTATTAGACCCAGCTGACGATGTCAGTAAAAGCAGGGGCAGTCCAAAGCTTCCCCCCTGTCCTCACTGGCACAGTGGGTCCCTCAAAGTGCTGGAGCTGAATGCACTGCTGGAAGCAGCACTGCTGGGTTGGCAGAATCCTCGCAGGTCTGACACACTCTGCTCCGCTGTGGGACTAATTAGTGCAGGCAGAGAAGCTCCTCAGGATCATTACCTGCTTCTGAGGTGGCCCTGCACCTGTCCCCCAGCCCTGGAAATGAGCAGGCTGGTAGCTACCCTGACCATACCCTGCATCTGCAGCCAAAAGTGACCCCAAATTACTGGGATTTATAATACAGCTCCCTGGGGCAGCTGGGCAGCTGAGGGGTCAGAGGAGGAAGGTTCTGTTCTCAAGGTCCTGTTCTCAAGAAGGATGATCTGTTTTCCCCTCCATCCCCTGCACTCACCCCTCTGGACCACACCCTGCCCAGGTCAGTGCCCCCGAGGATGGGAGGTGGCACTGCGGGCTGCAGCTCAGGCTGGAGAACTCAGAGCCTTCAGCTCTCCATTTGTCACAATCCTCTGGCAAAATGACAGTCTGGGGAAGCTGCAAAGGCTTCTGAGAAGCTTCTGTTAATTATCCTACATGCACACTCCAGCCTTTTCTAGTGTTTGCCACTGGAGAGAAGAGCTCATTTAGAGCGGGGAGAGGGGGAGAATAAAGCCATTAAAAGAATAGCTGTAAGCCTAGCGAAGAGATAACAAATGACAGAGCAGCAGAATGCTAATGCCATGTCCTTGTCTCCCTGTGAATGGACCTGTACAGCTCATCTGAGCAGTCCTGCTCCAGTGAGCAGATCTCTCCCCAAAGGATTGTCCTCTGAAGCTATGAAAAATGTACAAGATAGAAGAGGAATTTTTTAAATCCCCTACACTTGTTTGGTGGACAGCCACGTGTGACATCCCTGTGCTTTCCCAAAGGCTGAAAGGTGCTTCTTCCTTCCAAGGGGATGCAGAGTGGGAGTCAGTGCCAGCCCAGGGAGCTGGCAGAAGATGGGAGCTGTGAGTGAGACAAAGCAAGCTTTGTCCAGGATCACAGCAATACCTTTAAATGGCTTCATCTGTTCATTTGTGATCCTAGAACTTGGCTTTATATCTGCAATGACTTTTTTCCTTTTCAGATTGATACATCTTGTTAAAAAAAGTAAGAAAGTGTGTAGATAACTCTGCAAATATAACTGGATTTCCCAGGTAACCGTTAATCCAATGCTTTCTAAAGCCCATTTCTACCACTAAACAAAAAGTACATATTTCATGATGTGTGCCCATACATCACATGCACATACATATTGCACATTATTTGTGCTGTTCCAGTAGCCTTGGTATTAATAGTAACATATCATTATCTCTCCAGTAATCTTCAGGCAGCTCCCCAAAGGGCACCGCTGGAACCTCCTGAAGTAACAGCTCAAACCAGTGGTGGAAAACTACCCAGCAATGTCTTGTTCTTGCCCCCCAGCTGTAGCTGGGAGGAGAGAAGGAGGGCAGACAGTGTGAGCAACAGAGAGAAAAATGCTACTTTTTTTTGCTGTTTTTAAGCAACAGCAGCTTTATGAAAATAATTTTGCCAAAAAACGCCAGGAGAAACACATGACACATTTTACATGCTCCTGCTGCCAGATGAATTATTTGGTGATGATGGCACCTACAGCACATGGAGATACCTGGTGTTAAAACCAAGGGTGGGTGTTTGAAGCCCATGCCCAGCACCCCACACCATTAATGCCCTGGAGACACTTCCCAGGCAATCAAGAAGAATGGAAAAATCTCATTAACAATGCAGGGTTGTTTTGGAATCTCCCTTTCCAGTTCAGCATCCTCCTAAGGACACCCTGCTCTCAGTGGGGTCTCTCTGGGATAGAAGCACAGACTCCTCCAGGCACAGCACCTCAGGACTGACTCTCCAGAGCAGCACAGCTACTCCTTCATCCACAATCCACCTCATCCTCCCACTCCTCTGCCCAGTCTTCTCTTTTCCACTATCTCCCCAGCTAATCCCAGTCAAGAAACTGGTACACACATTCATTTTATCCACTCTAGTAAGGCAGCTCTCTGATTCTAAAAATACTCCAGGAAATTGAATCAACATTTTGTAATTGACTGGTAGCAGCAATTACTAATAATCAGCAGGAACATAATTTTCTTCATTTTCTACTCTTGCTGTAAAGTAATCTCAATAGCAATCTTGGTTTTGCACACTAAACAAACACAACGGCCAATATGAGAAAAATGGGGAGATAAGGCAGAGTTTCAAAAAGATTAAAAATAAATAAACTATCAAATAGCAAAAAACTGTAATTCAAACAGCCTTTGGGAAAGAGAAAGTTCCTACATTCTCCTGTAAAATGGAAAAACGAGAGCTGCACTCCACTTCTCTCACTCAGTGGCAGCAGCACTGAAGATTGCAGCCCCAGTGCCTGCAGGCAGCATCCCCCCTGCCCAGGCTCCCACAGAGCTGCCAGCTCGCTCTGAGGGTAACACAAGACCCAGCAAGCTGAAGAGCACACTGGACTTGGACTTGAAGGACTGTGCTGGACACAAGGCTGCAGTCAAGCCAACTGCTCAGGTCACAGTGAAAAACACTTCTGTAGAAGGGAGCCTGGCTCTGAATAGATTTTCTGAAGACTGAGACAGCTCTTGCAGATTAAAAACAAGGAATATTTCCCTTCCCCAGCTTGATAAATTTGCTGTAGGTATTTATGGTTTCTAAATCAATACAAGTGCCAATTCATGCAAGGATTTAACTTGGAAGCGTGACCAGCTCGTTGCTTTTCCTTCCAGCCAAGAACAGCAGATGCTCTGCTGCTCTCTGCAAGTATCAGTCCCTAACAGGTATTGATGACTGTATCAAGCCAGCTTGGCTAAAGACAAATCCTCCTCAATTGTGGGAGCTCTCGTCACGCTTGGGAACTGCTCAGCAAGACTCCTTGCCAGCAGCACTGGTGCCTGGCATTTACAAATGGCACATTTCCTCTCTGTCCAGTTCAGAAGACATCCCTTACTCAGGCTGGGAGCAAGCTGCAAAATCCCTACAATCCCCCAGCAAAAATGGGTTGCAATCCAACTTCCCATTCCAAGGAGACCAGAAGAAACATCCCCACACTCACCCCCCTGTGCCCTGGATTGCACATGAACCATCTGCATCCTTCCAAAGGCCAGGTGGGCACTGCTAAGCTCAGGCAATGCCATAAATTATTTCAGAACAGAGGCAGGTGAGCACCCAAGTCCCAGAGTGTGTTGAGAACCCATCTGGGAGCATCACCTGGAGCTCCATAAATGCACCCCCAAAGCATGAGGCAGCACCTCTTCAGAGCCTGTGGAAGAAGAGCCCTTAGAAAGGATGGATCATTCCCAGACAGTTCTAGCAATAAGATCACTAAAACTTTCTTTGGTTCTGGGAAAGGCAAATATCAAGCTGATCTTTGGTGTTTTCAACCTTGGAACAAACTTTGGGAAGTACACACATTGGAAATACAGGATTTTGAGAAACCTCTCGTTTACATTGCTCTTGGAAATTCTTCAGCAGTCCCTGTGGTGTGCTGATGAGCTTTACAGCTGCTGCTTTGGTGCTGGTGCCCTCCAGCACAATCACTGCTTTCCAGGGGGTCTTTGGGATGGGTGGCAAAAAAAGGCACCACTCACGTGGGCAAAACTCCATCTCCTTGCTGCCAGAAGGCTTTGTAATTAACCAGATTATTATTTTTCAATCTCTTGCTTCAAGACATCTCATTTGAAATTGGATTCTCTTTTCTTTGGCTTTTTGGACAGATTTTTTCCTCTCCGGAGGAACAGGAGTCACACTGGAATATGACTCAAAGCTGGTTTTCATTTGTATTTTCAAATAGAAAAAACCACTCGGGCTTTTGAAGACAGATTTCTCTTGGAAAGGGAAAACCCACCAGTGGGTTGTGTCCTTTGTGCTGGTGCCCAGTGCTGCTGTTACCTGCTGGAAACCACGGCTTTGGGCTGACCCCAAATGCTGCTGGCACCAGACACTCTCAGGGGGCTCACGAACACCTCAGAGCCCACCAAAGGCAAAGGCAGGCAGAGGGAGCACTGAGGGAGAGACAGCAAAGACAGAGGGAGAAAGGAAACACCAGCTGTTAAAGAGTCTGTCAGGTTAATCTGAGAGCCTGGCACAGCCTGCAGATGCTTGAGGCTCAGGGAGAGCAGTCAGGTGCCGTGTTTAGCTTCAGCTTTGATGTTACGTCAGACTGAGGGCTCACCCAGAGCCCTCCTCTGCCATCACTGCTCCCTGCTGCTGGGGTGGCCACAATCCTGACAGAGCAGGGCTGCTCCTGGGTCCAGCCCTGCTGCCTTGGCCAGGTCTGTGCGGCCAGAGCAGCCTCCTCGGGCTGTGGGGAGCAGAGCAGAGGCAAAGCATCCACAACTGTGGCTACAGGGCTTGGGGAGAACCTCACCCTGGAGATAAAGGGACTCGTTTCTTGAAGGGCTAGAACAATCACTGCTTTCCAGGGGGTTTTTTGGATTGGAAGTGAAGCAGGCATGATCCAGGTGCAGGGGATACAGAGACATCACAAAGAGACAGGATAGGTCTGTGCTTAGAGAGATTCACATGGCTGCCTTTTATAGCACAGCAAAGCTTTTAGATAAAGAGGTATTTAAATGCCCACATTAAGCTAAGCATCATTTCAGATGCCGTAAAGGTCAGGTTGCAATACTGGAAATGTCCTGAAAAAACCACCAGGACAAAAGAAGTCATCATGGCTGTCAGGATAAGTCACAAACCAAGCAGAAATGGAGATATTGCAAGGTTTTGCAAAGCAAATTGCACTCCTGCAGCCTGTGCAGAGGTGAAGCACTGCTGCTGCAGACCCCTGCCAGGGTCAGAACGCTCTGTGAAGTGCAAGGGTGTCAGCACATGGAACTTACTTAGTGTTGTCTGAATCAATGGTGTGAAAGAGCTTCTCAAGTTCTTCTTCGTTGAGTGTCCCATCAGAAAAGAAGGCCTGGAACTCCTCCAGGGACAGCTTCCCATCATCTGCAAACAGCAACACAGCTGCCATTAGGGAACAGCAAAGCGAGGGGGGCAAGGCTGAAAATCAAGAGTTATTTACCGATTCAAAGGTTCACACCAAAATTATCTCCAAATGCTTCTGCAGAACTGGCCCTGAGCCAGTGCAGGGCTCAGGGTGGGACCTGCAGCTCTGGCTGACCCAGGGGCAGATGAAGATGCTCCTGGGTACGGATGGCCATTGGCAACTAACTGGGCTATTAACCCAAAGCGTGGCTCAAACCCGGAGAGGAGAAACTGGTGAGCTTCACCCTAAAACTGAATTACACTTAAGAAACTATGGAGCGTTTTTACTGCCCTATGTTCAAATGATGCCAGCTGCTCGTTAAAGGACATTTTCTAGATAGGAAAAGACCCTGGGCTGGAATTGCAACAGACCCAGCAGAACCTTTTGCCATTTCCATCCAGCTGCATCCTCTCCAGCCCAGTCCACGTCCCTGCTCTGGACAGAAATGTTAAATGGAAGCTATTCCACTGAGGTGGAAAGGTGGCCAGACACTTTCTGTGTTATTTTATATATTGGTCCCAGTGTGAATTTATACTGGGGCTACTATGGACTCCTTAAATGGCCAAGAAGAAAAAGAAATTATCAAATTCATATACAAGGCGCTAAAAGAAGGACTCTCGCAAGTTTGGCTGATAAGGTGACAAAAGCTTACATTTAACTGATAAATCTGGAGCTTTTCCCTGTGCTCTGCAGACAGGAACAGAGCTGGCTGGGAGAGAGCTCCTGTGAAGTTCAGCAATAAAGCAGCAGGAGAGGGACAAAAGAAACTCTAAAAACCCTTAAATTTACTATTTTTTGTCCAAGCTGCTGACACTACACTCTGGTGTGCAGCAGTGCCTAGGGGGAGAAAAAACTACCCCAGGTCACATATTATTTAAAATCTTTCCATTCATATCCACAGAAGAGTCACAGACTGGAAATGCTGCCTGCTTTGTGGTAGGAGGATGTATCATTTATTATTTAATCAAATCAATAATAAACCCTGTTGTTTCTTTTTCAGAAAATGACGCTAGAGGACAAAATTAGCCAACTCTCCACACACACATCAATCTTTCTTCCTTAAAGTAAGTATACTGCTCCTAAAACATACCTGCATTGCCAAATGCTAACCCAGCTTCCCTTGCCTGGCACAGACAAATTTAGAACAGTGATAAACTGAGTCTAAGATGCCCATTTAATTGGCAATTACGAAAGGAACACAGCAGGGGAACAGTCTGCAGCAACGCTGGGTGAAGAGGGCACCATTTCCCGAGCACCACACTGGCTACAGAGACGGTCCAGCTGCCTTTGTTGTTTTTCTGCATCCCTTCCCCAAAACGTGACCTTTTTGCAGCAGGCAGGGTGCAGAATACCAGCGCACAGCCCGGGGAATGGGCCCCAAATCTGCTGTTTCTGATTACAGAGCACTAAAGCACCTGTACTTCAGCAAGAACCTATTGCTTGAAGCACCCCACCAGTGTCACCTGGGGGTCAACCCAGTGGTGACATTCTGTCACTGAAGGAGATGAAAAGCTGTCCGGAGCAGGAGCCCCATCCACATCACTCATCTCCACCTCTCCAAATTGCACAGCTGGATAAGAAGCTTTTCCCCCTCAGTGCTCCTATTTATGCAGTATCCTAGCCAAGATCAAGGTTTGGTTTCTTCTGATCCTGACTGGCAATGGATGCACATCTTCAAGCACTGAGATCAAAAGGATGACAGCATTTCTATCCCACGAGGGCTAAACAATTCTTTATACCTGGAACACTTTACCTGGAAACCATAAATCAGTGCTTGTTCACCTTCAAACTGTCCTTCCACACAGAGGGCAGCAGAAATAAATTCCCAGGAAAGTCACATAAATCAACTTACTGGGAAAGAACAACTGTAAAGTGAAGTGGATTTTTTTTTTTTTCAGGAGAGTACTTTGATCTGAATTTATAGTTTGCTTAACTCTGAAAAAGACAAAAGTGTTTCTAAGTTTAAGGCAAAAAATCCACAACTTTTATCTAGTGTATGTCTTATAACTTCCGTCTTTTATTTTACTCTTGCTTGATTTGTTTTGCTGTAGGGGTTTTGAGGTTTGTTTTTTTTTTTTTTTTTAGTAATGTGCTCCAGGATGCATTTTTGCTGCAGCCTCTGAAATATCTATGTTTAAAATCAGTGCCAAAACACTGCTGTGACTCCTATCTCTGAACAAGTAGACAGATACCAATTACCATGACAGATCAGATCACTGGAAACCAACACGTACTGAATTCTGTTGGCATTTAACAGCCCAAAGTAATGCAAAACCAGGATGATTTAAAGATCTGGAGGAAGAAGGAGGTGACAGAGAGTTTTATTTAATTTTTATTGTCTGGAGACCCCACAGAACTGTTTGAATAAAAGTATTCTGACCCCACAGAGTTTGAATGAAAGTACCAATTTTATTTGCAAGCAGTTCTCAGGACTTTCATCTCCGCCCCAACCACCAGCACCAAGTACCAGCCAACTTAAAGCTGACTGTTATTTAATATAAACTGGAATACTTCTCTGCAGACACACAAAGCAAAAGCCTTTCTGAGTAATGAGATAATCCTTGAGCTGCATATCTATAATTGTGGAACAGCCTGGGAGCCTGGGTTTCTGGAGCCCAGCAGGCAAAGATGCCTTCAGGGAACTTCAGAGTGATAAGAAGAAGCAGACTGGGCTGGGATTTGCCAGATCAAATTAAACTGTTAAAAACCCCCTGCTGAGGAGGATTGACCACAAGGGTACTGACACCAGGCCCTGGCTCCAACTGCTGTGATAAGAGCTGATGGGACACTGTGGTCCAGGGGGAGCCTTATCAGGACAGCCCCAGCTTTTTCTGACAGCAGGAGTGTCTACACTCAGTAGAGAATGGATGAGACTTCCAGAAAGCAGCTTTTTGCAGAAAGCTGCCGGGTCCAAGAGGTACAAATTCTCCAAAGGGACAGGAAGAGCCTCAATTTGTTCAGCCTCACCCATGCCCTATCCTGCAGAGCTGCTCTGGGATCCATCAGCCCTTGGGAGCTACTTTTGACAGGAAGCATAATGGAAAAAATTGAGATTCTTTACCAAAGCTTACAAAACCAAATAAAGTTTCCATCATTTTTAAGACCTAGAGATCTCGAAGAGATCTAGATCATAAAGATCTTAAGATCTAGAGATCTGAATTTACACAAATATTTGTGACTTCTTTATCTGGGCAACCATACTAAAGGCAGGCAACCTATTTCCACTGTCTCCCTTCCTCCCTCCTCTTTAAACCCAGGACTCGAGTTAACACCTAGCTGCCAGCAAGGACAAGTGCCACTAACTAGAAATTGCCTCCCTTGCACTGATGGGCTGAGAAAAGAGATAATCAGGCCACAGCTATCCTGCCATCACTTCTTCCTGAGAGAGCAATCTTCATTTTACCCCAGCTTTTCAAAATAATTCAATCACAGGCAAAGACCAAAGCAAATTACCAGCCCAACAGAGTTATCAAAGTTAAAACTAAATGAAGAGAGAAGGACAAAGAGAGAGCATTAGAAAGCCCCAGCTGGGATGTTGTTATATCTCCATTTGCCATCATGAAAAGGTGAGGAGTCCAGGAGTGGCTTGTACACCTTCTGACTCACAAAATCAAGCTGTTCTCACCCACCAGCACCGTCCAGGGAAAAATCAAACTGAGATCATAAATCGTCCAAAGCGTAGGAAATCTGATGGCCGAGTTTCTGGAAATTCACTCAGTGATACAAATGGCTTAAAGCAGCTACAAAATAAGGTCACTGTTCTGAGCCTGAGTTTGCTAAATCTGTTTTCAATTACATGAGGTTGCGGCTGCTCATATATTTCCCAGATATATCATGAATATATTTTCTAGCTATTATTATGGCTATACTTCATTACTTACTTTTATTACTCTGCGAGTTCCAAAATGCTCTAAGCTCCGCTTACTTGCAAGTGCCCAACAGCTATGGGTAAGTAAATTGGATTTTATTAGGGCCTGTGAATAAAAATGAGTATCTCTATTTTTTCTTCTTTCTTGGGGGTATGCATGTGCATATACATGAGCCAGCAAGAACAGGGATTGGCTTCCACCCTGACCCCCTCATCCAGCCCCCTCGGGAGCCAGGAGGAGCAACTTCATTCATTTAAACAAAGGGGAATATGGGCTTGAGCTTTCCATCCTGGGCTGTTAGGGAAAATCGCTCCAGCCCCACAGATCTGATGTGTGATGAACCTTTCCACTGGGCAAAGAAGGAGCGCAACCTCTGCATCACCCAGCCCTCTCTGAAATTCATCTGCAGCTCCTCACCAGTAACACAGGCAAAAAAATTCCCCACCCACTTCAATTCCAGCCTCACAGTGTTCTGCTGGGGGCAATTGCATTTAGCTGGAAGCAGCGCTGGTGATGCAGCTCCAGCCCTGGCTGAAGCTGCAGAGGCACCGGAGCTGTGCAGGAGCGGCACAGCTCACGTTTGGGTGGCTCTGCACGAGGACGGCGCCGTTGCCATTGGAACACAGCCCCTGCAAGTGCCTTTGCTAATGAGACGTAACACGCATCATTACAAGGAAATTACTACAATTACAGTAATTTTCTAGTGGAAGAAATTTACAGAATGACTCCAAAATTTTGAAACTTAACTAATGCCCAGCACAGCTGTTTTCACTAGGGTCAGTACCACAGCAAGTGATCTGTGCAGATAACCTAAGAGAGATATTGACATTTGCAATACGGTGAATAATCTCTGTCTGAAACACTCCTGTGCGTTTCTAATGCCAGCTGGGAATGCTGGTGAGACCTACTGGGTGATGCTGGCACAGGAATGCAAAGGCTGGCACAGAAGAGAGTTTCAGATCCAAAGCGAGGGATTGAATTTAAGGATCTGGGGGTTTGCTCACTCAGCTCATTGACAAAACCTTGACAAATGTTTTCCTGTGTACTGGGCGTGATCCCCACCTTTGCCTTCGTGCCATGAACACAGTTTTGAGGTGGTGTCTTCCATCTGCTGCCACGACAGCCCCCGTGGGCACAACCTGCAGCTCCTCGCTCGGGGCAGGCTGGGCACACGCCAAAGCTTCCAGCATCACCATCTCCTTCGTGCCACGTGTCAGGGAAACCTTCGGGGTTTTAATCCTCCCAGAACGTCTTTCCTTCCTGTGCCTGCATGAGGCCTTGGAGGAACATTGGGTGCACAAAGCAAATGAAGGAACGTCCCTTATGAAGGCAGCCAATACCCCTCCCTAGTCATCCACCCCAGGAGTAAAGATCATCCCTTCTGGGGGAATTTGGTTAACTTTTGCCTTCATCAAAGCACAGACTTCATCAAGCACAATATTTAGCCAATTTCACACTTCTCCTTTCTTCTCTGCAGCATAGGATGAAGTTCTGTGGTACAACTGAAACTGAACCATACCCAAAATCTGTGCATGGCACTTGATAGAAGGGCTGAGGATCCTTTCTGTGACTGGATTAGCCTTTTCATTTCCATTAAAATAGGAGAAAAGCGACTTTTATTTCAAAATTACCATATCAGTCAGTATAAGATATTGAGGAATGACTTAAAGCCTGGTTCCTGTTTAGGATGATGGGTAATACTGCATGCACCAAGCAGACAATGGCTGGGAATCTTCCCTGTAGGAATTGGACAGGATAAAAATGGGATTTCCATTGTAGTCAGAAAACTGCGCCTCATTCCCCTGAGAAATAGCCTGGGCATTAAGCAGTGTCCATTAGCATGCCAGAATTTTCCCCAAGCAGCTCAGCTTTTATCATGAAATCAAGCCTTTTGTCATCTCAGAGTTAGAAATAATTTTGAAATTATTTTTAATGGCAGCTGTGGGTAGGTATCAAATGTAAGCTGTAGGTAGGGAGACAGGCAGGACTGATATAACACATTTTCTCTCACTATCTTTGGTGAAGACTGTACTTTTTTGCCACATAATTCTCACCTTGCTGTAATGACCTGATTTAAATGTGTGTGTGAGGAGGCGGTGGTTTATGTGCTCACCCATTACACTGAATTTGGACTTTTCATCACGGGTATCTAGGAATGCCTTCCAAAGAAATTCCTAGTTGTTTATAAATTAAGTGGTGCTATTAGACCTCCCGAAGGTGTAAATAGCCTGGCTAGGTTCAATGCAATTGCTGCTTAATAGAGATTGTAACAAAAAGTCACCCAAGCAGTCAGAATAGGATTCAGACAGAAATGCCTGTAGTCCACAAAGCTTTCTCCAGCCACCATTTTCCTCCAGAAAGCAGGAGGTAACCTGCTTCAGTTTTCTTCTCACTGTCCAAGTTATTTGCTCTCAGTTAAAAAAAGAAAATGAAAGTCAACAGCTGATTCCATGCTTTTGTTTCACATCTGTAGCAGCTCAAGGAAAGCTCTGAGTCAGCCCCTCCACGTGCTGCAGCTCTGTAGTAATTTACGGAAACTGCAGGTGATCTGAGCCCTGGGACCCCATGTACGTGAACATAATGGTCTGGCTTAGGGCAGGGCAGTGGGAAAACATGGAGGAAAGGAAACCAGAGCTTGCAACAAGCAACCATCTGGTGAAGAATTCATTTTGAGAGGCAATATGTGAATTCTCAATGGGTTCCTTGGGCTCCAGCCTGGGCAGCCAAGAGGGGCTGGAGGGGAGGCATGGCTGTGCACCAGGGTCAGTGCTGTAGCATGAAGCAGACCTCTGGGCTATACACCATAAATATACAGTATTAAAGAAATAAATAAACAGAGAGTTCTGGGTTTGGTTGAGATAGAGTTAATTTTCCTCCTAGAGGCTGGTAGTGTGCTGTGCTTTGGATGGAGTATGAGAATAATGCTGATAACACACTGCTGTTCTAGTGGCTGCTGCAGGGATTGGGAACAAACCTTCACCTCTGTTCCTTCACTCTCCCCCATCAGGAAATCTGTTTCCAAGGTGTTGCAGCCATCAGCAGACCCAGCTTAGCTCCAGACACACATCTGCCACTGCCTCTCAGTTATTTTTCATCTTAGCTGACCTGAGACTGCCTTTTTATATTGGGTGCCATTACATGGATGATTGACTTTGAACAACCATAGCTTTTTAGCACCTTTGATTTATTTACTCATTTAAAGTCTCTGCCCTGTGAATTCCACAAGCACAGGCCAGCACAGCAAAGCAGCAGGTTCCTGTGCAGGGCTTGCAGCTTCCTGACCCAAACTGCCTCATTCTCTCTCCCAAAGGCTTTGGTTCCCTGCATATCCAAACACCTGTCTTGCTCTCTCCATTAATACTCAGTCCCATCCCCTCTCTGCCATCCTGAACATCTACTTCTTTCTTCATTAAAGTGCCTTCAGTGTCCCCCCTCCCCACATGTCCCACCTTCTTTTGTCATTTGAACTCTTCAGTGGAACACGCGACATCGTAGACGCAGCTAAACAGAACTAGAATTTCTGTTTTAGAGGAGATTGTGCAGAGAGGAGTGGTTGCAACATCATCAACCTTTGATCTCTATCACTTGATCCCCAAAATTTCTGTTTATTGCCCAGGCATCCTTGTTGCAGACCCCTTCTTCGGTCACCCTCCTGAAGCACGTTGCAGATTGAAAATTAGGAAAATTTTCTTTACTGAAGTGGTGGTCAAGCATTGGAACAGACTGTCCAGGAAAGTGGTGGGATCACCATCTGTGAAGGTATTTAAAAGACTTGTAGATGTGGCACCTGGGGACACAGTGATAGACTCGAAGGGCTCTTGATGATCTTAGAGGGTTTTTCCAACCTTAATCATTCTGTGACTTAAAAACCATCAACAAAGCTTCCTCTAACAAACCCCTGTCAAAGCCCATGAGCTACTAGCAGCCTCTCTAAATATTTGATCTAAAGTGAAAATGAAACCCAAAGGCAGCGCAGCTTGTTGTTAATATGAGATCACTCTGGGCTTCAACCATCCCAAAGCAGTAAATCCTAACTTCAAAACTTTCTTCTTGCATTTAAGGCAAAACTCTTGCTAAAGGAGAGCAGAACCTGCCTCCTGCGGTGCCTTAAAAACAATTATTCTGGAGTTACTACAGAAAATGAAAAATACAATAAAATAAATAGTAGAAGGAAAAACCGATATTTGGATAATCATACTAAATTATTAGATAGCATAGCTGCTATGTTGCTATGCAAAAAATAGTTAATTTTTATGCATCAGCAAACTGCAGTGTGATACATAATTCCTCGCAAGATTAAGCATTTCTTTGTGTGCAGAATAGAGGTGGCCTGGGAATCACAGAGAGATATTTAAATCTGCTCCTGAGCCCTGCCACATCAAAGCAGAGCAGAGGCTTTACATGGGAGGCTTTTTTAGCAATTCCCCACTCACACATCAAAAGCCACGCACGGTTTCAAGCTGTTGCAAGGCTCTAACTCCTGCCATGCCATGGTGATCCTCCAGGTGCATCCCACTGGGTGAGGTCTCTGCGGAGAGGCAGAAGCCCTGGGGTGGTGGGTGGAGATGTAAAACCACTGCAGCACTTGCTGTGCTCTCCTACAAGAACAATATGGGATCTGAGGGATCTCATGCCTCTCTGAACTCCAAGTGACCTTCACCATATCTGAAGACAAGGCCTCTGGGAAGCTACCATGGGTAACATCTTCCAGCAGGCTGGCTGAGGACGGGTCACATACACACACCAGTGCCTGGCCGTCCAGCAGCAAGGAGGGAAACCTGTGTTTCTCTGTAGGGACAAGTCAAAATATCACTTCTGAAGATTATCAAGTCACTTCCCATCCCTGGAAGCATTCAGTGCAAGGCTGGATAGGGCTTTGAGTAGCCTGGTCCAGTGGAAGGAGTCCCTGCCCATGCCAGGGGATTGGAACTAGAGGACCTTTAAGGTACCTGCCAACCCAGACCATTCTATGATTCTATGATCTACTTTATTTCCATCTCCAGGCAGCCAAAACCTTCATTTTGGTGGAAATCAGTTCCTGAAGCTACAGTTCCCTCTTGCACTCGGACAGAGCAGGAGAGTACAAGAGATATTCTCAGGAAATTGCTGGAGCAGCCCCAGCAAGGGCACAGCTGCTGGAGCAGCAGTTGGGTGTTCTGTGTATCCCACCGAGTTTAAGGAACAGCTCAGTGCTTTGAGAGCAGCTAACCCACACCATGGGGCTCACACAGCTCTCAGACTCCTTGAAGAGCAGCAGTGGGGACATGGCCATGGCAAACAGGAGAGAGAGAAAGAAGAAAATATTAGACAGCAGGTGCTTCATCTTAAGACATGTGGGGAAACACCGTTACTTACTGACAGTAACCTCATGCATTCTTAGAACACACTGGAGCCTATACAGGGCCCTCACACTGTCCCCTGTCAAATTAATGTCCCCACTTCTGACTGAGGACAGCTCAGAACCAAGATTTAGAAAAGCAATGTATGTAGTTCTGTGCCATGCCTGAGTGGGAATGTGCTAGCTAAAACATTCGTGAACTATCAGCTCCAGGCAGACTGCCAGCTCCAAAGTTTTCAAACTTTATCATTAAAATTTGGCAGAAACATCAAAAGAAAGAGTAAACCTGGGATGATTGATCAGGAAGTTTCAATCAAGCTGAAGCAGAAGCCAGCACTCCTGACTCCAATACACTCGAGCTCTGCAACAGCCTGTTAAATCCAGATTTCTTGGAAAGCTCAGAAACAGGCACCAAACAGCCCTAATTCCTCCTCTTCCTCATTAACCAGCTTTCTTGCTTGCTTTTGTTTAATGTGCAGATAGATTAATATTTCAGAGGGCCAAGACAGGGTTAGCACTATTTTCAGCTCATTGTACCCTGCACTCAGTTTCAAAATGAGGAAGAGACAAGTGTTTGAGCAAAAAATTATGAAAATGCATGGTGTTCCCTCTCAAAAACATGGTCCTGGTGTGGTCAGGGTATGGCAGGGAGAGAAACTCCCTGGGGCTGAAGCTGTTCTTAGCTGGGCTTGCAGCACCACACTGGATCTGGGCACAGCCTGGTGATGCTGCCAGAGGCTGCTCCGTGAGCAGCTCAGTTGGGATCACTGCTGCCAGATCCCTGGGAGCTGCTCAGTTGGGATCACTGCTGCCAGATCCCTGGGAGCTGCTCATGGGGATCACTGCTGCCAGATCCCTGGGAACTGCTCATGGGGATCACTGCTGCCAGATCCCTGGGAGCTGCTCATGGGGATCACTGCTGCCAGATCCCTGGGAGCTGCTCAGTTGGGATCACTGCTGCCAGATCCCTGGGAGCTGCTCATGGGGATCACTGCTGCCAGATCCTTGGGAGCTGCTCAGTTGGGATCACTGCTGCCAGATCCCTGGGAGCTGCTCATGGGGATCACTGCTGCCAGATCCCTGGGAACTGCTCATGGGGATCACTGCTGCCAGATCCCTGGGAGCTGCTCATGGGGATCACTGCTGCCAGATCCCTGGGAGCTGCTCATGGGGATCACTGCTGCCAGATCCTTGGGAGCTGCTCAGTTGGGATCACTGCTGCCAGAACCCTGGAAGCTGCTCAGCCGGGATCACTGCTGCCAGAACCCTGGAAGCTGCTCAGCTGGGATCACTGCTGCCATGCCACAACCACAGCCTCTCCCAGGCACAGCCTGGACAGGAGCCACGGGCAGCTTTTCAACTGCTGCCTAGCCAGGGAAGCACAGTGCTCATCTAAGGGAATTGCTGCAGGTAAAACTATAATACCTGCTTTGATTTCCTGATCTCTGACAGCAGAAGTTGCATTTCAGCCTAACTGAAGAATGTAGTACAGCAGCCAAAAGCAGTGCCCAGGGTGCAGTGATTGTGCTGGGTCCCTGTGTGATGGTGGCGTGTCAGAAATGAGCAGTGGGCAAGTCTGAAAACTCACCTGGGTTCTGTCACTGCAACAGCTCCCCTGCAATTTTATTTCCCCGTTGTAAAACAAGCATTATTCTGTCCTTAGTAAAACACTCCAGAGGATAAGAAGCAGTGCTCTAAGTGACCTTTCACTAACTCTGACCAGAGGAAGGCAGCAGGGCTGTTTTCCTCTGATAGCCACTGGAGTTGTTGACTGTTGACAAATTAGCAGCAAATTACTGCAGATTAGAGAGCTACAAACTCATCGCTTTCTGCAGTCCCATGAAACAATATCCAGATTGCATTGGCAGCATCAACAGATTTCCATTCAGCTAACAAGCTGTGCAGAGATGAAGACAGCAAATTAAACTAACACAAAAAGCAGATTCCTCATTTGCATTCTCAGAAGCCAGAAGAAGTTTCCATCCTGCTTTATCATCTGCAGCATACAGGACATTCAGATCCCGGTGCCAGGGCTCAATAGGTGCTTGAATATCAAATGCAGAACCTGAATAATTAATTACTTGCTTCCTCATGTTAACTCCTGAACCGTGAAGTCCAGGTGTAAGCTCACAACATTGATCCCCTGCAACACTAATGTTTCATTTCTTGAAACTCAGTGGTCTCAAAATCCCTGTCAAAAAAAGTTTCAGGCTCTAAACAAAACAACTTCTCATGTGCGATGGTCCCTCTCTGAGAAACCCCTTTGCCAAAAGCTGATTTTCTTGGGGTAGTCTTTGTTTCAGTATAAATGAGAGCCAAAGTGGTCCTTCCCCACGGGATGCCCTCGCAGGTCTCCGGCATGGTCTGTCCTGGCTCCCCATGGCTGGATAGGGAGAGCAGCCAAGACAAACTCACTCAATCCACCACAGTTGCTCTGATTCTTATGCTTCCACTTAATAAGCTTCTGCATTTCCTGTTTATTTTCACAGTGAAAATGTGAGCCCTATGCTCAGTGCCTCCAGCTGTTTGTCCAGGGCAGGATGGGTGTCTCAGCCCTGTCAGAGATATTTAACATCTATAAGGCAATCAATGCAGATCTTTTCTACACTCTTTCATGCTTTTGCTCCAGCAAAGCATCTGGGCAGCACAGAACAGAGCAGTCCTGCAGGGAAGGCACATCTGCTCTGAAAAGATTGCAAAGAAAAAACAAAATCTAAGTACGTTTTTCTGCTCCAGCAAATTAAACTAGCACCTCTGTAATCACAGATTTCTACTTTTAACAAAGCTGCAGCATGGATATCTGCTCTGGTTCTCTCTTTTTTTTTTTTTTTTTCGGTTCAGGGAGGAGAAAGATAAGATGTTTTGCTGCTTTTTCTGCAACGACCCATGTAGTAGAGACTAAAGCACAAAGGAGAAAACACAAATTTCAACAGATGATGTAAAGAGTAAGAACGAGAATGACTGCAGCGGGAGCCGCAGTGCCGGAACCTCCCCCGACCCAGGGGCAGCGGCTTCACAAGTAGGTCACAGCCCGCACTGCCAAAGGCAGAGCATCCCCACCGCGCCTCTCCGCGCTCCGCCCCAGCCGAATCGCAAAAGCCGGCAAGTCCCACTGGTACCAGCACGAAAGGCAGAGGGAAACTTGTGTGCCAGCTCAAGATTCCTGCTGTGAAGCACCCCCTGGCCCCCCGCCCACCTCAGCGTGTCCCATCAGCTCCTTCCGTCCTCAGCATCCCAGCCACTGACCCGCGGGTGATTCAACCCAGCCTGCTTTAATTGGGCTAAAGCTAAGATGAGGGGGAAAAGGGGTTATCTGAAGGACAAAGTCACCGGAAAAATGCCTACAAGTTTGTTTGTTTGTTGGGGTGTTTTTTACCCAGGGAAGAATGGGGTCATCTAGCTTCTCTGCTTAAAGAAAGCTTTCAAAGGAACACTTGAAAATCCCGGACCTAAAGTATTTCGAGTTTTGTTTCAGTTTAATCCTTATATCTTTCTCTGAACACTGACAACAGCCTCTCAATTTTTAGTTTACTTTTCCACAGCAAACCTGAACAATTGTCACTGAGTTCCTAAACAGGAAAAGAAGAGAAAAAACCCTCTGCTGCAGTTTTTCATTGAAAATTGAGAACCACAAATGCACAAACCACTGGGGTAACCTCTGCATGGGACTGTTTCCTAGCACAGTGCTGGGGAAGGGTCTCCCTGCTCACTCTGCCAGCCCTGCTGCAGCTCATCAAAATGCTTCTTTGGGAGACTGTGTTTCAGAGAAATCTTTGTGAATTTTTAATGCCGTGTGCTACTTAGCGCTTGCTGAATTCACAATTTTTCCACGCCATCTCAGCAGCATCTGCTGCAGCCACGCGACCTGGAGCAGCATGCAGCCTTTCCCTTTCCCAGCTGAGAACTGGGATCGGAGAGATCCCAAGGAGAGGCCCATGGGCAGTGCAGGGAGAGGCTTCCAGACCCTTCTGCAGAACCCTGTGATGTAAAACTTCCCCAAGCCACCGCCCAGGTTTAAGCTGGATTCAAGTGGTGCACTCGTGGGAACACAGAGCAGCACTGCTCGCATTGCATGCTGAAACCCAGCAGAACAGCACTGCCTGCAGCCTCTGCACAGGAAACTCTGCCCTCATCTCTTCTTTCCTCTTTAAGGTCTTACAAAGCCCAAAGGTGAGGTCAGAAGAGGAGAAGCGCTGGATGTTGGTGTGAAAAACCAGCTGGGAAACCAATACATTGTGCAGAAGGAGGAGAAAAAGGGGAATGTGGCCCATAAAAGTCAAGACACTCAAGGTGTCTGATGTAAGGGTGGAGCTGCTTTTGGCACAACCGAATTTACACAGGAGAGCAGTGGCACTGAGGGTCTCCAGCCCATAGGGGGATATTTAACAGTTTCTGAGACAAACCACACTTATGAGCTCTCTTCTGCTTCCCAGGGCTCCGGTAAGCAAATCACTGGAATCCTTTTATAGTTTTTTAAAAAAGAAACAACACCAAGAAACCTCCCACCAGAACCCCAAAGCATCTAGATTTCACAGGGGTGTCATGCCAGGAAATGCTATACAAGATACTCATAGGAAATCTAAATTGCTAATATATTTTTTTTTCCCCCCAAAGCTGAGCAGCCCTAAGTTGGGAGCACAGCCCTGCTCTATCCTGCTCAGGAGTACCAAGGTACTACAGCAGGAGTAAAGATAACCCAGCAACCAAGAAAGAAAGCTCAGGAGCCACTCTGCACATGGACAACTTGCTGTGGGTTGCCTGGCTTGGCAATAGAAACACCTGAGGGAACCCTGTACTGCTCTGATACACTGAGCATTATGAGCTCTAGGTAATGGAATAGAAAATGGAAAGTTTAGCCCTTGATGATATCTCCTGTGATGTTTGATCAAACCCTCCTCGTGTGGAGGAGGTGATTTATTAGCAGGGATTGGACCCATTTGAAGACAGAAGCGTCCTGGTGCAGGAGAAGCCTCATCTGAGAGCTTCATCAAAGCAGCAGTTTACAGAGAGGTTTTCTGTCTCCCAGCACTACCAGCTCACATGTCAGTGCCAAACCTGCCATGAAAAAGCTTTCCAGAAAGCAGATAATCATCACAGCCTTGGAGGAGCTCAGCTCCCTGCAGGCTCTCCTTTCCCTGCAGGAAACTCACTAGAATGTCCTGCCTTCCCAAACTATTAGCACAGGCTGGATTTCTGGACTGGTTCAATGCACAAAGCCATGTGTGAATTCAGCAGGATTTAGCACCCCTCTCATGAGGAGCCTATTTGCCTCTTTGTGCACATGTGAGCCTGGAACATTTGTGTTTCACTTACACACACACACAAAAAAAGGACATAATAAGCTATGAGACAGGAAACAAAAGAGTCCTTGCAGAGCCAGTGGAGTTGGTGAGGGCCAGGGCGCTGCTCAGGCCATGCTGTGACGCCTGGGCAGAGGATATATCTGACTGAGGGCTTGGTGACATTTGCTGTTTACTTCTACATCCACCCTAATTAAAGAGAAGCTAATTCCAAACCTTGCCTGTCTCTCTCATGGAGCACACTGATGTGCTTTTGCAGAGAGAAGGAAGCTCACCATCACCTCTGTGGTTCCCTACGTGCCCAAATCCCACTGTGGATGTCGGTGCTACAGAACAATGATGATGCAAGATCAGCCTCTGTGAACCTGCACTGAGTGCTGCTGCAATAGCAGTGCCGTGGGGAGCGTTTAATCCTCATTCTTGTTTTATAAAAGGATCAAAATGCTCAGCATGCTGGCAATTCAAAGGTTTAGCAGTCCAGCATAGGAAATATGTACTGCAGGCTTAAAACTTGAATACTAAAATTCTAGAGGACAGATGGTAGAAAGGAAAAATACCCCTACTCATGCCGTACTGCAATGGCCCAGTCCTGCTCTGTACTGATTTCTGAAAATAAGAAACCTGCTTTCTTTTACAGTGCCCTGGTTTTCCAGTCACTTGCTGTATGAATATGTTTGCTCAGGTCAGTGTGGGGCTCTCAGAAAAAGCACATGGGAAGGGAGCAAGCGGCTCCAGCGATCCAGTTTAAAGCTCTTGATATGAAAAAAACCCAGTGGATGTGTTTGCCCTGCTAAATCTTTCCTTCAGCAGCGGGCAGCCCCAGATGAGTTCTGCTGTGAGCAGCCCGAGCCCCAGGCAGGGATGCTGTGCCTGGAGAGGGCTCACCCTGCCGGGAGGGAGCAGGGACACGCTGAGGTGCCACAGGTGCCACAGGTGCCACAGGTGCCACCCCACGGCCCAGCCGGCAGCAGGGCAGGTGTCTCTGCTCTGGACCCCGGTCTGCCAATGGAAACTTTCTTCTTCCACCTCCTCTACCCAAATCCACCCTCACCCGCCCATCCCTCTTCCTTTGCCCGCTTGCCCCCTTGCCAGCCCCCTGGAGGGAGGAGGGATGGGAAACGGGAGAAGAAATCTGGCGTCCCTCCTCTTTTGGGCATTGCAAATCCGTCTTTTTAGGAGGGCCTGCAGGAACTGTCCTGGCAGGCAATCCGGCAGCCGCAGCCCCGGCGGGAACGCCGCGGAGGGCAGCGAGCACGGCCGGAGCGCATTCGCCGAGCGGCGGTCACCCTCCCCACGGCTGCTGAGCTTGGAAATGTCAGGCACCTCATTTAGAAAGCAACAACTGCATTTGAAAAGTTTTAGTGCTCTGCGTCCTGCTCCGGCCAATTTTGCAGACAGCGCTCTGCAAGAACGTCTCCCACTGCTCGGTTTTTTCCCGTCTCCTTCATCTCCCCGGGATTTCAGCATTTGGCACCTCGTTCTCTCACGCTGCTCTTGTTATAGGAGGATTTAATATTCCTGGCTATGGACAGCCCCATTTATCTTCAGTTAATTCTTCTTCCAGTAAAATGCTAAAAAACCATTTCCCCCTCGGATTTCCAACTTAGGAAAACCTTTTGCAAGATCTAAACTCTGCTGTTTTCCTACAACTAGATTACGGGACGCAGGAGAGAGGGAAACGGTTCCTTTCTTTGAAAAATATAAATATTTTATCTTGTTTTTACGGTCTTAAGCAAGTACTTCCTTTTATAGCACTTTTTTTCCCCCACTGTTTGACACATACCAAGTGTATTAATTGATACCACTCTCACTCCAGCTATAAACAGGTAACAAGACAATTCTGCACGTGGCCGTGTTTGCACGCAGCCAGAGCCTGAGCTTCAGAAGCCCAGGGACAGTCGTGCATTCCCCACCCCCTACCTCTGGTCTCCAGTTTGAAACCCAGACAAGAAAGCTGTGTCTTCCTATCACTCAGCTTTCCAGGCAGAAGTATTTCGAATTAATTCATGGTCCCTTCCTGCCCCTTCTTCCTTCCTTCCTTGCCTCTTATCCCACCCCACAGGGATGTCACGGGGGTTAATGAGTGTTGCACATTTGCTCTCTGCAGATGGTTCTGGTGCCAAGGAAGGGGGCAGGATGGTGCCATGGCAGTTCTGCAGCTGCTTCTGCCTGCCAGGGTGCAGATTGCCTATTATTATTAATAATAATAATAATAATATTATTATTCTACACTGCAGAGCCTATTAATGTGAATACACTGGTATAGATTCTGGTAAATCTTGAACATTTTGCCAGTATTCAACCTTTTTTAGAAGGTGGGGAGGGATGTATAAAGAAAAAAAAAAAGAAAGCAACTGATGGTACTACAAAGGCGAGGAAGGAAAAGCAGCCTTGCTTAACAAAGTGTAGCGTGTTTGAAAGCCAGCAAAGCAGCCAGCTGGAAAAGTAACATCTCCACAATGAACAGAGAGTCCTTTGGAAAAGAAAATAAGCCTCAGTGCACTTATTTTCATTAGCAGACCAGGCACAAGCCTGTGCTTTGGTGCTGGCACAGCAGAGCAATACACAGGCAAATCACCGTGTGTCTGAAGCAGGGCTTCTGTGGGCTCCTGGAGTCAATACTGAGGCTAAAGGAAAAGAACCCCCACATGAATGTGCAAAGCACCCAAAAACCACGCTCGGCAAAGCCTTAAAATCTTGCCTCTCTTGCAGACAGGTTAGAAAGCCATGAGCAACCAGGGGCTGAAGCCACTGACATCTGCCCTGTGTCAGGCTGGGGGCCTCAGTACCAGCACCCAATTAAGGCAGAGACTTGGCAGCAGCAGCTGATCTCGGATCCAAACCCCAAGCCAGGCTGAGTCGCCCCTTGAACCCAAGCCCAGCTGTACCAGCCCTGTGAAGTTCTGCTGAGGGGCAGCAGGAGCATGGCAAGAGCATCTCCCTTTGCAGCTGACACAGCTCTGCTGTGGCACAGGCAGCTTTCACCTCTGCACCGAGGCTGCAGCAGGATCACAGAAAAGTAACTTCCACTCAGGAAAGAATTCAAAATTATTTCCACCTCTAAAACATTCTGAAATTTTGCAGACTTCTTCCAGAGCAGCACACCACCTTCCCATGGTGCAGCCAGCCAGCCATGAAACCACAGACACCCAGGCTCCTGCTCCTCAGTCCATGAACATCCATCTTCACCCTTTGCTAACATCCTCCCATGAAAAAAGATCAGCAGTTCCTGCCCCTCAGATTATCTTTGCCAGGAGTTACAGGTGTGGATGGATCATTGTTTCAGCTTCAGATATGCCTTTCCCCACTGCAGGTCAGTAAGATACACCCTTCTCTCACACATACGTTATCTGGTATTTTCAAAGAGTGAGAAAGATAAGAGGAAGAAAAACACACACATGATTTATAGCTGTTCCTGGCCGATTGCCTGAACACAGGCTGCCAGAGCATATTTTCTCACTATTGTCTGGCAAAAACTGCTAGCACATTATGAGGATAACTTGCAGCAGTGTATTTGTTCTGGATTCAATTTTTGCCTTATTTAATTTTAATAGCTATAATAAAAAATCTTCAATAAATACAGCTGATCTGCAGAAGATACCTAATTAAAAAGGATGCCAGAGCGCAGTGCTGTCCCTTGTTCCCACAGCAACAAGAGCAGAGGAGAGCAAGCAAGCAAAGGGGCAGAAGGAGCGCTTCTCCTCCACTAAGGATCTGCTCCACTGCCCCTGAGAGAACTTCCCAGGGATTAAACTTAAAGGCAAACATAGGACAGCCCTGAGAAAGAGAGGTAGCAACAGAAGCCCTTAGTGAGGTTTAGGTGGTGTAGCAAGAGAAATAATGGGAGCTGTGGGTCACACAAGAAGCCTGTGGTGGTGGCAAAGGCATTTTAAGGAGTCCCCGCTCTCATCACCTCAGCAGAGTGAAGCATCCAGGCTGGAGCCTCTCTCCACCAAAGGCAGCTCAGTGCACCAGCCCTCCTGAGGGAAATTCATTGAACACCAACTGAAACCTTGCATAAAATCATTTCACAGCCCCTCCAAGCCTTCGAATGCAGATTGGGAAATGTGGCACTGACACTCCCACCAAGGGAGCAGTACAAAACCAGGCCTTTTTGAATCTCAGTTATGGCACGTGTTTAATCTGCCAGGATACTACATCCAATCAAGCTGCAGAAATCCTTTCCAAGCATTTTAAAATTGCATATCTGAAAAAAACCCAACAAAAAAAAAAAACACCCAAAAAACCCCACCAAACCAAAACCCAACAAAACAAAAGCAACAAAATTAGCAGAAGAAATATTGATTTGCTCTAGCTACTTTGAAAAATTTCCCAGATACAGCAAGACATTAATGAGCTAGATCAAAAATCATTAAATCCCTGGTGTCCATCACTTCCCTGACTTGTCATTACAGTCAGAGTACAGTCCTTCCCCTTGTGCAGCCATTTCCATGCAGAGCAGACCTTCCTGCAGATACCCTCCTCCCCTGAGATCAGAGCATGACACTGGGGTAAGGCTGGGCCAACACTCACAGCTGTATCCCATCTCCACAAGCTCCTGGCTTCCCTGTGGCAGGAGAAGTGCCCCATTCCCACCAAACCTGCACTGCTTTTGTCCCTGTCCACAGGTAGCAGGTGCTCCTGGTGCAGCCAAACCTGGGCAGACCCACGAAGTGCTGGTGGCTGTCACCCCTTGAGTGTGTCCAGATACTTTGCCTTTATCTCCCCTTTGATGTTTGCTACCCACTAACTGAGCCAGACCACAGGAGCTGGAATCAGTTCAGGGCTTTTAACTCAGAAGATATGTCAGGGCAGATTCCCATCCACAAGGAAAATACATGAATATGATGTTTCAACTGAGGTTGCTGTCAGGATACCTATAGTTGTGTCTCTCCAGGTCAATAATCCTCATGCTTCAGAAGAAACAGGACAAGAACCACCACTTTTAGGGTGCTATCAGTAAAGCTTACACTTTTTGTGTCAGGTTTACAAGTAGGTAATAACTCCATGAGTGTTTTATCATGCCCTTTGCTGGCCACCATTGTACCATGTACACGCATTTGCTCTGCAGCCCCCAATTAAATCGCTCAACTTTGGCTCTGGAAAGAAGCATCTTTAAAAATCCTCTCAGCTAATTGAGCAGCTTTTCAAAGTCTCCTCGGTAAACCACAATCCCTTATTCCCATTCCCCACAACATGCAACATGGTCATTACATTTTTTACAATAATATATCCCGTTTACTCCTGTCCAGCTGAAGCCTCTAATGAGGCTTGCAGAAGAAAACCCACATCTCCCAATCCACAAAGAGAAGAAGAAAATAAACTCCATCTTCTTTGGGTTGCACTGCGTGTCAGACCTTAATCGGCGTGCTTCAAAGCCAAGAGGAGCCTTTGGAAACGCTGCCCTCTGCATCAAACACTCAGCCCCAAATTGCCAGGCTAAAGCAGCAACCCCTGCTCCACATCCCCTCCCTGCATCTCTCAGGGACGCTCACAGCTGCTGCTTGTCTCCAGCCCTGTGTAGGAAGGGAATTGAAAGGAGGAGCTGAGACAGAGGATGGATAGAGCAGACAAAGAGCGTTGCGTGTGAAAATGACAGGCTCTGTCACGCACACAGAACCCCCCCAGAGGCTGAGCACAGCTGCCCTGCCTCACTGCCAGGCCACGGAGTGGAGCCCAAACACGGGCATCTCTTTGCCCTGCCAGATCAGCACCTGCTGCACACTGGGAGCAACAGCTCCTGGGGGCGAGAGGTTTGATGGACCACAGGAAGAGGGTCACGAGCAGGCAGGTTTGAACCTCTAACAGGGACAAACACAGCAAGAAGGCTCAGCTGATGGATCAGACTGGAAATCCATGTGTGGGGCAGACTGGTGGGTGGTTTCCTATGCAAAAGCTCTGATCTAGTCTGCTCCTCCAGGTCTGAGCACTGTGAGTGTGGTCCAGCAGAGAGCACAGGTCAGCAGTGGCCCAAGGGCCGATGCTTCTTGCAGTGCTCTCAGGATGGCCCTTCAGGTAAGCAGCATCATCTGAGTTTTTTAATGGATTGAGGTGTAGCCTAATATGAAAGTGTAAAAGCTTCCATATTTGGATGTCTGACTGACTCTGAGGTTTAAATGTATTTATTGTTGATGTAGAAATAAGAAGCCTTGAATGTTACAACAGTTAATGGCTTTTACCATGGGATTCATTCAGCAGCTGAATTTTTGAGAAAGGGTGGAAAGAAAGGGTCAGCAGTCAGGAGAAGGGATGGTGCTGGGCACCAAGGGCAGCCAGGAGCTGCCAGCACAGCCCTGAACTGCAGCAATGTGTAGCTGAATATATTCTACAGGCACAAGGCAGCAAGCACCACAGGCAGCAAGCATGCCTGAAGGAGGCCAAATATTAGGTAAAGCTGATTTTCTAAGTTTTCTTTTAAGTCAGGTTTGATATTCTAGCTGCAGGTTCTACAGTGAAAGGGCAAGGACACAGGAGATGGCCACCTGCACTGCAAAGTACCTTTAATAATGAGAAAAGGGCATTCTGCACAGCATCAGTCAGGCACCTGGGCTATCAGAGATCAGCTGAAGTGTCAGCAAGCCAGCTGCACTCTGTGTGAAGAGAGGAACATTCCCAGCTCGCTATAGCCCCACCAATCCCATTCCCCGCTCACGGTGGTCACACTGGGACCAATAGTGCCTCCATTGCCACTGTCCATGCAGGATCTCACAGTACTTTGCATTTTGGCTGCCTTTTCTCTCAGCAGAAAAAGGCTTTAGAAACAGGACAGCAGAAATAACAATTCTGGACAGTAATGGGCCATAAATTGGTGTTGCTCAGAAATAGGTGGAATATGGGCATTTCTGTTGCGGAAATAAAAGTTTATGCGCTGTCACATCATTGACTTGAGTTCTTGGGGGAGTTTCTGGGCTGAATCCAAACCTTGCCCAGCTCAAACCTTCTCTGGCTTAAGCCTGGCTCTAAGCAAACCAGTGGGCCCTGACTAAAGCCAGGCTGCTGCATAACGCAGCCTGTAGCACAAAGGTGCAACTGTTAACAAAGTCCTAACCCAGTGCACCCAATGCAAGGTCTGCTCTGCAGAATTAGGGTAATCCAGGAAAAAAAAAAATTAAAAAATTAATTCCACTCCTTGATATGAAGATGAATTTGCTAACAAGTAACAAGTGACATGAGAAGAAAAACAGGTCCTAAAAATCTCCCAGCTCTTCACTTCTGCTGCATACAGCAGGCACCAGATAACCCTCACATCTTCGAAGAATGAAAAAGGCAGCCTTGAAAGGGTATGAGCAGCTGGGAAGTGCCTTTTCAAGCCAGTCAATGATGAACATCAAATCACAGAATCTTTTCCTAGGTTCGTAGTGGTCAAGGGTCGATAGAAGTACTGGACACATCTAATGACAGCTTGTAGAACATGGCCAGCAGCCACCTTTCACAATTCCTACATTATCTCAAAATTCATCATCTGGTGGATAGGTTTGTTTATTATTTTGGGAACAGCATGTCCCAATGTAAACAGATGTCATCCCTTCCAAACCACGTGCTGTGAACTTTGCAAGGACTTGGAAAGGTAGCTGAGAGAATTGGGAATGATAAAGAGTCCAAATAACTGAAAAGAGATTCAAACTTTCTCCTTGTAAATAAAGGTCGTTGCACAGTCTTACAAGGTGCTTTTTGATTGTCACATGAAGTCTAGACTATCTAAATGCAAATTTTTTCTTATTTACTTAAAAGACAAAGAGAAATACATTTAGACTGGTCATCTGGTCATGGAAGAACCTATCAGATTTATCCACAGTTAGAAGGCCTGATTCATCACTGAATTTTTCTACTTATACGTGGGTGGCTGCTAATACTGATTTTGTTATGCAAGAATTATAAATATTCTCACTGAGAACTAATGACTTAATTTAGATGCGCCAGCAGGACACGAATAGCTCAAGGTTTTCCCAGCACATGAGGAGCAGTAGCCATGCAGAAGGTAATTACCTGGGTCTAGAAATAAGTGGTTTTGAAGAGTGATAGCCCATTAAGGCAGGGACTACAAAACACCCAAGAGCACACAGTTAAAGCACAATTCACCGCAGGGGAAGACTTGTGACTTTGGAAGGAAGAGATATGTGTGCAACGAGAAGCTTATTAGGTGTTCAGGGTCTTTTTATTCTGATACTATTTATACAGTTATCACTGGAGTTATCAGTGTCCTAACTTGGCAGCTTTTTAAGATCCAATAAAAGCACCCAAAGTTACAATGCCTTAATTTTTCTTCCTTGATGCCTTGAAAGCGATGTCATTGAAGTCCAAGTTGCTTGCCCCCCTTCAAACCCTGTTCAAGTGTATTTTCTAAAAAGGCCTCAGATTCATGGGGAAACGGGGGAAGATAAGTATTTCAAGTCTAAAAAACAACTTGTAGACAATTAACAAGCTAAAATGGGGTCTTTAGATCATCTGCTCATCAGTGATAATTTTCTCTGTCCCTCTCCCTGATATTTCTCTGAGCTCCTGCACTACCAGAACTGGAGGGGCATTTTCACTCCATTTTGCCCTAATTTCTGTACTAATAACTCAAGATCAGCAATGGGCACTCTCAGAGTGGAAGGAAGAAAAGGAAGCATTTACATAGTAAACTGTGTCTGGTTGCATTTGTGAATTTGAGCTCCAAGCACATCCACAGACAAACACAAATTTCTTCCTACTTTAGGCTCACTAGAGGGGATCAAAATAATTTCTCCAAGCAGGGTCTGGAAAAGATGGGTGAGACTTTGAGAGCTATTACCACTAAACATCCTGCAAATTCCCCAAATCCGTAAAGTTCTCAGAGAACTGTCTCTGCCTGCAAACACGACCCTGAGGAGAGGCACACAGCATTTGTGAAGGGCTGGAAATTGCTGGTGCCTTCACCCATGTGTTCCTTTGGAGACCCACTACACCAGGATTCATTCAGCCTTCTCCCCTTGCTGAAGGCCCAGGGCTCTCCCTGCTCTCCCACCATCCCTTCATCAAGAAACACGATCCATGGGAGAAACCTCACCCTCTTCCTTTGTGTACTCATGTTTAACAAGCCTAATTTCTACTCAGGTGACACTTAGGACTGGTCTTCTTGGACATTATAAAGAACTTGAGTTCTTCAACATCTCAGGCTGGGGCTGAGAGATGTGCCTGAAGTTTTCATTTGCTCAGTTTTGTTTTTCTGCCTTTTTCCAGCTTTTGGAGCCTGTGAGGTCCCCATACCAGGGCGTCAGCGGTGGCATCACGGCCACAAAGCCCCCAGGCAGCGCAGCACTGCCAGTCTGTGTGTGAGCAGCAGAGCTCACTCTCCCCACCAGGGCACAGCCCCACTCACAGCAGACCAGGCTCCTTGGCCAGGTTGCTGTGATGCTGATGTGCAAAGCTATTGATGTTCCCTTCTTCTCAGGAGCTCTCTGTGTGCCCCCATGGTCTGTGGTGTAATTTGCTACGAGACTTGTAACACTGGGATGTGCAGACCTTTCCTTACACAGAATAGCAGCGTAAATCTCATTTAATGAGCTCTTAAGTGACTAACAGATATCAGTGAGCAGCTATTTAAAGGACAAGCCCTACTGGGATAAGAATGGGCACAATGCCATTGCCCTCATGGCTCTTAACCAAAAAGCACTTTCCAAACACCAGTTCCTGCTTCATTCATGTTTCCTTTTTTCCCCCTTTATTAGCTCTGCTACGTCCTCTACAGGCCTTCAGCTGACCATTCAGATCAACTGAAAACTGAAACCTCTTCTCAGCATTTGTACTCTGGATTTGTTCACACTTCATTTTATTTCATTTTTGATAACAGAAGCTATTCAGGACAGCATGCACTGAATGGCTTCATTCCCATCCATGACTTCTCTAGATATAATTTGAAGGCAGAACCAGGACAGTGTGGGCTTGTTCTTGGTACAGGAATCACAAGGACAGCAGCAATAGGAGGATGACAGCTTGACTGAACCACAATACTAAGTCATCCCTGGTCACCATCAGGTGAAATACTGCACCACTGCCAGCTCCTCCTGCAAATTTCTGTAGGTGTTTTATAACCATATGCAGAGTTTTTGGATATATCCTTTTGCATCTCTCCTCTTCCAGGGCTGGGGTCCAGGGGAGACCACCTAAAGCCCATTGCCTGGGAAGTCAGACCCAGGGATGGGTCAGACTGATGGCTATTTCCATGAGCAGGATCTAATAAAGACAGCAAAACCCACCAAACCAAACCATAGATTAAAGCATTCAGTTGCACTCAAGGCATGGGGGTTGGGTAGTTGCAGGGAGTTGGAGATTTCCAGATAAAACATCAGTTTTTGGGAAGATATATATCTATAATGAATTGTTAGCAGTTAGGCAGTTCTGTCAAAATAAAACTCTTTTAATCTTTCAGAGAGAATCCTGGGCTATTTAATTGATTAGCAGCTTTCTAATGAGAGGATTAAGTACACAGTAGATAACTCAGATGATTGACAGCTCTACTGCACCAGCCTAAAACAAGATGCCTCCATTTTCCCAGCACATGCCAATTAAATGATTAACTATTGTTTACTGGCACTGGGAGGATTCCAAGACAGTAGGTGGATTTATTAGCAGAGAAAGGAAAAACACTCCTACACAAAAGAAAAAGATTATTTTGAATGACTAACAGCCATGCCCCTGCAAAGCACGACTAAAGCTAACCAAGCTATTCACTCTCATGTTACGCTCCTGCCCTTCTCTCTTTATCAGACCATTTGTCAGTTTATCCAGTTATCTCCAATGTTCTCAGGATTTCCAGGTGTCTTATACAGACTGTTTTCTGAGTTTATCATGTAGATAGTTATAAAACTGCTTGATACTAACACTGAGGAAAAGGTCATTATCTCGTATTACAGACAGAATCTCACTCCTCTGGAGCAGGAGACCAAGATGTCTTTTAATGAGCTGGAGTTGCTTCATTAGCAGCCTTTTAGAACATGTAGGCACTGAATCAATTCACCAAAATGCAAGTACCTGAACATGGCAGGGGCAAAAATGTGGTTTAGCATCTTGCAGCAAGAACATCCAATTTTACATGAATTGACAATGTATGGGATAAAGTTTGGAAGAAAGGGGGAGGAGAGAGATGTTCTTAAATTCACGCTATCAGGCTCCATAGTTACCGTGTCTGCACCAGCCACTCTGCTTTAACACAATATGTGCCATTTTTACCAGGCTGGGGAAAAAAAAAAATCAAGATGCTGAAAAGATTTCCAAATTTAAGACCTCTTGAGGTCACATTAAATGAGACTTCTCCTTAATCTTACAATCCCTTCCCTTGCTTTTTAGGTAACCCTCTAACCATCTGATGTCTGCATGGAAAAAGTTAAATGAGAGGTAGTTAAACCAGATGTCAAGAGCCAAAGCTTTGTTCAGATTTTCCCCTGCCCGATTTCCATGGGGTCCCTACCCAGGTCTGTAAGAGTGGCTTTAGCACAGTTGAGGAAAGCAAGGGTTGCCAGTTCTGGGTAAAGCTGCCAGCACTCCCTGCCCTGGGAGCTGTGTTCCCAGTATGCCACCATCACACAGCGCTGGATAATGATCCATCTCCGCTGGTTAATTGGAAGGTCAAAGTCCCTGCCAGACAGGAACCTCTGCAGGTGTGGAGACAACAGAAGTGTATTAACAGAGTGAAATATTTTGGTAATCTGTGGACTTGTGTTTTTAATCCACTGTTTGTTTTTTGTTTTTTGTTTTTTTTTTTTTAACAGTCTGTCCAGGGCTCAGGGCCCTATCCTGGGATCCTGATAAAAATGAAAAGTGTGAGATTTTCATTTTTCTCAGAGGGCTGTGCACAGCACCTGCTGTGAGGCATAAAAGCAGCAGGCTGACGTTTCCACAGTTCCTTGGAGCTGTAACAGGTAAAGCCATTAATAGGCTGAATTTCAACAAATCAATAAATTAAAGTCCAGAATGTCAAAGGGAAAATTGTGAAAAAGAGATCCCCGGGGATATGAAATACAAAGATATTACATCTGGCTCTGGAAACCTCTGAGCCCTAGTTTTCAGAGAGCCTGTACTAATGGAAATATTCTTGCACATCTCCTGCAGCAGCTGCTGTGAGCTGCAGGAGGCTAGAGAGGGGCTGTGGGGAGCTGTGATCCCAAAAGGCTGCAGAGGAACACACTGAGCTAATTATAATGAGTGGCAAACTCTGTTATCCAGAGCTCATCAAATATGAATGGCTGGTGAAACTGGTCATCATGGCTAGCAAGTGTTGTGTCAGGACAAAAGCAGCACCTCAATAAATGTGAGGAGGATCACTGGAGGATGTACATCCTTCAGAGGACAGCCCCAGGGTCACAGATAGCCCTGCTCCATGGGGCTGCGGAGCAGGGATGCCCAGCCTGACACATGCTCCAGTGTGTCACCTTGCAGGAGCCAGCCTGGGGCAGAGGTGTCACTTAACTCCAGGCTGCTTTGTTCCCAAAAAGGGAAGGGCAGCATGAGTGCCGTGGAGAGCACCCATTGTGCTGCCCAAACTCTGTAGCTGTAGGTCCCTTGCACTGCAAGCAACAGGAGTGGCAGCAGAGATGGAGATAGCTCCTTCATCAGAGAGCACCTGGCCTCCCTTCAGAGCTCCAGCTGTTCTCTCTGCAGTGCCCATTGCGGGTTAGGAGAGACAGGACAAATCTCTTTCTCTGCCTCTGCTCAGTGGTGTTGGTCTCCTCACCCCCTGCAAGTGCAGCCCCAGATCTCACCCTTGGCAGTTCAAATACCGGCCCAGCACTTAAATCTGAACTCAGTCAGACTGGTGCCAAGAGCATAGATTCATTTTTTCCTCTCCGCTCTCCCTGCACCACAAAACTGCTCAGCTTTTCTAAGCAACAAACTTCAGTATCTCCTTACTCTGTCAGTTGCCATGACCAAGTGCCCACAGTTACATGGCATTTACTGCTTATTTCTGAGCCAGCTGACAGCACACTCCTTACCCAGGGCAGTGAGGATACGCATCTGTGAGCACCAGCAGAAATCACGGATCTCCCTTTCGAAGCTGGAAGAGAACAACCAAACTCTCCCCTGTGGTCCTCTGCACAACCCTCCCACATGTCCCTCTGCAAACACACAGAGTTTTGATGCATATTTAATGTTCTTGTACAACAGGGAAAGAATAGATAACAGATCTTTGGATTTTATCTAGGAGCTAAAATAAAACTGCTTTTCAGGGTGTGGAAAGATCCTGGCATTAGATCCACTGACTCTTCTTTCCTTAAGCTTGTTATCTTACCAGTTCTCTCTTTCCAAGTCATTTAATGAAGAGTCATCCACGTTATTCCAAATGTAAAGACCTGGCTCAGTGCAGGTGTTAAGCTTTCCACAGGCACAGACTGAAAACACACATCAGTGTGTGCTGCTCTTTGATGCGTGGGTCCAGTCCCTCAGGAACCAAGCTATTAATATTCACAAGTTAAGTCTCTTTTGCAAAGGTACTTCAAAATTACCAAGGGGTGGATCCTCACTTATCACTTACCTGTGATTTGTTTTTATATTGTTTTTGTGAAATTGCTCTTAATCTGGTAGATTCTGCCATGCCAACTTGCATACCAGTATCACTTCTGCTGTAAGAGTATCTTTTCCAAAAAACCCACCCTTTTTCTGATGTTTTAAGTGTATCAACATCTGACCCAGTAAATTGAAGGAAATTTAAACACTTGGATGTTACTATCAGGAAAAAGGGTAATACTGACCATAGTCCAATCAAGAAATGTGAAGTATGAAATCGTAGACTTACCATTTTTGTCAGCTCTTCTGAAAATCTAGAATTGAAAGAGAGAGAGAAACTTGTTTACTGTGTTGTCCAGCATGGGAGGGTGAAGCCCTTTGCACCAGGACCAGGTTCAGCCCCACACACAGGGCAGGTTCAAGTGCCCCAAGCCCTCAGGACCCAATTCAGGCTTTACTGAGCTCACCCTCCCCAAGACTCAGCTCATCTCCCCCACAGCAACATAAGTGGAATAACTGGGGGAAATGCTTCCAGCACCTACCTCACTTAAGAAAGCTGGAACCATGAATCCAACACCAGAAAAATACAAACTAAAAAAAATTACAACAGCCATGCAGCCAGTCCAGACAATTTCTCTGGAGTCAATAAAATCTCTTAAACCAAGTTTCACAGCTCTGCACTTCTGAAAAAAAAAAATTATTTACAACATTTTTTTTTTAAAGCAAGTCTCCTGCGTGGGAGGGAGATTATATTTAGACTTAAAACTACAATGTGGAGGAACAGCCCACAGAGAGGAATCAAATAGCCATTTCACAAAGAAAAAAAATGTAATAATGTGGAGTACTGTAGAACTTCCCGGAGAGAAAGAGAGCAGAAAGAACTGCTATTTTTCTCACTGGTCTTATCTGAGGAATAACCCCCTACTACTGATACCAAAATCAGCTGGTCACTTGGGGGGCCCTTGCCCTAACTGAGTTTTTAACCACACACACTGATTAACACATTCATTAGCTATCCCCTTACTCGATGTGTATGCATTACTTTATCTCACATAGTCACACCCCTCATCAGAAATCCTCTTATGGATCTTTGGGGTCCATCTTCAACACCTGGTGTCCTTTTTAGGTGGCTGTTCCTTGACCCCCACTTTTGGGTAAGCCCAATATCTTTGTTTTCCATAACTTCTACTTTGTCACCCCTGCAGAGCTGAGCTGGCATCCTCCTTGTGTTTCGCATGACTTCTGCATCCCTAAGTTACATCCTTCATCTACTTCTCCAGGGCTGTGCTATTTTGCTCTACTGCCCTTGCCAACAAAATGCAATTAATGGCAAAAGGTTTGTGCAAAGGCTGGAAACTTACAGGTTCCTGCCAAAAATGGCCACTAGCACAGATTGGACAAAAATTACCAAAAAATTAACATGGGCAGAAAAGTAAAATATTCTCATCATCTCTTCAGGCCTGACCCTATTAATTTGAGCAAGAGCAGAGATTTTAGTTGCACAAAGAAATTTCCCTGAGGAGGGAATAAAAGATCAGAGTCAGCCGTAAAATAGAATCTCATATTTTCTGGGTCACAAAACCATTAAAAAAAATAAAATATCAGAAGAGAAACTACCGCACAAAACAAGAACCCCAAGAGACAAGCTGAATTGCAGAATATGGTATTTCACTGAATACGGCTTAATTAAGGGACATTAATCATTCTTTTGTCCGAAGTCCTTGTGAGGCTGTGCGGCTTGGGGCAGAGTCAAAGCGGGATTTTCTGGTCTACTTCAGCAGAGGCAAAACCCCTCTGCCTGAGCCAAACCAAAGTGTTGGGAGTCACAGAAACTGCCTACAAGGATTACAGCTTGTGGCCACAGCAAAACTCCCCTTGTGCTTTGGGAGGGAAAATCTTAGCTCTCTCCACACTTACAGATTTCATTGAAGTTAAAAATGGATTTTGAATGGCCAGCCAGCAATGGCTTGTCTATGGGAGGAAGGAATAAATCCCAGCAGGACCCCAGCAAGCTGCCTGGCTTCAGCACACATCCCTCACCTGCGCTCAGTATACCCTGCCCACTGGATGAAATATTCCTCTTTTCATGGTTTGGACACCCCAAATCCTCATTCCCCACGAGCACCTCCAGATGAGGCACTTCTCTTCCTGGATGCTGATTATTTCTGGACATTTTATTTCATCAATACCCCCTTCTGTTGCTCTTCCCACTGCTTTGAAACTGAGGTATTACAGCCAGCCTGACACAGGAGGAGCAATGCCTGTCTCAAGGTCCCATGGGAGATCATCCCACTAAGCCCAGCTGGCAGAGGGAGAATGGGAAGGCAAAACCAAGAGGTAAAATGTAGATTAAAATGAGAGAAAGGCTCCACCTGCAGTGCTCTCCCTGCTCCATGGAGCAGTTTGCCTCGCAAGGAGTATTTGGAGCAACAGGAAAAAAAAAAAATTAAGAAACGCAAGAAATGTTTAGAAATTGAAGTATTTATATCCAGCTTCAGTGAGTGAATATTTTAGGGCTTTAACTCTCCCAGATACTCCCTAAAGTGTGACTATTTGTTAGTGAATGTGTTGATGAAAAAATCGATTCGGCTGTGTTACTTATCAAAGTTTATTCTACGGGACCAAGCAGCTTGGCTTTTTTATTGCTAATGAGCAGGATTTATTCTCTCAACTTAATTGAACCACCTAAAATTTGCACACATTAAAAAAAAAAAATTAAACTGGGACACCCGGAGGGAAAAAACAATGTAACACAAAGTCATCTGTCAGCACAGGCAGGCACTGCATCAAGGTATGAACACCGGAATGAGCACCGCGAGGCTGATAAAGATGTAATATGGTCTGTGATAGCTTGGCAGTGCTGCCAAAAATGCTGCTGCTGTGAAGACCCGGGATTTATGTTGTAGCTCAGCAGAGTGCCTTCCCCCACACAGCCCAGAGATGCCCTCTGCTCAGGTCTTGGATTAGCTGGTCCACTCTGGGAAGGGGGCGGTGGGCTTTCCACGAGGGAAAGCTGTAAGGTCTGGGGATGGCAGGGAAACCACCGCCCCTCACAGCTTCCCCACGGACCAGAGAGCAAACCCATAATGGTGCCAGGCTCCCAGGGCGCTGGGGGCAATGACAGCTCCCAGCAGCTCCAGAAGAAGGGAACACAGGTGAGGATGCTGTGTCATCTCCAAGGCAGAGGCTGCAGAGCCCATCCGCCCCGCAGCCGCTCTGCAGGCTCCCGGCAGCGCCGGCGCTGACGTCCTCGCTCAGCAGCAAAGTCGCTCAGACTTAGTCAAGGCGGCAGCCCCGGAGGTCAGCGAGAGAGGGGGTGATGAAATATGGATGGAGAAGTGCCCTGTCCTGCCAGGCCCTCGGCAGCAATTGGCTTCCTGCGCGCGCAGCGGGCCGCGAGCCGTCCCAGGGGCCGGGGCCTGGCAGGCCGCACGGCCCGGCCGCGCGTGATCCTTCTGCTCCGTCGCGCCCTGCTCTCCAGCCGTCGGGTTTCAGATGGTAAATGAGAAATTATTCACTTCAAGGAGCACGGCAAGCATCTCCCCCATCAGCTGTGCTCTGAAGCTATTAAGCAAAATTCCTGAAGCACAGGCTAAGTCATACAGTGAGCCCACAGGGTGCCCACAATATGGGCATTAACCCATCTTACAGGATTTATGCAGGCAATGGATGCAGTTTGCTGTCTGTGGCATATTTAACCCATTTACCAGCAGTTTAGATGAATATAAACAGTATTTTCTCTGGAGCAAAGAACTTTTGTCAAGATTTCCAATAGGTTTTCTCTAAATATATGTTTTTGCTATGCTCTCAAATGGCTACTACGGATATTTGACTGCCAGAAGTAAGCAATTCAAAACCCTGGTGGTAATAATAAGCTTGAAACAAAAATGATGGCTTCAAATTTAAACATTTAGTTCTGCCTTCTCAAAGCTCCTGGATGAGAACATGCCACACTTACGCTGCTTAATGAAGGTTTTCTCACCGATGTTATTACATTCACAATAGCACTCCCCAAAGAAGCGCAAGAATTATTGCAGGTTTGTGCAGTTTATAATCCCTTCACCAGGTTATTATGATGTTGATTTAAAATAGAATGCAGCTAAGCTGAAATTTTGTTTTCCATCATAACCTGGGCGCAGAATTGAGGACAAACATAATCATGTCTCATGCATGAGGAAGGCCTAGGGATGAGAAGCCATCCAGAGGACCCACATAGACCTAAAAAAACTATTGATCCTCATCGTATGTTCCTGCTCTGGCTTTCTGTTCCTCTCCTACAAATCTCCACACTTCCTTTGGAGTTCAGACAGGGGTTTATATCAGGTATGCCCTTTAGTTCTCAAACTTGAGGCACCAGCAGGAATCTCCTCTCCTACAGCCTCTCTCTGTTGCCCTTTCTGGTGAAAATGTGAGAAAAGAATGACCTGAAGCTTTGTCACTTTGGACTACATCTTTAGATATCCTTAGGCTAATGAGTATTCCCCATGCAAGGAGAAAGGTTTTATTTTGGTGTTTCAGCAAGGAATATGCCATTGGTGTAGAAATACTGTCCCATCTGCAGTGTTTCCCCACAAAACAAGGCTGCTGCAGAGCTCCAGGTCTCAGGGCATTTTCCCACTTCAAAGCAGTTCTTTTTTCTCTTTCCCCTCCTCCCCAAGAGAAGAGCAGCTGACACCATGTCCCAGCCTCTGTTTTCACTCTTACCTTCTCTTTAGACTTTACCTATCTGTCCCAAATTAAAGTTGCATGAGAAAGGTAAGAGTTGCATCTGATGTTCTGACCCGCTGATGTTCAGCACTAGAAGTTACTTTTCTGTTCAGCTTTGTTTCAAGCACCCACTTCCAAAGCCCTGAAGATCAGAGGAGAGCGGATGGACTCTCCTGTGTGATTGCGTACTTTGCAGAGAGCAGTTCCTGAGCAAAGAGAGCCTGGCCTGCCCTGGCCCTCCTCTCCAGCTGTGCCCGCAGGTACAGCTCAAGGGAACAATATCAAACCGTGGATTTCACAAAGGGAGGACTAAGGAGGAGGAAAAGACCCCTCACAGTTCATTCACAGTGAGAAGGTAAATAAGGACAAAGGAAGGTGAATGAACCAACCTTGGGGAAAAAAAAACCCCAACAAACAAAATGAAAACAGAAGGAAAAAGGTGAAAACAGAAGGAAAAAGGTGAAAACAGAAGGAAAAAGGTCAAAACAGGAGGAGTGAGAAGAGGTTCCTGGGATTCTTAGCCTTGCTATTAATGGCTGCACTGGAAATCATGTCATTGACAGAATGGTTGGAAAACTGGCAGTTCTGGATCTACATTTGGAAATGCACCACTGCACAAACCAAATTCTCTGTATCTCCTGTCCAGACACCTCACTCAGTCCCATGGGGCTGAAGAAGCACAAATCAGATTTGGACACAGAAGTGAGATTGCAAGAGGAGCCATAAGAATGAGAGATGGATTTGAAATTATCTTTCTGTCAAAGAACAAAAAATCAGATAAGGGTCAAAATTAGTTTTCAGCAAAAGACAGGGTAGATAAGACAGAAAGCTTCATCTGACCTGAAATGAATGAAACTTTGTTCTTCAGGTTTTAAACCCTGTTTAAAATAAAGCCAAAAATCAATGCATTTAGTCCTCACTGGCAAGAAAGGAGGCAGGGAGGCCAGTGCTGCTTGGGACTCACAGTCCTGCCGTGGGGATGTTCATTCATAACCAAGGCTGATCCTTATTTTAGATGCCAAGCAGGACATGAGCCGTGATGCCAGCCTCTTCACCTGCAGCTGCTGAGACTGACCAGGCCTCACCTGCTCTGGAGTTCACACCTCTGCTGTCAACACAGATGGCAGGGAAATCACAGGAAGGCAGGAAAAGATGAGCAAGGACAGTAGATCAGCCAGCTCTGAAGTACTCCAGACAGAACAACACCTGCCTAGACATTTTCTATGCCTAGAGAGCCATCCACCTCGGCTCTGCATTGCACAGGCTCTCATTCATACTCAGCAAATACAATCTCACATTGGCTTACCCACAGAGAACATACACCCACACAACATATCCTCCTTTTCATAAGCATTGTGACATTGAGGATTTGTTCTTGACTAGAAATGCCACCATCTCCTCTTGTGGGTTGGAGCAGCACTGTGACAGTTTTTGATAAAGGGGATTTGTCCTTGTGGGTGCAGGAAGATATTCTGTGTTCATCCACAGCTTGTGGTGTGAGTGGGAATACCTGCTGCAGATTGACATGCTGCCAGCCCTGAGCCTCGGGCTCCTGCAGCTGGAGCAGACCCAGACAATGCACCCGAGGGCAGGCACAGACTGGGGACAGACCCCTTGCTCAATCTCAACCCCTTATGATGATTTGACCAATGTTGTAAGAGCTCCGCATTCATTCATTCATTCGAGCTGAACTAGTAAACATTATTCAACCTTTTTCAATCCTTTACCTAAAAGGCCAGAGGCAAAATGAAAGAAAAACACTGAAGCCAGCCCAAAGTTAAGATTCATCCTCCAAGTGGCAGTAGCCACGTTGATGGCAGAAGACATCTTACCCTCTTCTTGTGTTTTGCTCCTCTTCAGCCCTCAGTTTTGTCCCACAACAGCACACTTGTGTTTCTTTTGTGGAAAGAGCACAGGGAAGTTTGTTCTGACACACCAGACACCCTCCTGGAGGAGTCAGAACAAGAACACTGGGGATGGATGGATTAAAAAAAGCCAGAAGAGGAAGAAGTAACTAAGGTACTATTAGTGTCAGAGCAATTTCACCAAATTCATAACCAAACCCAAGCTTTCCCCTCCTTCCCCAGCCCCCAAGACACTCCCTACATAGCACACCAGCTCGTGAAAACGTGTTAGGTAAACATAAAATCTTACAGGTCTTTTACTTCATTCTCCCCCACGGAGAAGCCGCACGGCTGCATGGCTGGGACTTACTGCTTCCCCAGCACAACCATCAGCAAAAATGTGAAGGAGTTAAATGGAAAACAGGCTGTCATCCCTGAGCATTCAGTGGGGTGCTTGTTACTTTCATGCTAATGTGTGAAAATTAAGCTAAATACCTGTTCCCCGTGTTTAAACCCTTTGTATAAAAGGGGGGTCTCGCAGTGCACTTGAAGAGCCCATTACAGCGAAGCCACGGCTTCAATTGGCTTTGCTATTGTGCCTGGAGAAAAAGGCGAAAATCAAGTTCTAAGGAAGGAGGGGAAGAAAAGAAAAAACCTAAGCCCTCAAATCTTACGTTTCCAGAATCCATTTCTACTTTCAGCAGGTGAGAAAGGGCTCCCAGTACCATTGTGAAAGGGGAAAATGATCAGGAGCTGCGCACCCAGCCCTATTGTACTTCCCACTGAAATAACACAAATGCTCTACTGCGTTTCCCATTCTGAAAGTTCACGGCTCTTTTCCTAAGCTCAAACCTCAAAGTGGGGAAAAAAAAATCACTTAAATATAGTAAAATCGAATGGATAAAATACCATTTTGGTGGCAAAACACTCCTAATTCAAGAAACCTCTTACACAAATTTAAACCTGTTTCCTAATTGCATTTGTGCTCTGAAAGTCAGATTCCAAATTATTGTAAAATTTTGGCAATTTCAGGACAGATTAAAAAACAAGCCAAAACCAAAACAATCCAGCAAAAATAGGAAAAAAAAAAAACCCCAAAAAACAAAAAACCAAAAAACCCCAGGAACTCCCCTCCCAAACAAGTTAACTTAAAGGACATAAGGGTGTGGGGTTGCACTTGTCCTTCCTGTTTCCCCTGGAAGCTCATTCCCCCAGCCTGCAGCTGCCCACCCGCCAGCCCTTTCCACCGGGCAGGATCAAGTGCTCTGCTCTCTGAGCTGCTTTTGGCAGCCCGCTAGAGACAACGGTTCCTCAGGGAACCAAAATGCCTTTCAGCTCAGGGTGTTCAGAGATGGGATGAGTTTCAGACTCTCCAGCCCACGCCAATGCCTATGGGTTCAGCAAATTATTTACAAAATATAAGGGCTTGCCTTGAAGAGCTACTACTACCTATCCTATCTCCAAGGAGAGCGTGAGTTATCCATTGCTACAGCCAATGCCTCAGTAGTTTATTTTTTGCATTCACTACTTAAAAAAAAAAAAAAAAAAAAAAAAAAAAAAAAAAAGCTAGGAGATAGCAAAACAGAGGATCTGTGTGTTTAATTACTAGGTGCTGCAGAAAGGCTGTAACTACACCATTTGCACTCTGGCTGATTCCACCCCATTCTCCCATTCATTTAAGTGCAAACAGCCTCCTTAACTCCCTAATCAGAAAGCCTATAAATACAGCAATCGAGGCACTGAGCACATCCTTACCAGCCCCCCCAAACTAAGATTAAGGACCTACAGCCCATCCTCATCCCAGCTGGTCGAGGGGTGCAGGACCTGGGAAAAAGGCTGCAGGACCTGGGGTGCACACCCCTTCCAGGGGGTGCAGGAAACCGGGCACCCCAATGCCCAGCCAGCCCAGGGAGTCCAGAATCCCGGCGAGGAGAAGGGTACAAGCTACATCTCCATGCCCATCCGGTTAAAAATAAAAGGTGCAGGGCTCAGGAGAGGAGGTGCAGCATCCAGAGTGCATCCCATGCCCAGCGCAGCGCAGAAGATGCAGAACAAAGGTGCACCTTTTTCCAGCTGTCCCAGAGAGTGTAGGGCAAGGGGACAGGGGACCCAGGCCGCCCTGACAATCTAGGAGGTGCAGCACCGGGACAAGTGCGGCCAAGACCCGGGCTGCAATCCCGTACCCCGGGCAGTCTGGGGGCACTGGATCTGGAAAGGGCTTGTTAAATCTGGGCACTCTTACACCCGGCCAGCCCGGGAGATGCAGGACCCGGGCTGCATCCCATCCCCGTCCGGTCGGGGATGCAGGGTCCGAGGAACACGGCTGATGCCCAGCTCCGGGGGGTGCAGGACCCGGGGTGCCGCCCGTGCCCGCGCAGCCTGTGCTCGCAGGGTCCGGGTAAGCTGAGGAGCCGGGCTGCAGCCTCTTGCCCAGCTGGACCGGGAGATGCTGGACCCGGGAAAAAACGGCGATCCCGAGGGGATCGAGTGGGTGCGGGACACGGGCGAGAGGATGCGGGACACCCACGCCCACCCGGTGGGGATTGCGAGACCCGGGCTGGAGCCCGTGCCCGGCCGCTCCGGGGAGCGCGGCGCGGGAGGAGCATCCCCGCTCCCGAGGCGGCGCGGGGGGAGGCAGGAGCCGGGATGCGGGATGCGGGGAGCACTCACATCGAGGATGACGGAGGTGCCCTTCCTCTGGGCGGCGGCGGCGCCCGGGGCCAGCAGCTCCCGCTCGGCGAGGCCCTTGTCGCCCATCCTGCCGGCCGCCCAGCGCAGCAGCCCGTCCAGCCCGCGCAGCGCCGGCGCCGGCTTCCGCAGCAGCTTCTGCACCCCGGCCCGGCAGTACCGCGCTGCCTGCTCGCACATCGCTCAGCCCGGCCTCATCCCGCCGCCGGGACTTCCCCTCCTTCTCCTCCTCCTCCTTCTCCTCCTCCCACAGCCGCTCGGCCGGCAGCGGGCGGGTCCGCGGGGGACGCTGCCCCAGGAGCAAGGGGGGAGTTTTGGGGTGGCCGTAGGTCAGACCCCCGGGCTCCAGCACAAACCTCCCTTTTAGGGACTTGATGTCTAAAAAGACCGTATCCGTGTTCTCTCCCCTCCACAGCCTCTCTACACTCACAGCAGATTTTAACAGCTCTTTGTGAGGGCAGAAAAGAACAAATTTGTTAGTAAATAAAAGTTGCCCCTGAACGCCCATCCCTCCTCCAGAAAGCCCCTATTCAATGATAAGCGATTCCAGGTGGGGTATTGCAGCATCTGTGGCTACAACACTAACCACAGTGCTCAGCTGGAAAATATTCCTGACCCTGCAATTCTGTGTTGTGAGGATATTTCTTTGAGATACTCCTGTGCTCAGCTTCACAGGTCAAGATTCAGACTTGCAGTGGAGGCAATAAGCCTTCTGGACAAAAATCACTGTAAATCTTCCAGACAGAGGCAGCTCCAGAGGACTTCATGACCCCCCAGGGCCATGTGCCCAGATCTGAACACCTCTGTCCCCAGAGCCAGCACGCCCAGCACCCCTTGGAACCATGGAACACTTCCCACAGTGTCCCGGGCCTGACCAACCACGGCTTTAGGTGAAACAAACAGTAGTAAATCATTTCTTTCAACAGAGCTTACACACTGCAGTTCACCAGACTCCAGACCCTCACAAAAGCCTACCAGGCGGAATTTATTCAGGTAAATTGGGGTGAATTTTCTGTGTTTGAGATGACAGGTGGGGAATGTGCATTTTCCTCTCAGTTGCTGCTCAAATGAAAGTGAGTGGGAGCTCAGTTCTTTCTGCTGGAGTACATGGAAAATTGCTGGAAGCTCTTAAAAGCCTTTTAAAGAAAGGAGGCACAGAGAAGCCTAGCAGTAGGTCAGGACACCCAAGGGCTGAGCCCCTTTTTCACCAAGCTCTTGCCTTTCAGGATTTCCTTCTCCACAATACAAAACTCATGGGGGGAAACAGAGGAACTTCAGGGGTTTATGATGGCTTGTGAGAGCTGTGTAGAGCACTTCAGTGGTTCTGTGTTCTTTCATAGGTGTACAACCCAGCCACCACTCAATTCCCAATCACATCTCACAGCAAAGCCAAGACACATTTTGTTCTCCCTGCCATGAGCTGGTGCCAATCTCCTGTGCCCCTCACGGTCAGAGGGACCCTGATCTGCTCTACTCTGCTCTTTTTCCACTTGTGCAATGCCCAGATTATTCACATCCTCCTTTCTCCTTTAGACATCCCTCCACTAAATGGCTGGTTCAGACTGTATTGATCACACCCAGGTTAGGATTACTATACGTACTTGCTAATTAAAACTATTGACTGAGTAAATTTAGAAATTAGGTTCTTTGAATTTTCCTTCCTATTTGCCATGAAGATTCATTACTTGGATTTGATGTTTGGGGTTATTTCTGTGCTTTTGTCAAAACCAGATCTTGATAATGTCAAAACCAGCTCTGTGGCATTTAAATACTCATTTTTCCTTCTTAACAGATAGAAAAAAATCTGCCATTCAGACATTAGGAAGAATCCAACCATTTGTACTGGGCTGCGTTACTCCAGGCTGTTCACCAGTTCCTGTGAGGCTGAAGTCTCTCTTTGAGGAAAAGGTGGGAAGACTGTTACTATTCATCTGAGCCAGGTAGGAAACTGAGGAACTCTCAAGGTATATGCTGGTGCCAGCCCCTCTCACACCACAGCCAAGGGTGGGGACAGAGGCACAGACCTCACGTTGAGCTCTGTGTACCGAATTCATCCCCTGCTTCCTGCCAAGGGAGATGGAACACTGCCTGTCCTGTGCAAAGAAACACAAGTGCAGCCCAGGCCCTGCCAGCCTCCCCCAGCACCCTGTGCTGCTGCTCACGGCACCGACCCCGGCGAGCAGCCAGCCACCAGCGCCAGGAGAACAAACCAAAACCCAAACCACTGATGGACAAGTGGAGACAGCAGGGTTTACTTGCTTCTTCAGCTGCACCCCCTGGGCATCCAGCACATTTAGTGCATTTCATTCAAGGTGGGGAGAGCAGGACCACCAGCAGCCACTGGCTGCCCTGAAAGCTTTATCCATAACGCGGATGCTGAGTGGCATAGGAATAAATAGGAGAGGAGAGGAGAGAGAGAGAATGCAACTAAAAAGCACAGTTAAATGCAGGCAAAGTGCATCCATGGGAAAGCAGCAAGCATTAATTACAGCTCCTTGTAGGCTTAGTGTGGTCAGGCCATGAAGTGCCCAAGGGCAGCAGAGCCCAGCGTGCAGCACAGCCCCTGACCCGCTGACATTTTGCTTCCCACGCTGTGCTGCAGGCAGAGAGCTCCAGCCCTGCCCTGCAGAGGAAGGGAGAGCTGCAGGGAAAGGCAGCTGCTGCTCCACCTTCTCCACCCTGACATTCAACACTGAGCTCCCCACTGCTGCGCTGGCCCGGCACATGCGTTGTTCCAGACCCCCACAGGATTATAAATGATGGATCAGTTGGACAGAAAGGTTGTTGAAGGCTGTAGAGACCAGACCTACTCTCTCACTCCCAGCTCCAAGTTCAGGTACTCTGAGATCTCAAAAAAGTACTGCCAGTCCAGTTTCAAGTCTGATCTTGACCTGACAAAGTTTTTTGCCTGGTGCATTTGGAGCTCAGCACGAAGCAAACGTTTACTTCTACCACTGACAGTGTTTGCTCATATGGCGCTTATTCAGGTGCCACATCCAGTATTTTCCAGAAAGACTTGGAGTAGGAGCACAAACCATGTGCTGTAATTTCAGATGAGAGGCCATCTGAAAAATGCAAGGGCTTCTCTGAAGGAAAGGTCCAAGAGGAGCAGAAGTCCTGCCCACACCCCGGCGTGGCAGGCAGAGGCAGTGGCTTTCATCTCCCCTTTGAGTTCTGCCTTCTCCCCATCTAGCTGCACACAGCAGGCAGCTTTATTTAATTTAAAAACTTCCAACAGGCTGGACCTGCAGCCTCGCTTGGTGCAAAAGGTCACAAATGACTTACTAATATTTACTAATGACTGAGGGATTGAGGTTAATGCAACCGTTCAATGGCAGGAAGAGGAAATGGCAACCCCGTCACAGAGATGGGAATTTGGCACAGCAACCTTGCTTGCCAGCTTGGAAGCAGAAATGACACTTCAGTCCCTCCCTTAACTTCTGTTTATTATAATGCAGCATGTAATCACCAGGTGACTCTATCAGAAAATGTATATCCCAGCTTGAAAATGCCACGCTGCCAAGAGCATCACGGTAACTCACCAGTCTGAGCCGAAGAGGATCCAGGGAGACCGTGGCCATGTGCAGTGTGTTAACTCCTAAAAACACAACAAACCCCCTCCCCCCTGCACAGCTCATGTTTTGGTGACCCCACTTGCCCACACCACTGATGAAGTGTCAAATCCACCTCCGTCCTTGGGATCACAGGTTTCTGATCCAGGCCTTGCAATCAGGGACTGTAAAAGATTCAAATGCACCATTTTACATCGGGTTGATCTTAAAGAGCTAAACTCTTGTTTAAGACAAGATGTAGGCTTGCACTTTGAATACCTCCAGAGCATCTTCCAACCAGAGTTGCCCTAAGGAGACAGAAACCTACTCCTGCATCCAGACATCCCTCCTGCTCCAGGAGCAGCACTGCAGCCAAGGGGGAGCAGGCAGGTCCAGCACAAGGTGAGAGAGCCTGAGCTCCCTTGAGGAATTACTCAGCCCACCCAATGCACCCAGTTGCTGCAGAGACCAGGAGAGGTCTGAGAGGTCTGGTTATTGTTGGTCATTATCCTAAAGGCACAGATATCCAGGGAACCTGGTAAAGGGGAATTGCAGGAACTAATTAACACCATTAAATAAAACTTATACAGCATTAAGATGTCATAGCTCTCAGAGGTCCAGATTTCACCAGAGCTCTGAGATGGTTCTCCAGAGAAATATGAGGATTTATCACTGTAAGAAAATAATTTTTAAAAATAAAATAAAATAAAAATAAAAGCTCTAATTCATCAGAGACTCACCTACCAGGATATACACAGGCTCACCCTGGAGAGGGCCTGGGAGATGTGTGGCTTCTCCAAACCTCTCAGGAGCAGCACAGCTCCTGCCTGTGAAGTTCAGGACACCTGGGCTGGAGCCTCCACATCAGCTCCAGATGTGGTCTTCAGCCCCCAGGGATCCTGCCAGCATTCAGTGGAAACCTCAAAACCTGAAGAATATTGCCTTTTAGTTATCCTGAGGTGCAGGATTGTAGGCAAACAGTGGGTCAAATCCTTCTGCTGATGGCTGCTAAATGAATTCAGAGGGTGGTGGTTGGTTTTGGTGTTGGCTTTTAAGAGACATTACCTTGCTCTGTTCTTTTGGTAATTGCGGAAATGAACATTTAACGCCCAAACTAACACACCTTTGATTAAAGTTAAAGGCCACTGACTCACAGACCTTGTGATTATGGATCTGTAGGGAAGAGCTACAGTAACGTTTTTCTTGCATGTTTATTACTTATAGTGATGCTCAGGTAAAGCAGACCAAAATGCTTTTCCCTTCGATATGCAGCTGAGGTCAGAACTATTAAGGACCCTGGAACAAGCTAATCCACTTCCGATGACCTTTCAAAATTACATTTTGTTTCTTGTGCCCGGTGCACCTCATTTCAGCTCATCTATAACAATATGAAAAACATGGAAATGGAGAATTACAGACTTTCAGATCTCTAAGTCTGTGTGTGAGCATGACCACCAATTAAAAAAGTTTAAGTTATTGCACCTAAATAAAATATTGCCTCTTTATAACTGACCTCCCAAATTACAACATAAAACTGATAATTCGCACTGCCTCAATAATCAAAATATGTCTGAGAATGTGTTGAGATCAGAGCTATCAAGCTTCTTCATAACAAGGGTTGGGAGGGAGGGACTGGCACTTCTCCCATTGTGTATACCCTTCGTAATTAATTTCTAAAGTAATTTCCTCCTTTGCTCGGCAGATACCATCTCTGACTGCATTTGTGGGAGGAAAGAAGATCTCCCCAGTTTATTTCTGACAATCAATACGGTTAATTAGCACTCAGTAAGTAAAACCTGACAGCTCTCAAAGAAAGTGGGACTCCCTCTGGGGTTCCCAGCACAGGCACGGTGGCAAAGCCCAGGCACAGGGAAAGGCACCGGCCAAGAGCTGCCCCAGGGGATGGACAGTTTAGAGAGGTAAAATACAAACATTTCTTACTCTTAACATGTTCAGCCTGTGGCTAAAGCTGTGAACACCTGGAGGTTGTTCAGAAGGGCACAGAGCTCGCCGGAGGATTCCTTTGCCTGCGGCGTTTCTCTCTGTCCTCTAAGTGATGCTGAAACCACAGGGCAGGAGCGATTTTGGCACAAAACCCGTGCCCAGAGGGACCGGACCAACAAGCCAGGCTTGCTTCACACAAGCCAGCACGGCACTGGAGCCGGGAGCAGGAGCAGAGGAAGGCTCTGATGTGGAAAGGCTCTGCTGGCACCCGGGGGATGCTGGAGCAGCTGCTGGGTGCCGGGGATTTGCCCCCAGGGGACACCCAGGAGCAGAAGTTTTGCGTGGCTCCGGCTCTTGCTGGTGTCCGTACTCCCCAGGGCATGGGATCACTGCCACGAGCACGAGTGGTGGATGAGACTCGGGATAAACACCGTGACAGCCACGGGGAGAGATCTCCAAAGGATGCTCACCGCAGCCCCAGTGGTGAGCTGGCCTTTCAGGTGCAGACCATCAATTTAGCAGCACACTCAACGCTGCTCCTTACTGCTCAAGCACCAGGCACATTCATTTTTCCTCCAGCATTTTATTTGTCCTTATTTGCTGTCCTCAAAGTGACAGACCCGGGGAAATTATTTATATCTCGCACTGCTCCAGTAATTATTCACCAAGAGTTTGGGAGAGTCTCTGCTCTGCTGGACACACACACACACACAATCATTTCATGAGCATGTTATTGGGTTTTCTGGCTGTGGAGCTATTTTAAAACGCTGCTGTGTTTGCCACTTTGGGATCAAACTCATGTAATTTAATAGGTTTCACTGAGACATCAACAGGCCCTCGAGGCAGATATCGATTTCCCCCAACAAAAGGCTGCTCTTGAAATAATTTAATGGGATCACCAAGAAGTGACTTTGAGCTGCAGGTGCTGGGATGCTTATGGATGTGAGCTTGCTGGGATGTCATGGAAAATGATGCCCAAAAGCAATGCAGCTCCCGATCCAGCATTCCCAGGGGAGCAGGAAGACAGGCAGTGAAGCAAGTGCCTCTCCTCCATAACTTCCCTTCTGTCCCATAAAGCCAGAGCTGGAAAAGGGGCACCTTCCTCCAGCGGTTGTCACCCTGGTGGAAATGTCCCACCTGCAGCCTGTGCAGCACGGGAGGCTGCACATCCACAGCACGGCATGCAAGGACACCTAGTGCCTGATGCTGAGGCTGCAGGGAGGCTCTGGGCTCCAGAAATGTTGTTTTCTGGTGTTTTATCCCCTCACAGCAACAAAAAGTCCCCATGGGTTCAGTACCGGCAGTGCTCTGGAGAACGGGATCCCGGCAGGAGGGTCACTGTGAGGCTCTGACACGAGTCCCAGCTGTCTGCAACACCTGGGCTTTGTCTCTGAGCTGGAGCCCGTGGCCCCGTGCCTGGGCCAGCTCCTCCGGCCCGTCCCTCTGGGCAGCTTTGGGTATTCCCTGCCGGGCTCCCCCGGCGGCGCGGGGAGTGCGGCACGGCTGGGGAGCGTGGGACGGAGCCCGCCTTTCCACTCCTCTGTCGGTTCTGTGCCCTTCCCAAAGCCCGGCACAGATCCAGCATCCCGCCCGACTGCTGCACCGGGGGATGGAGCTGACCACACGGTTTGCAGTGTGAGAAACCAATCTTGTTTTCACTCCTGTCCAAAGCTATCCATCGACAAGCCGGTGAATTAAAGCTGCTCGGGTAACACAGACAGGACTTGTCAAGCCCTTGTACAAGCAGAAGTACCAAATATCTGGGGATAATCTGAGCTGTTAACAGTTGGGGAAGGTGGACAATCAAGATGTCAAAACAATCTCACGGGGACAAAAGGTCAGAGCGTTGCAGACTGACACATGGGTGCAGTTTGGGCACGGAGCGTTTGCACGGTACCTGCACTGCTGATGTCCCTGCACAGCCCTGGGACACGGGATGGCAGCAGGGAGGGCGGGCACCCAGCTGAGCCCGGCCACATGCTGTGGCCAAGGTCAGAAGCTCATCACACCGAGGTGCTGCCGACAGATGCTCCTACCCACCATCCCCTCCTTAGGCAGCAGCCTTCACTCGGGAAAACACACATTTTCTTTAAACGAGAATTGGAGGAGACAGTTGGAGCTAGATGAGGTCCCACTGGGCCCTGCACTTCAGCAGAGAACCTGCAATAATTACAGATTTAACGTGTCTGAATCTGGCCCATCCCCCCCGGCAGGGATGGATCCTTTCGTGCTTTAAAGGACATTCACGCTGCACAATAACTGCTCATCCTGGGGATGCTGAGCTCTGCAGTCAGGAGAGGGAGCTGTGCTGCTGTGGGATGGACACAGGGTCACCTCAGGGAGGGTTGCAAGCCTGTTTCCAACCAGTCCTCGCAGCATAATATTCTTTAAACAATGCATCACTACTTTTTTTTTTTTTTTTCCTTTTCTTTTCTTCTCCCACCCCCCCCACCCCAGTTGTCTTCCACTCTGTCTTTGGAAGTTTACAAACCCATAGCTATTCACAAAATTGGTGGAAGTTTAGGAATAACTTTAGGAATAACCCTGAAAATCATATTTTTTACTAGCTTGCTACCCCTGTCTCTGCTGCCCTGCTTGCACAAAGCCTCTGTGTGACATCCCATCACCCCTGAGAACCCACTGGTCCTCCCCATCTCACCTGCCATCTTTTTACCAAAATGTACGATCCCAGCTCTGATCTTCCCACTTCCAGCTTCATCTTAAATCACACACACGGAGGTTTTATCCTTTTAGTTGGGTTTGAACACACCTTCAGGAGCCTGAAACTCTTTTTCCCAGCAAAACCTGCCCTGGCAGCTTTACCACCCTGTGCAAGCCCAGATCAGTGTTCTGGGATTCACATGACAGCTGAATCCCTTCCCTGAAAACATGTCTGTACCGTCCCTGGCCAGATAATTACATAACAGCACATCCAGGTTATCCTGATGGGGACCATCTCCACAACATTTCTGTGCAAATGCCCCGAGCATCGCTGCCAGAGCCTGGGCTGGCTGCCCCTGCTGCCAGGACAACGTGCCAAGCCCTCGGCACAGCAGGGAGCAGCAGCTTCCCAGGGCTCCCAGGCACAGGTTTGCCGAGAAAACCCTCTCACAGCTCAAGTGAGAGGTATCCGGAGGGGTTTGCCCTTCCTCTGTCTGCTACTTAGTTATTTCAGATGGCAAGACACAGCGTGGCAATTAAACTCCAGGCAGCTTCAACTTTGCAACTTCTGGAAGACCACAGGAAAAAGATCCAGAGCAAATCTCAAACTTAAGTGATACAAGAGCTATCAGGTCTTTTACCAACTCAAGTGTACCTAATAAATCATGTTTTTGTAGATGATGCTGTATGAGGCATTTAGCAGAAACATGAAGCCAATTATTTTTAACTTTCCCTCATAGAAAAGAAATAGAAATATTCAATGAAACCATGCTAAACTTATAAGTGCAAATGACTCCTAGGTCAACCAGATTTCTGAGTACATTGCAGAAAGCTGAGTTTCAAAAGGACAGAATTCTTCAGGGGTCCCTGAGCAGCAGCTCTCCCGTGGCAGGTGCCCATTTCCCCTGACAGCCACCAGGCAGTGTGAGCCCTGGGCAGGATGCCTGGCACCAGGGCACAAGGCTCCCTGCTGAGACATCTCCCAGCAGCTTTCTTCAGGGGGCACTTCAGATTATTGAAGAGTGGCTCTATTAAATAGCAGCTTGCTTCCAGGGCTTCAGAAATAGAGGATCTTCAATTGCAATGAGATGAACTATCTGAATCTCTCTCTGGTTTTTTTGTGGCAGAGAAAACAATGTGGGTTGCATCTGTGGGTTGTTTTGGCTCCTCATTTGGGTTCACCCTTTTTTCTGAGCAATCTCAGAGGGATTCTCACCAGGCACCTCACCTGCTGTATCCAGGATAAAGCTGTCACCTTCCAGTAATGTTTCTGAAGGTTTCTCTGCCAGGTGCACACTGAGTCACAGCAGATTTACTGCTTCACTTTTGCCTCCAGGATTACGGCAAGTGATTCCAGGAGCTGTATTTGAAAACGATCCCAGCAGACAGACTCCCAGTTCAGTGCTCCTGTCCTGCTAGATATCCTTCGTGGCTGTGGAGCATTCCCAGGTGTTAGTATCAAACCTGTACAAAAAAAAAAAAAAATCCGGAGCTGTTTGTTTTATAGCTTTCCAGGGCACACCTTAATGGCCCATTGTAAACATCAAGGACATAAAGGATTTGATTGCAGCAGAGAGACAAGTCTCCCAAAACCACTCCTGAGAGGAGCAGGCATGTTTGGTCCCAAAGAACCAGCAGGCTGGAGGACTGTTGACTTGGGGAGAGGTAGAGTGGGACTGGAAGAGGCCACATGGACTGCTGAAAAACACCCAGCACATGTGAGGCCCCTGAGCAAGGCCAGCTGGGCTGGCCAACAATGCACTCCCTGTGTATTGCTGGGACTAATCTCGTTGCTAGGAAATTCAGGAGTTGGGGAGATAAATTATCAATAGGTGCTGGAGACACTTGGTTGCAAAATCCCTGCAGGCAGCCAGCTGAGGCCCCTGGTCCTTAAGAAGGATGTGGAACACCTCTGCCATGGAGACAGACTGGGAGAGTTGGGGTTGCACAGCCTGGAGAAGGGAAGCCTCCAGGGAGACCTTAGAGCCCCTTCCTGTTCCTAGAGAGGGTCTAAGATAAGAGAGTCGGAGAAGGACTTTGGACAAGGGCCTGGAGTGACAAGATGAGGGGAAATGGCTTCAAACTGACAGAGGGAAGGGTTAGACTGGGCACTAGAAAGTGTCCAATCACCCCTGCGAGGGTGGTGGGGCCCTGGCACAGGCTGCCCAGAGAATCTGGGACTATCTCATCTCTGGAAGTGGTTAAGGCCAGGTTTGATGGGACTCTGGTAAAATGGTCTAATGAAAGATGTTGCTGCTCAAGGGTGGACTTTAGTACCAGATGATCTTTAGGATCCCTTCCAATCCAAGCCATTCAAGGATTTTGTGGTGATTCTATAGTTCTGTAAAATGGCTGTATGGATGTTGCTGGGTTATTGACCCATCCCCTTCCTCAGTCCTATTTTAGGACATATTCTGTTGTGCTGGCAATCACAACATCCTGGCAGCAGAGCTGCCTCCTACACCCACAATGCAGACACCAGTGTTCATCTCCTCTGGCCAGCTGCAAAAAAGCATTGGATGCTCAATTTTTAAGGCAAAACACCAAAGCTTTGGCTATCAATAGAGTTTAGAATAGTCCCATGCATTTCTGAGTGCACCTGCCAAGGGAGGTTTTCTCCAAGACTTGTGGGGTGGGTTTTTGACAATGTGATGCCCTCATGTTTCCATCCTGCCCCCGAGCCGTGGGCTGCCCATGCCCAGTCTGGTGCTGGTTCACATGCCAGCACCAGAAACAGCCCTCACCATATCACGTGCTTGGGTGACAGCCGTGCCCAGGAACAGCCACAAAATGCTCAGAATGGGCAGAGCCCAGCTCTGGCAGTGGATTAGGTACTGCCAGGAGGGTGGATTTGGGGCTGTTCCTTACACAAATAAACGGTGATTGCTTTAAGATTCACTGAAATACAAGCACCAGCTCGCACCAGGACATCTTTACATTTGCTGTCAGGTAAGGAGGTGAGCTGGCCAGGGGCTGGGGCTCAGCAGTCCCACCCTGGGCAAGCAGGCTGCCATAAATACCACCCTGTGCCTCCTAACCCAGCACAAGGATGCTCATCTGTGCCCTGCACCAAGGGGTTCTTAGTGCAACTAAGATTTACAATAGCTGAAAACAGAGAGAAGATAAAAGCACCCATGCCTTCCACAAAGGTCTCTTTGAACCTCTTTATGTGTCAGTGAAGCACTGCCCTTCCAGCAGGTATTTCCCAAAATATCTGCCCTTCCCAGACTAACAACACAGCAGGCATCAGCTTCATCCAAGGGCCATATGGCGTTGGTGGAGGGCAGTTAAACATCCCTAGAAAATGTCCACCTTTAACTAAAAGCAACATAATTTCCCATCTCCCTGTAATAAAATCACTCCTCTGCTTCCATGTACATACTGCATTTCTCATCCAAAGGAGAGCAAGAAAATGCAGTCCGTGTCCAGCTGGCTTCTGCCTCAGCAGCAGCAGAGCTGTACATGGAAGCAGCCTCCAAAGAGCCTTCAGCAGCTGTAGAGCTGCTCAGATGCTCCAGCCTGAATCCAAGGAAGTCTCCTCAAATAGTTCATTTCCTCAGGCTTGTCGTCTTTTGGCCTCTTACATCTTTTCTGCCCTGTTACAGGTTTTCCTTCAGTTCCCTGTTCTGGACAACTATTTGCTAAACCATCCCTAGGACACATTGAATCCTAGCTGGGGTACCTGCCTCTGCCCACTGCAAGGATTTCTAAGCCAACCTTGGCCATGACTCAGGTTTCCCAGGATGGACTGTTTATCGAGAATATTGGTGTTTGTTACTGCAAGAGCTGTTAGAAAAGAAAAAAGTCCCAACACATCCAAGTGAGTTTCAAGTCATGATACAAATGGACTGAGTTTTCCCTATGTAATATGAACTTCAAACTAGGAGATAATTAGTAAAATATCTTCCTGGAAAATCTGAGTATTATGGACTCAGAGAAATATGAAAATTATATTTCTGTATTGAAAATGCTTAGTGTTAGTCCTTTTACCGAGTCATTCAGCCCCTAACATAACAATTTTATCCTGTGCATTTCTGCTTCCCTGCTCAGTGCAGCATTAAAGGCTATTGGAACCACACACATGAGGGAAGGGGCAAAGGTTCATCTGTGATGACATTTGACCAGAGCCAGGCTTTATTGTTTTAGCTGTGGGATTGCTTTCCAAATCCCACAGTTTTCCTGACCTAACACGGGGAAAGTGTCACATGCTCCACTTGCAAATGGGGATCTGCTCCAGCAGAGCTGCATCAATTCCTCTGCAATGAGCCTTTTCCCAGAAGGACAGAGGGGTATCCACTGCATTGTTTAAAGGAAGAGGAAATTTTTGGCGGAAATGAACATAACAGAGCACAAGGAGAGTCACAGGGAAGCCTGGGAATGGGCAATTCTACCTCCTTTTGAGTTATTTCCTTTGTTTCAGGATGAGAACAATTCACTCGGCCCTCTCTCATCCAGCTCCCTTGTTATGTCATATCCAGATTACTCAGTAGATGAGGTATTTGCAGTGTTACATCAGACAGAGAGTATTTGTTTATATAACTTGAACTTTTTCTCAGACTCTTGCTTCTCCAACTCCCCCCAAAAATACTTATATAAATATTTCTGTTTTCATGAATGAGGACTTATATCAACTTCAGGGTGACAGTAATCCTCACTATAAATCAGTACAAAATGTTGCTGCAGAGCCTCACAACATAGTCTGGGAATCTCTTTTGTTTCTTATAAATATCAGTTCACTGAACTTAGAATTATGCAGAGGAAGAAATCAGTTCTGGTGTAACACTATTCTGAAATTTATCCCAGCCTTGAGATGGAGCACTAACCCAAAAGGGGACCAGAAATGCACCATAAAATACCAAAGGTTACAGCATTCACAGACTGAAATGTCTGAGGCTCTGCTGTAAGTCCCTGATCAAATGCTGCTTTCTGCTTCTGTTTTTAGCGAAACTTTTCCAAAGGTCTTACTTTCCCCTCCATGTAAAACAGAAGAAGGATTTTAAAGATTTTCTTTTCAGAGGAGAAATCCTTCTTAATACTTCCCATTTGATCAGGTCAATATATTGCAGAGGTTGCATCCTGCTTTAACGTGCTGCCCCAAGCCATCCTAGTTATAGTCCAGCCAGCAAAAACAATGCCAGTTATTCACCCTCCTGAGAAACCTCTTGCTCAAGCTTCATGAAGATGCAATAAGGGGCATGAAGGATGTTTTTGCAAGTAGGGTACTTCAGGCAGTGTCCATCACCTGTAATTCATTCATGTGAAATGCCACCCTTCCCTCTCACTGCTCATGTGTCTTACTGTTTATTATCACTCCAATTTCCTGGGCAGAGATCCTGTGACAAGAGCAGCATTTACAGGAAAGCTGCTTCAGCACCTTCAAAGGGAGTTTGGCAAACAGGTGCTGGAAAGGGCTCAGGGAAAACTTCAATTGTGACATCTGAGCTTGGAATCATGTTCCCACCACAGTGCCCAGGACTGGCTCTGCCCTCCTGCCCATGCTGCCCCCTCCTTCCCAAGAGCTGCAGGAAAACTGCTGAGGAGCGGATACCCTGCATATCCAGTTTCCCTTTCCTTGGATTTTCTACTTTCAGAGGCAGACGCTGCCAAACCTCTCCCATCTGCACTGCCCCCATCGCAGGCAGGCACCTCCATGTGCCCTGGTGGGGGCTGCCAGCTCCAGGCAGGGCTGGCACTCACCCCCTCGTGGGAGTGAGCCCACAGCGTGTCCCACCCTAAGAGCTGCTCAGCAGCATCAGCTGTGAAATCCTCGACGCGTCAGCATCTGCCAGCGCTGCTTCTCTTCCCAGGCTGCGGCTTGATAAAACAGCAAATCCACCCCTGGCATCCCCACAACCAGATAGGAAAAGAAAAGAAAAAAAAAGAAACAAAAGAAAACTCAGTTGCACAACATGAGGGATTCACGTGGCATGAACTTTCCAACAATTCAGATTTGCTTAGAAACAACACTGCTACGTTCACCTTGTGCAACTTTACTCGTCCATCTTTTTTGCAGCCACCATTGCAGCTTGGGAAGACAAAGATCTCGTCCCTCCAGTGTCACAAAGTCCATCCCACTGTGTTCCTCCCAGCTGGACAAGGCCTGGCAGCCCCTGTGTCCCCACTGGTCCCCAAGCAGGATGCCCGGATGAGGGATGGGATGAACCTGGCACAGACCAGGGTGCTTTCAGGGCACTGCAGCCACTGGGGCATCTGCACTCAGCATCCCAGCACTTTGTCATTGCTTGGTTTTGCTAGATCTTAATGTTTAAAATGGAAAGTCCATTTATTACCCCAGAAAAATACCAAAGATTTTATTTTTTTTTTTTTTTTTTTGGTGGCATACAAATTCCCTGGCTTTTTTCAGTAGAAAGATCTATCGGTTGGTTTATTAGCTTTGAAAGCTCTCTGTGCCTCTGAGACCTCTGCTGACTCCGAGTTACGGTAATGCTGGATAACTCGGGTATTAATGCCAAGTTGCAAATGAGGTTTGCTCCACTGGGCTGGCTCTCGAAAAGAATGAATGTTTTAGGCCTAAAACTGCCTGTGGTCTCATAAAACAAAACGCAGCTGTCCTGGTTTTCTATTTATCTGCCATTATAGGGATGATTCCCTCCTGCCCTTTGCTTGTCCTCTGGTTAAAGTTTGCCTCTCCGGCAAAAGGTTCAGTGGGTTACAAAAGCACAACTCAAATTTGGAAAGTTACCCGATACAAAATCCCCAAATCTGCACTTCGTCATCAGCAGCCGCTTTCCACGCTCACAGGCCCTGGTGAACTTCACTCCCAGATTGCATTCCCAGCTCTCTCACCAAGCAGAGCCCCCCCTTGAGCTGGCCCAGCTCTAAGGCTGTGCCTGGCCCGGCTCTACCCAGGGCAGAGCTGGGCTGTGCCCTGAAAAAACAGCACCAACACCAGAGCTGGGCTGTGCCCTGACACAACAACAACACCAGAGCTGGGCTGTGCCCTGAAAGAACAGCACCAACACCAGAGCTGGGCTGTGCCCTGACACAACAACACCAGAGCTGGGCTGTGCCCTGAAAGAACAGCACCAACACCAGAGCTGGGCTGTGCCCTGACACAACAGCACCAACAGCAGAGCTGGGCTGTGCCCTGACACAACAGCACCAACACCAGAGCTGGGCTGTGCCCTGAAAGAACAGCACCACCACCAGAGCTGGGCTGTGACCTGAAAGAACAGCACCACCACCAGAGCTGGGCTGTGCCCTGAAAGAACAGCACCACCACCAGAGCTGGGCTGTGCCCTGGCAGAACAGCACCAACACCAGAGCTGGGCTGTGCCCTGAAAGAACAGCACCACCACCAGAGCTGGGCTGTGACCTGAAAGAACAGCACCACCACCAGAGCTGGGCTGTGCCCTGACACAACAACACCAGAGCTGGGCTGTGCCCTGAAAGAACAGCACCAACACCAGAGCTGGGCTGTGCCTGGCCACCAGGACCGCACCCCTGCAGCTGCATCCCTGTCCCCAAAGGTGGTTCCTGCAGGTATTTTCCCAACACCTTCACTTCCAGTGAGACTGAGATATGGAAATTCACCTGTAGGGTAAATATCTTAAGTAAATAGCCCTGTCAGCTTCCAGAGCAGTTTCCCAGCTGGCAGTGATGCTGGCTGTGGAGCAGGGCCACGCTGCCCCTGCATGGTTGCTGCCATTCCCCTCCCCTCCCTTGTTTCCAGCTTGCTGTGGCGTAGACATAAAACAAAGTAGAACTGTTGACAGTGCTTCCAAGAAATGAATGCAACCAGAAAAAAATGGCCTGGAAAACAAAACCCATTCTGCTTCATTTGCAAAAAGTTCATGAGGGCTGCCTGCTCTGCTCCTGTAAATCAAAATACTTGTTGGTCCTTCTTCCTGAGCCAAGCTGTGTAACGTGGGTGCCCATGTGGAGCACAAGAGCACATTCATACAGAGGCAGAACACCTGCGAGGTGTTTTCCTTCTCATGCCAGAGCAGAATCTCTCAGAATCTCTCAGAATCTCTCAGAATCTCTCTGAGTTGCATATCAAACCACCCAGGTTTTGTGCTAGCCCTAAGGGCTTGCCCCCAGGAATGTCATAGGAAACTCTTCCTGGACAGAGGATCCCTTGCAGTTTTCCAGACTGGCAGAAGGCAGGAGCCAGCCAACAACAGCAACAAAATTTGTGCTCTTTTTTTTCTCCCCACTTAGCTGCTCTCTAGCCAGGAGCTTTCTTCCACCTTCATGGGTTGCATAAGAGCCCTGGAAGTGAGATATTTTGCCCTGGAGCCTCCAGGGTTGGCTCCACCTTGGAACCTCTTCTGCTAGAAGACTCTCCCACCACTCCCCAAGTGCCCCAGTGACAAACAGCTCAGCCTGACCCCAGGAGCTGTCAGTCAGCAGCGATGTGCTGGCTGCTGGCCTGCCCACAAATATCTGTATTTCACAAATAAAAAAGGTTAATTTAAAGCATGACATCTGCAACAGCCTGACAGCTCCCTAAGGGCCCTTATAAAGCTAAGAATTAAGCAATCATTGGACTTGCAATGTATCCTAATGCTCTGTAGATCTTTTAAATAGGGCGGTCTGGCCAAGATGTGGCTGGATTTAGTCCTGTGCTCAAAGACAGAAGTGCTGCCAAGAAAGTGAAGGCTGAACAATCAAAGGAACTTGCAAGAATATTTTACTGAAATTATTTCAATTCAGGCGATACATGAAAGATGGCTCCTTTTAAAAAGAGGCCACCCTTCCCTTCATTTAAGAAGCAAAAGCTCTCAATGAACATGCTCTGACATCTCACAAGACCTTCCTTCACCAAAGCAAAAAGCAGAAGCAGTAAGTTTGTATTTTAATTGCATAATAAATATACCCGAGTTCAGACTTGTACAGTCAGTTCTGCCACGCTCATAGGTGAGTTTAAAATGCATCAGCCCTGACTGCAAGGACTCACAAATACAATAAAATCAGAATATCACAATTCTGGGTTTTTGTCTTGTTGGTAAACTTCAGATCTTCATTTGGGTTCTGAAGGCATCATTTTCCATTTTTCCTGGCAGGTACCAGCAGGTCTCAGGAACTTGTTCTGCAAGGATACAGCTGGGGACCAAAGGAGGCTGAGGAGCCCTGAGGAAGGGAAAATGAGTCCCTGACATGGAGCCCTCGTTGTGGCGGGATGAGCATCCCTTCTTAGCTGCAGCCAGAGCTCTGTATGGTGAAACCAATCTACTCCGTCCAACCTGAGCTGGGCAGGGCTGTGCTTGAGGCTTCCTGACGGACCTGCTCTGGTCACTGCGGCTGTGGACCTTTCCCAGGGGGCAGCAGGGAGAGGACAGCGAATGACTTGCAGGGGACAGAAGAGAGGCAGGGTGGTCTCTGGGGTTCAGTACCCCGCTGGCTCACCAGGGCAAGCCCCGGGCTGGGCACACCAGCAGCCCTGGAAACGGGGCTGAAGCGTTTACGGCATCACCGGACGGAGCTGCGTCACCATCGCCGGCAGAGCGTGGCTGTGCAGAGCGCCCAGGAGGAGGCTGGTTTTATTCCTGGTGCTGTCACATGCTGCAGGTCAAGGTTAGAATGCTTGGGTGAATTCCACTCATAACGAAGCCGGTGTCTGTTGACTCTCACAGCTGATTGTTTTGGAACAATAATTCATCGTTGCCTCCCTGGATACGGAGAACTGAATGACAACTTGGATTAGAAGCACACAGCCTTGCCCTGAGGACCTGCAGTTGATGACTAAACCACCAATTCTGCTATTGAGATCTCCTACTTTGACATCCCTCGTGGGCAGAACGTGGGATATTTTCTAAGCATCAATTGTGGAACCACTTCCCTATCCGGTCCTGCACGGGGTAGGCAATTAGCTCGTCCCTCTTGGGCAGGAAAGGAGGTTATTTAAAACTGACACGCGAGCTCAGGCTGCTGACCTAGTTAGAGCTCTCCAGTGCAGGGCAAATTAGCTCAGCATAAAGCAATATGGGACAGGAATGATCAGCATGAACACTGCGACTTCGATCTCGGTGACGGCAAGGGCAGCCTTTCACTTGGCACCAATCTTATGACCTTATTCCCAGCACACTCCAATGCCCCTTGGTTTTTTTAAATGCTCTTTGGCTTTCGGTCTCCTCCTCATTTGCTTCTGAGGTGGGAAGGTGTAACCAAACCCAACATTTTCAGAGAGGTGAGCATTGATCACTGAACTTTTTTCAAGCAAAGGTTAGCTGCAGAAGATCACAGAACCACATTATCCTTTCTTTGGCATGCCCACATTGCCAGGATAGCAGAATCAGAGGAAAGTACCAGTTCATGCAGAGTAATGTTGCCAAAGAGAGCCCTGGGGGCATTGCCGCTCCTTTGGACAGTGAGCAACACAGACCAGGAAACCCATTCCCTCCACTCTTCTGTGTTCACAAAATACTGAGGGCACTTCAGCCTCAGCCTGCAGAGAAGAGTGAGTATTGGTATTTTAACACATTGAACAAGACTCCTCACAGAGCTGTGCAGTGAAAAAACCCCAAACCACCAAACAAAGAGGCAGTAGATAAACTGCAATAAGGACAATTCAACTAGTTAAGAAAATATCTTACAGTTCTCAACAACAAAGGTGGTAAGATGTTGAGAGGGGCAATCAAACCTTGACAGCGCAATCTCTATCCTGGAAGTGTTCAAAGCTTTCCCCAACAAGGCTCTGAGCAACCAGGTCTAACTGAGCAACTTCTAACTTTAGTGGGGTTGGACCAGAGACCTTCAAATGCCCCTTCTGATCTAAACTGCCTTTACTGACTTACTGGTCTAGGCTGTAATCTGGGGTTGTTTTGCAGACAGGAGAGAGCAGGTGAACAGGAGAGAGATGTAAGATCCCCCAGGCAAGAACAAGCTTGGCAAATAGCCTGGTTTGACATTGTCTTAGCCCCACAAGAGACAGGCATGGTGCTTTACAAGGGTTCTTCATCCATGGAGAGCCAAAATACATAGAGAGAAAATTCACAGTAAGGTCCTCCTAGGGAACACAAGGATGAAGGATTTAGCAGGCACAAACCTTGCCCTGGTATTACCAAGAAGATGGTGGTGATGAACAATTCATTCATTAGGTCTTCTCTGGGTCAGAGATTCAGAGTTAAAACAAACACAAGATAAGTCTGAAATCACTTTATTGGAAAGTTTTTATACAAGAATAGTCAGTCAGAAAAATGATTCAAGTGTGACAGAGTAACATCACAGACAAGCCCTTCCCACATCTCAGCTTCAGGCCAATTCATTTACAGATGTCTCATTCCACTTCGCTTTTCAGAGACTTGTGGTGTCAGTGAGTTTCAGTGCAGCACAGGAAGCAGAGTCTGTTTTTTCATCAAATTAAATGAACAATGACTGCAGTTTTTCCTGTGAAATCTATGAAAACCCCTGTAGGTCTGTTGAGAATGCTGCTTACTATATAGGGTATCATTGCCATCCACCCCAGCTCATTCAGAACAGACTGAAAGACCGTAACAAAATATTCTGTGAATAAAAATCTTTTAGAAAAACAGTATAAAAAGTTGAGATACATATCTATATCTATAGCATAAAGCTACCAAAAAGTGACTGTGCCATTTTCCCTCTTATACAAATAATATATTTTTTAAAAAAAAAAACATAATACATTTGTAATTCACCCAGTATATAACATATTGCACCTTTCCAGAATACTCTATGCAGCAGAAGCCCCATACAGTATGTGGACAGTTCCAAGACAGACTTGCAGCTCCCCTTTAGTTCTGCTTGTCTCTACAGCAGCTGCCAAGAGTTTGGCTATCACAGGTTTAGGATTCAGAAAGCAGGAAGCTACAAGATAGCAAACCAAGTATTTGCAACTCAGTACCATTTCTTCGTAGGAAGGAGAAACACCCATTACAGGAATCTCTTGATTTTTTTTTTTTTTTTAATCATATATTACTTGTTGCTGGTGTCAGTGATTCAATACAATTTTGAATGTTTGTATGTCAGTTGTCACTTGCAGAGTACCCCTCCATGTGCCAAAGAGGTACCTGCAGCACCTGGCAGTGATTTCTGGCCTAACAAGAACGTACAGCCAAACCACAAGAGTAAATAAAACCAGGTCAGTTTACTCTGTTTCATGACAAAACACCATAAGACACCAACAGACACAGTGTTGTGGGCCTGCTATCTGAAAATAATGAACATTGATTCCTCAATCCAATTTTCAGTCACCTGGAGGGTTTTAGACAGAAGAGCAATTCCTGTCTTGCCCCTTGCTCTTCTAGGCACAAGCTTCAGTCCCAGTAACCGAGCACAGCTGTGCAGAAAAGGAGCTGAATTCTCAGGAATTGAAGGTAATGCTGTGTGTGGAACCCCCCCTTCATTTGGTCACTCAATCTTCTCAAATAACTTGGCAAGAACTTACTAACTCTCCAAATATCCTTGAAGAGTACCAGGAACGGCCTTTAGATTTGAGGATGTACAAATCAGATGATCTGCTGCTCCACGGCAAGATCACTAACCCATCCAGGTACAGGCAGTACAGGGATGGGGCTTTTTGTTAGGGGGGATTTTTGTTGGCTTTCTTTGCCAGGGAGCTGGCAGCAGCCAGAGCCCCTCCCTGCACAAAGCGAACAAAGTTATCTCCTGCTAGAGGTCCCAGAGCATAGAGCCCTTTCTCCTGAGTGCACTCATAGGTGAATGGATCAACATCTATGGGATTCCTCTTTGAATTGACTGGCTGGTCACTGTCTATTGCCAAGTCAATGCCATTATTTGGCAGGAAGGAGAGGTTGGGGTTTGAGCCAGTTAGAACAAGAGCCATGGAAATTTTATAAGCCTTCTGACAGCCATTCTTGTCTTGCAAGATGCATTTCTTGTCCTTGCCAAAGGAGAGCACGTGGTGTTCAGGGAGGCTGATGTAGCACTCATAGGGCCCAGCACAGGCAGCTGTCTGTTCTTTCATCATCTGATGGACTTTGTGGTATTCAGGGTACATCATTTTGGGGAGCTGATTAAAAATAAGGCCTGGATCAGTGACTCGTCTCCGAAAAGCATGGATTACTGGAATATTGCAATGGTGAGCAAAGAGAATCGCATCAGCAGCTGTCAGACCAGCACCTACAATCAAGACTGGGTCTGACATGATGCCAACACTGTTGTTCTTCACTGCTTCCTCTAGGGCAGACAGCTGGTGGTGGACATAGGAAAGGTTTTCTCCCTTGACTCCGAGCCAGGTAGGATTGTCATATGTTCCTGTAGCCAAAACCACATTCTCTGCGTAGATGGTGAAGGGCTCTTTATCACCTTCCACAGTTTTGAAAAATCCATCCACCTGAAAGATCTCTGTGCTTTTCTCATTAGAGTTCCAGAGTGAGTCACTATCCTCCTGCAGATCTTTCTGGGTGTGGTTGGAGATGCTCTCTGCACTCACTTTCCTCACAGAGGTCACAACGGTGCCCCATCTGAAATTCTTCTGCAGGCCTTTCTTCATCACATAGTGTTGGTAATATTGAGCAATGTCCTCTGCTGTGGCTCTATTGTTTCTGAGGCCTCTGTAATAAAGTACAAACAAAGGTCAAGCAGCAGTTAAGTAAGAGACTGGAATTTGTCCCCCCTTGCACTGAATGTGTCCTAGAGCCATCTATTTTGGCACTACCAGAGAAGACAGATCTAGTTTCCCTGGCTTCAGCAAAGTTATTCCTGGCATTTAGAGCCAACAGTCATGTCCAGAAGCTGTTGGACAGAGGCAGCTTTCTCTAGCACTAATCCCAACCCCAGGAACATGGTTGGTTATTTAAGCCTTACTCTAATATCTTGCTTCCATTCAATTTTTAACTCCTGGAATTCTTATGACCAATTGTGACACGTGTCAAGGGAAGCAGCACCTCAGAGAATGCACGGTAGCTGAGCTGCTGATGTTTGTCATCAGGGGCAGCAGCAGTAGAAGCCAGGGGACCATGCTGTCAGGCTTTGCTCAGAACCCATGGTCACGGATTTCTCTCCCCCATGGGTGTGGAGAAGGACACATTCCAAGCAGCACTGTATGTAACATTATCTGAATCACTCAGTGTAGAATAGAATGGTTTTGGGGGTGTAGGAGGGTGACCTTTCTCTCACTAAAATCATCCATAACAGATGGGTAGCTACATTCAAGAAGTCCATTCCAGGTTCTCTACAAATCTCCAGATGTTTGCAAACACATGGATATCTCACCTTCTCTTCTGCTTTAACCATTCTTTGAAAGGGAGATCTGGGAGTCCCATCCATTCCCCTTTGCTCAGGGTAACCATAGAGCCCTCTATAGACTGGAACAAGAAGCAGAGAAAAATTACTTTAATTTTTTAAATGTAAAAAGTGAAAGGCAACTTTTCTGTGTTTCAGTACGGCACAGATGATAAAATTGGTAATTTCCTCCAATCTGCAGTCATGGATGAAACCATCCATGGATGAAACCATCCAAGAGAACAAGAGATGGGGAATAGAAAGGCCTCTCATGCTTGTTTTCCTTTTAAACTTGCACTTGTCTATATATCTATAAAATGTAACATGACTGACTGGCATTTTAGGGGAGCTTTTCTCTCTCCAGTCCACACATTTGGGTGTTACACAGCACACAGACCCCAGCTGGCTCCAATTCACTTACGTGCCAGGCACCTCCAGGAGGATTTCTGCCAAGGACCAGGTGGGGGATGGCTCTGTCAGGCTCATGCCACCAAGTGAGCACAGATTCTGCTGTCCCACCGAGATCTGTGTCTGGACGCTGCAGAGTGTCAAACAGAAGAGCCACAGGGCTGTGGGATCGTCCCTCCAAGCCTTCAGACAGATACTCCAAATCCTAGAGAGAGAAAGACCAGATGCTCAAAGTGCATGTACTGGCAGGCAGCAGACTGCTTGTAACTCCAGCATCTCCAGCATCTCTGATCCGTGGGTTTGGTGTGTTTGGGCAGCTCATTTACTGGCACACAGACCTGCTCTTGCCCAAGGGCCGCCTCGAGGATCTTAGCAGCAATGCTGGCATTTCATACAAGGGACATCTGGACTACAAAGCAAAATTTGCTTAAGGCTCATTCTGTCTGTGTACCTTGAAAACCCAAACCAGGTAATCACCTATGGAACACCCCCAGGATGCTTTACTGGGATGTCATATTGTTTATCTTTACACGAACCTGGTCCAAAACAGAGACTTCTGGTGCCTCTTCCAGTTTCCTCTGAAGAATAGGATGAGGATGAAGAGAGTGTCTTTTGAAGTAAGGAGTGTAACCTGACAGCAAATATGAGAGACAAATTCCTGAAGGTCCATTCCCTGAAAAAGAAAATGGAGGAGAATTTGTACTTCTGGAGATAGAGCAGTTCTTTGAGAAGTGTTTCTAATATGCAGACCAATTCAAAAGATATGACACTGCTATGGATACAGGTGATTTCCTGTTCCAGCATAGATCTATTGGATGGAGTTGGGGAAGTCATTTTACCCTTTCCATTTTACCCTACCCATTTTACCCTATCCACTTTACCCTCACCTGCTCCTATTTGCATTGCAAGATCCTTAGAACTTGCTGAAAAAGACACAGGGTTAAATGAGGCAGAGGCTGCCCTCACCTGAAGCTTGAAGCCTCCAGCATGGTGATGACTGGAGTTATTTCTCTAAAATTAGAGGTTCAGAAGCTGATCACGTACTGACCAGGAGCCTCAGCTCTCCTGGAAGCACATTTCACCCCAGTGCAGAGTAGCACACAGTGCACAGGATACAAGACCCAGAGAAGAGAGTGACTATTGAAGTGGAGGGGAACCAGTCCTTCCCAATGAGAAGTTTCATCTTTTAAGGGATATTTGGCAATAGCCTCTTTGACTAAAGGGTCTTGAGGACACTTTCAAATGGACACCAGCCCTACTGTGGTACTGCAGTGCGCTAAGGAAAAAGTCTCTCTGCCATGAAAAGATAAGCCCCCAGAATACAGCACTTTGAACAGGTTGCTGGATGGCTGAACTCCTTTGCTGAACACTCAACCAGTGGAAAAACTACATTATGTCACTCCATATCCCAGTGAGACCAGCCTGTGGGAAGTTTTCAGATGGACGTTCTCCAGCATGTTTAATATTTTACAGTCTGTAAAATTGTCAGCCTCTCTGGCTGCCCAGGCTTTGCTGCTGTGTGACCAGCAACCATGACAGTGCAGTGACAAAGAGGGAGGAGAACTCAAGTGACAGCAGCTTGTTCACACAGTGCCAATGCTGCAAGGCTGACTGGAGCAAGGGCTGATCCTTGAGGATTCCAGAAAGAGGGAGGTCAGGGCTGTAAAGCCAACAGTGAGCTGTGTGAAGGGCAGTACATGTCACAGCTGAGGACAAAGGCTGTGCTGAGCACGGACCAACAGCTGCAAGTCAGTGTTTGGAATATTCCACTTGCAGGAAAATTAGCCAAAACCAACAGCAACAAACACTAAAATCAAACTAAACCGCAGCTAGAGTAAAATGTAACAAATTTCAGGTTACTACTTTGCTTTAGGAAGTACGAGGAGGTACCTAAGCCAGACTTCACCACCTGAGTCCACAACACTCAGCAATTACACACAGAGGATTTATTCTGAACCACGTCTAAGTTTGACAAGAACATCTGGGGCTCAAGCTATTTTACAACGCAACTACTTCCATGAGGCTGCCAGCACAGCTGAGGGAGCACACAGCCTTCCTGGAGCAGGGCCTGGGGAAGTGGCTGGAACCTTCAGGCAGTGAAACAGCTGGGCTGCTTCAGCCCAACAGCCTCCTCAGAGTGCATCTTGACACTGCCTCTTCTGAGGCTTTAGTGGCATCTCCACCCTGGGTCTCTGTACAGGTGCTCTAGGGAGGTACCAAAGTATCCTCCTCCCCACCTAGAGACTTGTACATCTGAGCAGCACAAAGTCATTCTCAGACAAGAGCTTGCTGGTAGTAATATCCTTGTCAAACTCGCTGTTAGCAAGGATTAGGGGTGATTTATGCAGTGCTCTGACTTTGGAGCAGCTCCCTCGGGTGCTTTGAATCGGATGCCAGATAAGGAGGGAAGCCAGCTCTGCAAGGCATGAAACACATGCTCAGATGAACAAGGTCCAACACCTGCACAGCTCATGATGGGTCAGAGGGGAAGGCACTGACGTCATTTCTTTGCTCCAAGAATCACCTCTCACTGCAAAGCTCCCCCTTTGGAAGACAGGCAAGACAGTTACTATATAACCTGTTTGTGGGTTTGTTTTTTTTTTTTTTTAAACTGGTAGAAAACTGCATTTTATGAGTCTATTAAATCTGTACAAAATCAGTGTAGCTCACTCATGTTTTAAAAGAAATCTGTGAAAAATTTCAAGAAACCTTAACAGCATCCGGAGTACTTTCTAAACAGACATAATGGTGAAAAAACTCACACAAACCTACCTTCAACTCAAGCACTACAGATAATCACAGCAAGCTGATTAACTATCAGTACTGAAAGGGTTTCAAATCTTTCTAAATATCCAACAGACAAAAAGCAGGCTCAGATGAACTGATGCTCAAAAGGTTACCAATTTTACCACTAAAGATAGGTATGCATTTTAATCTGTAAAATATCTTGTTCCTTACTTCTCATGACTCTTAAAGGTCCCTCTCTTAGTACTATAGGAAGTTTGGCTGTCTGGGAAAGGATGCAGAAACAGTAGTCAGGCATTTCTGGTTTAAGTGAGAACATGTGGAACTGGAACAGAAGTTAAAGATACCAAATCCAAAGCAACAGCAGCATGAGAGAACAGCAGTGCTGGCAGGAGGAGGCTTACCTATGATCACAACAGGCAGTGCCTTGAGCCCACTCTTATTTGAGGGTCTGGTCACTAATGGATACATCTTCCCATCTGGAAGCATTTATGCTCTGGAATCTACCTGCTGAAACAAATATATTTTGAATTATTCGCATTTTTTTTGACAAAAAACCACAAGCAAAGAAACAAGAAAAACCCCACAAGATTTTCTCCAGCCCACAAACTCAGGCTCATGTAAAGTATCACCCTTGCATTGCAGACTGTCCCATTACCCTTCCACACACAGGACAGACCTCCTTATCTTTTTCTCCTCCTGACCCCAAAATCAAAGGATAATTCTCTGATTATGCACCACAGAAGGGAGAGACAACAGTTATCTTTCTTTTTCAGACATGAATTCCAGTTACTCCTGGACAGCTGACAGTTTTAGTAACCCTCTGACTACATTAAATGAGGTGTTGCAACTTGATAATAAAAACGTAACTTCTGGCCATACTCTGTAGAAAATTGTATAATTATCACAAACACTTTTTAAAGTAACTTGTGCATTTACTGATAAGTAAAGTAAACCTGACTCAAGACTTCTGCCCAAATTGGAAATTTTCAAATAGGAATCATTCTATCACTATAGGGTTTTTTGAGAAGTGCTGGTTTAGTTTGGAACCTTCTTTCTTATTTTTCCAGAAAATGGAGAGTTCTAGGTCTGAACAAGTAAATAACAAAACATGAACAAAATATGCATCATAATTATCTTGGAGACTAAGGTATCACTAGAGTGGAATCTACAAAACTAATCTAATCGTTATGAAGACATCCAATGAACAGTGAATGTTTTTGCCATTCCTGCAGGAATCCTATCACCTCAAACAACTTCTTCAGTTTGCCATGGAATTCATCTCTACTGTCACTAACCTAGAGAAGTTATTTTTACCACAACAAACATGAGATTTCTGAAATCCAGCATAAGCTTTTACGTTATTCTACAAAAAACACTCTCTTTTATAATAACCTTATCCTCATTTTGGAAAGCTAAGCAAAAATCCACCGAATGCCCATATTTGTCCTGTAGGGCATGCTCTCCACACCCTTTCCAAGTGCAGAAAGATCTTTAGCAAGTGCAGTACACCCTTCCATAAGGCCTGGCACATCACTTGCCTGCCTTTGACACAGGTATTGCAGTAAATGTCTTCCTACAAATGCAATGCCCCTCTTTAAGCCTGACATTTACGTCACAGCAGCTCCAGCAAAGCGTAGGACCCTGGTGACTGAATGGGCAGCCAAGAAACCACCAGTGAGATTACAATTCGCAAATTCCAGGCTCCAGCAGGAGTTTTATGAGTGCATTTGCTTGCAAGGATGTGGCAGTTCTCACACACACCAGTGTGCTGCCGTGGCTGGGCTCAGCAGCTCTAGCCCAAGAGCACTGGGTTCATCACAGAAGGCTTACCAGATGAATTCTAAACTAGCAGCCTTGTCCAGATTTTTGGATCACCGTTTAGAAACACTTCCTGGTTGCCTGTTACCACTTAACTAGACATTAGTCTAACACTCTCATGCATTTTGCCTGACAGAGCACGAACCACTTAAAAGACATTATAGTTGTGCTTTCCAATTTAAGCAATTTGAAGCATTTAGCTTTGAAGAGAGCTGGATCTCAAAGAAACTTATGTTCTCAATTTAATTGAGACTCAAAGGTAGTTGCATTCACTACAGAAGATGAACTCCCCTTAAGGCATTCCCACAGCCCTGGAAGATGTGGGAGCACAGCCCAGCCACCCAAGGATCTCCCTAGCCTTTCGGGTAGGTTCTGCCACATTAACCAAAACCTGCACCACCTTCAGCAGACTGTGGTGTAAGTTTACCCCCAAATAACTCCTTCCCGCAAAGCTCCAGAGCTGCAATTGGTAAAATTCAGCTCTAGGACCTGTGACTGCCAGAGACACCAAAGGAGCAGGACACTGGTGTGACCAGTCAGGCATTCCCCTCAAAACAATAAACTACAAGTATCTAGCTGAGATTAGCAGAAGTTTCTTCTCCATGATAACAAATAACTCCCTCTCCATGATTGTACTACACAAGAAGAGAAGTTCTTATTCATTTTTCCTAACACAAAGTACACATCTTTATTCTGTGAAACTACTGGGAGCCTGGAAGAGGAAAGCAAGATCTCTGGAAGCAATCTTCCAGGTTTCTGCTCCACAGCTCCCTGCAGCAGCATGCATGGGAAAACTGCACACACTCTGTAGGCAGTGGTAACCAGCAACATCCGTGGGATATTCTGACTGCTGAACCGACCCAGCAGAGCACATGGCAGCAGTTGCAGGGCAGCACATCAGTAAGGAGCTGCAAGCCCGTTTGTAAGGCGTGAGCACAAAGTGGTGCTGCTGTACGCCAGCATTTTTCTGGGGAGCCCGAAGGGGACAAAAAAAGGCACAAGGCAGGAGAAGACAGCCTGGCAGTCCTGTTTGCTTTAGAGGAAGGTTGCCTTGGCTCCTGGCCATTGCACTGTGCCACCCTTCTCCACCCTGATAAAGCACAGAGCCAGCGGCTGCTGGCTCACTGATAACTCCCTCCTCCTTTCACCCTCCCCCTCCATTCTCTACCTCTTGACACATCAAAGAGGAGAATTTTCTGGAATTAAACCAAACCTTAATAGCTAGAGGAGCACAATTGTTAGTCTGATGAAATTACTGGATTTGTGCACATAAGTGACCATTTTTAACCAAGGATTTATTCATTGCCTGGTTTCACAAAACCCCTGATGACCTTTTAGTGCTACACACTTTGTTCTCCGAAGGTTCGACACTAACAATACTATCAACACGAGATTAACCATCCTAACATCTCTCTACAGGTGGAAGAAGTCTCTTTCACATCCTATAGCTGCCGTCTCCATAATTCATAGTTACGAATTCCTCTTTTTAAGTAGAAAGTGAATCAGATGCTAAACCTGTTTATAGCTGTTTCCATCCTGTAGGGTAAAGGTTTGACTTTTTGAGGTAAAACTGAGCTCAGAGCATCTCAGGCATTTTAGTTTCAGGCCAAATATTCATTTTTCCTGCCATTAGACATTAATTAAAAAAAAAAAAAAAAATTTTTCCAGTCTTTGACTCCTATACCTCAAAACCTAGGCAGCTAATACAGTGTAGCAGAGGAAAACCTATTCTGCAGAGGCTGTTGGAAAGCAACAGGACACCGAAGTTAATTGTAAATCTATACTGAATGAGTTAGCACCAGGAAAAAGCCTGAGATAGCAAGAAACTTAAAACTGCTCTTCTCACCCTCCTTTTATGTAGTGTAGGCTGCTGGGCACTCACACTTAGTCAGCTTAGTGACACTGAGTTTGGCTCCTGCTTTGAGCTTCCTGCTTTAAATGGATGTCCCTTTCCTTCTCTTCATTTGGGAGAATGCAGCAAGTTTCACAACTTGGCTTCTTGCTGCTTCCAAAGCATTCCAGTGCCTGTGTGATGTTACATAATTGTTTCTGGCTGAAAAGCACCCAGCTCTTTCTGGGCCAAACTCTGCATACCTTCCTGACACAGCCTCGTGTCTAGGGGGACTGTAACTCACAAACTCGGTCAGTGTGGCTCTTACTAGTTCCAGGCTGCAAGGCTGAAACAGGTTTTAGGTAAGCAAAGGAAAAAGCAAAGATAAATTGAGCAAGACAAGGACACTCTGTGATCCTTGGAGAAATGAAAAGCCAGGTTAAATCAGCCATATGCAGATAGCTCTCCCTGTAAGAGCCATGAGATTTTGTTAAATCGAGAATCACCAAGTGTGGCCTGAACAGCACATGGGGACAGTTCAAGAGAGCAGTGCAGTTGGGGTATAAACACTGGGGGGGATTAAAAGAGGTACCACAACACTCAGTTTTAAAGAACAATTCTAATACAGCTGCAGCAAGTTTTCTTCTTGAGCTTAATTTCCTCATCAGCTCACTTGTTTCACCAGTTTAATATTTACTCAATTAATACTTTTAAAAAACTCATAAAAACAGAGATCTTGCCAGCTTTTACATTTTATACTTCCCTGCAAGTTTCAGAAGTTGCTCTCTCATTGTATCATCACTCTTACATGTCAGGCCAGTTACCCCCCAAACACAGTTGAACTTTGTGGAAGAAATTCAACTTTGTGGTATTTAATAACACCTTTCTAAAAACACCCCTGTGATACTCAGAAACTGATGTTAGGGTACACCAGACAGAGCTCTCTGTACTTATTTGGAGCTTTCTTACCTTTAGCAGCAGGTCTGAGGAGAGGTGGGATCTTTATGAAAGGGATTGTACAGTCAGGAGAGCCAACCAAACTACAAGCCTGGAATCCTCTCTCTGCTCTAAGACAGCTGTTTAAATATAGTCGGCAACCAGCAGCAAGAGAGGAGAGGAGGAGCCAAAATGACTGGAGGTGGAGCGAGGAAAACAGTAATAAGCATGAGTCAGCGGGAATTTTTCCCTTCCCAGCTCCTGAATGAATGATGTAGAGATGTAGTAATGTTCAGCTGACTATGTGACTACAGCAAAAGCAGGCTTACAGGACCCATGCCTGCCAGGAGTCCTGCACTTAGCAAATATTTCCATTTTTAACCCTCAGGACATCACAGATATATACCACTATATATCTGAAAATATTTCTTTCAGTTTGGATTTCTTTTTCTTCAGTGAGATAAAGTGTTATAAGCCTTTTGCACAGTAGCAGCAAAATGAGTCAAACTGCTTCCATAAAACTTAGAACCCACCAGGGGTTTCATCCAAGGTGTCTTATGCAATTCAGGGAATAATCGATCTGGCTTGCTATTTTAAAGTGCCCTTCACAAATTAAATACCTTTATGCCAAAGTGCTCAGTTCAAGTAGTAAATGCAGCACATGTTTATCTCAGAGGCCATCTGTTTGGAAACCACAATTTCCAGGAAATCAGGACTGCTGATAAGCAATTAAGATGCATACTTTTATTCATGTGATCGAAGAGATAAAAGCAGTTCATGAGAAGGATTTCTCTACTCTCATGACCCCCATCAGAGCAGAATACTTAATATAACACTCTATTTTAATTCCAGCAGAATAAGTGGTTTTAATAAACGTGAAGCCATTGTTTCACTCAAAGTTTAGTTACCAGTCAATCCTCTGAAAAATCTGACTCAGTAAATGCTGTCAGACTGAAGGGGGTTGCGAGGGGAGAGGGGTAAGGACTCTTTCAAGTTTCCTGGGCCTTTATCCAAAGTAGCATTTGCACAGAGCTCTTAAATAACTCATACTGATTTTTTGACAGCAAAGGCTTTTATATGCATTATTCAGATATTTATTGGCATGTAACCAATATGTCCATGTCAGTCATGGAAAAATTAAGCTTTCAGAGAAAATAAGGCATTTGTTTGCTTAAGTGATTTAACACTGGCCTGTTACTTGGTTTTTCAAATCTGTCTTCAATATATTGCAGTGTTGCGTGTCAAACATTGTAGAACAAAGATGTTCAAGTCCGTACTTGCTGGTACCATGGATACCATACAAAACCATATATGATGCTTTGGCTGGCTTTGTAATAAGGAAAATAAAAAATATTTCTTATGTGTGTAAATCTGCAGAAATAAAGTTGCCCTCTATGTAAAAAATAGCAGATCCTGTCCATTTCCTACTGGAATTTATAAAACTAGAATCTCTATTGGCTTTGCAAGTAAAACCAGGATGTCCTTCCAAACCCACAAGTTCGATCATCGTTTTGTGCACAGTACAATTCTTTACAGGAAAACGTTCATGTACAACAACCCACTGTCCTTTATTTGCTTGTACAATAAGGCCACTGAATATAGAAATTTGGAGGCTTCTTTTTTTATTGATGTCCCAAGAAATATATCACACAGAATAGACATATATCAAAGTAACTGTTTCTTTGTGTACCTTGACCACAAACAAATGACTCAGCCCAACACTTTGGATAAACTTTCCAGAAGAAGTAGTAATTGAGCAATCTATAGTTGGCCTTGCAGCCAGCCCTTGACCTACAAACTCATGCAATTCACTTCTATTTTTTTCCCTGAACTGACAAAGCCATTTTGTTGGTGAACAGATTTAAGGACAAAGCCATAACACTCTACTGGGGAATACTTTGCACCTGAACCAACCCCCATTTCCTTAGAAAGAAATTTCCCTGTTACTTATCGACTTTTCACCTCAGGTTATGTAAGCTCTACCTGCCCATCTCCTGCTCATGAAACTTGTCAGATAGCTCTGATTCTGCTGACTCCTAATTTGGGAGAGCTTAAGCTCTGGTGTCAGAATTCATTGCTGCTGACAGCTCATTGCAGAACCTTTCCTACAGCACCTCTCCAGCATCCACCCTTCCCTCTAGCCAGCCTTAAGGTGTACCAGACTCTATGCTAAATTATCCTGACAAACTTCATTGTTTCACTCATTAGAACTTCATGTTCTGCTGGATTTTCATAATGAGAGGAACACTCCCAGTGTGATCCTCCATGAGCCACAGTAGTGCTTTGATGCTTTGGTGTTCCTCTCAATTATGATGAAACAGAAATCTAAAATTCTGCATGTCTTCTGCCTAAGAGCCTATTAAGTGTTCCATTCACTCACTCACACACAGAATGCACATCATTTAATCTAAGACAGAATACAAAATCAAATGTTGGAAAATGATCAAGTATTTTGGTTCCATATGGTCTCTGTGCAGAACCTAAAACCAAGCTTCACTTTGCTGCTGCCTAGAGCATCTTCACCTTTATCACCCAGAAAAGCTCTTACACTTAGAGCTATATGTCTGCTTATGTACCAAAACTAGGACCCATATATGTAATGGTAATAGAGGGTTTGACATCAATACCGTGGCAGTTTACCTGGTTTCTTTTGGCTCCAACTAAGAAAACCAACATTTTTCACCAACACCGGAGCCCAGGCCACACCTGCAAGAGGTTCCTTGTAAATGTTGTGGCACCCCCCAGTCAGAAGCAGCAAGTTATGGCCATAGCACCTCTGGAAGCAGTTGAGTGTCTGAGATATGTGACCTGCTCTGCTAAATGACAGAGGTAAAAAAGCCTGACAGAAAAAGCAGCTTAGGCAACTCTGAAAGTATGAGACCCATTTCTGCTCTCGGTTAAACTTGTGACTTCCTACATGTGTTTGCGCTTTCACATGGCTTCCTCTAAAGAAAGATTTGGCCCAAACCACATGTCCCAACTTTCCCATGTCCCTGCCAAGGCCATATCTGTTCTGTGTTCATACCTCTTTTTGCACTGTTTAGGCAGCTGGGTCCAAGGGAAGAGAAGTAAAGGTTCACTGCACTCTTTTGTTGTTCACAAGAATATTGACCTCTCAGTCACATAAATGATTGAAACAGTTTTGTCTTAGTAACTTGCAAAATTGTTTCAGGAGAGTAAAAAGAAAAACCTTACATTGTGCTGGAACTATTTTAAGATGGTGATTTTTGCTTTTCCCTGCTTTCAGTTCATCACCTTGAAATCATTTCCCGACCGTTCCAAGAGGGGCGTCTTCCTAAAACAATGAGATGAAACCAAAGATTTTCACCACCCTTCACTGGCCAGGGACGTCAGCCACTTCCACTGCTTTGTTTTAAAAACAGCTGTTAAGAAATAAACTTGGGGAGGTGACAATCAATCCCACTACCCACGAGGGCTATGGAGCTCTACTGTCTGCATTCACAGCCTTGGCTGCCCTGCAGCAAGGACCTGTGCACAGCACATGGTTTGTACTCTAATGCCCAGTGCCAGTGCCTCCCTGGGACATTCCACACCTCCTCTCTGTCCAGGCTTACAGAGCAATAACAGAGAGCATTGGCAGTGGCCAAGAGAGGTGTCCCTATAAGCACACCCTGGAAGAGACATTCCCAGTACAATACTGGGAGGCAACAGTGGATATATTTCATGAATAGTTTACATGTGAAGTATCCGTGTAGAGAAGTAGTAGAGTGCCAAGTGGCAGTGCAGGCATTTCCTTAGAAAACGGGCCAGGATCACCATTTCCCTCCTCAGATGGCTGGATTATATCCAAATCGAGGGTGCTTTCTACTTCCTAGCACACATGCTTCCTTTCAAAAACTAGTAGGATGCAAAGAAGTGCAGCCCTTAGGCTCCAGGGACTACTGACACGCATATTTCCCAGGACTGGATCTTTGCAGATTCTTCGTTCCCCAAACGCCACGTGCAGAGGAAAGCTCAGCTCATGAGCTCTGCTCTCAGACCTTCATCAAGAGCTCAACATTGATGTTTTGGGGAAAAAGTAAACACTGGAACTTTCATATCAAAAAAACAGCAGCCATGACCCAGTCAAAGATTAAACTACACATGAAACTGGTTGGGAATTTTCCTCTTATCTAAATGTCAATATATTCAAAATATTTACATGAGTTCTGGAGAGCTGCATCATTTGAAGATAGAGCCTTTAGCTTCTACAGTCTTACAGTCATTGTTTAGTTATGTTCTTTTAGTCTACATGGGCATTTAGCAACTGATTAATTTAATAAACTACTGTAGAATACTATGGTGTGTGCATATGTTCCAAAGCACAAAATATCCTACAAAAGTTAATGTTCATCGTTTCTTGAGTGGAATAACTAACAGAGAAGAAAACTGGAAGTAGTAGGTACATCTGAACTGTGAGCACTGAGTATCTTTCCTGTACATACTTTCCCTTAGGGCAAAACTGTAGTTTCCAAATACAAGTAAGTAATTCAAAGATGGAAAAGGAGCATGTGATGTTGTGAGCTCGTTTAACTCAGTAAGACAAACTTTCATAAACAGGGCTGCAGCAAGCCTTTGGAGTTTCTTGGATTCATTTCTTTGCCACAGCTTGAGCCATTTTGCAACTCTTTAAACCAACTTTAGTTTTTTCTACTTTACCAAGAATCACTTAATCAAGATAAAGGATTTGAAAGGCTTTGAAACATGTACAACTAAGGGCATCCAGAGCTACCCATCCAGCATGTTCAATTTTGTCAGCAAAAAATAAGATTTTCTGCAGCAGAACACAATAGGTTTTAGCTGTGGAGGTTTAGAAAAGGACTAGACTAGAGTTATCCTGTGGCTTCCTACCCTCAGGGTTTATTTTCATCTTCCTCTTAAGCACCTGATTCTGTCAGAGGTAACAGCTGCTTGGATCCAGGTTAGCCTATCTGTTATTTCCAAATTGCAATGTTTCCTTTCTGCCATAACTTTAAGAGTCTAAGTGATTTTTGCACACAAGTCCTTTCTTCCTAAGAGCCTTTCATGCATGCCATAAGGTCAATTGGAGTGATAGACCCCAATTTCCCTCTACAGTAGTTCCAACACCGACTGCCAAGAGTGAAATTTAAAGTCCCCTGGGATTATTCTAGATAAAGCTGGGTGAACCAGTATCTTCTACAAAGACAATCTTATCGCTTAGTCACAATATAACAGTAATGCGTTGAAGTGTAACAAAATTATTTCAGAGGTCAGGGTTTCTCACCTGTAATTGACAGATGTTTCTAGACTAGTTTAAGGTGGCTGGAACAAGAAATGAGCTGTTACTTCCTGTATGTAAACAGAATGTCCCATTTTGAAACACATGCATATATTCTGGGGTCATTTCTGTGTCTTAGGAACATAAAAAATATTCACTATGAGGTCTGAAAAGATTTTGCTCAGTGGATTTACAGGTAAGAAAGAAGCAGGATTTCTGCAGAAGAATAAAGCCATTCAGTAACAAATTCCCCAAAGCATTTGGTTTAGAAATACATTGCAATTTGTGTAATTCCACATTTAACTGACGGACACTAATTTTTGCATGTCAAAGCTTAAAGCTGAACATAGGTCAGTGAAACAAGTGCGCAGCGCTGTCATTATACATACTCAGCTTGTACCAGATTAAAATCCAATTTCCCCAAGATATTTTTCAAGTTGTACTTCTGTTTTTGGAGAAGTTTCACTAGAGGTATCTTCCTTGTTTCTCATCCCCAGCTACTCTACCAAAAATATTGCAATTTCTGTTTCAGGTGCATTTTTGCTTGAATTATTTTAGCTCATGTTCTGTTGTTACTGTTCTGCTGGGTTTTTGATTGGTTGGTTGGGGGTTTTTTTTGGTGACTTTTTTGTTGTTGGTTTTTTTGGTTTTTTTGGGGGGGGCTTTATTTTTTGTCTATCAAGCAGCTATTTCTAGAGTAGAGAGGAGAGACTCTCTATAGACCCTTGTCAATAATTATTTTATCAAGAGAAATAACTCATTTTTGATCCACTCATATTTTTTGGCAGCTGGCAGGCCAGCTGCAGTTTTGATTTTTTCCACAGGGAAGTCATCCCAAGCACAGATAAAAAGGAGGAGGTGTTTCTCGTTGCCTGGCCAATATTTGTCTTGATTGTGAAAACATTAAGTTTGAATCATCAAGCGAAAGCTCTGCCAAAGAGCCTGGGGATTGTAATCCCGAGTGACCCTTTACCTGAAGGCTGAAGCCACGCAGCAGCGCTGTGGCAGAGGAGTTCCTGACTGGCTCTGCTTATCGGAGACGTGCTCGGCAGGGCAGAATGATGTGGCACCAAGGTGACCGAAGCGTGGGCTATCTTTGGTATCCGTCCCTGGGAGCCCTGACCGGGACATTAGCTAAAGCTTTTTTCCCTCCTGCCACCCTGCAGGATAACATTCAGGGCTGTCAGCAATAACTGCGGCTCAGAGCTGCTCTGCCGTGTCACAGGGAGCTCTCGGCCTTGTCCGTGCTGCTGCAGCTCACCGCGCCTGGAGGAGTGCCTGAGCCGCCACAGCGGGTAACCAGAGCTCCCTGGCCCTGCTCTGCCTCTCAGGACACGCACAGCCCAGGCCAGGTGACCCCAAAGCTCCATCCAGCCTCGGGTCCCACCCTCGGCAGTGGCCATTGGCAGCCGCCCGCAGGGAGAGCAGGACAAGTGTGTGATGCTTGTCTTCTGTCTTCCCCTGCCTCCAGGTGTTTGCAGCTGACCCAACTGCCTGAAGTCTGAGGTTTGTTCTCTTGCTAATTCCTTCCATCTGTTTTCGTCTTGTTCCCGGTAGTTCCACACGTGGCCTCTAGTACTTGTAGTAAAGGGAGATCACACAACTGATCCCTCTCCACAGCATCATTTTTATACATTTTTATTATATTTCTCTCAGTTTTCTGACTTATTCCCAATACAGAAAATGTCCCACAACCTATATCAACCCATTTTACCTTCTCCAGATGCTCGTCTCTTATGCTGAGATGAGAAGAACAGCGTGTAATCCAGCAATCTAAGCACAGATGAACCACAGGTTTATGCATCAACCATCTGGTTTGGCCTTCATCCTTTCCTAGCACTTAACTTGCTTCAGTTAGCACTGAGCTGACAGCTCCACAGGGCTTTGTATCTTGACCTAAGATTCAAGTTCAGGCTTGTCCCTACTCTGACTGAGCTTCCTTGCCTGGACCTGTGCCAGAGCATGAGAAAACACATAGGAATTGTGCAAAAGTGTGAAGTAATAGGACAGTTGAGAAGCATTGCACAGATTTTTCTTCAACCAATACAGTCAGCCACTGCCTGATAAAAAGCAAAGTGGGAAGCCTTGGAGACTTTCTGGGTACTCCTTGTTCATAAAGAAACCTCAACAAAATAACTGAAGGGCACGAACGTAGGGAAAAACATGTTCTCACCTGGTACTTCAGGAGGGAGGTGGCCTTAGGTAAACACAGTAGAGGAGCTCAAAGAGCTCTTATTGCTCTCCATCCCCTGGCCTGATCTTGATCTGTTCTTATCCTTTCACCAGAATAAAGGATTCATAAGGTGCTTATGCAAAGTCTCTTGTAGGTTTGCCTCAGGAGTGGCTGCTATTCACACACATCTGAAAGAGATGAAGCACAGACACCACCAGTGAGTGTATGAACCCATCCCTCACCTGGAATGGATATAAAGCAGCACAAAGGTGATGCCCAGGACTCCGAAAAGACTCCCTATGCTTATTATACCTGGGAAACATAGACAAGACTCTTGGGGCTTTGCTGTCTTGGGAGAGCAAAGCTTCTGCCACCCACACTGCAGTGCTAACCCCTCTTGATGCTCTACCACTGAGGACCTGAGTATACCTGACACTTCATGCAACCCATCAGTTCAGCCTCTGAATAAAAATATCAACCATGAGGTCAATTATTGTGCTAGTCACTGGTCTCCAGAGAGAATGAGAAAAAAGTAACTTTAGAAAATAATTTTAGTTGCACTTATTTATAGAATTATGCCAGCTTACCATACATACCCCCATTTTTTTCTGAAATTTTACACCTTTGAATGTGTTATTAATACAAACTATTCCAATGGAACACAATTTTAGAAAATGTCTTGGGTTTGGTTTTTTTTATGTTTCCCATAAAGCCTCGTTAGAGGACTTTGAGTCCCACTCAGCTTTACACTGCTTTCATATTTTGCAAATGACGTGCATTCAGTGTAAAGCCTTGATGGCTTTCTCCTTGTTCTGACATTTGGGAAAGCGCAAACAAACTTGCCCAGCTGTCACCATACTGCTGTTAGTCTTGGAACACAATAAAAGCTGGAGTGTCATTACTGAGCTGCATCCTGAGAGCTCACTCAGCTTTCGCCTCAAATACACAAAAGTGTAGCAAAAAAGAAAAACACTCAATCAAATAACCAAGTGGCACACAAATGAACATGTAATAGCAAAAATCCTCTTACAAAACAGAAAGAGAATTAAGTAATAAAAGAGACAGCTCCAATCTTAGCAGGTTGTCAATCTGTCCTATCTGACTCACACCTAGGTGTGACTGGTTATCAAACAAATACTTTCAATCATTTAAAGATACAGAAACAGTTAAGAGGTTAAATGTCTGCTTACTATAACTGCCACAGCAGAGGCAAGAAATGAACCCATATCTCCTGGCCTGTGCTTCAGCCACAGGACAAAAAACTATCCGGATTTCTTGCTGTGCTACAGGCAACCGACCTGTGTCACACATTTCTGTGCCTGATCATAAATACTGAGCCCTTCATTAAAAAGCGCTAATCTTTCTAATTCAATAGACTAAGTGATTTATAGTGGCTCTTTACAAATAGTTATTTATCATACAGATTCATTTGTAGTTATAGCACATGATCCCCCAGGATTTAATTCACGGTTGCAAGCTCTCACTGGGTTCGTCTCGGGCCGAGACATCTGTGAGTCCCCTCGGCCCTGCAGCACCCTGGAACACACCCAAGCTCTGTTCAGGCATGTTCTGTAAATGGGCATCTCTCCTGCTGCTGTGGCTAAACCCTCCAGCATCACTAGGCTAGAGTGCACCTCCGAGCACTCTTGTTCTTGCCAAAACCCCCAACAAGCCCTGTGCCTTTACGGGCAGCCTGGGATAGAGAAATTCCTGCTTCCTTATATCTACATTGTTTCTCGGTTCCACATCTCTCCAAGATGTTGCAATTTCCTACAGAATTGCAGTTTCTACAGAAAAATTTCCAATATACAAGCATTTATTTCCTAGTATATATTTGAATAGCTAAAACAAGTAGTCTGTTTCAGGATATTTGCTGGACTTTGTGTTAAAACTCCTTGCATGCTGCATTTATTCTGGAGGCATGCTTGTCTCACAACTTCTGATCTTATCTTCAGCCTATACTGAGAAATTACTTCCATGAACTTTGGAAGGTCAGCTTGTTAAACATCTATCCACTCTCCCCTACTCTTTCTAATCATCTAGAAATAATAATTAACTTAATTTTCTGAGATGGGGATGACTACTTTACTACCCAGTTCGTGTTATGTGTTTCAGATGACTCATGAATGGCAACTATGCTGCCTCCAAGGGCTTTTCCCTACAAAAATTCCTCACTGAAACTCGCCATACTTTTTTTTTTTTTTTCTTGTTCCTTATTTCTTCATCCAAGAGGGAACATTCTTTTCTAAAACTTGCAAAAGATGGCTTCCTGCCATGGTACAGGTATAAGCTTGTCAAAAGTAACACAGCACAAAGCAGAGAGCTTGCATTTGGGATTCTGCTGGGAAATGAAACAACTGAGCCAGGCAAAACTCCCTGTCAAACCTTTCCTGCCTGACATCAACTCCGGATTTCTATAGATTCTGCCAAAGTCTTTGGAAATCATTTGCCCAATACCTCTTTGGGAATAATACTGGCATATCCACTGGTGCAGAACGGATATTCCAGCAACTTGCTGAAGGAGTGACTGGTGCATCACAAGATTGTGCCTGCACAGGAAGGCAGTTTCACCAGGCACAGATGGCAGAGGGAGAAAATACCCTGAGGGAAACAAACCCATCTCCCTGGTGCAATAACTCCTTGGAGGAAACTTGCTGGTTTCAGCGGCAACCAGCTTCCACCAGCAGACAGAGGTGCCACAGAGCACACCCTGTTCCACAGGACCCTGCTCACCACAGAGTCACTCTAAAACTGGGAAACACAGATCACGCTGTCTTGCATTTGAGTGACACCACCCCACATCTCCTGAGATGCTTTCCTGGCTACTGAGGAAATCACCTGCTGGGAGACCAACATGTCCCATCTCCCTCTAACTTGTACAAAACCTTGCTGGTTTATGTAACCTTACAAACATGAGGCTGTTTTGAAAGAACTCCAAAGCATACAAGAGGTGTCTGAGCAATACATGAAAACAAACCTGAATTTCAGCTTTATAGAGTTTCATTAAAACACTAGTATCAGGTATGACAAAGGAGCTCATTCTGGCTGAGTATCAGCGGTGGATGAAAGGGAATTTGTTAGCTGAGATATCATAAGACAGCTGTAAGAATTGCATACAGCCTTACCCAGTTAGTTCCTTACATTTGTCACAAAAACCAGGATCATTTTCTTATAGTTTTCATTCACCGTTGAGCAAGGCAGTCAGTCTTTAAGGGATAAAACATTACATTTTTTCAGCTTGTAAATACAGCTCATACATGTTAATTACTCACTTCAATCTCCTCATCTGAAACACTAACAAGAGGGAGGCTGTTGGTTGATAAAGATCACCAAAACCTTACTTTTGGAAAGTTTTTTCTTTTAAAAGGGGTCTGAGCCAAATCACGCCACACTAAACAGGAAGGCCTGTCAAAGCAAAGGTAAACATTCCAACTAGCTTCAAGGGCATTTGGATTAACCTTCCTGTATAATTGATATGTCATGATGTTTCTCTAATATAGGAAAAGGCACAACGTTTTTCCACGCACCAAGGCAGTAATCTCACAGTTTTAGGAAGAAACCTGGTAAAGCGAAGACTAATCAAACTAGGATCTTATTGCTGCTTTTATAGTAGGACTTTAGATTTTCCTAAATAACCTGCTTCAGTTTCTAAGCATGGAAAAAACCAAATTAATATTAAAAATCAGCATAAGTCTTTTCTTGAGCTTTAAGCTAGACTAGCTTCTCTCCATCCTACATCTATCAAAGAAATGCCCAATTCTTCATAAGCCCATGTACAGAAGAAAAACACAGTAACACTAACCAGTTAAAAAAATACAACCTGCACCTCTGTGCACTTTCACTCCCTCTGCATTTCTTATGGATGTACTCCTAGCCCGTCCTGAAATAACCTCTTCAGACTCTTCTCAGAAACCAAGGGAACTAAAACAAGGTGCACAACTGCTCACACAGTAAACACACAGCCCTACATGATGCAAGAGTATTAAATGTTTGTGCAAAACATTGAGTTAATAAATAAAACCACACAGATTATAGAAACCTCAATGTGCTTGCAGCTGTATTTATGGTAGCAGCTTCTTTAAGTATAGCTGCAAGTCTTTTCTTCCTCGGGCTCACAGCAGCAGCCTGCACAAATAATTCAGAGTTGATCTGAACAGTCTGCTTCAGTCCACCACACGCTGTGTCCATTTATGTGCAAACAGACATTCAGAGGTCCCTTTCTTGCTTTCCAAACATCTTCAGCTGCTCTTTAAATTCCCCAACTGCTGCTGAGAGCAGCACAGATGGACTCTAATTTCTCCACTTTAGCATCTGCACATTTTTAGCCCCTTACAAAAGGAGGACAGGCAACTTCTCACATGCCAGTTTGAGACTGGCAGTGACATTTTTAACCTTTCAGCTCCAGGGTTCTGTTCATGCTGACAAAACTGGGATGTTGTCCTCACCCATGCTGATAAGATCATACTGATCAGTTGTGTTCTGTCTGGCTTCCTCCTCCCTAACCCATTAAATGTCTACCAGCAGGCTCCATAGACCTTTACCCTTATTCTAACTGCCCCATTCAGGGTGTTTTATTTGCATTAAAAAAAAAAAAAAAAAAAAAAAAAAAAAAAAAAAAAAGTGTGCCAAAAGGCCTGGAAAAAAACTGTGTGAGGCAAGTCAGATAAGAAGTTCAGCTGCAAGTAGTGCTGAATAGTAATCAATAAAGACAACAGTATCCACTATTCATCCAGTTTTGCAATCACATTCCCCTCACTTCCAAGTTCAGTTTCACTACATAATCAAAGATGAAAAACTCCTTCCTAAGAATTCCAAAATGGCTGGGGCTGTTACTTTGTGAAGGCATCCCACTTTCCAAGACACAGAACAGTACTGGAGCAGAAGGATGGACACCTGGTCTGCCCAGGGCTGTGGTCTCTTACTGACCTGTGCACCCTCATCAAGATCAGCACTAAGTATTGAGAGGGAAAAGGTTTTTGTCCTTGTCAGGGGTTAGCTCATTGTAACTCTCTGAGTATTTTCTACTCACTGTCCAGCACTCAAACACTACCACAGTCACCTTACAGTACCAGAAGGAGCTTTGCTTTGGTCTCTCCTGTCCTCCAGAGCACTTTTCAGCTATACCTACATATTAGAAATATTTAAATTAATTTAAACTCTGAATGTCATTTTAAAAGCAATGGGCAGAAAAATTTAGAAGTCCTATGTTTTGACAAAATCACTCTAGCATAAAGAGTTGCTTCCTGATTTCTTTCTACAACCAGTGGAAAGAGGCAGAGGAGGAACAGAAGACTATTGAATCTATGTGAAAGGAAGAGTTCACATTGTTAGTTAACAAAAGCATTACCTGACAGATAAAAACAGCCTAGATGGTTATTTCCAGACTTGAATGACATTTTATCAGTTACTTGAATTCTCTGAATTTCCTGTCCTCTGACTGCAGTTCTATTGCATGGGCAGGGAATATTTTTCAAAGTGTGTTTGTACAGCACTGAGAAAAATGATCACAACCCCTTTTACAGCTTCAAGAGCTAACACAAACAGTTCAGGCAAATCATTTCTACAGACATATAATGAAGAACATCTGATTTTTGTTACCATATAATTAGAGTCCTTTTTCAAAAATTACTCATTCCTCTGGATGAGTTATCTGAAAATCTCAGCACTTGGTATATTAACACCACAAAAGAAACCGAGCATATTCCAGAATTATATATTCACGGTTTCTTGAGGGCTTTTAAAGTTATATACAGTTTCATTAGTATTGCATCAATAAGATTCATTTCCTTCCATAAAAATACCGCCTCTCTTCCAGTGGGGTATCTCATTGTCGTTCCTCTAAACCCAGCACGGTCCTTGAGAACTCCAGCTGACACACTCAGAAGACTGATACGTGTGTGGAGTGGCCTGGAGCCATACTCCTGACACTTTCATCTCATACAGCTTCACAGCAGGAATGACCAAGCCTTATCCAGATGCAATTTCCAAGAAAAACAGCGTCACAAGCATGAGAGCTGAGCAGGATGAGATCACAGAGTGTGACTGCATTCAGAGGGTCGGTACTGGGTCCATCCTGCTTCCAGACTTTAAGATACTGAAATAGCAAAGGCAGCACATTACAAATGGAGCTGGACAATGCATCTGGTTCTAAGCAGTGAAGAGATTCCAAGAGGATATTTGAAGTGGAAGATCATCTTGTGGAAGGTCAGTCTGAGCTCCTGGGAGACAACGGCAACCAAAAGAACCAGTGAAGGCATTTTAGGACCAGTTACAAGAGAAACTCAGGTATAGTATCATGGTCCAGTTCAGATTTTATTATTTCAGCCTGAGCAATTAGCAAAACACAGCAACATTCAACGAGATGCTGGCTCTCACTCCAGTGTTGTTTGCATTACAGATACATAAATATTGTGAAGAGAGTTTACTGAGCCCAGCTTAATTAGAAATCATTCCACTGCAGCCAAAGAACTAAACTCCCCCCCCAAAACCAATAGATGATGTGACAGGAGAGTTCTAGACTGCTATGGAGTGATGGTATGACAGGTACTATATAGGAGAATTTGCATTTGAAATAACTTGTGCCCACACTGCACCACAATGTTCCCAAGAAACCACCAATGCAGGACCTGACTCCATAAGTACAGCATGAATAATACACTCAACTTCAGGCCATAAGTGCAAGCAAGAAAAGCAATTAAATTTACAATTTAAAAAATATAAAGAGACAACAGTAATGTTCCAAATTTTTTGTTTGTTTGTTTGTTTGTTTTTTCCACATCTGCTTTTCTGTACAACAGGACAAACACTTTGTAACATTCCAGTCCAATATCAGGAGTGTTCATTTCTAATGCTGTCACTGTATTTCATGCCACAGTAGGGATGCTGTTATGATTCCCAAATATAAATATACACACACCACTCCAAAGACAACTAACTAGCTTGCACACTAAGGCACTACTAGAAAGATCAGCATGTTTTACACTACAGCATCTTTGCTTCATCTCACATTTCACTTCTCAACTACCAGAAATCCTTTGCTTTTTGTCATTACTAAGTGGATAAAGACATTATTAAAGATGCAATTTCAAGTCACCTAATTGGGAAAATCCTCAGGTGGCTTCAGAGATTACACACTGGCAGATGTTATGGATTCCAGTATAATCAGAATTTTGAGGCTCACTGAACAAATTGTTTCTAAAAATAGCCCAAGAGCAAACTCAAGTGCTGTCACAAGGCATTCTCAGTCAAAAACACAGGCAAGAGTTTCAAGTTCCTAACAGTTCACACTTCCAGGTTTTTGGCAGAATGATACAATTAGAAAATCAAAACTGTGTTCCCAACAGCTGCCTAACATTGCTTCAAAGATTAGCTGGAGTGTTCACATAGAGGAGAAGGGTTTGTCTCACCTATGTTAATAGTACTCCACTTAGTGCAACTGACAGCTGGATGTCATTGCAACCCCAACACTGCTATCTAAGGCTTGATTTCAGCTCCTGTGATCTGGAATAAAAACTTATTTATAGGAGAGATCACTCAGCAGAAGATTCAGATCCAATTACGCTGTCACAGATTATGTCACTGCTATACAATTCCAGATGAGTTCCAAGAGCTATTTGACATATATTTATTTGACCTATATTTGATCTTGTACTATAACGCTGTTAAAAATCCCATTAAAGTAATTAGCTTTTAATTAATGTTTATATTTAAAAATCAAGTCAGCGTTGCAGTTAAAATGAAGAAGCCTTGGCACCAAGAGGAAGCAACAACCTCCCTGTGCTCCTGCAGTGAATTTAATCTCATTGTACTTGTCCATATCCACCGTGAGCAGCCTTAAAATCCCAACCCAGAAATCATTTCTATAAACTCTGTTCCACTGTAACGCCCAAAGCCGTGCTGAAATTAGGAAAAGGATTCTCAGAACGAAACTTAATAATGCAAACCACGGACAACAGAAAAAGCTGAGACATTCTGCTTGTTCACCTTTCCTGTCAGTGGTTTTGCATCCTACCTGCTCTCTGCCTTCAGTTGTATCAGCACACTGTTTCTTGAGACAGTCAATTAGAAGCAAACACCTTTTTAAAAAGAAAACCTCGCTTGCATCTTCCCTTAGGCAGTGAACAGCAATTAACTTTCTTCTGTGGCTCCGATGACAACGTCATCATAGCACAAGCTGGGGTTTTGCTTTGCTTTACATCTCATGATTAATACTTCATTGACTCCAACCTGAGTGAGAACAGCAAAATATCGAGGGTGGTCATGAAAATCACTAGATAGCTGTGAACTAGTTCGAGTTAGTCTTGAAGCTTTGCCTGAAGGCACCTCTGAGCAGGGCAAGGGAGGACAGCCAGGGCCATCTGAGAGCCCGGATCATGAGAAAGGCTCATGGCAGCAGGGCCAGTCGGAGGTCAAGCCCAGAATTCAATATGCAGCTCGGCTCTAGTGAGGATAACCAAGGTCAGGTGCAGGCCAGTGCCTGATGAACGGGACCACAGTGACAAGGTCAGGGAGAAAAAATATCACTCCCCAGGTCAGGAGCGGCAGGCACCAGAGACAGGCACAGAAAATAGCATGTGCACAGCTCAGGCAGGGCCCAGGGGCCCAGGACTGAGCTCAGATGTGTTCCTGGGCCCATGGAGATCCCAGGTGAGGCTGCCCAGAGCCATTAAAGCCTGCCCTCTGGTTCTCACAGTTATGAAAGTAAGCCCCATCCAGACTCCTGTCAGTCTGTCCAGGAAGGCAAAGAAATAAATCACTTTAGTAAGACCTCCCTGATACTCTAAAACTCATTTTTCCATACCAAAAACAAGGACGTTCAGGAGAATGTGGCTAACTTTTCCTCATTTTGCAGTGCGCTGTATGGATAAATAGATGATTTCCATCTCCATGGGTATTAACATACTGCCTAAGCTTCTGGGTTTATAAATGCACACACTTCCATACAAATATGCATTTGGAAAGACTGGCATCTAATTCCGGCTCGCAGGCCCTAACTGAAATGCCAATAATTCAGCAAAAATTGATTTATTCACTTCAGTCTGAATCATGCCTCAGAACTCTGAATGAAGCTAAAAGGAAGAATGAAACAAAGGGAAGATATGTTGTGTAAGATTTTCTTGAGTAACAGTCTCTAAAAAATTTGTAGCATGAGATAAATAAAAACCAGGGGGTTTAGCAGTGTGGAATTGAGTATTGATTGCTGTCCCTTGAAAGCAGCACAGACAATATGGTTTTCAGGAGTAAGAGAAGTTGTTGAAGGAATAATTGTGGCAGAGACTAGAGCATGCTGGAGGTGGATTCAGGAGAAACTTAGGATTTAAAAAATTTCTTTCAGCTCAAATAGATTTAACTGTCTCCAGAACAGTACTAGATCTAATGGAAAAATTTGGTTATAGCAATATGTATAAAGGTCAGCTTATCTTTAAGCTTAAAGATAAGCTTATCAGTTTATGTAAGTCAAACATAAAATCAATTTTCTTCTGTGTGAAATGAGATCTCCAGTCAGTCCTTTCTGCTGTCCTGCCAGTGCTCTGAACAACCCAATAACTGTAATTTTGGGGTTTAAAAGACTTTAAGCATAAACTTGACACTGAAGTTCTGAAGTCTGGATTCTGGGACAGGTAAGGCAGGTCCCTGAATTGCAGGAGCAGGTTAGCATTCATTACCACATCACATCACATCACATCACATCACATCACATCACATCACATCACATCAATCACATCACATCACATCAATCACATCACATCACTCTCCTAAAGCAAACAGAAAAGCAGAAAACTGGCCCACTTGGTACTTCAGAACATGGCATCATTCTCTGGGCAAGAGGAGACTGAATTTGGCTGTGTAGCTTCCTGTAATAAAACATTTAGAATTCAGTTCTCACGGGTTTTCCACTGACGTCCTCTGGGCAAAGCAGAGAGCACATGACAAAGCCACCCAACACTAAGGCAATCTCAGTTATTCTCGAGACAGAAAATGCCTCCAGCCTCATGTGATGATGAGCTGCTCCCTGTCATCTTGCATGACCCTCTAAACCTCTTCTGGCACTATGAATTCCTAAGACTCCTTCACTGGCACCTCTGATAATTTCCTATCTTCCAGCTGCTATACACAGAGGGCAAAAATTGGGGGTAGCAGCAGCAGTGCCCAGGTGCCAAGGAAAGCTCTCTGTGGACAGCAGCTTCCACAGCCTGGAGTTCCAGGCAAGTCTCACAGGCACTGACTGTCAAACTCAAAGGTTTCAAGGTGCCCCAGATGAATTTCTGTTCCTTCTGAGAATTTTCCGCCCATTTAAACCATCTTTTGTTCTTCTGAAGCCTTAAGTAGGCTGTATATCCATTGTCAAGAAATACTTCCTACTTTGATTTGCTGTGAAGTTTCTCCTTATAGCCTCATAATTTGCTTCCATTCATAACAGCAAGGTATATGCAATATCTTACTGTATTATTTTCATTTAATTTTATTGACATGGAAGAAAAAAACCAAAACTTTTCTGACTAACAGATGAACAGAAATTGAAGACAAATTAGCTTGAGAATGGCTGTGTTACTCTGTATTCAAATAAGTTTGAGTGGCTTTTCTTCACAGAGTAGTTTTGAAATCATCTCTGCCTTTAGTTGTGGGGAAATTAAGAGCCAGCTTCTTTAACTTCTACTCTACTAACTTGAGCACAGTACTACAAGGAGATGTGTTTGTACTCTCCAGTAACTCAAGAAATCATGGATTGTTGTATATTGAAGAAGTTTCATATTCATTCTAAATAAGACAAGAATATGCACAGATATTTTGAGAAATAAAGTTCTTTAGGTGAAGGAATGGTTTTCCCACAGCACAAAAACATTTAAATAACTGACATTCCTCTCTCAGCTCATATTGGATCCTTTTCCTTCTACATCCTCCTCATTGCCAGAATTTGCTTAGTTAAGAATATTATTTACTATCCATTAAATACTTACTGCAGTGGAAGATAAAATACACCCAGATTAGTATACTGTGCTAAATAATATTTAATGTCCTTTTTATCCAAGACCAGTGCCCAAGTAAAAGTATAGTGGAGTTAAGCTGAAGACATACTTATAATAATATAGATATGTACGAAAAAGGGAAATGTAGATTAAAAAAAACCTTTCAGCAGAAATTTAGAGAGTGGAAAAGGTAATTTAAGCTTGCCTACCCAAGACAGTGTTTAGGTAACTGAAGGGAAAGAAAGAAACCCTGCAAAACACAAAACCACCACAGAGAAAAATAATTTTTTTTTCTTGTTCCAAAACTATGTGTCCTTGGAACATTCCAAATTACAAATCCTCCTTGTACAAAACTTTTCTGGCACCATGGACCAGATTTGGTTCAGCTCTCTCAGCTAATGCTCCACCCACATTCCTTTAGACCATTGCTAAACACATGACTTCCACTTACAAAAGCAAAACCTTTTTTTATGCAAGTTTTTTCTACCTGCTGGAATGGGTCAGGATCCTGAGAGCACCAACAGGTCCTAATTTCCCTCATCAGCATCATCTGGGGAGTCCATCCAGGTGCTGTCTGTCCACTGGCCCAGGAACTGCTCTAAGCTCCAGCCCTTGCCTGAGCGTGCACAGCCTCGTCCTCACTGCTCCTGCCCTGCTCTCTCCACATTTCTGCTTGGGACTTTGGTCCAGAAACAGATTAGGGATATGTATTCTAGATGCCATAGATTCACTACTTGGGCTTAAAAAACAATTTTAGTCACTTAAAGTGTGTAGCACTTTGTAGACAACAGGCAAACCAACACTAAACCTGTCCTGAGAAACTTAAATAAATCTGCCTGTGAAGGTACTTTGTTACTAGTGCTTATAGCTCATGACATGAATTTGGCATTTAAGTAAAAATTATCTCACTCACATGCCAGTGCAAGCTTTTTCCATCCAGTATGATATGCACAAGACACCACAAAGATTTAAGTATATGCTGGTTTCAAAGTAAAACACCACAAACTTCCAGCAGAAATGAAAAGGTCAGTTCTGCTCTAGATATCATCAGTGATAATCTATAATAGTTGGTGTGCTCAGTGCAGAACAAAGAATAATGAAATGGTCTCCCAAACGTCACCCTAAGAACTTCCATTCTATAATTCTTATGATTTTTTGAAGTTGCCTTTAGATCCTATCCAGTCCACCCAGAAAACACGAGACAAATCAGTGATTTATTCCCACTTTCAAGAACCAAGCCACATGCTGTTCCTACATAATAAATATGCAGAAAATATAGTCCATGGAGAAGGGAAACTGAGAACCGTGTGACACTGCCAATGGCTGTAAGAATTAAGGTTGTCATTCCAGAGAGGAAGGGGCTGAGGCACAATAATGAGTTTTAAAACATGAAAGGCTGTTGCAGAGCCCTGTGGAGACCAGATAGGACAATGCTGTAAAATCACAGCTTTGTCTCTTTATCCCACACTTTGCAGTTTACTGAAGCAGACACAGGTTGGGAGCTGACAGAAAGGAGTAAGACTAAACCAACCCAGCGGGCTTTCTTTAAAAGAAACACACTTCCATAAACCCTTCTGGATTGCCCAGCCTACTTTTACCAGGAAAAAGGATGAAAATATTTCAGCCTAAGAATTCAGTTGGAGAATGAGTCTTGGTGAAGACTTAGCTCTTCCATTTGTGCTGGAGCAAGAATGAGTGAGAACTTAGAGACCAAGTCTAAACCCAAAGTGAGCTCTTTGACATGCAGGACAATGACCTCCACAGGGACCATAATAAAATTCCTTGCAGAAGGCAGGAGAAAGCTGAGCCCTGCTTTTATGGTTGAGGTGGCTGAACACTGGAATAGGTTTTGCAGATTATTCTTGCATGTATTTTAAACTTAACTGCTCGTGGCCCTGCGTAACCTCCTCTAGCTGACCCTGCTTTAAGGAGGGGGTTGGACTAGATGGTCTCCAGAGGGCCCTTTCAACCTCAACTATTCTGTTCAGCCATGCTGAATTTCACACATGGTTAAATTATTCACAAGTATAACTTTTAGCAAAGGCTCTCTTCTGGATAGAAGACAGAAGTTAAAAGGTAGCTTTCTTAGTCCTCAACAGGTGATGCTGGATAATTTTGTATATGAATCATAGCAAAAAATAGAGCAGAAAAGCATTTGGGCCTCCCACATATGGAAAACTGGAGAAAGGATTTGGAAGAACTACTGAAGATACACCAAGGGGAATGATCAGAAGGACGGTGAACAAATAGGACAACACCACAGGCAAGGGAGCAGGAGGGTTTAAAACTATTTCAGCATGGTCACGGATCATGAGGATGAAGTACCAGTCTTGATTGAGTGCTGATTGTAGCCTTTGGCAAGAACTGCTATTGACTCAGGAAATACCTCACATTTTTGCTTTACTTAAGAGCTAACTGAAATATTAAAGTAATGTTTTGGTTTGTTTGTTTGTTTTCATATCACTAATCATCTTTTACAGCTCAAGTGTTTCCTACACACACAAGTTTCTGGGTAAGGTTTCGGAAAGCACGCAAGTCCCTTGGATGCTTCTAGAAAAGTTCATCTCTGCTGCTTTGCAGTGTCAGTGCTGCAGACAGCTGAACACTTCTACTCCAGACATTCCTGGCTAACTGTGATAGCAGCACATCTCTAGTGCAACTCTCTTGAATCACCAACACATTTTTGTACTTATTCCCATTCTTGATTAAAACCCTCACTCTGCCCTCCAGCCTCTGCTGCTAATGGTTTGCTATCTTTCCCAGCTGAAGGACAGTTATGTAAAGGTCTCCACAGCCCTTGCCCAATAGCATCAGGTGGGAATTTATCCAAGGTGCTCCATTTCTTAAATAATTAGGAACAGAACAGACTATAATGGAACAGTATAAAGGACTTTTAAGGCCAGGGACAAGTGCCAAAATCACTCTGGAACAGTGCTTATGTTATGATTTCCTGGGACATTTTGGTTTTATTTATTAACTGTAGGAATTTTTGTCTCATGCCAACACTTATGTGTGAGCCTAGTATGCAAAAATCTACTTTCTAAAATCTGGTGATGTTCCAGGAAAGAATTATACAAGCACCATATATAAACTGATGATGGAATCCATATTCAACCCTGCTTTAACCATGTTCAGCTAGAAGTGAATCCAGCAAGATCCATAATGACTGGTGGTCTATCCTTAGTATCCACTGCAGAGCTATCAGTGGTATGGGCAGATCCACATTTGTTAGAGTTTTATGTTTATATTTTTCTCTGTGTGTGCTGGTGGCTCATTTGATAAATAACCTGGAGCGGCTTTTCAGAGAGCCTGAGGACTCAGTTCCAAACAGAGCTGTAAATTGCTAAAGAGAAGAGAAAGCTTGTGACTTGAAGGGCTAAGGATCCAATAATCCAGAACTTCCTGTTGGAAAATATGGCCCAAAGATATGATTCTATTAACCATAAGCTAAGTAGAATCAGTTAGATGAATAAAGTCTTGCTTGGAGAGCTGAGCATGGGCTGCAGAAAAGCCATGGTTCTGGTTGTGCCTCTCTTGAGAGATCAACTCTCGATCTCACAATGCACCTCCTGAATTCTACAATCCTCCTCAGGGAGATTAGGGACACACTTAAATAACCACCCAGAGCGGAGCCAGACCTGTGTAATGAAGCCCAGAAATTAACTTTATTACTAACCTGTCTCAGCAGTGATTGGAAGTAATCTCTGTGCAATTACCGTTCAGAAATGGTTTGAGCACTGGTGCTGCCAGCTCTTGGTCAGAGGTGAAACCCTTCAATCTACACAACCCCTTTCATTTCAGTGAGGCTTTGTCACTTAGGTTTGCCACAACCCAAATTCTAGAGGTAAATCTTTATTGCATTGTTCTCTGGGAACAAAGGAGGTTAGCAAAATCCTTTTTCCTCCTACCTGTGCTATGCTCTTATAGGATTATGCTTGGGAACAGAGAGATCTGGTACTGTGCTTAATTATTGTTCCTTTCAATAGAAAAAGGCCATTCATTCAATTTTTCTATTGAAGAAGTTCATCACATTTCCAAACACCCTCTAAATCCATGATTAAATTGATAAATAAACCCTGATAACAGTAAAAAAAACCAAAAACCTTAAGTTCAACAGGTTCACTCTTTTTAGGATTGCCTAAAATGTTTATTTACATATTTGAATTTAAAGTTACAAATAATTTGTTGTTGCTTAAATGAGGAAAATTAACGTACTGGCATAATACCACATTCTTTATCTTTCTTCCAGGTTCTTTAGTCTGTGCAGGGTAAAATATTGGGTGGAATGAATTCTTATCAAGAGAAGCATCCTGACAAAAATGTTCAGGTGCCTGATGTTATTGAGTTTACATCAGATCTGACACCACAGCTTATGACTCTTCTATCCTACCTTGATTCAGAATAGTTCTGAATTGTTGCAGGGATAAGTGAAAAAGTATACTTAAATAACTATTATTAAGGTACAATGCTTAAGGAGTAAATGACCTGTAAATTTATGGCACATGAGCTGTTATGTATTAGTATGCTATTTGACAGTGTATACATTGAGAAAAAGATCACAGAATGGTTTGGGTTTGAAGGGACCTTAAAGATCATCTAGTTCCAATCCCCTCTTCCACTAGACCAGGTTGCTCAGAGCCCCATCCAACCTGGCCTTGAACACTTCCAGGGATGGGACCTTTCACATTATCTATAATAATATTTATAATATTTTTCCCATTCAGAATTTTTTTAATTTGAAAGGAAAAATATAGTGAGGATAGTTTACTGGTTGTTTGAGGGTTTTTTTAATTGCTCAAATGAATATCACTCATCTGTCTCTTTTCCATTCTTTTCCTTCCCAGCTGCTCACTTCTGTGGTAGACTCCTAAATGTGGTCCAACTTATTGTCTCCAGAACAGACACAGACACACAGACACAAACACAAACTTCCTCTGACTTCTCTAAAGATTCATGTCAATTCTCTGTGTGTTAACAGTAACATGATGTGAAAATATCTGCCTGTGTTATATCTGTCTGTAAGAATTCCTTACACGTCTGTGTACTGTGCAGGGTTTTTCAGATGGCTGCAGAATCCTGGGATTACAAATTCTGGATATGTAGCTCACCTGGTGCTTATTCTCTGTTTCAAAGAAATAAGAACTCCAGAGAAATATTAATTTCATTGAAATCCAAATATTTCTTGCAAACTAGAAATCCTTTTGATCAGGCCTATCAGGCACATGGTAGAATTTATTCAAGTAATGCAGCAGTGACCTCTGCTGCATGGCTGATGCTATTCCATAGTTAAATTAAACCCACTGACAGTACTCTTTCAGATAAGATAAAACTATAATTTTTTTCAAAAACAAGCATACTCGTCTCAAGTTAAGAACATTCCTCTTCTTCCTAATAAAGAGGAGGGCTTCAACCCCCAGAAGATTATTTTTGAAGGTACTGGCATGAAGATACCACAATTTATTTTGAATGTTTTCACTCGTTAGCGAGGATAGTATTAAATGAACACTGAACTACCCTCATAAAAATATTCCTGTTAATTGTACTGGGAAGGAAACTGAGGCACAAACCACTGGGTGCTGTGCCCACACTCACACACAAGTCTGTGGCAGAGACATCAGTTTAGGGGACAATGATCCAACCGTATAAAGCAGAATGCCTGTGCATTATTCTCCACATCATCCATGAGGCAAGGAAAAGCAATACAATCTGGAAAAGTAGGATGCTTATTTTCAGTTTGTGACTCTGCTTGATCATGCAAGAATACAAATGTCCTAAAGCATCTTCATGAAGTCCTGAGCAACCACAAATTCTGCTAAGTCAGCAGCGGCAAGATGGAGACTTCCAGGATGAGTTCTTTCATCTTCCCTCCTCCGACTAAATCTTCTCTTTCCACTCAGTCCTCCAAGGGACCATATATTTCATGGTGAAGAATTTGAGCCTGGCCCGTGCATTGGCCCAGCATTACTGTTCAAACCAGAGCTGGCAGAGAGCAAAGCTGTGTGATCTCACACTGACCCAGTGTGGTGAAACCAGGCTGCAGCAAGCGCCCAACTTTCAAACCATCCAGCCACAGGCAACAAAATGAAGCAGATTCCTACAATCAATCACAATGTGTCTCTGTTTCACAATGTGTTTCTGTCTCAGACATTTATTCATTACTGTGTTCTTACTTTTTCTATAGAAGTCCCATTTTCCTTTCTCACGGGAGAGTTTAAACACCCTAAACAAGTTATTTCTTGTTCTCTTTTTGATAAATGAAACATAACATTCTCCAGTGTCTTGTGTTTTTGCTGAAACTGAACAATTCTGGCAAACCATTCTTTGCTTTATTCAGTTTTTTAGCATCCTTTTCAGAGATGTGCTGGAGCTGTGTATGGACTTCCACATTGCTGGTGCTCTGTACACAAACATCACCACCCTGTTTCTATCTCTCTTGCCTTCATTTAATTTCAGTTTTGGAGGATGAGTCTTATTGTCCAGGCAAGCCCACATTTTTGTTTGCTACATGATAGAGTGGCTTCATTTATGACAAATGGCTTTTGCCAGAATGAGCACAGCAAGCGAACAGCCTAGTTCTCTTCTGTACTGCCCTTTAATATTTCACCATTTTTTTTGCATCAGTCACAAAATTTTGTCAGCTTTCACATTCACTCTCAAATTAGAGAGGACAGGAATATCAAGTCTTCTACAAACCAGTGTGAAGCCTTACTAGTGACAAATCCAATAAATGTTCTACCGAACACCTGCTTTCTTGGGTTTTCCTGCAAACTAGCTCATCCTGCACTTCATGTCTGCTTGATGTTTGTAAAGGGCCTCTACTTCTGTAAAACCTTTTATTTGAAATGTCATGGCATAGTAAAATCTTTAACAATGTTTATCTATGCAGCTACTCTGTGAATATACATACTGAAGGCTTCTCAGCTGAATCCTTTGCTCACTTTCCTATGATTTTTTTCAAAACTTACATCAACCAAACTCCTTTGTAGTCACATTTTCTCTTTAAACCCTGGCAGTCAGGATCCACCTTTTGTAAATCTTGGCACCACCTTACATTAATCTCCTGGTTTCACAAAATTCTGGAAGTTTTACAAAACATTTAATGCTTGCAACATACTTCATGGTTGAGCTAAGTAATAATCTGGATTTATATGTTTAGAATGCTTTGTACTTCTGCCAGTATGGCAGAATTGCTGCCAGTATGGCAGAACTACAAAGCGTCCTAAATGTATAAAGTATTACTGTGTTTGTAACATTCCTTGGGACTAGCGATAAAAATAACCCAGAAATCTGGGATAAATATATTATTTTAAGAATACCAAGCATATACTCTGTACCAGTAAGTATATTCACTTACCATTCCTGAATGTTGTTCTTTAAATGAGTTTCAAACATGCCTGCTAAGCTTGCTAGATCCATGGTCTCCTTCATGCCTGGTGTCAGTGTGGTGTTCATAACAACAATTGTGACACCATCCCTCTTCCAGGAGGAATAGGTAAAATGGTGGCTTTTTAGCGTATATCTATAATCTGGGAACTCAGTAAATAGCTGCTTGACTTTTTTAAACAACAAAAAAAAATGTACTAAATCTTTCTTAGACAACAAATGCATTATCACCAGTACTCTAACATTTGGCAAAATAAAATATCTGGAGAGTCAAGGTCTCTTCAGAAGCTTTTTTGAGAACTTTTGGTTGCAAAGGATTCATAGACAAATAAAAAATGTTACTTACAGCTGACGTTTATTAGTCTCTATGGTTACTTCAAGATTAATGCATTTTTTCATCCTCAGTTTATACAGGCAATCAGATGCCTCCTTTTGTCACCAGTGCACAATAATTGATTGTACAGAGGTTTTAGCACTGACATCTGAATCACAAATAAGTTTACCACCACCACATAAGAATAAGCCATTGCTACAACTAAAATGACACAGGCACACTCTTTTCCACCTAACTTTTTTTAGTTTTACGCTCTGGATCACACAAAGCAGTGCACCATCCTCATCATCCATCACAGCCATCGAGGTTGAGGCTGCCCACTCCAGCAGCCCTATCCAACCCTCCAGCACATGGAGAGTATTTTAAGCAGCCTGAGTGAAGTCCTTTCATTTCGAGGCACAGCAGAGTCCTCAGGACAATCAGCACCTCTTGCTGTGGGCACAGGGGGATAACTCCCATCCTCACACTGGGAAGTGTACTTTGTGAGGTGTGTGTAACACACAGGCAGAGGCTGTGTCTGACAGGAACCTGGAGAGAGCACTGGAAGCCTGTTCTAACATTCAGACAAGAGAGGGACACCATCTCTTCATACTCCTTCATGCCAATGCTGATCTCTCAGTTTGCAGTCCCTTAAGGCTCCTGCTGTTGTGCAGCCCTTTGCTCACACCCAGCACCCTCCCAGATGCCTGCTGGAACCCTCTAACCCTTCTGCCTCCTACAGCCCTAAAAAAATGATCTCTTCTGACCTTAGAAGTGATGACTTCTGCTCCCTTTCTTACTGATCAGCTCTGCTGTGAGCTCAAAATCCAGTTCACATGTGCCTCCCTGCCACAATACCTCCTTAGGTAATGTTAGAAAATACCATATTCTTGTTCGCCATGTCACTCACTTACAAATCTCACTGTTGTTACCATTATTGGTAGTGCCTTCCACTCTGTGGATCTCTGTAATTTCATTTTTGACCCCCTTGTTCAGCACTGCTACAGTGACTCTGATCTCTGATCAGAACCTTTCTGTGCTAAGCTCTGTAAATGCAGATCACCCTTGCTTCAGCTACAGTTTATAATCTTCCCAAGCAATGAGGTAAAATCAGGGAAGAGAAAGAAAATTTGTGGAAATCAAGAGAGAACAGCAGCCACACAATACAGCCCAGAAAGGGAGACACTGTTCTCAACGTGTAAACTGCTCCAGAACCTAAAACAAACCAAAAGTTTTCCAACCTGCTTTTTTAAACTGCAGGAGTCCTTATTTTCCTCCTTACATGTGCAACACTGCTAAGTATCTTGAGATTCAATTTATAAGCAGAACTGGTAAAAAGGAAAAGCAATTATGTTCCCCTATGCTGAAAGGGAGAGATTTCCCTCTAAAGTGAAACTAAAATTAACTCCCACAGGCTCAGAATGAAAGTGGATGTTTTGCAAGCTAGGCTACAAAAATTCACCCGAAAACCCCACTTATGAAGTAGCAGAAAAGAAACAAAACCACATTTTTCCCAGTACTCAAAGGATGAGGGAGAAGTAGTAGTAATGTGGCAGCTGATCAAAACTAAATTATATCAAGTTGCAAGGAGGTAAGATAAATATCAATTAACACCTTTTATTCTTGTGGAATACAGCATTGTGAACTCAATGGCTTGAAAAATAGGCAAAGTTTTAAAATTCTCAAACTGACATGTGACCTCATGAAACTAAAGCACTGCTGACTTTGAGATCCAGAATCAACACTGATTTTTCAAAGTATGCACAGTATTCTCTTGAAGACAAAACAGAGCAGCAAATGGGATAAAATGTGTCTAAACTTCAATATAGTATATTCACACAACAGGGTTAGGTTATTTTTTAGCATCTTTATTTACCTTTAAGTATTTATTTTCAATTCATTATACTCATCCTGTACAGGAAGTATTTAGCTTCCAGCACCCGAGGTCAGTGGTGGCCAGCAGGCTCTAGTGAGTGGCCACTGTGCCTGCACAGGAAGGTTCCTGAGCAGGGAAATCCTTCAGTCTTTCTCCATCTGCCAAGCAGCACTGAAGTCTGAAGACAGCTTTGGTAAACAGTCACATGAAGAGTTTTCTAGACCCCATTCTCATGCTGAACCTGATCCTAGGCGTGGCTTTTGTGATTTTACACACTGATCAGACCTGCTGTCATGCACAAGAACAAAAACTTCATCTCCCGGTCTCCAGGAGACTTAACTCCTGCTTTGGGAAGAAGCTAGCTCATACAAAGCCTATTAGAAACTATTTACAGAAACTTGTTTTCTTTGATGCTTTCCTCATGGCTTTCTACCAGTTAATGAAGTTCCTCTAAATAGATCATAACTGTTTTCTGTAGAAGGAAAATACAGACATGAAACTTCCAATGGCTGTGAAACACTCCCTATGCTAAAAGGATCAAAACTTATTCACTAGTGTGTCAAAATATGCATTTCTAGGCTTATCACCAAAAAGAGAAAGGAGAAGACAGAGACTAAAATTAGAGACTTTTCCAGAAGAGATAACTGTATTGAATTCCACAGCTTTGGCCAGCATCTACTGAGAACTGCAAGGAAGCAGCATTATGGTTTACAATGCTATTGAAATTATTCTTTTCAAGATTAGTGTTAGACATTCAGAAACAGATCCTACCAAAGCCTACTGAACAATTACAGATTAAAAATTCATTACAGCCTAGTAAATCTACATGAAATACAAACACAATCTTTTCAAAGAGCCTACCTTAAAGGGAAGATAAGCTGTGACTACTGGGATTTATCTTGTCAGGGCCCTGAGAGCACCAAGGAGCCCCCACTGTCCTCATCAGCCTCCTCTGAGACCTTCACCCATGTGCTCTGCCCACTGGCTCAGGAACTGCATTTAAGCTCAAACCCTCAGCTGTGTTTCTTCTCCAAGTTACTTTGTTGGTGTGTCAGGACTTCATTATTTCTGTCTATTCTCATCATCACCACTTCTGATAGCTTTACTCCCTCTTATTTCACTGCAGAAAGAATCTACTGCACACTTTGAAAGTCTCAAGAACTGAGTTTTTACAGTTACAATAGCATAGCAAAGCCACTAGTTCTATTGCTAAGTAAGACCACGTACAAGTCAAATAATTTTTGACCCTATTAGAGATATAGGGCAGGAAAATTAAGCAATTGTTTTCTGCAGGCAAGCAAGAAAAAGTAGTGATGAAACCCATGAGCCTCTGACCCCAACTTCCTCATAATGTCATGGGGTAGGAAAAAATTATTTTAAAGCTGTTAGATAAGCTTATTTTGGTTATCTGATGGAGCCATATGTAAGAACTCAAGTCAAATGGGGTTAACTAGTTCAGTGCAGGTTTCTCCTAATTGTTTAATGCTAAAAACAATGTTGAACAGTTGAAAGTCTTTGATGTCACATCCTTTCTTAGAGCAACATTTCACAGTTATTTTGCAGAAAATTTTTTTTTACAGAAACCCAAAGAATTTAATCAATCTGTGCTTACAGGTTCATGTCTGGCTGGGTTTTAAGTACCTCTAAAGATGGAGATTTCCACCTCTCTGGACAAGTTGTTTAACTGTTCAATCACCTTTATGATGATTTCCTATGTTTAAACAGTTACCTGTACTTCAAGTTCTTCTTACTGTACCTTTGCATTCACTGGAACATTGAGACTTCCTCCATCTTGGCTTCCTCCCATCAGGTGTTTATGTACATCAGAAAGATCCCTCCGAGCTTTATCATGAAGCTAAGCAATCTATTCTCTCAGCCTCTCCTCCCATGTTAGACAGTCCAATTATCTGATCAATTTCCTGACCCTTTGCTATTCCTACTCCATGTCCATCATGCACAGGGAATCCCAGAGCAGGGGATGCATCAGATGAGCACGATCTCTCTTGACTTACTGCCAGCGTTTTTCCGAACACAGCCCAGGATTCTTGTCATCGTCTGCCACAAAGGCTCCTTGCTGCTCACATTCAGCTGCTTGCCTGCTGAGGACCCCAGAATTCTGTCCTGCAGAGCTGCCTTCCACCTGGTTGTTGCCAGCATGTACTGTGCCTGGGGTTATTCCCACACGCTCTGGCCTGTGGCTCTGGACATTCCCCTCTGATCTTCATGCGACTCCTGTTTGTGTCATCCTCTTGAGCTGCATCTGAGGGGCAGCACAACCACTGACTATTAATCCAGACAGCCCCTGAGTTTGGTGTACACACTGTCAAAAACTGTCAAATGTCTGCTGCTGTATTTTGCTTTAACAGGAAAACACGTCCTGGAGATGTGCAAATGCACTGGGTGCCGGTTGATTCTCACAATCATGTACCAGAGCCTACAGCTGGCAGTTGTGTAAGCTGGGAAAATCATGGCTTTCCCCCAAGCTTGCCAGTGTTAGGGGTTATCAGCTTTTGCATGAATTCTAAATGTTTCCTTTTCAGTGTCGAGCCGATTTGATACCTGCTTTCCTGTACCACTGAAGCTGAGAGGAAGTGGGAGCATATGTCACTCGAGGACATGGGTAAGCCTCGCCTCGGGGGTATTTTTTGTCTCTTGCAATACAATCGGGGAATTTCCAACAGGTCGTTGCTTTTTGTTGCTGCTTCCTGGAGAGAACACAATAGAACAAAGTCCAGCCAGTAGAGGCTATTCTCACTCATGCCACACGCTATTTTCAGCTTTAAATTGCAAAAGTCAAAAAAGTACATCCAGTGATATTATTAGAACTGTTTACTTTTCAGTGAAGTTTGTTTGCCTGCATTAAAATGGATTGATCACTGACAAGTTAAAAGAGTAAAAAATATCAATCCCAAAAGACTACGCTGCATTACCACAACATTTTCTTAAACTATAGGGCTATTACTACATTTTGGCCCCAGTGTCTTTGCTACAGATGAAATGCTGACTTCCAAAGAAAGCTAGCACACAGGTCTCACAGGGCAGACAGCACTGGGGCTCTCCAGCCTGTTTGGACACTGCCTGTGTGTTGCTCTTGCTGTGTGTTCCTGGTCTCTCATCACTTTCACAGGAGAAATGAAAGTGATCGCCACGGACTAAGCCACGGAAAAATTTACTGGAAGTGCCAAGTAGAAGTCAAAGAACTGCAATGTCCACCCTCCTCTGAGGAGTTTGTTTGCAATGTTACCAACTCAAACATTCAAAACCTCAGCCACTCAAACTAATATGCATTTGATGAGACTATGTATAATAAACGTCTTGTTTTCTTTTTCTTTTCATTGTCTTCCAAAGTATTGGGTCTGTAATGAATAGAATTTCAGATGGTTTTGATTTGGCAACCTCCAAATGAAAGCTGAAACTTAGCTCCTTGATTACTGCAAGATCTGTTAAAACTACTTTATAAATAATTTTGAATTATGGAACTGGATTGAAGTTCCATAAGCAGATTTTTTTTTTTTTTTAATAAAAATACGTCCTCTCACGTTTTTAGATGCTGTCTCTTTACATCACTCATGCTGGATTCCAGCCCAGCTAAATTTTTTAAGGTTGACAAAGGCTCTTTTAGTCTGTGAAGTGTTGTGTGACAGGTGGCGGGAAAACTGTTGGGAAACCAAGGTGAATTCTCCACTTTTTACATCCTCTGTGTTAGTTGGCTACTTTCCATAGAAGAGAAGGAAGTTCTCACTTCTGGCAGTGTTAGACCTAATTCCAGTTCAGTATGCTAATAACTAAATTCAGAGAATATATTTCACCATAAGCAGAGTGGTTTTTTAGATGACTGAAAGCCCACTGACGTTTACTGCAGCAGTTCAGAAGTCTTTCTTCCATGGCACTACATTCAGTTGGCCTCCAAGCAGGCTTGATTATACCAACAACTACAAGAAGTCAGAAGCAATCTGTATGTTTCAGATGCTTTTAATCTACATGTTGTTGCAACTTAAAAAAAAAACCCAACCAAAGAAAAAATTTTCAAATCAACCCAAATCAGCACTGCAACTGAAAAACAGCATTTGGTCAAGAACAGACTTTTAAAAAAATTATTGTTGACAATTTGTGCCCAGATGCATATTTTCACACTCCAGATTTGCCAAGTAGAGAAAAGGCAACATTTAGAATCAAGCCAATTAAAACGTTGTCCACTTTCTGGTGGAAAAATCCAGGAGACAGGCATGGCATCAGAAAATATATTCCTGTTATGCTGTCCAAGAGGAAAGATTCTTTAGGGGATTGGTGAATATGGCTGCACTATTCCTCACCCTGGGACAGGTACCCTTAGAGGAGCAAGCAGGGAGTGTTCACTATGTCTTTGCCTAGAAGAGCTTGGGTTCTGCTTGGTATGTGTGAAGGCTTTGAAAGCTGCTCATAAAGCCTCACCTCTGCCACACATTCACAGCAAGGTCACACAACGCAGACCTCTGACATTTCACCGCTGGCTTACTAAAACTACTTATCTGCAGGTACATAATTGACAGACCTGGAGGTTTAGCATTCCTCCACCCTGTCTTAACGCTGTTTAGGACGTTGTGTTCCAAAACACATCACAACTGCTTGGGATGAGGACTAGCGCTCGAGTAGCACAATGATCCCTTAAGCTCTCTGCAGTCTGGGAGTTCTTCATCTTGTTCCAATTTACATGAACTATTGTGTCACACCTGTTTATGATTTCACTGTATAAATAATTGGGTAAAGAATCAACAGATTTATTTGGCAGCATTTAATTAGCAGAGGTGCTGGACACTACTTGACACTACTTGACACTAATTTATGGAAATTGCCTAAGGCCAGAAGCTGTGATAACCTTTGTTTACTCATCTCATTAATGGCAAAATGAATGTTGAAAATATTTCCCAAAATACCATGGTATTTGAAGAAAAAAAAAATTGACAAAACAAAACCAACAAACAAAAAAATAGAAAAGGAAGGCTTAGTTCAACTGCAAATCCATGAAATGGAAAAGGGACACCACGATTTTTTGTATCGTAAAGTATCCTATTACAGCGAGTACTGTGCCTGTTTGGATCCTGTCTTCCAGAGCAAAATAATTAAATCATTGGCTGCACTCATGCACTACAGCCCAGCTTTTGTAAAGCTGAACTACATAGCATTTGAATCCTGCAAATCTAAAACCTACAGCATTTTAACATTATCTTCTTGTAAGTCCTCCTGAAATAGACAAGATGCCAAAGAAAACAGCACCTTAGAACTTACCTCTTCGCCAAAAGTTATCCTGCCCAGATGCTCAACTGGAATAGCCAGTTTGAGAAATGATGCCGGGAACTCTTCTGAAATATTCAAGTGTAGTGTTTATTGAATATGCATCAGAGGCTTTGGTATTTGGGTCATCTCAATGCTTCAATCTTCTGGTCCTGTGTCATTCTTTCATTGCATACACTCACTCTATTCATGCTTTGTCTTATGCTGTGGCTCTTTAATATTACTGCTTGCAAAAACTCCATTTTGTTCTAAATTTGATTGTAACTGGGTCCACTCTTTGTGACTGTTACGAGGGGAAGACTTATAAACCACCTGCGTTATCCTTTAGGTATCATTATTATTCCTGCTTTCAGGATGCTAAGGTGTTGTTAAGGACACATTTATGTTTCCTATGAACTGTCTTAGCTTGTGAGTGAGTCACAAAAATAACTTCAGATTAAAAAAGCAAAAAATCTAGTTCTTCTTGCATTGTTATGGTTAGGCTTTAGAAGACCTTATTTGAATACTTTAAACAGTAAATAAAATTAAATATGATGGTTTTTAACTGTTCATTCTTTAACAATCTGAGGGTCTGTTTTCTTTGTCTTCTGAATGGAATAAAAGCTGGTCTCTGAGTTTTTTACACTCTGCTGACAAAGACCTGTGCTGTCATCTAGCATGAATGTACATATGTGAAATAACCTACTGTCTCAGAATTCTTCCTGCAATTCTAGTCAGATGCTCTCTGCCAAACCCTCTGTGATGGCTGGATTCACTCACTAAAAGGAATCCTGCAGGCATTCACATAATGATCATTTTAAGTGCTGCTCTTCAGATTACCTTTCTGTTCATTGCTGTTTCCCTTTCCATATGGCTGGAAGTGTGCTCAGTGGTATTTCCAATGGAACTCGGTCTCTCGCTGTCCTGGGGAACAGCATACAGCCTCTGGGCATCAAGCAGCTGCTGGTTTTGGCAGGAGCGTCCATCCTTTGACGTGTTTAGCATCTATGTATATGAATCTATGTATTTAGCTGCCTGTATGGCAATGAATGAATGAATGCTGTATACAGGAGATGAGAATGATTCAATGTCTGTCTTAGCCATTATTCTTTGCTGCAAGGTCTTATTCTGAATATTTTACATTATTACAAGGAAAACCAAAATCCAAACTAACTCCACAATTTACAGTCAAACTAAACTTTTGTTGTCGTAACTGTCTGATTTCTGCACAAGCCTTGTGGGAGCCTATAGAGGATTTCCTTGCCCATTATTTAGAAGTGTTCATATTACGTGGGAAGCTCTAAAATTCTCTGGATAAATTATATTCAGGTAAAATACTGATTTTTTTTTTTTAATTAACACGTTCAGTTAATAACAACATTTAATTAGCTCAGACCTGCAAATTGGCCTGTAATTTCTGCTTTCTTCACATATGGATTAAAATTAAGCTTTTTGGTTTTATACTAAAAGGTTTTTTTTAAGCTGAAAACAATAGTCAAAAGGAGTAAACAAATGGGGGATTGTTCTAGTACTCTGTTTCCCCATCACATGATATTCTAAAGATACAGAAGTACCTAAAACTACTTTAAGTGTCAAAGAATTTCCGTAAAATTAAGTCCTTCAAATTTATCTACAAAGCTCCTCTGATAAATTTTCTTTAATTAGCTGTATGGATTTTGAAGTTTGTGAATCTCCTGCAGCACAGTCTGAGTCAGACAGGCCAACACCTTATAAAGAGGAAACCATTTTTAATTTAATTTCCACAGAAGTATAGAATATGGACAAAAATGTGGTGTTGATAAATCAATGCCAAGGCGAGGGGGATCCAGTGGTGCCAGCAAAACAACCTGGCATGCTTCCAGCCTTCTCCAGGATTTATACAGCCCACTTTTCTCACCTTTGCAGCTTCTGCTTTCTCATACTAAATTTCCCTTCAGGAGGGGTGTGCTGGGCAGAGAAAGTTGCCGCTGGTCAGAGAGTTACAGCTGTCAGCAAAAGCACACCGTGAACTTCCACTCGTAGTGTGCTTCCTCTCAGGCCACACAGCCCTGGCCACATGATTTTATGATATAAGGGACTTTCCTGTGATCACAGGAGGATTAGCTAAGTGCCTCACTGCTCCTTCCCTCCCTGGGAGAGGGGGAGGATAGGATTTGATCCAAAACCAACAGAAGGCTGTGGACAGAATCTCATTGACTAACACTGGGTTTAAGTCAGACTCTATAAATAGAGAAATTTGCATAAAATGTGATCAACTGAAACAGCTGCTCTCTCTCCAAGTTTCCACCTTGCATCCAGCAGTCCCATCAACTTTCAGTGAGAAGGTGTATGCTAGTGGCCTAGCAGAAACACAACTGAGCCTGTAAGGTTTTCACAAAATTAAAGGTGTACAGAACTTTTGTCATTTTCTAGCCCAGCCTCCTGCTAAAGGCAGGACGACTGACAGTGCTGGATCAGGTCAGCCATGGTTTTGTTTAGCTAAATCTAGAGGACCTTTAAGGGTTGGAGGCTCTGAAACCTGAGTGTCTCACAAAGAACTGCATTACTCATCTGGTGCATTTTTTTTTCTAGCATTTGGCTTGAACCTCTGAAGTTGAGACACCTGCCTGTGCCACCGGTGGTTATCTGCCACTATGGAGAAGAATTTGTCTGTATTTTCATAACTGACTTTCAAACGGCTGTAGGATCCTAGCTGATATCTCCTCAGCCTGCTGCATCTGCCGAAGCAAGGCTGGCCATCAGCCTCTCGTAGGGAAGGTGTCCCAGGGCCCCATCTTGGGAGCCCTGGACTGTGTCCTCTCCAGTTTGTTATTTTCTTCAAACTGAGGGCCCTGAAGCTGATTCCAGTATTTCAGCAGCAGCCTCACCATTGCTGGGTGCTGAGGCACCATGGCTGATCTCACTTTCCTGACGTGTTTCTAATGCAGCCCAGCGTGTAATTTTCTCCTCTTGCGATGAGAGCACACTCCTGGCTCATGACCAGCTTGACTTTCACCCAAACCCCCACATCCTCTTCAGGAGGGCTGTTTGACAAGGGATTGAACCTGACTTCTCTGTAACACAACATTACCCTCTGCCTGCCCACCCTCCTACCAGAAACCCAGCATTTATTTCCTGTTTTAACAACAGCTTGGCTTAAAAAGTTTACAGGGTTTTTAACTTGTGCTCTCAGCTTGACCCAGTGCAGAGATCACTATCAGCTGCATAGTTTGAGCACAGCTCCACATAATTCTGTACCTGGGCTGTATCCAATATGGTATTTTACACTGCTATATTCCTTCCCCTCTTGGAATTCCTTGACATAGAAGGAGCAGCTCTCCAACCCCTATTTCTGCAATCGCTCTCATCTGCAGCCACTAAAGAGTTACAGCTTGTGTATCTGACCAGGAAATGTTAAATGTTTGCAGGCAGCCAATAAAAGGAGAGATCAACAACCAAGCTGACTCACCGGCAGGAAATCTCGAGCTGAGCTTGAATGCAGTTCAAAGCCGACTCACTCTTGGTATCACAAAGTTTCACTCCATCATTCCAGAGTTTTATGTTTCTGTTTCCAGAGGTAAGTTGATTTTTACTTCCAGCTTCTTTCCCTGAGACGTCTGTATATTAACGTAGTTTCTCTCATAGTTAAAAAAAAAATAAATAAATTCTTCTACGAATTAATTTTTAAAAATTACCTTATAATTAGAAACTTGAAATAAATGGCTTTATAGCAGTCTTCTTTGTGCCCCTGCCTGCACAGCTGGGCAAGGATGACAAAGTTATCCAAGTCTTTTAGTGTCTTATTAAAAAATAATGCAAATCATTTCCTTGCATAGGTCACCTCTGGAATATTGATTTTGGGGGTTGATAATGAGATTTTTAAAGGATATGGGGGAAAAAGTATTCAAAAGAGCAGAATTATTGAAAGACTGTCTTGGTACTTTGCAATACAAAGATGTAGAAACAGACTGACAATGGTGCTTAGCATGTCATGACATTGTTTGTAACAATAAAGATTGGTTTCTGTTTTGATTTTTTTTTAATCTCCAGTTTTTGCAAATCCAAAATAGGAGCTGATGATTAGCTTTAATTTTTTTTCTAAGTAGCCAGCTAGCAAGAGTTTAAAAAATGCTTATATTATTACTTGATTCAACTTCAAATAAAAATACTTTCAGGAGCGGTTTAGGTGGTAAAACCATTATTTGGTCTTCCTTGCACTATGGTTGGAGAGGAGTACATTTTTTTGGCTATTTAAATTGTTATTTATTACTGTGTAGAATAAAAATGAGACATAATTTTGTCTGCCAGCATTTTGATTACCTCCTTTACATTCAGGACTGGTAGATTTTTGTGGTCTGTCTTCGAAACTTTAAGGAATAAATTGCTCACTTAGAAAATCATCTTTATTCTAGGAATGAAAGGAATCTTTTCAAATTTTATGAAATTGTTGACCTGTCAGCCTCATCTTTTCTTTAAGGAAACTTCAGAGAAGCACCCAAGGCAGTTATTGCTTCCAAATGACAATAATTAACAAAAAAGCAAAAAGTTCAACTGTTTTCCTAACAGAATCAAATATAGTTAAAGCTCAACTGGTAAATCAGCTGCTGCTTTTAATATTTTGATTGTGGTTAGAGGCAAAACTGATCTCATATTGTGAATGTGCCTGAAGGATGAGGCTAACCAAGATGATGAGATTAACCAAGAATAAATTGTTCATGAACTAGAAGCAAGATCACAGGCAAATTTATCTTCAGGCTTTTGTTTCTATTTGACTTGTGGAGAAAAGGTTATTTGGGCTTCGAGGCTTTCTGCATCCCAGGAGCTCTTTTTGTAGAGCACATCTAAAAGGACACAATTCTCATTCAACAGTCCTTCACAGTTACTTCAGTTCCCTCACTGTTTCCTTTTCTAGCCCTGGTCTACTTGACCCCAAAGGGAGAATTCCAGCTTGAGGAGTTCTGGCTCACTGACCACTGATCTTGCAGTAAGCCTTACCATTGCCACCTGTTTTATGCCATGTTATCCTAGATTGCTTGCTTTCCTCCTTTACCAGTCACTTTTTTGGCTATCTCTAGACTAATGGAGCTTCACAGATGTAACTAAAAGTGTTACTCATGTAGTAACGCAGTGATGTTTAGCAGAAGTTGTCTCTAGTCCATGTGTGTTGCCATTCAAAGTGTCTGAGAAGTGCAGATGGCCCTGGAGAGGTCCTGCATAGACACTGTACTGCCCAAATTACTGGCAGCTCCACTTAGCAGAATTCTGACAGTTCACAATAGCAAGAAATTTGCTTTTTTCTTTGCTTTTTGCATTCACATGATGTATTAAAGATGATATGCCAGAATGATGCAGAACATGCTGCCATGAGTGATTGAATAATTGCCTCTTTTATGAGATGTGGAGAAATTATTTGCCTGACATGCAAATGTAAGATGTTCGTTTGTTGTCTACATAATTCAGTATCACATTAGATCACATTTAATATTATAAGTACTGGTCTGCTATTTCAAAGGTATCAGAAATAAATAATCATGAGCAATTAATTAGCACCTTGCAGCTTCAGATGGCAAATTATGGCCCTGACACTCCTTTGCAATTAGCGCATTTTTCCTCTCTTCATAAGGGAAGTCTGACACAGAGTGGTGAAATGAAGGCTGGGGAAGTAAGGGGTGGTTCAACTTCACTGTGCTTTGGTAATTGTGACAAAAAAAACTCTTACAACTTTTTTTCTTTTCTGCCCCATTTTTTCCCCAAGCCAGCCATCAAGAAATGGCCAATCCATTACCTGTGGTAGCCCAGGAAGATTTGGAAAGCTTTACCTTGACCAGGACAGGCTCAGGCTTTGCACTCAAAGCCTTTCATATTTCCTGGAACACTCCCATCTCTGTGAAGCTTCTGACCAGCCAGGATGACAGGTAAGGGTCTTATCTGCCCAACCAACCACACAGGTGGGCAGCACAGACCTTCAGTGGTGGCACCAGAACAAATCGTGGCATATCCAGGATCGCCTGATCCCTAAGAACATCTCCATTCCTAGAAATCCTGACCAGCCAAGAGGCAACTTGGAGGCAATTTTACTGAGAAACAAGCTCTGTGCTTTTTTACAATTTTTTATAAAGTAGAGGTTAATCTTGAAGTCAGTAAGTAATCTACTATAATAATGTCTACAAACATGGATCAGTAATACTAGTATGCTAAGGTGTTTCTTTTCTAGAGGTCCCTGAAGAGACCTCAGTTGGATTTAATCTAAACCAGCATGCACAGGTGAGAGCAAGGGAAATGAGAGGAGGGAAGGTAATGGCCAGGGTTACGCAGCAGTAAGATGTGCGAGAAAAGCATGGAAACACATTGTTTCCTTGCAAATGGGGATGTCACAAATAGCAAAAGAATACAAGTTATTTGTATTATCAGTTATCAGTAAAGATAAATATTTACTTTATTTTTAATCTAGCATTTTATATACGCCTCTTTTTTCCTGCCTTCACACTTCAATCCAGCTTCAAACTGTGCTCTTATGTTCATATTAAAGCATCCAGAGGTCTTTAATTTCATATTAGAACAACTAAATTTACTTTATATTAGAAAAATACACTACAATACAACTGCTTCATGTTCTTAAAATTGTTTGGAAGATTATATGATATTGGATTTATTGGTAAAATAATACTAGCTCGTGCTCAGCTATATGGTTCTCTTTCATTCCCACATCCTACACTCATCTCCTGCTGAAGTTCCCTTCAGTCTAACCTGCCTCTGACTTGGTTTTTTTACAGGGAGTGGAAGCTGTTGCTTCAGGACATAACAAGTGTCAGACGCTCTGAGTCTGAACGTCTCCTACCTTTCCTTGGGATTTACCAGTACCATGGACTTGTGGGGATAGTGACAGAATGGATGAACAACGGATCCCTCCACTCCCTCATCCATGAGGTAGATAAAAGACGTCATCCTTGAGGTGATAAAATTAATTACATGATCAAAGAACAATCCGCATGTAAATTATGGACAGTAGTCACAATCTGTTCTTCCGTTTCTGCATTGTGCTTCCATATTGTAGTTCTGTTTGTTCTCAAATGATAATGGGAACAGGAACAACTTCACCATACCAAAACCTGTATTTTGTGTTACTTAGCATCAACTGTACCCAGAACTTGCCTTTCCCTTACTCATAAGGATCCTGTCGGATGTGGCTGAAGGGCTGCATCATCTGCACAGCCTCGAACCTGCTCTCTGTCACTGCAGCCTGAAACCTTCCAATGTGCTTTTGGATGTGCAGTACAGAGCCAAGGTAGGAGCTTCTACTTTTATTCCATTACCACAAAATCCAGTGATTGTCCTATTGTTGCATATATTGATCTTAATAGTCAACATTCGATACCAAGACCTGTTATATTGTTACTAAAATTGCTTCCGCTCGCATTTCCGTAGATATCAGATTATGGCCTTACCAACTGGAGGAAACAGCAACTGAGGGCAGACCTGCAGAACTGCCATCAGAAAAACTGCCAGGATTTAGTGTATCTTTCTCCCGAAATACTTGAAGGAGGCCTCCCTTCCCAGGAAGGTGATATTTACAGGTGAATGGAGTTTCTAAGAGCACACCATACCTAGTCCATGCTGTACTCTACAATGCTGCCGAAACATTTATCTTCAAAGACGTTACAGTAAAAATGCCAGACATACATAATGCAGTAGGATAATATGGCACATGAGGGTAATTACAGCAGTAAATTAAATCTTAAATTCCTATATTTGGTGAATAAGACACCAAGGTCAAGAACTGTTCTTAAAGTCAGCCATATAAATATTTATTTAACGGACTTAAATGTTTTAAAAATGTAGAAGCTGCCAAAACTTTCAGATATATTTAGAAGCCTCATAACTGCTTCACATAGTTTAAAAGTGTGAACTCTTGTTGGCTTTAGTTTCAGAAAGAATTGTTTATGCCTAGATCAGGCCCAGGTAAAAATAAGAACTTTCCGTCAATAGTGTCCCATTAAGATCCTATGGAATCTCTTCTGAGATAAGTTACTGACCCACTGAAGCACCTGTACTCTTTAACAAAGTGATTTATAAAAAGGAGGGAGATTACTCACTGCCACATGTCCTTTTGGGTATGTTATATGCATTGTGGCTGCCTCAATAACTGAGAGGACCTCAAGGTGGCAGTGGTCTGGATGGTTTGGATGGACAACACACATCACCATGACCAGCACACAGAGACGTGGACTAAAATTTTAAATAACTTTTAAAGGAGACCACCCTTCTGATTTCTGAGCTTTTGAAATTTGAAACCTACACATTTAAACTCCTGCTTTATTGTCATACAGGCAGGCTCTAAGATGAGTCAAGTAATGCATACACTTGAGGAGACCTGTAAATGATGTGGTTAATCTCATGTTTTGCACAGGAAAAGTGGAGCCTTACTTTCAGGTAGCATAATTAAATTTCCAAAATTGCATTCATATATATGATTTAATGTATACACTTATTATATAATGCATTCTATAATAATATGCTGAGATGTGACTCAGGTGCATGAGATTATGTGTGCATCTAAGCAATGGTGCAACAGAGAAAGCAAAAATTTGTCATACATGAAATACAAAGTACATTTAAGTTACATGTATGTCCACATTACATTAATACCTTTCAGATCTCTATGTGAAAGTAAGGCAGAAGAGGAGCCTCATCTAACCTCTGTAATCACTACAAGAAGATATATAAATAAGTAGATATGTTTATCCTAGAACTGTCTCTTCCCCTTTTGATTGATTTGTTTCTGACTTATTATAGACTGTTTTTTCTCATCCAGCAGCGTCTTATTTTCTGCCTCTGATTTTGAAGCTTGAACTTTTTATTAAACCACTGTATTTTATAGCATCTGAGTTGTGGGTTATATGTATAGATCTATGACCCCACTGCAATTATTCCTATGATGTTGGAAAAGGAGAAAGGTATTTGGAGCCCCATCAAAATTTGATGAAAAAAATAGAAACCTAGTGCATAAAAATCAAGTTTTTGTAGATTAACTGATGTGCTTGTCTTGAAAAACTCCTTTCTCTTAAAGCAATAAACTTGCTTTTGAAACTGAGAATGTAGCTACAGATTGCAAACTAATGAATGATCTTTCACTGTTTTGTTGTTTTTTGGTTTTTTTTTTTCAGTTTTGGAATCCTGTGTTGGGAAACCCTCAGCAGACGGAAACCTTTCGAAGGTATTTATTGTTCATGTCAGACTTTGTGCTGTCCACATCTTGTCCACAAATTCCCTTATTGTAGTGAAATTATGATACAAACACTGTTGTTTCAGATGTCCCTTTGCCTTCCCTTACTGCTAAACAAAAAGCCCCGCGTTAGAGGACACAAATATTACAATTCTTCACCAAATCCTAAATGTTTCCAAAGAAGCTGCTCTTTCTGAAAGGAAAAGGCAGAGCTTCTTCCCCAACTAGTATCATCAATCTGTGCTTGCTGAAGCACTGCCTCTGAGTTGGGTTTTCCACATACCTTCAGTGAGAAGGAATATCCCTTCATATTTGTCAGATGAAATTTTAAAATCAGCGACAAGTAGCTAATTGAATGAGCAGAATACTCATTTTTACAGCTGCTCTGTAAAAATGAATATTCTATTTTCAGATATCAATGGACTTACAAGAGTGTTAATATATTTTTTCTTTAAAAAAATGAGTCTTTGTTTTAAAATACACAATATGACTTACACTGGATATAATTTTAAGAGGTCTTTAATCGTTTTTGGCAGTGACATTTTCTTTTAAATTGTAGGTCAAACAACCCTGCTTGATGTTTTGAGGGGAATCCGCAACAGTTTGCGGCCAAGCATTTCAGAAAAGTTCATACCAAGCAATTTGCCTGAGAGGAACAGGCTATTGCAGCTCATTGCTCTGTGCTGGCATCAAGAAGCAGATTATAGACCACATACTGCAGGTAACAGTCAGGACTTCTTTCTATGCAAGATTTGTAATGGAGGCAGTCTTTATGGGAACACTGCTCCAGCACTCTGAAAAACTGAAGTGGAAGTGGTCTTTAGATCGTTGGACTACTTTTGATGCCTAAATGTATACGTGTTTTCATATACAATGTGGTATTTAAAATGCTTTATTACTCCTGCAGAATGTGTATACCTTCTAAATGGAGTTTTGACTGGTATAAATAAGGAAGTGATTTCTGCAGCAATCTACAATTTGATGGATGCAAAGGTCAGTACAAATTTTAAAAATAAGACAACTTCTTTCTAGTCACCACCTGGAGTCATACTGGCCAAACCCATGTGAGTGAGAACAAACATCAGCTCAAGTCCTGCAGATTAGGGCTAGAACCAAGGACAGTTTTTTGTATGTTCTGGTTAGAACCATTTAGTTCAAAACTTGAACCATGCTTGTACCTGTGGTAGCAATACCAGTAACTGCACTGCTCTGTACCCTTGACTGCTTCTAACTTGCCAGGCTTTCAGGCAAAGACACTGCACATCCCAGGGTCTCAGAGGCTCTCTAATTCCACAGGAGGAGATGGGGAATTGCCAGTGACGAAGGGGATAGAGCTAACTCTGTATCTGCTTACACTGCCATGGGAAATCTAGCACAAATGTGACTGCCACAAACATAGCAACATCCTAGCTGGTTAACATAGGCACTGAGGGAAAAGAGTGACACACGTGTTCTGGCCCTGGGACAAGGACTCTGACTCTATCTGGAGTTACACAACCCAGCTGTGTTGTTGGATTCATTACTGTTTGTTGCGTATGTTGGTACATGCTGCACTATTTCTATATGTTGCAACCACATTCTGGGCTTATAGAACAGCCTTTATCAATGTTTTAATAGGTGGCATAGTTAGAGTCAAAGTAATTTTTTACTACTGTTGAAATTTATTTAAGATGGTACTGCCAAATATTCCATAATTTCATGCTTCAATCTCCCTTGAGTGAGGTTTTATTTTTTAATTTGTTAGATTGTGAAGATTTATTAGTGAGCATTATTTATTGTTCAAACAACTGAACTGATAAGTCCAAAGTTACTCTGAAAATGATACTGAAGTTTCTGTGAAATTCATTCACAACTGTTGAAGTATAAAATCTAAAAAATAGTTTAATGAATCTGCTGTGGATGTATAAACTGGAAAAAAGTTACAAGTATTGGCACATCCTTACTGCAGACAGCTTGGCACACTGAACACGGGATGGCCACGCTGTTCGGCTACTTAAAGGCAAACATGTTCTAGCTAGCCCAATGTCTCTCAATACGAGCTTATTTTCACCTTTCGCTGCATGATTCAACACTGAGTTTTAAAATAATTTGAAACCTGGAAAGAGTAACAGGGTAGAATTTTCTCAGATTCTATGCCCATTTGCTCTGCGCAGTTAACTGTCACTATGCACAAGTGCACCTTACAGCATAATATATGCTGCCAGTATAAGTTATGTTACTACAAACTGTAGCTCCTGGCAGCAGTGAGCAGAACAAACAAAGTCTACACTTACTGCAGTTACTGTGGTTTTCTTCTTCCAGGAGAGAGCGCTTAATGCATGCAAAGGCTCAGAGAGGTACACATTGCAGACAGGCACACGGAATTCAGAGGTGAGTTTGTGGCACAGGAGCCTTCAGAGTACTTCATCAGCTGCTTATTTCTCCTGACAGCCCTGATGTTGTATAATGCAAACACTTGCGCAAAATGTTCCTAACCAGGATAACTCCATCCAACAAAACCCAGCTGTTTTGCCTTGTTCCAAGCAGCTCACTCTGACCTTGCTCTTGCAAAACCAACCTCCTCCTCTCAAGGTTTGTTTTGAACCTCTCCTGTTTAGAAAAGGTTTTGGAACAAAAGTTTCCAAGAAGATAACTCTTTTCTATTTTGGTCTCTTTCAGATCATCTGTCCACAAAAAGACAACCACTTAATCAGCAAGAAAATTCCTCTTGTAGTGCCAAGCTTGTCAACTCTTCTACTTGACAGCAGTGCAAATACAGCAGGAAGAGATAATATTGAAATGGGTGTATCAAATACAACCCCACAGGATGCAACAGCAACAAAAGGTCACTGTCTTGAATTATATTCAGCCCCAGCTGTTATTAGAAAAGGACAAGTGTTATTATATATATAAAATATATAGAAATGTAATTTTTCATGTAAAATTGTCACTTCTCAGAGTAAAGCTGTGCTCTCTGCTATATTATCTGAAGCATGAGTTCAGTGCAGGAAACCAGAGACACCACAAAACTTTCCACTGAGATGCATAAATCAAACAACAACTTTACTTTTTTTTTAAGAATGCTGAGCTGTAAATGTAGAGCTGCCTTTCTCTCCCACATCAAATATTGCCTATTGCTTTTGAGAGAACAAGTCCCTTCTGGGAATCATGCTGCTTTGTGCCACCAGGAATAACTGCTTTTTTTTGTAATCCCCTAAGAAAGGGAGATATGTTTTAAAAAGGCAATGTTGCCAGGAACATATGAATAATTCCTGATAATCACTGTTCTATATCGATAACTTTCTTTACCTTTCCAATGTAGATTTGTCCTAAGTACTTAAATTTGTGTCAAGAAGAGATTGCCTGTATTTCTCATGCCTTCAGATACAGAAGTTGAGACATCAGAAGTCAATTCACCTGTAGAAACATCTGTGTTTCCAAGCACTTTAGTTCTGATCAATAGCCATCAGACTTATGGACAGAATAAAACATTCCATAACTTCAATAACAAATTCCTACAGACAACTTGGAAAAGTCAGATGTGTGTAGTAATATATGCCAAAGTTTTCCTAAGAATAAACATGTATTAACAAGAGCCAAAGTAATCTCAAGTAAATCTTCAGTTCCTGTCTCCTGTAGTGGCTGACATATATGTAATGTTTTCTTGTTCAATTTAAAGGTCTAGTCTGCTCATCTTAAACTTTTTTCTAGATCACCTAGGCTCTGAGGGAAGAAAATCAAGCTCCTTTTGCACAGCTCCTTCATCTGGTTCAACTGCAGGCAAAGAGAGCAGTCAGCATAATTCCCCACCACTGGCTCTTAAGCACAGACCACAGCAAATGCACCTGGGACAGGTGACAGGTAAAGAACCATTGCCACTTTGAGCTGGCAATATTCACCTTGGCCAGATCTTAGTGATAAAATTGTTTAAAACTTGGAGGAAAGAGATATTTCTAAATTTTGTGCACATTTTCAGGTGTTCAGAGGAATAACTCATTCTAGTTTGATACAAATGTCTCTGTGTACAGCTGCTCCTCTGCTCTCAGAAGTTCAGGCACTGACCACTGAGAACATTGGTGTCCTAGGTTACAATGTAAGATGTGCCCAAAGTATGTATTCTACCACCATCTACATGAGCCGTTGAAACTAGGTTGGGCAGTGTTTCCCCTGCCCCCTCTCTCTGGACTACCTTCTGTTAATGCCCTGCTGCATGACTCAGAGATAACTCCCTCCGGGAGCTATCTCTGGTTAATGGGCAATCAAGGACCCATTGCAAGACTCATAGAATGATATCAGCCCATTGGGAGATGCTCTGCCCAGGGGGAGGAGCCAAGCATTCCCACCTGGATATAAACTGGGATTTGGGACAGCACAGGCAGCCTTACCCACTGGGTTCCCTGAGTACAAGAGCTACCAGACCTTTCTATGGGATCACTGCTTCAACAAGACCACCTCATCTGGACTGCTACCACCATGGTGTCAGGTCTGACTCTGTCAGTGATCTTTTTTACTACTGCATTTTTTATATTATTATTAATTTTTTATTATTATATTTATTTCCCCCCCATTAAATTGTTTTTTTCTGACTTGGAGTCTCTTGCTGGTTTTGCTTTCAAGCCAGCACAATTGGCTTGTTCTTTTCTTTCAGGGCCACAACTGAGGCTAGAAACAGTTCTGAAAAGACCATAATAAAAATACAAAAAACACAGCACACATTGAATGTGAAATACATTAGTTGTCTAGGTCTGGAGTATTCTTTTGCAATCATAATCATAAGCTGTGTATTGCCTAACTGCAAAAGCAGCTATTGACTACAGAAAAAGGTGACAGGACCTTTCATCCCCTCACATTATCTCAGGTCTTCCTGCAGAACAGAGACAGAAAGGATCAGCTTTTGATTTGTGAAAACTCTTTGCCTGTGGGTGAAGCTTTGTGAGGTTTTTATGCTAACTTTTTACAAACTGGCCTATAGAAATTCTTAACTTAGCTGGCTGTCCTTCTCCATGACAAGTGACTTGAGTGACGACATAATTTCTGGATAAATCAACAGACTAGACCATGCAGGAAAAGTTCATCATAGAACTCTCCTGGCAACACTCAGAAATCAGAATAACAGAAGCACGTTCTCCAAAGCAACATGGCTTTTGGTATTAATTTTCTCTTGAAGTATGCTATTTACTGTATATTAAAAACCCTAATGTCAGCACTTGGTATTCTAACCACCTCATGAAAGGAAGCAGAACCCAAAGCTCTCAACCATTTTATAAAGAGTATTACTTTTGTTACTAGTTTGGCTTTGATGTATATTAATTTTTTCAGTTTCATGCTACATGTTTCAAACACTCCTGCTACCCTGAAGTACCTGTTATCTGTCCTTCCACTTTCATGGGAGAAAGTTTGCTCATCTGTGTCCGGTCAAGGTGCCTTGCATGAAGTTAAATACAGATGCTAGATGAATAGGGCAAGACCTGAAAATCTTCTCCCCTCATGCAGTAGGAGCACTGGGTGGTTTAGAAACACCTACTTGCTGTAATCTGATCTTAGTGAGTTTCAAACACAAGATGAAAATACTTTTGGACTAGTTTCAAACATAGAATGCAAACAAACAAACTCCTCTTCCTTCCTCTACTGAGTTTATATTTCTGCTGTTGATGCTATCACTTGCTAACAACTTCCGGCGGAAAAAAGCACTTGGTTTATCTCATTTTGCTTACCTTTCACTCAAGGTCCTCACAGCAAAGGAACCTGCTGTCAAATCCTTGCCTGCCAGAGACAGACCATACTGAACTGCATGACAGAAGGACGCCTCAACCACATCCTGGATGTGCTTCGCTCGCAGCAATCCCTGTCCCGAATGGATTATGAAGGCATCACCTCGTACCCCACAGTGACCGGCCGTGCTCGGGCGCTGCTGGACACCTGCCTTTGCCTCGGGGAGAGGGCAGCACAAGCTGTAGTGACTGCACTTTCAGTGAGAAAATGTAGTCCTCTGGGACAAGTCATTCATTGCCCAGACTGTCCTTCTAAGGTAAACCGGCTGCTGTTGTGACTGACTTTTTCCGCAGCCTGTTGTATGCATCTGAGCTCTACTAATTTGTGATGGCAAAGATTCACATTATTGTCTCACAATCCACTGACTAAAGGCAACTCCTCCTACAGCCCATTATTTGAGTACTGTGGTGGAAAAAGCTAACTGGATTAAAAGGTCAAGTCAACCACTGCCAACAGAAATTGCCAAGACTGGTATAACAAATACTGATTTGGACCTCAGAGATGGGAGAAGTGCAATATGTGCCCGAGCAGGTGAGTTCAAGTGAGATGACCTTATTTAGTTGATTTTTTTTTTTTTTTTTTTTTTTTTTTTTTTTTTTTTTTTTAAAGAAGGGAGGAAAATGAATCATGACTTTTTGGAGGTCACAGTATGGAAGAATGGCTGTTTATAAATAGTTTCAAATAAGGGTAACAGAACAACAGAATACTGGATGAAGAAAAAAAAATAACTGCCTTTCGCTGCCCTCATATCTGAGCCAGCTGTTAAGAGTGAAAAGCTGCATAAAATCAAGAAATATTTCTTCAGCAGGGCTTTAAGTAATATTTGGAAGTTTTATATTATGCATATAAATTACTTCATTTTCCTTAAAAATGATCATACGAAAATGTACCAGTACTTACATCAGTGTTTTGGAGATGTCGGACTTGGAGTACTCATGGAAAATGGAAAAATGTTAATACTTTACATCCATGTATCTCTCTAAACATGTCTGCAGTTCAAATGTAAAACTAAACCAGGCAGAAAAGATACCAAGCTGATAATTTAGAAATGGTGGTCCTGCTGAACTGTTGTCATGGGTGTACTCTAAGGGGAGACAGCCTGAGAATACTGGGAGGTTTTCTTGCTCTGGCCTGGACTCACCCATGGTCACAGATGCTTTGGAGTGTCCTGCTGCTGCTTGAACTCATCCTCAGGTCATGGTCCCTTTGATTTGAGTTCACATGGAGTTCCAGTGTGTCCAGCACAGCAGCACAGAACATTGCTGTTATCAGAATGTTCCCAGGCACAGTCAAGTAAGATAAGTGATACAGCAAGCAGTGGAAGCAACAAACCAGCCACTAATGAGCACCAGTCACCTTGTGTGCAGAAGGCAAACAAGTCCCATGGCAAGCACAGAAGTCTGTCAACAGATAAACAGCAACAGCAGCTATAAATGTGATCCAGCACATTCCAGTCCAAATCTGTTGTTACCTTCAACCCTTCAAGCCTCACATTGGATGTTGAAAAGAACATTTGTGGTTTAACCCCAGCAGACAACTATGCTTCACAACAGTAAAGTAAGAAAACTTGTTGGTTGAGATCCAGACCATTTAACATGTAAAGCAAAAGCTGCATATAAGCAAAGGAAAACATGGAATTTGTTCAGCCATCTCCAGGAAAGCAGGGAGCATTCCCATGTAATGGTTACTTAAGAAGGCAAATGCCATCACTCCAAACGTCCACCCTTTCCTCCTTCCCTAGCTGAGCTTGATGCCACATGCTCTGGAGTATCCCTTTGGCCAGCTGTGGTCAGCTGTCCCAGCTTGTCCTCTCCCAGCTCCTGGTGTGGTGAGGGGCAGAAAGCCTTGGCTCTGTGTGAGCTCTGCCCAGCAATAACAAAACATCCCTGAATTGTCAACGTTGTTTTCAGTACAAATTCAAAATACAGCCTCATACTAGCTCCTATGGAGAAAATTAACTCTACCCCAGACAAAACCAGCATAATTTGAAAGGGAAATAATAAGATTACTGTCTTTATAATGAAAATAATGATATAAGGTGCTGGATTTTTAAAGGTCCCGCGGGGTTTCTTCAAGCTTCATGGCACCAGATTAGCACGAGAACTTCTTATACCATCTACAGGTATTTCAAATGCAAAAACCATGTTATCGGTTTCCCTATGTTGCTTTTGTTCTCTCCGCAGTTTCAAAGTTCTCATTGAATTCAGACATTTGGCTGATTGTAAATGCAGTAATGATGAATTGTCTAGGCACACTTAAGAAATAAAAAATGTGTTACATCCAAACCTTTTTTTTTTTAATGTAACTTCATTGAACTTTGAGATGGGCTTGAATTAAAATATTGTTACAATTAAAAGCAATGTCTATCAGAATATGTTGACAATAGTTTTGCTTATTAAAGGAGCTAAATATTTATTTCACAGTTGATTTTATTTTTTTTTTTTTCACTTTAAAATCTACACTTTAAATGGGAAATTTCAACAGGCTCTGCTAAAAAAGAATGTCTTGCTTGTGAGGAAAGGAATTGCCGTCATGGTGTTTTGCCTCTTTAAAAGGCAAACTTACTTAGTTTACTTAGTAAAACAAATAAACATTCACCTGTGGAAAATAGTTACAGACCTTTAAAAGAGAAACTAGCAATACTGTTGAAACTCAATGGCAGATTTCAAAATCATTCTGTTTAGTTGTTCTGCTGGACGCTTTATACTCCTGTGAAAGATGTGCTGGCTGGCAGGCTATGTTGAATTTTTGTCATTGTGGTTTTGACACAGAAACGGTTTTGGCTCTTTTCTAGAAGCAGCTGCTTACTTGAGAATATAATCTGTTGCCAAACCTAAATCCAGTTTTAACTGCTAATAGAAGAACTGGCATCAAAACAGTGGGAGCGCAAGCTGTCTGCTTTTCCAGTGTGGTATTTTTGAAGAGGTGCTACACATTTGTTAAAATGAAACTGTTGTTGATATAAAAATTTTTGCTACCAAACTAAAATGCAGTCACCTGGAACTAGAATCATTTTTTCTCACCAAAACTACATACTCTCATAAGGCCTGTAGTGTCAGCTGTTAAAAATGCCTCATGTTGATCACTGGTATGAAATATCAAACTGCTGAAAGCATATGGTATTTTGCTCCTGCCCAATCTTCTTCATTAGCTAAGATTTCTATTGTCCTCACCTCTGTTTTCTGCAGTTACCTTGATATTACGAAACAATGTAGAATAAATGGCATTGAGCAGGAGGAAAGATTAAAGAATCAAACTGTTCTTTAGGGTCTATGAGAAGAAACAAGACTTGGATTTGAAGAACAACTGGAGTTGCAGGAAGGAAATGTAAAACATGGGTATCTCTAGAAAACAGCAAGGAGAATAATAAAACCAAGTCACTTCAGGACTGATCATATAAACTGGTTAGTAAAACTGTTGCAGTTACTCAGAAAATACAAAACTAGAATTAAGAGATGTTAAAAATGACAAGCTGTACAAATTTTATGAAGCTATTTAAATTCATTAAAGGAATGGTAAGTAGAGTAGGCTGATGTTTATTTTTCTGAGGTATTGAAATGCAATTTTCTTCTTGACACTGGTTGCAGCTATCTTTTGCTGATTTGCAAAAAGATGACTGTCCCTTGCCCTTTGTCCTAACTACTCCATGCTTTTATCTGAGATGGAACAGTTTCTGCAGTGTAAGAATGTCTGCACTGGAATTTGTTTGAAGTTGATTTGTGGAAAATTAATCTGAGGTACTGGAATGAAACATTTAAGAGAGTCCTTCCAGTAGAGAGCAAGGAAAACAAAGCTATAAATACCACTCAAAAGTCATTACCAGTGCCTGTTAAAAACAGTTCCAGAGAACATCAGCATTAATGGACTGCTAACATATACAGAAGAATTTTACACCACATAAGTAGTCTAAAATGCACAAAACCTAAAGCACTGATGAAAACATACTAAACCTCAAGGGTTCTTATTTTATTGTATCAAGTCTGAATCCTACATAACCTAGGTTTAGTTAATTGAGTATCGTGTGAAGATTTGTAAGGAAGGTTAGGTGCATAAAGAGGTACTTTTGGGCCTGATACTTTAGGGAAGGACCCAAACATCATCAAGGCAGGCACAGAAAATTTAGATTTCTTTACTGCTATTTATTGACCTCAGATCTGTACAGTTATTAACTATGCTCTCCTCCAGTAACACATATTGTCTCCAGGATTGCTGGGGTCTTCTATGCCTCAGGGAATCTTGCCTTGCACTATATTCTCTTTCATTCTTTTGCTGCACACAGCCTTGCCTGGCCCTCCCTCCTTTTGCAAAATACTTTACTGGTGCTCAAAAGGCCCTAGCAGTTTTATTTTGTTCCTTTTCTAGAGAAACAATTCCTTCATTGCCTCCCAGGAACTACATTCCCTTAACTGAATACATGGCTGATTTGACAGATGGTATGTCAGCTGAGTTAAACAAAACTCCAGGATTTTGAAGGTATGTCCACCATAAATTAAACTACCTGACAAGGTCAGAAAAGATCATATTTAATGATTTATTTGGGTTACATTAAATTCAGTGCAGCTGCAAGAACATATTAATTGTAAGTATTTTGCTTAACCCCAGCAAAAATGGTAGATCAGAAGCTTAGACATATTATTTCTGGCTCTTGTGCTGATGATTTGTGATCAGTATTTCCTGCCTCTATTTCTCTTTGCCAAGAATACATGCCAAGTAATATTACAGAAATCTATAGCCTCAAACTGCCATTTTTCTGGGGCTTTATGAATTGACCTTTCTTCTTTCAGAGAAGACATGCATCAGTAAAGAACTTCTGGACTCCTTCAACCAGGATGAATTAAATGGCAGTAATTTAGATTAAGAATTTACCCCTTAAAATGTGGTAACATGCCAAAGAATCTCAACACCTATTTCCTGTACTTGAACTTACCACAAAGCAAAAGCAATTTTCATAAAAGCAGAAAGCATGCCTGAATTTCACCCTTTCAGAAGTAACTTGGCTGTACCCCAGAAAGTCCTGTACAGTTAGTTATTTCTTTAGATACCAAGAAAAAAAGCACCATATTAGTTAACAGAATGACTACTAACATTAAATTTACTGTCCTTTGGCCAAAAAGGGCTCTAATTTTTTTTTCAGTTCATTAGAATGTTACCTGGTGGGGGGAAAAAAAAATGAGAAAAGTGACTAAGGAATACACCTGGAAAATATAAGAAATACCAGTTGTATGAGACTTTTAACCTTGTAACAGCTGCAAAATGTGTTTCCAAGAAAGTTGTCTTTGTGCCACTCCTACCACAGAAGAACAGGGAAGTGGAAGGAGAGCACGGCGAGTGCCTGCCGTGTTCACCTGTGTGTGCAAGGTGCCAAGGGAGCCCTTGCTCGCCATTCCCTGCAGGCAGCGTTTCAGCACAACAGTGCTCAGCTCTAAGCATGGACTGAGGAACCCAGGAGAGAAGAGAGCTGATAAGCAGTGAGGAAACCTGATAAATTGTGTGTGTTTGGTCTAGCAAAGAGGAGATGAAGGGCACATGAAAGAGTCTGGAGCACAGGCACTGAACATGCAGTGAGGAAACAGAGTACCTGGTCTGTTCTTGTGCTTTATTATTCTGAACTGGCTTTCAAGCAGGGGTTTAAAAAAGATTTAAAGACCATATTGAAGACAGAGAAATTAGCAATATTCATGGAATTTTCTTCTACCTGATCAAGGGTTCTTTACTCGACAAAATTCATGCAAACAACAGTGATTTACTAAACCCTTTCCCTCAGCCTGTTCAGTTTATTTATGCAAGCTATAAACATTTGAGGTGATTGAAGGGGAAAATTAATGCGTTTTTGCTTGGAGCTAAATAACATGAATATTTATAAGTGCCCTGTAACTCAATCACTGTTTATTCCACTAACACCCACCTGTGAAGTCATGGGCCTGTTAGCAAGTCAGCTGTTGGGACAATGAATAGCAATAATTTGAATTAAAGAGCCCTGGAGATTATTCTCACCCTTTACAATGTTGCTGTGAATTCTTAAAAGAAAAGAAGGCTCTCCTACATTTTTGCTTCTCAGCAGATTATAGTTGGTCATCTTCTCTCAAATACAATGAAAATGTTTCCATTTTTATTAAAATGCAGTCTTTATTAAGCAAGATTTTTGTCAGTCCATTAAATGTTTGCTGAGAGAACTGCTTCACATTCATGTATTTTCCTCCTTCTTTTCGCATGAAACCACAGGTACATTAAAAAAGAACCCCTTATGACATATAATGTTAAAATGCAAACAAAATAACAGAAAAAATATTAGGTTGTTACTTGTGCTGAACGTGTATGACCTCACCCAGAAATTCAATTGTTTTTCTGATAGACTGCATGTCTCGGACAGGTTTTATTAAACATTGTATGGGACTAAAAGATTTACAGCCAAGGAAATATTTCCACTCAGGGAGGCCTTCTGCAAAACAAGACATTGCTCTGCCCTCCTCCCTTCTGCTCTGACTCCTGCAGAGCTGGTTCAAATGCAGTTTGGCAACTCTGGCTAAAACCTTTTCTCTCTGCTGCAATCGATCATATGCTGGTATTCAAACCTGCAGATTTATCTGTTTACAGAAAACCCTCACTTATGTAGAGAATTCATGAAATGTAAAAGAGAGGAGAGATATGGAGGCCTTCAAAACTAAAATTACATTTAATTTTCTGAAAGATATATAATAGCATTTTAACTCCTCAGCTGTTGCATTTTGATGTGTTTAGCAAGAATGTTTTCCTGTATTCCATTAGTTTTTAAAAACAGAGAAGCATTTAAATTAAAAGACCTTTAAGATCATTGAGTCTAACTGTAAACCTAACACTGCCAAGTTCACTGCATTCTTAGCTGGTCTGAGACTATTTATTTTGGTTTAAATCTTATGGTAGCTGTCAGCTTCTTCACCCAAATTAGACCCCATCAGTGAAAGCTGTCATTTCTTGTTCAGTGTTCTTTATGTCTATCCTCAGTAGCAAGAGGAGGATTATCTGGTATGTGGTCAGGCCTCTCTTGCTTTTAACAGTGACAATTAACTGTGCACAGTTACTGTGCACAGACACAGCTGCAGAGGGAAAGGTGCACTCCAGATTTGAGACTTGAAGATATGCTTGGGCATGTAGACAGGATTTTTCTTGTTTGTATTTACAGCTGGCTACTTAATCACAGATGTTTTTCTTGGACAAATGAAGCCTTTTAAAGGAAGAAAATAAAAGGCAATTATCAGGATTTCACAGCTGTAATTTTACTGTATGCTATACATTGGATTTAACTCCAACAGCATGCAATGTAGCTGCCTCCTGATTGTTGCAGTACAACCACCTAATCTAGATCTTTGGGTTTTGCTTTAATGATACAACCTCATGTTTATCTACAATGTATGTCATTCTAGCATAAAATAATCCAAAATAACAGTTTCCCCAGTGATACAACACTTCAGTAATAAAATTTGTCCTTTGTAGTAAGGACAAATACAGAGTTGTTCATGTAGCGGGACACTGAGCAACCTACGTGACCAAGTGACCAATGTGAGGGGTGAGGACACTTGCAGGACTCCAACCATAACACACAAGGTCTCACTGATGACCCACCTTAACAAAAAACTGGGCCATCTCCTATAGTTTGAACATGTCTTTCACACTTTCCCATACTAATGACACTGAGGTAAAAATAACTCCCTGACCTCCAGAGTGTAATATGATACACGGAGTTTAGTTTCCTTTATCCTCCTGCCTAAACTCTAACACTGAAGCCCAAGTGTTTGCTCTCACTTTACTTAGTCTTCCAAACTCATGCAAAAGTAAAGACAATAATGTCACCAATGTCACCAATAAGTGATCACGTGTCATTAAATCAATGGTACTCAGAATGTTCACAGCCTGTGGGATTTCAACTGAGAATAAATAGTACTAAAAAACATAGCAGTAACCTTCAACAAAAGTAAACACTTTCTTCTGGAACTAAAGTATACCCGTAAGTGACTGAAGCACAGCCTTCAGTGTTTTCTAAAGTTTGATTTATGGCACTTCACAGTATGTGACTGGGAAGCTGAAAAAGCTTTTCATAGCTCTGGGGATCTTGCATAACTTGGGAAACTCTTGGTAGTTCTTAATTAGTCCACTACAATTTGCTCTGCGGGACACTGCACACACCAAATGATCAAGAGCCAAGCAGGGAACAAAGGAGCAAAGTGCAAAACACTCACAAATAGCCTGCTGAGAAATCATTTCTGAAAAGTTAGTAAAGTCAACCATCATTTTAATTATAGGGCTGGTTGCCTTCTAATAACAACAAAGAATGGATTTGAAATTGGAACTATGCTGGCTAAACCCATTAATAGGTCTATCCTATTTACAAACGGACTGGCAAAAAATCCCAACTCTTAAAGACTCTTTTAGCATTAAGGTATTTTACATCTCAATTCTTAAGGTGTACTTTTAAATATAGTGAGACATTTTGAAAATCTCCCTCATGGAACATGTAGTCTTGGGCAAGAACTTGAGTGAAAACTTCAAAGGTGTTCTGATCTTATATTTGTGAAACAACATGGTTTTCTGTCTTTTACAAAGCTTGCTAATTAGACCTTATTTATCACTCTTGCCACATGTACACGAGACTGTTCCCCTTAGAGGCAAAATGTATGAGATCAACATGCATTGGCATATTTGATTAGCACACACTAATAGAATCTATAAGAAAGGTCTTTGAGATTATGTTTTGGAAAACTTTACTTCTAAAAGCAACCTAAATTTTGATCAAATACAACTACAGAATCCCCCAGAAATCTGCAAGTTTAGGGAATAAAGGCCGTCCTTCTGTTCATACAACAACTGTTCCTATACTGTAAAGTATTGTGTTATTATGAGTTCTCTAAATAAAATAGCAGAGAACTTTTATTAAAGGTCCAAGTTTATTTGTATTGTAGAAATGTTTCAGGGCAATTCAGTAATTAAGAGAAAAGGAGCAGGAGTGCACCAAAAGCAAAGATGGAAGAGTTGGATCAGCACTGCTGGGGTTATCCTGTAACATGCTGCATTTGAAGTGGCTCTGCTAAGGAACATCTGGTTGTATTTAAATGGCAAAGTTTGGACTCAGCATGATAATACAAACAAAATGATGACATTGGCCTCAGCCTCTAGTAACCAGCTGCTTGCAAACAGAGTGTCAATGCAACTACTGCTGAGTATGATCAGAATATTCTAAGCTTCCATACTCCTGCTTTTGATCAGAGAGAGAGAGAGACACGTACCACAAATATATCAACAAAGGACTGAAAATAATACAGGATAATCTATAACAGAAAGGAACTTTGCTGTTTTGAAGAAAGTCTGAGCAGCCGTATTAGAAGGCCAGAGTTATTTAAGATAAAAGAACAACCCAGCCCAACAGACGTCTTTAAACTGTCTCATCCAGAAGAAATTTATTTAAATGCTGTTGAACTGGGTTACAAACATTATAACCAAGGACTTCCCACTCTTCAATCATAGTACCCATATACTAATTTGGGACCTGAAACAACAACAAAAATTACTTATTCTTAAGATGCTATTTTTTACACCTACAAATCCTCCTTAGTTTGTTTTTATACATAATCACTTTTAATAACCTTCAAAACAAACATGGACAAAGTGCATTATCTTTAAAAATCCCTGCAGTGTTATAAGACTTGTGAAACAACGATTCTAACTCCCGTGTTGTTTTCCAGGAAAACAAAGACTGTGATTCATTCACTCTCATTAATTTATATCCAGATACTCATTAAGCTAATTCAACATAAATAAGACAAATTGTATAATCAAAGGGTAGGGTCTCAAAGCTGAATGATTTAGCTGTCTAAAACATTAAGTCAAACCATCTGTTTTAAACCAAGTATATGTACAAGGGACTATTTTTTCCAAATAAACCCCCAAAACTGACTGGGAAAAACTTGATGTATTGCACATTCCCCCTGTAACAGAGAAGATTATATGAGCAAGGAAATGTAACATTAAATATAAAGTTTGTAACATTAACCAAAAAAGTGATTAAAAAAATCCTAGAGACCCTTGACATTTAGCTGAAGATGGGGATATTTTTGCTGGTGTTTCTTTGCCCTACTAGCAAAATTAACATTTGAAAACTTGTCCATGTTTTAGAATATATCTATTCCTACTTCTGCTTTGCAGCATGGACAGCACTGAACAAAAACTGCTTGCAATAATGTGCAACAAAAGTATCTGTAAGCAAGTAATAAATTTTGGTGAGAATAGATGAGGCAGTGAAAAGAAAAAAGTACCGGAAAGGCAATAGAACCAGACAGGACAAATCAAGCTAAAAGATCGGATGTCAAATCTTATTTTGCAGTCTGTTTTAACAAACTTCAGTATAGAAAAGCTATATATAAAAGAAGGATTAATGTTAATCTTCAGAGTATTTAAATAACTGCAATTGGACAAGACAGAGACATCCCACAGTTTCTGTTCCTTAAAGTGATATTTTCTACTACCTCCTCCTCTGCTCCCAGCTTACTCCACATATGTACTTTTGTGATTATGAGAGTAAAAAAACAACCTTCATAAAAGTATTGTTTTCTGCCAGCTTAGTGAACAGAATTGCCTTACAGACGGGGTTGGGCTACTGCCAGCACCACTCAAATGCTGAAGGCCGCTGGAGTAGGAGGAGACACAAAGCTAGGAGCAGGGGAAGGTAAATATAGAAGCCTAAATTTAGACTTTTTCCTTTAATTGCGTATCACTTTGGTGCTTGCAGTCACTCCCATCTGTAAGTTGCACTCACCCTGCTCAAACCACCTACTGCAGAAATTTGTATGATGGAAAGATGAAGGCAAAAAGAAATGGCAAAGCATCAGTGAATTGTTTTTGTAAACAAAGTCACTCAGCCTTAACCAAAGAAAAGAAACAGGTGCACTTCCACTTATTTTTGAGATGATTGTGTTTCTGGAAATACGGGGTTGATACTGTGTTTGTTGTTTGAAATTATTAAGGTTGAAAAACTACCAAAAAATAATCTCTGCTTTTAAGTACTTATAGAAATTGTCATTTGCTGGGATCTCGCTAAACTCCCAGATTTACTGTCCTGAATAATTTCATGACCCCTGTGAATAGCTCCTGTGTACACAAAATGAACATTTCAAATTGAACATCAAAGTGTTCAGGACTCACTCTCTATGGTAGAATTTATAAAGGAACCAGCATAAACCATCAAACACATGTCTGGAAGCAATATTTCCATCATAAGTTCCAAGCTGCAATAAGTACTACTTACATTTACACAGCACCCCTTCAGTGCTGACCCTTAAGGAGCTCAGTGCATGATCATTCTTCCATTAATTAAGTGCATGAGAAACACATTCTTGGGAGACTTATGCTGTAAGGATATGCTTAAACTCACCAGAATGAACCTGTGAACAAGTACAAAACTGATGTATAAGGTTCCAAATTCACTTAGATTTAACAGCAATTTTTACCTTGGTTTTGTCATGTTCTAAAACCATTTAATGAATATCATATGGATTTGGTTTCCTGCAATCTGATGCTATTTCAAATTGGTTTGTTTACAGGTATTTAACTGGTTTAATCTTCAAGCTTTTTTAGTTGAATTACATTTTCTAAGATGTATCTAAGTGGCAATATTAGTCAGACACAAAAAAGCAGATCGGGCAAAACTCACAGACTAAACGAAAACCCATCCTCACTTTGTTCTCATTAGCTAAAGGCGATAAGATCCTAACTTGATTAAATTAGTATCAGATCCCTAGTGGAAATGAAATCTTTTTTAGCTGTGTTTTTGTCTGCTGGCATTTAGAGAATACACACTCCTGTATAAACATAACTTACCAGTGGCCATTTATGGAGCATCAGTGAAGAGACATACAATTTATGTAATCTGTAACAAGAGAAGAAATATGAGTCCAGACTTACATTTTGCTTCCACAGTAAAATGGAAAGTTATTTATAAAATATGAACCTTACCAAAATGGACAAAAAAATCTACCTGGATGATTATGCAGAGGTTTGTTTCTGCTCACTTGCAAATATTTCAGAAGCATTGTCTAGCCCTGTGATGGTGTCTTAACCTGGATCTCTCATGCCAACATCTACATGGTTCTAAGTTTTCATAATCCAGGTGAACTTCTATTTTGAAACCCTCAAATGGGCACTTTCTCTAATAAATATATTTCAAAGTTCTAAAGTAAAATGTAATTCTCTATACTTCCAGTATATGCCTAATAATTTGTTTCCTGTGTCTTGTTGGTTCTCATCTATTTCTTGTTCCTAAAGGCAACTTTATAATTAGCTCACATTTTACGGGTGCATTATTTGAGGACTGAATTCTGTCTTCAGTAGATTCAATCACGGGAGAGTTCAAAAGGCCATCTAGCAACTGAAATCAGCTGCATCTTTTACATTCACACTCAATCCACTTTTTGATGAATGTGTGAGACAACTGTTGCAAACATCCACCTACCTGAAAATCCTGTACTACAGAACACACAGCACTAGCACATTTGCAGAATGGCTAAACACTATGACCTTCTAATGACTGCCTTCTGGTTCATGTTATCTTTGTAACAATCGGTTTCATATTGTAAGGATTTGATTATATTCTGGGGATGCCATCTATGTTTTTATCTTCTGTCATGCTGTATAAGTGGCTTAAAAACAATGACGGCACCTATCAGGGCTGTTAAGCTCCCAGAAGGCAGCAGACTGGTTTTGTTTGGGGCTTTGCAACACTGTCAGTAGTTTTAGCAGGTAATAGATTTAGCATAGCTTGTGTTTGACAAAAGCTAAACATGTTTGTGAGATAAACATAATTAAAGAGCTGAAATGATCAGGCTTCTGCAAATCAGAGTTTGTTTTCCTATAGTTTAGAAATAAAGTCTAATGTAATTATCTTCTTTATGTGCACTTAAAACCCCAACTTTTAACAAAAAAAAAAAAAAAAAAAAAACAAAAACCCAAAACAAAACAAAACAAACCCCAAAAACCAAACCAAAACAACCCAACATTTTCTTAATTCATTTTTATCCAAACATAATGTAATGAATATCTGGAGATACAGATGAACGCAGCAGTTGCTTAGGTAGCCTGATTGTCTCTGTGACAACGAAGGAAAACAAATCCTTGATAAAACACACAACCTTTGAGAGAGGAAGCAGAATGGAAATCAGAAATGTAAGCCGTGTGGCAATAGAATTGGACTCCACTACTGCATTTAGTAGCACATTTATGGGCATTACAGAGCAGCGTTTCACCTTCCTCCTTCTTTTACAGCCTTACAATTTTTATTTGCCCCTAAGATTTTTACCCTCTTGAAAAAACCTCACCTCTCACTTATCTGTCAGATGGTAGATAACTGTGTACCAGGGAAGGGAGGCGTAATCAAATTGTTTAGAGCGAGACTATCCTGTCTCCTAAGCCCTGTTGTCTTTCCAGGTACTGACCATCCCTTTGCCCCGCAGGGTGCAGCAAAAAGGCAATAAAAGAACATGAAGAGGGGGCTGTGGCCTGGGGTTCAAGGGCTTAGACAGGATAAAACTATTAATCTGCTAGAGGAAAACAAGAAAGCTTTCATCACACCCCAGATATATCTGCTGAATGGCCAATTCCTTGCTATTATACTCAGGCACCATGGGGCACTTTTAATCACGGTTCTGGGAAGTTCATGACATGTATTTTAACGGAGTCAAATTTTGGGAGTAGCTATGCCCCTCTTGGAGGCTGGAACACACAAACGATACTATTCTATTTTCATTTCCATATCCACTATGAGTGGCGCATAGGACCTATACAGTAGAAACCCAAAATACCACCAGAATTTAGGGTTTCCACCGTCTCAGGCCCCTCAGCCTCGAGCCTGAGGTGTAACTCATGTGGATGTAACTTTGTGCACCGTCTGCCGGGGCTCCAAGACAGCTCCGGGTCCCCGAGGCCCTCAGGGAGCGCGGGGTGAGGGCAGGGCCCCCAGCCCGGCTGGGAAAGGCGCCGTTCCCGTACCCTCAGCGCTAGGGCTCTTCTCCATCCTGCCCCCGCGGCAAACGGGGAGACTGGACCCCTGCTCCGGCTGAGGCGATCGCGGCTCCCCTCACCCACCGGCAGCGAAGAGGCTGACGCGACTCCGCGGGGCCGGCGGTGCCGGAGGGTCCCGCGCAGCCCCTGCGAAGCTGGGGGGCTTGCGGCTATTCCCTCGAGCCTCCATTAACGAAGAGAAAGGGGGCGCCAGGGAAGCGGCGGTGGAAATTGCGGCGGCGCATGGGCGGGGCGGAGGAGTCGCCATCGCGCACCGGAGGTGAGCATCCCGAGACGGCTCCGCGGGAGCGGAGGTAACGCCGTTCTAGCTCGCGCAGCCCGAGTGGGGTTTCGGTTTCCTTCCCCGCTTTCCTTCGGCTCCCTTCATCGTGGGGAAGGCGGGCAGGGAGCGGCCTCAGTCCGAGGGCTGCCGGCGGCAGAGCAGAGCCCTGCAGAGCATCCGGGGCGGCGGCTTCGGACTGCAAAGTGTGCGGCGGCAGTAAGATAAATGCCGTGTGTGTTTCTGTTTAGTCTTTAAAGGGCCTCCCGTCTCTCACAGCCGTTGCGGGTGCCTGCAGCTACTTCCTTCCCGAGGCTGCCCCAGAAGGCTTGAAATCTGTGCGAACCTCGCTTATTTTATAAGGAGAAGGAGGGTCAGTACCGCTTGTGGGGAGCGGAGCGGCCTCCGAGAATAGCAGTGGCACCGCTAAAAATGACGTGTCCCTCAGGACCTCGGGGGCTCAGGTCGGCGGCGACAGCCCCTGGGGTCGTGCTTATGGCGACTCGATGGTGTCTTGACTTTGTCAAGCCACATGTTCCTTTACTGCTTTTTGACGGTGAAGCAGACGCTGGACTTAGCGAGACACTTAGGCAAGCACGCCTTTCCTTGCTGACCTTTAGGAGTGTTTTTGTTTCTTTTATGTGTTTTTAAATGAAGCGTATTAACTACAGTCTGATCAGGTGCGGCTGTAAGTGCCACCTAAAGAGTAAACATGGGTGTAGTATATGCCTTTTGGCATTATTTTCCCTCGTTTAAAGAGGTTTCCACTTTTCTGCCCCAGCATGAAAAATAAGGTGAATTACTTTAACAAACTCTGCTGTTGTTCCTTCTTTCTTTACCTGGGGCTTATTGTGTAAATTTCGCCAGATGTTCTTCTCACTGCAGGAGTACACTCCCAGCAGACTGATCAAAGTCCCTGTTGTGGGGTTACTTCAGGTTTTTTTTCCCTTGGAAATATGAAAATAATGAAAAACACGAATAAATATGAAAATATGGCTTACTGCCATACTGATAAACTATCAAGTGAAAAAAATGTCATAGTAACTTCTCTTTCATACCTTTTTACATGATAAACATACCTTGTCCTTTTTAAAAAAAAGACCCGGATTTTACAACCAATTGTGTTTGATCAAAAATTGTTGGCAGGATTTTTTTTTTTTTTTTATCATGCTAAAGATGATGTATTTGTATATGCAAGCACAAAAGACTTGATTGAACAGATTAGATCTTCACACTGGGAATTGTTTTTATTGCACGGGCTTCCTGTCTCTCAAGCATATGTATGGTATGGCAGTGATTTTCACACCAGAAAAAAGAAAAATATATCCTAGACAAACTTGAAGCCTTTCCCATGTAAATGTTCAGACTATGAGGTGCTTAAATATACACATTGCAATTAATAAGGATTTCTGGGACTTAATAGCCTTTGATCTGTTGGTGCTTACTTGAATACTTTGATGTTGTTTGCCTGTATAGAGCAATCTTGAATCTTGCTCATAGGGCCAGTTGTGTTCAGAAATAGGAGTTTTACACCTGGTGTATGTGAATAGTCAAAAGTGTGTATGTAAAGGTGTATTACAATGAGAGTTGTTTTATGAAATCAAGAACTAAGGAATATAGAATTTGCTAATGAGTGGGTATTGTATAAAAGCACAGCAAACACAGTAAGCTTTTAGCAGTTTGGTAATTCACCTTGGTCATTAAATCACTTGCAGGTTCATCCCAGGTCGAACTGACAACTGTTCTGCTCGGTGGGAGAAAGATCTTGGCAGATGGTTTCCTCTGAAAGGAAATTCAGTGCTAGTACATTGGTAATTGCATGTTACCCTTCATCAGCTCCTCTGGTCCCTGGCCATGGTGTTATAGGTCTTACCAGAAGATATATTTTTGGTGAAACAGTGAAGCGATCCTAGTTTCAGGTCACTCTGTCCTGGTTTCATATCATAGTTTTCTATACCAACAGCAAAGTCATTTCAGGGGGAAAAAAAAATACATATATCAGCAAAAAGACTCCTCACAGCTGCAGTGATCAGCAAAAAAAAAAGACGCTGTGTTGCACAAGGAAGAAATTCACATGTTGGTTAGCTTGTGTGAGGACAGAACCCTGCATTAGCCATAGCACTCCTGTGGCTGGGCTTTGACAGTGTTAGAGATTGTTCTGATAGTATTTCTAACTGCAGTATATTAGGATAAAAGAGAATGAAGTATCAAATCTTCAGTGAACCATTGTACATGCCTTCAAGCAAATCCTGAAGCTGGGAGTAACAGAAATTCTTTGGAGGGGAAGAAGGAGAGTTGAGGGACGGAACAGGCAAGGTTGAGAGATACTGCGATTGTTCTTTCCTAGGTGGAGATATCGGGCAAGTACAGTCAAGGTCATCAATAATAAAACTATAGAACCGCAGTCACGTGCTGCTAATTGAGGTGGAGGCATTTGAAGGGTGGCTGAGTCTGTAGTCACAGGTAATTGGATGCACCTCTGAACTCCAGACTATGAGTTAAATCAAAGTTACTCTTCTTGTGAAGAAGAGTACTGGCTCTGTGTTAACACACCAGGTTTGATGTGATTTGAATTTTTCAATTGACTTAAATCATCGAGATGCCTGAGTATCCCAAATCATGTGTATGCTTCTGATTGATTTGTACTTTGGAAGGTGTTCTGAGGAATGGGAAATTGGGAATGATGATTAGGATATGTGAGAAAGAAATCATAAATCTGTGTAGTTACCACCAAAATGGTGTTTTACATTTGTGATCAGTTCTTAAAGTATTTACGGAGTTTTGTCCTTTTGCTGTAAGGGCTGAAAATGAACAGGGCCTGTTTTCAAGTGCCAGTAGAATGTCGTAATAATAGCTGTAGTATTCTTGTTTCTTCTGCTGACATTTGTTCAGGGTGAATTGTCTTCTGAAAAACTTCTGCAACTAGTGTCCTGTCCTGAGTTCTTTCATGGAAATGAAAAGACTAAGTTTGGAATTGAATGATATTTTTATGGGTCATAAGTGTTCTTTTAAATCCACATCTTGCAGACAAATTAGTCATGAAAACAACTGCATTGATTATTTGGTCTGCTGTTTTGCAGAGCTTTCTAATGATTGCATAATATTTATAATTGATTATTGATTATATTCATTTATAGATAATAATTTCCTCTTGTAAAGCCGAATAATCTTGTGAATTTATAGAGCACATGTATTTTTGAAGACTTAACTCTACTGCATCACTAATGGAAAGTCAGGCTGTAAGTGGTTGCAAATGAATTTGGCACAAGATAGGTGGAAGAATAAATAACAGGAGGAACAGGTGACAACTGGTGTGATAAATTTACTTTGCTTTTCCTTTGCAGTTTTGCTGGCATTCATCTGTAGAAACTGTGTGGATGCCTCTCTTCTAGTCAATTTAATTTTGTCTCATTATAGTACTCAAGCTTTTGAGCTCTGAAATGGCAGTGATTAGTTTCTAGAAGTTAGAAAAATTTTGGTCTAATTATGTGTAAAATTTGATCTCCTCTGATGTATCTGTTATACTAGATGTTGAATCGTATAAATGATGTGTAGTTAGTAATTAGGCATGTTTAAGGTGTATATTTGGAGTATTGAGGGGAAGATAAACCAGAAGGCATCCAACTAAACAGTTTAGACTGAGGATCTCACTTTGCATTATTTAAAAGAACACAGTCTCTAAAGATTTATGAGTTGGAGATGAAAGATACAATATTTTTCAATAAAAAAGCTGTACTCCATTTCAATTGAAGTTACTTTTTTAGTTGATTGAAAATAATCTTTATAATTTCATATCTTCATTCTAGTTCAGGGATGTCAGATCAGATTTTCTGACCGATGCATCTATGTTCAAGCTTCGAACTTCCATCTTGGTCTTATGGTGCTTCCTTATAGATAAGATCTCACTGACCTTTCTTCTGGTCTTCTTAAGATAGGAGTCCTTTAATTTTGTCCTTCCTACAGTTTTGTTTGTTTTCCTAATGGTAGAAGTTCCTCTCTATCCTAAGTTACATAGGAATTTGTCTCTTTGTTTGTCTGTGTTGGTTCTGCTGTTTAACTGTGCATGAATTTGACTTTGAGTTAAAAAAAAAATTAAGCAACAAAAGGAAATATCTTAATTTATATTTGTAAATCATAGGATAAAAAGGTAGAAAGAAGATTTTGCAAGAATAAAAAAAATTATAATGATTTCAGCTGTCTATATTTTGTTTTAGATTGTGATTTGGAGTCGTGGAGAATTCAGAGTCTTTCCACAATGGCAGAAAGGACAGATTATACAAAATCACAAGTTTCACTGGCTGAATACAGCCCCGTCAATAAAACAGAAAGGACAGATCCAAGTGGAACACAGGATGGAGACCAAAATACATTGCAACTGAAGAAAGAAATATCTTTAATAAATGGGATAAGCCTTATAGTAGGCAATATGATTGGTTCAGGTATCTTTGTCTCTCCCAAAGGAGTTCTCATCTACAGCAAATCTTACGGATTGTCTTTAATAATTTGGGCAATTGGAGGGTTATTTTCAGTCTTTGGAGCTCTCTGCTATGCTGAACTTGGAACCACTATTACAAAGTCAGGAGCCAGCTATGCATATATCTTGGAGTCTTTTGGGAGCTTCATTGCTTTTATTCGTTTGTGGACCTCGCTCCTAATTGTTGAACCAACTAGTCAGGCAATCATCGCCATCACCTTTGCTAACTACATAGTGCAGCCTTTCTTCCCTTCTTGTGACCCTCCGTATCTGGCTTGTCGTCTCATAGCAGCTGCTTGTGAATGTAAGTATTCCTTGAAATTTACTATGGCTAAGTTTTTATCCAGGGTACATTTTATTGAAACAAATCTTAACCACACTCAGAGTTGTTGCATACTGGATCAGCAATGGTTTGAGTTACAGTGGGGAAAAGAAAATTCCGGCACATCAATAACTTGCAGGTGTTCAGTCAGTGAGCGACCATTTTCTCATTTGGAAGCAGAACAAGGGGTTGAACTCTTCCAAGCTTACTTACCTGGCACAAGTGGGGGTACAAATTGTTTTCCCTTGAGAGAGGTATTTTAAATCAAACCTCAGGATGCTCTTGGTGTGGTCTTAAGAGCTGTTGCAGAATGGCTTTTATGCTATAAATTCTGGTGAAATTGGTTTGCAATAATTTCTCAATGGTCACATGGTTCAGTTACTACTCTGCTTTCAAAAAAATCATTCATACAAGATTATTCTTTATAATTGGGATTAGTTGTAACCTCAGTACAGCAGTATGTGTGGCAAAGCTGTTTTGAAAAGTGAAAATTTTGCGTGCGCATAAAATATTGAAATATTTGTATTCATATAGCCAGCTCTGTTCCTCAATATAGAGGAACAGCTGCCCACACACTTCAAACTAGGACTGTGCTTCTGTATCAGAAGAATGAAACTGTATGGGTTGAATTCTGTGTGTCTTATTTCATTTTAGGTGTTTCCTATTAGAAGTATTTATATACTTATTTTACATTTCCAGTAAACAGTGAAAACTGTATTTCAGCAAGTCTATAGAACAATGCTTTGTGATGTACCTGATCCATAGCCGTGTTCTCTGGAGCCTGTCACCTGTATTGACATGATTCTGTATCAAAAAGCTAACACAGGACTCTTACTGCCAACAACGAATGTGCTGCATGAATATGTGCTGCTTCTAACTGCTTCATTTTTGAGGCATCTGTTGGAAGAGCTGTAATGCTCCTTATTGGAGCTGTCTATAAAGAAAAAAGGGAAATGACAGAGCAGTAGCATGTACTTCGGATATTTGACCTCTATAACTGGTTATGATGATTGCACCTTCCATTTTTGTTATTTGTTACTGTTTTGAAAGTATTGACGTGCTGGTTGAGGTAGGGGGAAAGATAACCACAAACTTCTTCCAGGAAATCTGTCAATTTAATCAGTTCTGTTCCCTCCCTTCCAAATGAGTGAAGGGCCTGTAATATCATGTTCACATGCCTTAAACAGATACTGTCTCAAGGTATCTTGGCGCTAATTCAGGAGTGTGGGAGAATCTCCTCTTCCATTTAAGGCATCCCCTCACTCTGAGGGCAGTTAGCCCTTATAAAAAGGAGTTTATTAAAAAGCAGGAAATTAAGACAAAGTGATTCAATTAAAATTAATATATATATATAGTAGGTATAGAAAAATACTTTGATGTCCTCTACATTTGCTGATAATAAAGAGGATATAGCACCTGTATTTTTAGTGGAGACATATGACAGCAGGATCACTCTCAGGCAGGTGGAACAATTTACTTTAACAGTCTGTTTTATGGTTTTATGCTTGTTCTGCCTTGCTCTTAGTGTCAGTGTTAAGACTTACCGCTGCTCTACAACTTCATTTAGCTGTTAAAGCTTAGACTTTTCCGTGTCCTGTCAATGACTGATGTTGTTTGTCACATCCCTAGCTCTGGATATGATTAATCCTTTAAAAATGAAGCTGCTGGGTGTGGAAGTCTGCACATTGGTTAGATACAGATTGTATGTGAGACTGGGTGGATTTGTTGTGGGATTTACTTTTAGTTTGGTCATTTGGTTGTGTTTTTTGGTTTTTTTTTTTTTTAATTTTAATAATAGTAATACTAGAGCTAGTGTGAGAATGGTCTTTGTGTTGCGCAGCATTACTTTGACAATCATTTTGACAGTGGAGTGTTATCTGGTGCTACAGAACTAAACTTGACAGTTCTCAGAAACTTTAGGTGGCTAAACAATACTTAAGTTGAAGAAAACTGTATTTTTAACAAAAGAGAGAGAGAGATGTGGCTTATTCAGAGTATTGATTATCTTTCTTTTGGTTTTTTTTCCCTTATTAGGTATCGGAGTATCATTTCATCTGAAGTAGAGATCAAGCCCTAAATCACTAATAATAATTAATCCCAGTGAAAGTTGCTTAAAAAGTAGGATGAAATAAACCCAGCGAGCAAATACTCCAGTCATTAATACTTAACAGCAGAGACTGAGCTGAGTTGTTTTTTTTCCTGAGGGCTCTTCAGGAGCTGCAGCAGTCCTGACTTTTGAAATTTGATACAACTCCTTTTTTTTTCCTCCTCATCTTGCCCCACTCAGTTGAACCTTATCCAGCTTATCCAGGCTGTCTAACATACTAGTGCTATACTTCTCCGATCGTTACCTTTCTTTTGTTATCTTTTAAATGTTACTGTTTTCAATTTGGTAGCTCTGCTAAGGTCATTTTTGCTCTGTAGTATCATGGTATTCTTGGATTTTGGGAAAGGAAATAATATATCACATCTTTTTATTTAATTTTTATTTACTGCTAACTTACTCCTGAAACAATCAAGATTATTTTTTATTTATATGCATATTGAAAATACGCAGTACAAGAAAATTCTATGAAGATAAAAAGTACAGTAGTATATAAACACTTTTTCACTAGCTAGAGCGACAGCTGAGATTTGGGGGAAATACTGTTTCCAATACAGAAGTTTCAAAAGTACAGTGATAATTTGGCTAAGAAAAATATGTACCGAACTGGGATTTTGTTAAAGAAAGAGCAACTGAAGATACTGAATCCTATTTAGTATACAGCCCTTGGGTTCAGGCAGAGATTGTCTGGCTCTCCACTTCCGAGAAAGGTAATGAATGCAAAAGCAAAATGTTGAGAGTCATTAGAACTGTCTTGGGGAAGTTGGTCATGTGAGTAAGTTTAGTCAGCAACTGCAAAATATTTGTGAAATCTGAAAGTCTCATTTCAAGTTTCATTGCAATCTTGTGAAATAGGTCTGACTAATTTATTTTGGGATAGAATAGAATACTTATTACTTAGAATGCATTTAGAATACTCATTATTTCTTACCAGTTTGTAAAAATCCAGATTATTGTATCACCTGTAAGGCATATGCTCTTTGGAACCACAGAAGGGTTTAGGTTGGAAGGGACCTTGAAGATCATCTCGTGCCAACCCCTTGCCATGGGCAGGGACACCTTCCACTATCGCAGGCTGCTTCAAGCCCTATCTAACCTGGCCTTGAACACTTGGAGGAGTGGGGCACCCCCAGCTGCTCTGGGCAACCTGTGCCAGTGCTCCATGACCCTCACATGGAAGAACTTCTTCATGACACCTAATCTAATCTAGCTTCTTTCCGGTTAAAGCCATTACCCCTTGTTCTCTCAGTACATGCCCTTGTAAAATCGATATGTTATCTCTATAATACAGTTCAGTAGAACTGGAAAAGAGTATTGAGTCACCTGTAACCGTACTTAGCATTGCAGCTACTCCATGGTGTTGAACTCATCCTCAACAAAGCACAAAAAAACCTTTTAAAACACTCTTTTAATAATGTTTGTTCAAAGGAATTTCTCGATAATCTTTCATTTACTAGAACTATATTGGTATGTTGAAATGAAGTGTTTCACGTAGCAGTTTCTTTGGTTTCAGGGTAGTTGCAGAGTACAGCTGATGAGGCAAAATGGGCATGTAATCAGAGAACAGGAAGGTCTTTCCTTCTATCTTGTTGAAACAGTGTTTAAAACGTCTGTTACCTGTTGCCTTGTTGGAACCAGTGTGTTTTGAGTGCCTGGGTATTTGGCTTAGTTTAACCTAAGTATTAGTATAACAACAAAGTGCATATTTAGGTTACAATTAAAAGCTTTGAAAAGTGAGTTAAACTGAGCATTGTTCAAATAGCCTTTTAATTTTTCTTTTTTCTTCCTTCCCTAGGTCTTTTAACATTTATAAATTGTGCCTATGTTAAGTGGGGCACACGCGTGCAGGATATATTTACTTATGCTAAAGTTGCTGCCCTTATTGCCATCATCATCACCGGACTTGTTGAAATATGCCGGGGTAAGCTTGTAAAATTAAAGCAAAGGTTTGTGTTTATCAGTTAAACTGAGTGACTGGTCTAGAGATTGTAAACTACCTCTGTATGTTTTATGAAATACTTCAGTAAAAAAAGTATAATACAGCCACCTTGAAAATACCAGTAATACCAATGTTAGGCATTGTCATAAAGCAGTGTCACGAGATATCTATCTTATCTCAGTTGACTTTGAACTTGGTAAAAGAAGGTAATTGATTGCTCAGCAATGTTGTGTTATTTACAGCCTGCGGTACAGATTTAAAAAGGAAGTGAAAACAGCAATACACAGAGACAGCAAAATTCAGTGGGAGTGGCGAAAGTTGTAAATTTGTCTAAGGAACATGCTGCTTTACAGTGAGATGAATTTTTTTTTTACAAAATGAATCTACTGTCTGAAAGTGTCTGAACTTAAAGCACAAACACGCTAAGAATATGTAGGTAGATTTCTGAAGCTACAGCTCCATTTTTGCTCAAAGCCTGAGTTCTGTCATAGATGTTGAGAATTAGAAAGGGTGTGTGTTGGGCATTGTGCCTTCAAATTAAGAGAAATTCTGAACTTAGTTTTGTTGTTTGCCCTTCCTTTGGGAAGGATTTGTTGATGTGTTAGCTTAAGAAAATTATCCTGCTTTCAAAGCTGCCATAAAGGTCCGTCTTTTGCTGGTAATCTGACAATTTGTGTCCTTTGCTCTAACTGGTTATTGTTGAAAGTTCATGAGCAAGATAATTACTGTGAACCGATCAAGAATATGCATATATGAGCACCAGGTTTTATCCATAGCACATCTGCCCGTCCCTTGTTTTGTAGGTACTGTGCTTGTTCACACCTAATTTCCTTGGCATTGTCTTCTTTTTCTAACTCAGCAGTTGTTCCACGTACGTCTGTGCCAGGGGAGTAACAACGTCTGATTGGGATAAAAAGTACAGGAGAGAAATAAGTAAAGATATTTTAGAGGCCTCAAATATTACAGTTTTAATGGAGTCTAAATACTTCAGGATGCATAGTATAGGACATGTTTTGGAGGCACTGTAACTTGCCTTTCTGCTTTTGGTGGGTTTGTATGTGTTTGTATATAAATATAGTTTGAATATATAAATTGTGATTGGTGAACTTGTCTTGACTTGCTTAAAGTCAAAAGATGGCACATGTTTTCACAAACGCTGGTCCAAAAACATACATATGTGGCATTTTTTTGCTTCTTTTCTCTCACATTTAGCTTGGGAAAATTTTACCTTAACAGTACTACTTTATTCTCTGTTAATTTTTTTCAGTTTTCTATTTTTAGTAACAAAACCTTAAACATCCGTGTAGGTGTTTGTATGGGGTTTTCTTGTCAGAAAGAAGTCAGAGTTATCTAAAGTAATTTCTAATCTTTGTTTTCTGCATAGGCTAAATGTTTGAAAATTTAAAAGTATCTAGAAGAATAGAGTGGGTTATTTTCTAAATATATATGCTATAACCCCCCCCACACACTTAACCTGAGTACTATCATTGCCAATTGTTCATAACTTATTCTGAGCTTAATGTTCCTGAACTTCTTGTGCCACTGTGGACAAACCAGATGTTTAATTGTGGAACAATATCATACACACCCCATAATTTTTAATAGTTTTAAGTGCTATGTATTCTCATGGCTAAAACATGGAGTAGAGTTGGAAAAAAGGTCTTAATAAGCAGATTTGAAGGAATTATTGTTTCTGAGGTGTTTTTGTAATTGTAACACATGGAAAAGTGTTACTTACTGTATTTCATTGTCCTGTCCTTCATTGCATCTTTTACACACAGGACATATATGGCACTTTAAGAACTCTTTTGAAGGATCCTCTTCTAATCTTGGAGACATCTCCCTTGCATTATATTCTGCCTTGTTTTCTTACTCTGGTTGGGATACGCTCAATTATGTAACAGAAGAAATCAAAAACCCAGAAAGGTAAATTATTTGATCTTTCTAAATGTGGATGGTTCCCAAGTTGCTGGGTTTGTGACTGTTATTCACTAATAAATTCTGAGCTTACACAGAAATGAGTAGAAGTGCTCTGCTGGTGAGGCTGTGGATGGCCACTAGCAAAGATTTACTAAACTCCATTGAAAGTAAGAAAGAAATTAAAACATAAGAACAAATAAATGTAGATGATTGCAGGATGCTGTATTCAGTGCTAGATAAGCTTTCAGTTCAAGGTGTTATTACTATTTATTATAATGTGTCAGTGTTGCAGTGGAATAGGTTCCTAAGTGTTGTCTGTGTTTACCTGTGCAATCATTCTGATTTCATATTTAAGAATATTAATCTTTTCCATTAATTTATGCTTTAAAAGTGTGACTGGCTAATCTTGCCCAGTTTTGAGTCTGTAAGCAGACACCTTTACATTAGAATAGAATACCCTTTGCTGAATTTTGCATACTATTATAAGCAATAGCTCAGATTGCTATAGCTGAATGATAACGAATGAGCTGGTTTTTTAGTTCTCCCAACTGATTTTGACTTTTGCAGTTTATTTCCTTCTATGTTGCATGTTGAGTTTTATGCTGAACATTTATCTAACCAGGAAAGTTATCTATTAAAATAGTGGGTAAGTACTTTAACTCTAAAAAAACCCTAGCTGTTTTTAGTTAGAATGAATTCCAGATTGACACTTTGTTTCTTTGAATCATCTTGCAAAGATTTGATGCCCTTATTCAGAAGACATATGTTTTGTACTTTCATCAGTCATTTGGTCCTTCAAGTCGTGTTTTTTTCTGCTGAAAAGCTTCTTTTTTGAGTATTGTTGCAATGCCTTTTCTTCCTTTTAAAGTTAGTATAGTGTTCTCTGTTATCAGTTTGATAGCTCTTCTATTAGATGTATCGTTTTGAAAAACAATTTTTCTCACAGGATATTTAGCAGATGAAAATTTCTTCATAATCATTTGCTCTAGATAGGCATCACTGCCAATACAAGCTTCAGTCTTGGTAGAATGGTAGCTAGTAAAGTTAACTTCAGTTTTCAGCTTTCTGCACTGATAGTTCTTAGGAATAATGAGGTATTCCAGACTTCTACAAAATTACTGCAAGAATTACATATTTTTCATGTTCACTGAATTGGTAGTGCCTTCTTGCTTGTCCACCCAAAAGATGTAATCCACAAATTACGTTTGACATCATCCCTTGGCGTTAACCTTGGATGATGCAAAGTCCTTAAAATGCGATTTGAGATTTTTGTTACAGTGTGTAATATTTCTGACTTAAATTTACAGTTTTCTGCTTCTTTTTCTTCTCTGTGCTTGGATTCATGGTCTCTATGAGTATGCACATGAAAGAACAGTCAGAACTCCCAGTTACTAATTTACTGATTTATGTAGAGGACTGTGGTGTATGTTTGTTTTTCTGCTTCCATGGCAGCAGACAGAAACAGCTGGGCTTCTGGGCTTCAGGAAGTTTTTGAGGAAACTTTCAGAGTTTCAGTCAGACTGATAATTTTTATGCTTTGGGATTTTGTTTTTTGGAGGTCTTTTTTGTCATCGTTATTGAAAACAACGTTCATGGCAAATGCACATCAATGTCACCCTGCTGTGTTTGGTTTCAAACTGGGCAAATACGAGAGTAACGCTGTCAGTTCTGCTTCCCCTTTTGAAAATTTTGAATATTCCTGTGAGGTTTGAGGAAAGAATAAGGGTGAGAAAAGCCAAAGCCTAACATTAAAAATCTGCTTCTGCTCTATAGTTTCTTTCTGTGGAGCTGCACACTCAGGGCTCTGAGTTTCTCTCACAGTTAACTCCTTTCTGCTCACATCTAAAGGTTTCCTGTTTCTCTTGACATTTTTTTTTTTGTATAGCTTTCTAGACACGTGTTTGTTGGTGAGATACACGAAATGCTGGGACTCATAGCTGTTCAGCAATTTTAGATCTGCATCTCTGTTGTGGGGCCCAGTTAGTTTGTTCTCTGCTGTGGTGAGTGCAGATGAGAAGAGCAGGGGGTTGGTTTAATAAATCTCCCTGCACCAGTTCCAGAAGTCAGAACAGCCCCTTTCCCCAGGGAGAAGGAGTGCAGTACCTCAGAGCTCTGCCTCTTTGGGTTCTAATTGTGGTAATTAACATGGACATTAGGAAATAATTTGAAGTATATAAGTTTGAAGGCTGTTGCTACAGATCTGGAAACCTTGAAGTTAGAGTATTTGAAGAGTACTTGCAGAGAATCCCTTTTTACACATAATTTAGGTTTTAAGTTAATATAAAAAGCAGATTTTTTTCCAGTCTTCCATATTAGAATTTCTAGTTATAAAAGAAACCAAACTCTGATTCAAGAGATACCTTTTTTGAAATCTTTATGCTGGCTTCATTACTTTTCTATCTATTGTAAATGATAAAAATAAATAACTTTAATATGTTACTAATGGTATTTTTCTTTTCCTGCAGTTGTGGGTTTTGGAGTTTTGGTTTTTTTTGTGTTACAGGAACTTGCCCCTGGCTATTGCAGTGTCTATGCCAATTGTGACTGTTATCTATATTATGACCAATATCGCTTACTATACAGTGCTGGATGCTCAAGCTGTTCTTGCTAGTGATGCTGTGGCAGTGGTAAGTTGACCCAGTGTTACAAACCAGTGTTTGAGATCGCTTAAAAAATCATTGGTAAGGGTATGAGCAAAAACCAGATTCAATATTAAGCAACAGCACACTGAGGTCATTGGCAAGATTCACTCTACTACTTAGAGAATAGTTAAGGCACACCAAGCAACAACAAAACTAAATCCAATCCAGATGATCACAACAGAATTGAGCCAAGAACTGTCTAGGGGTGGGTGGGTGTGTGTGTAAGTGCGATGAAAAGATAGTGAGAGCAAGGACAAAAAGGAATGCAGCTTTAAAGCTTAACACTCAGACATAACAGTACTTTAACTTAACTTATACCTTAAGCTTCAGTTATAGCTTAACATTAAATAGTACTTAGTGGCACTTAGGCTAACTTACAACCTATAAGTCAAGCTCAGCAACTTAACAAAAGAACACCACTTAGCAGCATGTAACTTAGCTTATAACTTAACCTTATCACAGGCCTAACTTACTGAGATATCTAATGTACTCGAACATCTAAGAAAGCAGTATTTATCCCAGATTTATTATAGCATATGTGCATATGCACGTTTATGGACCTAGACAGAGTCAGTGCAAGCTTGGTACTTGTGAAAAATTCTCCTCAGAGGTCAGTGAAATACTCACTTCAGATGTCTTTGCATCACCCAGCAGGCAAAGGGTCGGGCCTCGAGGAGTTACTTAATTCAGACAAACCTAAAAGCCAGTACACAGTCTACTGTCTGTCCTGATTTTTGTAAAGCAACACTGTTTTTTCCCTAACAAAATTTGGAAAATACACTCTTTTGACAGCAGTGAAATTCTCCAGCCCAGTCTGCCCCTAAGAGCATTCTGTGCCTGCCCTGCTGCTCCTGTCCCTTTTCCTCACAAAGGTTTGTACAGCTGGATGGTGAATGGGATCAGGAAAAGTGATTCACCCTGGGAGACTGGGGGAGTGATTCCCTGCCCGATCCATCTTCCTGAGCACAGCGCGTGACAGCAATGCAGCGGCATTGGTGGCCACATAAAGGAAGAGAGAAAAATGCCTGAACCTTACTGTATGTGTGAAACCCATGCCTAAATTTTTGTGATTTTATATACGCTTCATTTAGTTGTACTTTCAGATTGGTTTTTTTTACCAAGAGTGAGTATATATTTATCATTGAGTCCATGTATTCATTTATGTGTACATTTCATGCTTCACAGCTCTGCATGAAATTGTAATACTCAGAACTGGACAGATTAGGTTTTCCTCTTTACTACGGGATGTATCTGAACATGGAGGAGTGTGGTGGTTCTTTAGAGAGACCCAGACAACCTTCAGTGGCAAAAGGCAGAGTCTGCTCTTTCTCTGAGGGGGAATCAGGGCTTTATTTGGGTTCCTGCCCCTGCAGAGTCTGGAGCCCCGTCCCTGACCTCACCAAAAGAGACCGTCCTGCCTCCCTCCCAGGGCTTTTACCCAGGGGGAAGGGCCTAGAGGCAGGGAAAAGCCACTGCCCAGTCAGGGGCAAGGTGGGAGTGGAACAGAGTTGGGTTACATTCCAGTGTGAGGGATGGGCAGGGGCCGAGCAGGGACAAACCTCGTGATACAGCTTCCAAGGGGAACAGGGGATACAGAGGAAAACATTACAAAACCCAATATAAAAATGAAACACAATATAAACCAAATTAATGCACTACAACAGAGGAGAAAAAAGGAAGACTTAAAAATGATATAAAGTCCTTAGTCAATCTAATTGCATATAGAGATACAGAGTGACCAGGAAGAAAGGAAGAAGTATGTTTATGAGTTCCAAAGTTATTTTAGATGTTTTACTTGTTGGGCTGATTTTAGTGGAACTTAAACAATGTCGCAGATTTCTGGAAACCTAAAGGTTTAATTTTTCACTACATCTCAGGTTTGTCAAATACCTGAATTTAAAAGCTGAACTAATGTTCTATCTAAAGGTATTTTTGCTGAGATGCCTCATCAGCTGGCAAACAATGCTCTTCTGATTGCTACTACTTCCATCCCTTTTAGGATGATTAGGTGAAAGTGCAGCCGAAGTTTAATGCTTAACACGTGAGCTATTGAAGAGTCCTTCTCACTGAGATGAACAATTGCCCAGTTTAATGAAACCAACTTTAAACTCAGTCTACAAAGACATTAGCCAAGTGTGTGGGCCTCTGGAAGAATGTCTGTAGAACGGAGCAGTTGACACCGAGGACCTGACATGTGCATAGCATGTGTTTTGCATTATGTGCAAAGTGAGGTTGAGTTGCACTGGGGGAGTGCAGCACCTTGTACTTCATCTTGTCTTCTGAAAGGGGAGCTCCTTTTAGTGCTGAAGCTTAACAATATGAACTGAAAAGCAGTAAGTGGCAGTAATTTGGAGAATTGCTTCAAAAGTGCGCTTGCAGTTCAAATTCAAATACTTAATTGGGGGGGAGGGGAAGAGCTAATGGCTGTATTTGAAAACCCTCCTATAATACAAAAATGTAAAAATCTTTATGGTGAAATTTCGCTGGGTAGTGGAAGAGAGTTTTATCCTCAGTGGAATGTTTAAGACTTAGGGCATTCAGTGGATAAGTGATGAAAGGTGATAATTGAGCTATTCAAAAAAATCTGATAAAAATAAGCTACTTTCATCTGCTCAGATATTCTATATGTGATACAAGATACAGATTACTTATTGCGCTTTATGTAGTTGGTGAAAGTTGGTGTAGGGTGAAAATTACACTAGTGAATTTTTAAAGAAACATGGTAATAATATTGCTTCATTTTACAGTCTGTGGTGTAGTCAAGCAGCAGTTACATTTCATCCTCCTTGTGGCTATTTTGGGAAGAAATGAAGTAACTTTCTCCTTTTCAATGAAAAGACTTTGAGCTTGTGCTGGCTTGAAGGCAAAACCAGCGAGAGACTCCAAGTCAGAAAAACAATTTAATAGGAGAGGAAAAAAAAAGTAAAATAAAATAAAACACATGCAGTGGTACAAAAGATCACTGACAGAGTCAGAATACAACCTGAAACCGTGGTGGTGGCAGTCCAGATGAAGTGGTCTTGTTGAAGCAGTGTTCTTGCAGAAAGGTCTGGTAGCTCTTGTCCTCTGGGAATCCAGTGGGTAAGGCTGCCTGTGCTGTCCCAAGGCCCCGATTATATCCAGGTGGGAATGCTTGGCTCCTCCCCCTGGGCGGAGCATCTCACAATGGACTGATATCATTTTATCAGTTTTGCAATGGGTCCTTGATTGCCTATTAAACAGAGATAGCTCCTGGGGAGAGTTATCTATGAGTCATGCAGGACGGTATTGATGGGCCATTAACAGAAGATAGTCTGGAGGGAGGGGGCACGGGAAACAGTGGTGCACAACAACATTTCATGTAGATGGTGATAGAATACATACTTTGGGCACATTTTACATTGTAACCTAGGACAGAGCTATAAAGGGACAGAGTGAAACTATTTCCAGTTTCTTAATGGACTAAAAGTTCTGAGTAAAAAAATTATGAGTGTATCTTTCCACATCACCTTGTGTGCTGTTTTTCTTGGTGGCTGTGAGGCAAAAGAAATCATACCAAGGGATTATGTGGGGAAAAAAAAAAAAAAAGATAAAATGTCACATATTTTGCATCACAATTGGTTTCATGTGGTACAGTCCCAGTGTTGGGGCTAAACAGCTTTTTTGTTGAAGAAATTTAAGTGATACAGCAACAGCTAGCTTAAAAGTTCTGCAAATGCTCTTCAGATGGTTGCTGATCATGTCAAATCACTCACTTTTTCAATGATTCCTGTCAGAGTTTCACAATGGACTTCTGTTTTACATCCTTATGCAAACCATCACAACCTTTGGTATTAAGTTTTACGGATATGAAAATTACTCTGTAGCACAAACACAAGTAAAGAAGAGCAGACATTTTATCTCATCTTTCACTGTCACTGAAAAACCTTTTTTGTTGTCATTTGAGACTACTGTCTTGTGTTTTGTTTGGGAAAGTGGCAGCTGATTCCACAAGCACTTTATGAGCTGTTTTGTGCCCTGAAACATGCTGGCTGCCAGTGCACAGCTTGTTACCTACTGTGTTTGGTCATGTCTGTGGGTCTTAGATTGAGTTCCTACAGTAGATGATATTTGGCACCTTACTTCTTTTACTTGGAAGAGCTAAAACTGATTGAAACAAACAGTTGGTTGTCCTGCATAGCCAGCTGTCATCTTTTTTGGAAATGTACAACTGTGTCAGTAAAATGGAGATAAAGAGGATGACTTCAGTTGCATCTTTGAATATCATCTTGAGAGTCCAGTGAAGACCAATGAATTCACCCTGGTACTCTTGTATTCTACAGCAGGCTTGCTTTGCTTTGCCACGTTCCCTCAGTGAACTGGAACGTGGGATGCCGTGTGTTTTATTCTTCTTTGGTGTATAGTTTAATAAATGTTGAGTATCTTTTTTCTAACTGAATTCAGACAGAAATTTTTAAGTTCTTAGACCTTAGACCTGCTTGTCCTTAGCCATCAGTGTAATGTTCCTCTTCTTTGCTTGCATGGTCACTTCCCAGTAAGGTTTCTTTGGATGAACAGCACATTCCATACCTTACAGCTGAAGAACTCTTCACTAGAGGCAGGCAGTTGCTTTTAGAGGGAGAGTTGTTCAGTAAGTTATTTGCTTTCTTTCTTGGAGCTAGCTGTCACTGCCAGTGCAACATTCCTGATGCCAATTGCATGGAAGTTCACTGGCTTTGAAGTCCAAGCTGAAAAGCTGAGCTGAACTTGAGAATGGTAAATTATATTTTCAGTATGAGATAGGTAAGAGACTTGGAAAACACTGAGCCCTTGTTGTACAGCTAGCTATGAGAGATGCCAAGAAGAGGATAAACACCTGAGAAGGTTTAGATTAAATTATCTTCAGCAGCTCCATGAAAATATGAATGGAACCGTTTTACTGTTGGAGCTGACATTTTAATGTGGGCTGTACAGAAGGGACATCTTACATGCAAGTAGTAGTGCAATGTATTAATGCAGCAGAGTAGTGCTGGTTCTCTTGCTACAAGATTGTATTCAGTGACCTAAAAATGAAGTGGGAATTTTATATTGGACCTTTTACTGCACTGGTAACTTTAACTGGGACCTTTTCCTCCCAGTAAAGGTGTTGCCAATTATACAAGGAGAGAATTATGTCTGTTGAGTAGAATTGATCAACAGCATGGTAATTGAAACAAGAATTACAGGAGACACATTTAAATTGCTTTCTTTTGCACCTTTACAGTTTTCTGGTTTTGATTGTGTCTTGGTTTTGAAAGACAGTTGTTTGCCAAGGAAAGCTGGAGCCTCCTTTGGAATGGAGAATGTAAACCCTCTTCCCTCCAATTATTATAATTTTGAAATTAGGGGCTTTCAGGCAAAGATATGGGAATAGTTCTTTACTAGGAATATTAAAAAAAAGGAAAGTACAAATGTAGTAGTACAAAAAAACAAGGAAGGAAGCAAACAAAAATCCTGGAAAAACCCTGACAGAGTGAGGGATATGGTCTGGCACCCTGTTGGTGCAGGAAGCAGTCCAGATAAATCCTCCTGGAGTAACAGATGTGGTTCTGTGGAGTAGAGATGGTCCTGTAGAAAGTCCAGTGGTGATGAGATGGGTCCAGTCTTCCTCTGGGAATCCAGTGGAAAACCAGGATCCCTTGTGTCCTTCAGTCCCAGTTTTTATCTAGCTGGGAACAGCTGGCTCTTCCCCCGCTGTGGAGCATGTCACAGTGGGATGATGGAATGTGTCATGTCATTGGTGGGCCCTGATGGCCCATTATCAGAAGATGTCCCCCTGGAGGATGGAGGGGTGGTGAGAGAGATAAGAAACACTGCCCCACCTGGATTTAATGGCTGGGCCATTATCAGACGTCATCTGCCCCCTCCCTCCTGGAGTAAGAAGGATAAAACATCTCCCAAAAAACAGCTTTCAACAGATGAAATAGAATACACATTTTTAGGTTACATAATCCAAGACAGGTTGATGTGCATTCTTTCCTTTCTTTTAATATGTGTGACATTAAATCTAGTTTGGTTAGTGGGGAGAGGTGTCACACAGTTTCCTGACAATGTAATCTGTGGCAGTGGGAGAAAGCAGCTTCTGCTCAGGTGCTTTTATTTTTGCATGTGCAGCTTCCTGATTGCCATAAATCAAGAGTTTGTTTCTGTTAGGCAATAGCAGCTTAGTCCTCAGAAGCTCAAAATTAAGAAAACATACTGTAGTTCTGACTGTCAAATCTTCCTGTAATGTGTGAATGTATTTATAGTTCACCTCAAGAGAAATGTCAAAGCAGAATTGTGTTTCCAAAATGCCAGTCAGATTGCTCATATATAAATCAATCAATCAATCAATCCCCTTACTACTCTCTATGATTTTCACAGTAAGCATATCAATAGAACCTGATCTGGAAAAACTCCTGGACAATAGGATCTTGAAAAGAGTTACATGAAGAAGCTCCGTAGATGCCTTTTAAACTTTCCTTATAGAAACACCTCATAATCTTTGGGAGGTTTTTTTGGTAGAAGTTTCTTATTCATGTTAGGATACATTCTCTTTGCGTTTCCGCATTTGTCCCTCCAATCAATACTGTTTGATGCTTTGCCAGCCTCACATGTGCTTGTGGCTCCACACGCTCTCAGTGTAACCTGACATTTCTTGTGTGCCTCTAAGTGCACTTCAAGTGTGCAGCTAAGTGTGATGAAACAGTTCTCCTCTTGTGATTTGTAATATGAATGTGGGTTTTGCTACTCACCTGTGTGCCTGAATTACTGAGCTTGAGGCAGTACCCTGTGTATTTTGTTGTGGCAAAATGCTGGATGCTGGATCCAAAAATTCTTGATGCTGGAATTTCTGCTTCTTTTAGTTCAACCTGTTTGTAGAGAACTGTTGTTTGGACCTTTAAAAGGAGAAAAACGTGTTCTTGCAAACCATTCACAACTTACCAGCTGATGATCATGAGATCAGACTAACCCAAGACAAAAATGAAATGTGGTTTAATCAGTCATTCATGCCTTGAAACAAAGCTGTAATTCAGTTTTTGACAATTCTTCTGGGAGTGACATTTAGTCAGGATGAAATAAGGGCAGTTCGACTGAGAAGTGCACAGCTGGAAAGCCTCTTCCTTCATTATTATTCCCTGATGATGGTTTGGAATAAAAATCAAAATTAAAGGGAACAATTCCAGGTGCATGTCCTACAGTGTGCATGTATCTATGTATACCTTATATATTCAATGGATGGGATGGCATAAAAGAACACTATCTGAAAATGCAAGTGTTACATCAGCAATTCTCTGAATTCTCTGTTTCCAAGCTGTTAGAAGCAATTATAATTTAAGTCTGGACTACAGAACTTGTCAGACTATAGCAGAGATGACAATTTAATCTCTTAATCCTTCTCGCTCTTCAGAATTTCTCAGAAGAATCCTGAGATGATATCCATCCCCATAGTGGTGGCTTTCTCCTGTTATGATGGACTAAATGTTTCTGCTTATAGCTGCCTCCAGGTAGGCTCCTCTGTCATCCTCCACATATATTTGTGAGTGTTCATTCTTTCCTTCATTGCCAGCTCATTTGTTTTTATAAATGCACTTCACAACTCCCAGAAGTAGTAGTAGTTAAAGTAGAATTGGTGAGAAGCTCAGCTCAGAGCCCGGGTCTGGCTCATTTGTGGGGGATCCGTGATTGTACAATTGTGGTTTTAGCAGAAAGCAGCCACTAACTCTTCTACTTTTCCTTCTTGTCTTCCCTTCTTGGTGCAGTGCACTCAGTGTGTGTGCTTGATAACTTGATTTCACGTTGTACTTTTCTCTGCTCTGCCTTCTTATGCAAAATAATCCTCTCATATGCATGCAGTGAATGTTTATTGTGGCCACTTTTACTTAGGCTTCAGTAACTCTTAGCAAGAAACACTGTGGAGATCTTTGGGTTTGTCTTTGTTCACGAGAAACTATAGCTGAGCTTTAGAGAAGACATTTCTTGGCATCTGCTGAAAGGAGGGTATTGAAGGATTTATAAATTTGTACTCAAGTGCCTGAGTAGTAGTAATGAACTTGGCTGATTTTTGTTATAAATGAAGATGAAACCCTATAGGTGGTTGAGTCTTTATGTTCATGTGAAGCTGGTTATTACCAATAGATAGATTACCCAAACTTTAGGTACCTTTCAGCTTTGTTTTGCTGAAAGATAATTTTGCAAGTCCTACTTGGCAAACCAAGCTGAACTTTTTTTGATGATTCTCAATTCAGTCTTTTGTATTGCCTCACCTCAAGTTTAGCTCTTGAGGTTTCTCCACCCTTTGCTCTGTCAGCAATCCCAACTACAGCATTAGAAAGTGTTTGGTAGAGGTTGTCACTACATTACTCTCTCTTTTGAAGAGTCTGACTTGTGCAGCTCTAGGAAATCATTTATTTAGGCTTTGAGCTGGATCAACAGTTCATGTAGAACATAACCTGCATCCAGAGTGCATTGAATCTGTTAGCATTTTGATCTGTATATAATTTGTGGGTTTACAGTTCATATGAATGAATCTTGTTTTCCAAGATGTGTGAAAGAGTATTGGCATTTCCTAGAACAATTGTATACATGTTACAGGATGGAAATAGCATTTGAGTTAGTCCTGCACCTGTCATTCACACTGGTCCATTACCAGATATTTCAAAAGGAAATAGAAAATGCTTGCAAAGAACATCTTTGGGGGGGAAAAAATTCTCCAAATGATATATTAGGTAATTTGCATCCTTTGGCATTAGATTACATTCATAGGATTTTTTCCCCTGTCTTTTGCTTCAGCTGTTAATATTACTTTTCTAAATGCTTATCCTTTAGGCAATTTTACTAAACATCTTAATTCTCTAACATCTTGTTCTGTATCTTAACTTTATATATTGAAACAAAAAATCCTGCAGGAGTTTTGTGTCTGTCACTTATTGTTTGGCTTCAGAAATCAGCAGTTCAGGTTTAAATATTCCTTTAAATTATTACAGCAATTGCTTATTAGAATTTTCATCTTGTCCTCGTTATGGAGGAGTTGTCTTAATTCATTGACTGGATCATAATAAATTACATTCTGCTTCAGGGGACTGGATTTCTCAGAGCTGCATTTAGATGCAATGAGGATCTGAGAGAAGCACTTTGGGTTCTAGGAATTATTTCGTCTTGAGCAGCATAAATCTTTGATATACAATAAGGTCAATTATTAGTTGCACTTTCAGTTGGCTGAAAATGTAATCCATGGTATATGGAACACATTTCTTATGGAATGGTCTTCTGCTAAACTGATGTTCTGATTTCAGCATGAAATAGAATACTTACATGGACTAGTTCTTTTATACTTTTCTCATGGGTTTTTTTATAATATCTGTAGGAATCTGTGTGCATTTTTCCACCTCTTTGTTGAAGCTTCTTTTTGAGGGAGGCTGTGCTAAGATGGATAATCTAAAAGAGCTCAGGAAGTGAGGTGCCTTTCTGAGAACCAGGATGACACAGTTGATGCATTGAGCCTTTAGGCAAGGTTCTGTTGAAGTGATTATGTGGTTTTGCATTGTCTTTTAGCAGCAGGAAATCCTGTCTGCCTTTGAGGCTCAGCTAAATTACACAAAAGGATGGACTAGGTTCTGCTTTTTAGTGTTAATGATGGTACACAGAGTTGGATTCTGACCCTTAACCTGGATAATGTGCTGGACAAAGCACTTTTTCCATGCAGACAAAGAACAGGAAACTATAACTGGCCAAGCTTTGGTTTATGTCAATGAATTTCCCAGCATCTTGTGGCTTAAAAATTGACATTATATACAGGGTTTTGTCTCATGAAAATCAAGCACTTAGGCTTTTTTGACCTATGAAAACATTAAGAAAACAGATTGTAGTGCACTCCTATTGATGATCTTGTTCATGGAGTAATTAAAATTTGACCACTGTTAAATAGGGATAACTTCACATGGTACAGATAAAGGCCAGTTATGAGTGTTTATCACCCTTGATTGAGCTCTTTAGCTCATAAATATTATGAGGAAAACCAGTGCATTGAAGGGGAGGTCAAGGGCAAGATGTTTAAAAATACTCAAATACTAAAAACCAAAGAAAATGTTCATAATAGACAAACCTGCAGAAAGCTGAATTACTATCTATGCTTTTCCTGTCTAAGCATCTTGACATTTATAAAGCAAGAGAGAGATAAGAAAGTGATTTAGAGAAAGGTTCATAAAAAGTTTAGATTACTTAGATTACTGCTACTTGTTAAGGTACAAAATCTTTGTTTGAATACTACCTATACATGAGTATGTACCTTTCTGTTGCCTTAAATAATGACTTCATGCTGTCTAATGTAGATTCTTTTGCTACCATGACTGTTAGTTTGGTTCTGTAAAAGAAACCATGGCAGTGATTTGGTGATGTGTAGGTAGAATTAGGATGGGTAGGAAGGCTTCCACCGATGTCTGCTGAATACAGAGTGATGGGATTTCTGCCTGACCTCACGCTACTCTGGATATGTACAATGCTCAGACCAAGGCAGGAGGTAGAATACCTGTCAGTCTGCATGAATTAAATTTCTTCATGTTTCAAATGTGTTTTCTGATACTCTGAGTCTCTCTCCCTTTTTTCTCCATCTAGGAGGTTGAACAGGATAGACCAGGAGAGTATATTGCAAGTTATTACCCATTTTTGTTTTAGATCCAAGACTGTTGACAATCAGTGGCTCTTACCACTTGCTGTTAAACTTTGATGCTCCTGATTTCTTGGTTTCAGAGCTCTACCATGGACAGTCACCACAGTTTCTTGTAGTATTGTCTAGCAACATCAACTACTGAGCAATTGATAAGATTGCTTGCTCTGTCATTTGCCAGGCTGTGAGACTAGAGCCCAGAGGCCTTGCCAGTGGAGCTAAAAGAAAAGATGTTACTTAGGAAACTGCAAAAAAAGGAAAATAAAGTAGATTCCTAGAGTAGTATATATAAACAGTAGGTGTGATACTGGCTATGGTTATTCACTGCAATATGGCACTTCCCTGTTTAGTAATCCAAAGAATGTTCACTTGTGTTCTGTAGGTCAGTTAGATAATAAAATATATTAAGATTGGGAAGAAAATTCTCAAAACATTTTGTTTTCCTTTGGGAGCATTATTTTTGTGAGCAGAAAATACGACTTCAGATGCTTAGCTAAAGAAGTTTGTGCTTATTTAGAATCCATAAATAAATAAGAAAGCTGTGTGATTCTTTGTGCTGCGTTAGGGACTATCCTTACTATGTTCCTGTTTTTCCATACAGGCGTATTGCCAAAGCTCTGGCATCATTGTTTTACATAGTCTGTGTTTCAGATATTCATGTTTCCTTTTCTTTTCCCTTTCATCAGGCATTTGCTGACCAGATATTTGGTATGTTCAGCTGGATAATTCCCATTGCTGTAGCCTTTTCTTGTTTTGGTGGACTTAATGCTTCAATTCTAGCATCATCAAGGTAGTGCATATCTCTTTCAGTCTGAAAAATGTTCATAAGTCTTTTTACATGTTACTGTTATGCTGATCTATTATGAGAGAGGCAAAAATACTTTTTAACTGAACCCATAATGAATAGCCACAATAAAACAGTGGATCTAAATAAACCTCTGTGTGTGTGTACATACACCCTTAACACTGTTTTGTTTCCCCAAAGCATTCCTGAGTATATGCAGAGCATAATTATAAGATCCAATTAATTTTGTCTGTGTGGTGAGTCCTCAGGCCTTCTGATTGTTTGCATTACCTTCCATTTTACTTGATAGAGTAATTTTTGCAAGTTTTTGTTTTCAAACGCATTAATCTAAAACTTACTGACCTTTTAAAATCAGTACTTTAAAACTTTGTACTTGGAAAAACCCTTAAAAACTTGCTACTGCTATGAAGCTGCAATCAGAAAGCTTAGGGTACTGTGTAGAACCTTTTCTTTGAGCACTGATTGTGGATGAAACTAGCAAAGTTTTAAATAGATTTATTCAGGCATTTTAATATTCTTCCTGTCCCTTGAGTGAATTTGCAGTGCCTCTGTTGAGAAGAAATACGATCATTTGGTGAAGCAGTCAGTATAGAACAGTTGGTAATAAAATTTTGTGTGTTTGTTTTTTGAGCCTGTGGTTGAGTGACATCATTTTAGGGACCTGGCAATCTCTTCTGGCAAACTATTCTTCCCTAAGCTGGAATGTTTCAGTGCCAGCTTTTAGAATTTTGTGAAACAATAGAAATTTGTTCCAGTTACATATATGTTGTCTATTTTTCATGTAGGATGATTTTTTTTTTTTAAAAAATAGTTGTTAACAGAATGTTTCTAAAAGCTTATCTATCTTTCAATGGTTGTTGTACCATAAAGATGTAAGTACATCTTTATAAGAAGGGTTGAATCCAGGTTCCAGTTTAAAGGGCAGAAATTCAGTGTTGTAAATATTTATTTTGACTGGTGTTATTCTTTGATTTTCTGTAATGTATTCTCTCTTGCTTGTGGTCTCAACATGTGTTTTATTGCTTTTTTTCAGGCTATTTTTTGTAGGATCTCGGGAAGGTCACCTTCCTGATCTGTTGTCTATGATCCACATAAAGAGGTTCACACCTGTGCCAGCGCTGCTCTTCAATGCAAGTTGTTATTGCTTTTCTTTTCAACTGATTAGATGGGACACAAAGCACAGCTTCCCTCAAAATGGTGCTTCAACACCGGGCTAGAAAAATGTACACAAATATATATGTATAAAAAATAACCTTAGAAAAGTATAAAAGAACTAACTAGTCCAAGTACGTGTTCTATTTCATGCTGAAATCAGAACATCAGTTTAGCAGAAGGCCATGCCATAAGAACGGTGTTCTGCTTACCATGGATTACAATGGATTGCATTTTCAGCCAAATGAAACTGCAGCTAATAATTGACATTATTGTATATCAAAGATTTATGCTGCTCAAGACAAAATAATTTCTAGAACCCAAAGTGCTTCTCTCAGATCCTCATTGCATCTAAATGCAGCTCTGAGAAATCCAGTCCCCTGAAGCAGAATGTAATTTATTATGATCCAGTCAATGAATTAAGACAACTTTTTCAGAGCAAGAATATGAATTACTTAAAGGAAAACTTAAAAAAATCCCAAGAGACAAAATATACTGTTGTCAAGGTGATTGCTGAGAGAGTGATTTTTTGAGGCATAAAATTGTGCCAAACACGAAGGAGTATAAGGTGTTACTTAAGGGCAAAAACCAACATAAATAGTAAGTTTCAAACTTTTGGGTTTAGATTCTTATTCTTGTTCTTTTCTGATAGTGTTTTATGACCCTTATTTACCTGGCTGTGGAAGATGTCTTCAGGCTGATTAATTACTTCAGCTTCAGTTACTGGTTTTTTGTTGGCCTGTCTATTGCTGGGCAGTTATATCTACGTTGGAAAGAGCCAGATAGGCCAAGACCTCTTAAGGTAATACTTATTACACAACTGTTTAAAATTCTTGCCTTCCATATAATACAAAATACTGTCTAAAATCTGGACCATACATGTTAAGACTAAACGTTACAGATTGATCAGGACATAGAGCATGGTTTCCATTTGATGTTTTACCATGGAAGTTAGCTTGTCTGCTAGGCAAGAACAAAAGATTGTTGTGTCAGTATACTCTATTATTATATGTTAGTTCAATAAGTATCCCTTCTTCCTGCCCACTGGAGAATGTCTTAGCAGCCTAACATAGCAGTTAGCCTTTTATCTACCAGAATTCTCTGATTGGAAATGCTCAAGTTAAGTAACTGTTTGTGGACCACATTTAGCTCTGATGATATCTGATCCTCTAATAACCCTCTCATACTGTAAGTTGACACTCTACTCAAAAAAGTCAGTAATTCTTGTTTCCCAAGTTTTACTTGTTTTGTCTAGAAATACTTCATGCCACTATGCACTTTCTGTCAGCACAGCAAAGTTACCATACTTGATTACTTTTGCAATTTTTAGCAACAGTTCTGTTAATAATACTGCCGTTTGCTTATGGTCCTAAATAGCTATATATATGAGAGGAAGAGCAGAGAATTTCACAAAGTGGGTTTCAGAGAGAAAAGTCTGTATCATAATGTTTGTAACTATAGACAATGAGTATTTCATTAACATCATGTTTTTTTCTGTCTGCAGCTGAGTCTGGCATTCCCAATTATATTCTGTGCGTGCACAGTATTTCTGGTGGTAGTGCCACTCTATAGTGACTTTGTAAATTCAGTGATTGGAATTGCCATTGCTTTATCTGGAATTCCATTCTTTTTCTTGGGAGTCTATTTACCTGCATCACGGAGACCTCAATTTATTAACAGGATTATAGGTAAGTTTCTTTGTTAGCTGGAGATGTTGTTAGGAAAGAGGAAAAGCAAATAGGTGACTCTTGGCCTGTTGATAGAAAGGGCTGTAGTGGGCTGACCCCAGCTGAGTACCCAGGGAGCTGCTGGCTCACCAACATGCCCAGCAGCACGAGGGACAGGACAGGAAGAACAAAGGTGGGAAGACCTGTTGGGTCAGTCAAAGAAAGTTCAATAAGTGAAGAGGGGGAAAATCCCTGCTGCTGCAGAAGCAATCAGTCATATCTCACAGGCAGTCCGGTGTGCAGCCAGTCTCCAAGCAACACCTGTATGGGAAGATACAAGGCACAAGCAAACACCTCTTGCTCAACCTGTTCCTATTGTTGAGCATGACATCGGATAGCATGAAATAACCCTTTGCATAGTTTGGGTGAGCTGTTCTGGCTCATCTTCGTGCCAGACTTCCTGCCCTCTCCCATCCTGCCGACTGCAGGAAGAGCAGAGTCAGAGGAAAGAAGCAAAGCCTTGATACTGTGCCAACACAGTTCACCAATAGCCAAAACATCAGAAAAAACTCTTTACTTTAACCAAGATTGATGACTAGAAAAAGCATGAACATTCTTGGTAGCACAAACTGTCCAGCTTTACTGAATCAGTTATTTGCAGAGAGATAGATTTTATGTCAGTAAAGAATGGAATTTTGCCTTCTGTCGAATTACAGCAGTTAAATTACACACATTTAAACTTTTGTCCATCGGTGCTCTTTTGTTACTGTGTGAGACAGCCATGATGAAGGATGTGGTAAGGAAGGTTTATAGCCTAACCTTACGCTGCAAGCAGGATGTGGTGCTGCAGTAGAATATATGTACTCTAATCTTGCAGCTTTCCCTGTGTGCTATTAGTTTTACTTTTTTTTTATTCCACTAATTTTATGCTCTTAATTATAGAGAAAAAAGATTTTACTTCAGTTACTTGGCAGGGTGCCTAAGAAGCAAAACACCCCAGGATATCAACAGAACAGTTTAAGATAGTATCTGTTAAAAAAACGAGTGGAACACAGTTATTTTGCTAACTCTTACTGTTTCCCTAAAGGGAAGTGAGACAGCATTCCTGACAGCTTTCATTAGTCAGATGTGTTTGGTAATTAGAGCTGAGATAGGCGGCTGTTGTTCTAATCTATCTCCAATTTCCGTGCAGGTGCAGTCACACGAAATATGCAGCTGCTCTGTTGCTGTGTTTTAACAGAGATGGACCCAAATGAAGAAAAGAAGTTAGAAATGAAATCCAACTAAAGTTTAAAGCCATTACAAGAAGCAGAAGGATAAAGCAATTACACAAATGAAAAGGAAGAGCTGGAACTCGAAGACACAGAAAAACTGTTTTCGGTGGTCTTTCAGAAATGCTGACAATGTTCTTACTTGCAGATGGATTCCAACGTGAATCATGCCCTTGTGTCATCCTCCAAACTGTGGCATGTTTTCAGGTTAGGTTTTCATTGGATAATGATTACCTCCTCATTACCCACTCACACAAGCTGTGTGTCAATACTGTTTATTCTTCAGAATTGGTATGAAAATGATAAGAGCGAATGGATCAAATTAGATTTCTGCAGAACCTGGTGGTGAAGTAATGCATTATCAAGTTAGACTAAAACCCACTTTGACTCCAAAGACTAAGTCATTTCCAGTTTAATTCTGATGGACGTTTGCATGAAATGATTTGCTGTAGTATCTCAGTTCTTATACCCGAAGAAAACCAGTCATAGCAGACTACTTCATTCGTTTTACTGCCCCTAATGATAAATTAAGTTCTGCTCCATTATTTATAGACTGAACCAACCTTTCTTCCTTGAAGATTTTATTCTTTATGCTACATGGAAATGTATCTGACTGTGCCAAGGATTTAATCAGCAAAGCACCTTGGCACTAAAGATTTGATTAATGGTTGTTGATTTTTTTCTTGTTAACTTTAGTACTTTGTCAATTTCTGTTAGGTTTTATGAAACTTTCAAAATTAAAATGTTCAGTTTGAAGCCTGTGAATTTGTCTGTGAACTGTTTCAGTAAAGACACAGTAGCTGAGTTACCTCAGCAGTCAGAAAATTCCCTTAATAAATTTCAGAGCTGTTCACTAGAAAGTGACCATCTAAAAACCCTCCAAAACTATTTTTTTTTCCTTCTGTGGCAGATACTAGATCTTGACAGCTAAGTAGCAGGGAGAAAAACCAGAAATAAAAACAGAAGTAAAGGGTACAACTGCAGCACAGACATGCTAATTCATAGTCTATGTAATTCCAAAGCCGTAAGCCTAAAATCAGGAGAGTTTTTATACTGAATTTTGGTGCAGCAAAAGGCCAGCCTGTTTGTCTGGCAAAGTGAGATGTACTTCAAAAACATACCTGAGATTTTTACCTTAGTTCAGAATGTGTATCTCAGTTGATCTGAGTTTGACCACATGGATGGTTTTGTGCATTTAAGTTGAACTAAATCTTGTAATTACAAGATTATGGCTGAAGCAATACACACCGATGCACCACAGTTGCATCAGCGACTTGAATAATAGTGGGGATATTTGGATTTTTGCATTGCCATGTTAACCTTTCTCAGAAGCAAACAAAAATACCTTGCCTCCAGTAACTTGACATTACCAGTAAAAACTGATTTGCCTAAGTACTGCTGCAGCCTCAGTTTATGAATGACATTGACCAGCTAAGAGCTAATCCTATTAGCTATTTTTTACAGACTCAAGTAGGAGAGTGCTGAAATACTTTGTGTGTCCAAAGAAGTACAACAGAATTGTTTTAAAGATGTACAAAGGTAAGTTAGAATGGTGACCTGGGTTCAGCTGTACCAACTTCTGTGATCTTAAAATGAGTAAAAAAAACTTGCTTGCTTGTCAAAAAAATTTTATTTACAATTTAAATGCACATTGTTCTACTTGAACAGTAAAACTACTGCGGAGAATAATGGACAGGTCAAGGCATTTCATATGCTCAAATGCTTGTGAAGAAAAGTCATTTGACACTTTAAAAACAAATGCAGTATAAAGCAGTAGGACAGGGTGCCTTTTGATAGGACTTCCACTTGCCATCAGGGCAGACACATCGATCTTCTTGGGAAACCTGACACATCAGTCAGGATCAGAAGGGCTGCTGCCAACAGTACCTCCATATCTGTACATTTGCTACAGGTACAAACTCTTGGGCATGCAGCTTTGGGAAACAAAAATAAATAAAAGGACCCTTCAAAACCTCAACACATGCAATGGGCAGAAAATTCTATTTTAAAGTTTAGAGCAACTTGTGCTTGGAAAAAAATTTGTGTTGTCAAGTGGCCATTGCCACACCCATCTGTTCAATATCCATCCACCAGCTGAAGTTGGCTGCTCAGATAGTACATTCTACAGCAGCAGCAGATGTTCACCTTCAGTATGCACTTCATCTCCAAAACCAGGCTGTTAGTCAGAACCCAAATCTTCAATCTCATCGTATCCGAATTCCTGCAAAACCTCCTGTCGATATTTGTCCCACGTTCTTCTCCTGTAATATTGGTCCTCATCACTGAAGCTCTCTTCAGAGTCTGTAGAGAAAGCATCAACACTTCTAGGTTATCCCTTCTTTCTGCTTAAATTTTTAAGTCCATCAGACTAGTTTAAGCTTCATGAGAAACTAACAAAGTCTGACCAACTTCTGTATGAGCTGAGGTTTGAATTGTGCTTGAAGTACTCTGGGGTAGGGACTTAGAAGGCAGAGGCAGTGTTTCACAAGCACATGGACCTAAGTCATGGATACTTTCTCTAAGTAAGCAAACCTCTGCAACTGCAGCAGCCTCAATTTGAATTCTTAATTTTGTCTTTTCAAAAACACTGATTTCTTTTCTAGTTCCAAGAAAGATAATCCTCCTCTACAGAGATTTCACCATTTTAAGAGCAGAATGCTACCCCAGCAGCGCTCAGTTAAGTTGCTTTTTTATGCACAGCAGGAAAGCAAATGGTATTTATGACAGGTGTACCTTTTTCTCCATCTTCCTCAGGTAAGAATTCATCTTCTTCAGGATAATCATTACGCCAGTTATTTTCATCATTTTCATCATCTTCATCTTCATAGGCTTCCTCTGGACCAGGATCATCATTTACCTGCATGTCAACACAAAACATAATGCTAAGTGTCTGTATTTATAGTGAATATTAAGTGGGTTTTCATCCACCTGTGCAATACTGTACAGATCAGAAAGCCAGGAAATACTTATTGATGGCAGGCAGAAGGAATTCTGCAGTGACACAGGGCACACTGCAGAAGAATTTGAGTTGTCACTGCATTCACCGTAACACTTCAAATCTGCTTCAGGTGAAAAATGAGTGAAGTCACACATGTACATGTTCCACTCCTGCATTTCAATGTAAATGTCTAACTCAATCCTACTCACTTAGTGTAATAGATCAAGGAAGAGAGAAACTAGTTTCAGGTTCCCAAAATACAAATCTGGTGATCACAGGAGCTGTACAACACTAAATCTTACATTAAACTTCCTGACTCCACAGTCAGTGAAGAACAGTTTATTAAAAAAAAAATTTCATATGAAGATTATAGTCAAGTCCTCAAATATTGAAAAAGTTGTGTTTCTCCCCCCTTGCTCTTCTTTTCATTCAGTCATATTTACATTGACATTTTAATGGCTGCCTCCTAATCACAAGCAAGACAAAAATTACTCAAGTTTACATTCGTGTGCCAAAATTTAATTGGCAGTTTGAAACCAGACTGCCTCTTCTCATTACATGAGCATCATGCCTTCCATTTTGTCATATGATGTCCTTGGATCAACAGTAACCTGCAGGAATATGGGACCAGCAGTTACAAAAGGCCTAACAGAAGTCACTGAGCCTATATGTAGTGTCTGTCTTAAAGGACCTTTCTTGGCAAGGCAGCTTTTAATAGCAGGACTTTAAACATTTTTCATTTGTGATCTTTCTAGCTGAGAAAGATTATTTTTTCTACACCCTTACCCATTCATATTCTTCTCTATAGGGCTGTACAGAAAGGATATTTTCAATCCAGTCAGGGGCTGATGTTTCCTTATAGTAGATGTCATAAACATACTCATCTTCTTTGTCACCATGTTCTTTTTTGCTGTCTTCAGAAACATTTAAACGCTCACGGATCATCTCTACTGCATTGCAGAGAATTGCATCTGGATCAGTCTTCTGCTGAGAAAAAATTAAAAAATGCGTATTTCCACTAAAGTCATGCAAAGTCTTATTTACAGCCAACAGTTTTCAGATGAAAAGAGAACTTACACATCAGACCAGAGCAAAGAAAAAATAGGGCGGTACAAGCCCTTCCTTAAGCAGCAGCTCTGCACGCTGCCTGTTTCAACATTAGTGCACTTGGATCCTCATGAAATATTCCAACTTGCGATCTAGTTAGAACTCCTATTAAATAGTGGAATACTTACAGTGCAAACAAACTCCCACAGCAGTCTGCCCACGTGTACGACTCAACAGTGATACCAAAGTACTTCAAGCACGCTAAGTTCATAGCTGACCTGTGTGTTTGCAGTGGTTCCACTGGAATCTCCCACCGTCTCCTCTTCTTGTACAATATCAAACAGCTGGAATTTCCCACAGCAGTCTGAACTCTTATCAACAGCAGCGCTCTCCTCTGGTGAAGCATCTTGCTGTGCTTCAGACTCTGAGCTGTCCCCGTGGGGCGCAGCCTCGCCGTGCTGTGTCGGTGCAGCTGTGTCAGGGCAGAGGGGCCGGTGGCTGGATATCACTCGGTACCGGTTCTCCTTCCTTTTCACCTGCTTGGCAGAACGGAGCTCCTGAAGGATTCGCTGAGTGCTTCCCAAAGAGGGGCGCAGGCTTTGAGCGGCCTTGTCTCGTGTGATGGCATCTTTAACATACTTCTGAACTGGTTCGTTCTGGGAAAAAGGAACAAAAAGAAGGAGGAATATAACAATAACATCAGCACAGCAGGTCATACTCCTTCCTAGAAGGGAGAAGAACTGCAGTACCGATAGTCCTAAGAACATTGAAGTAACTTCTACTATTACTTTAAGCAACATAACAACCATAACATTCTCTTGTTAAGAAAGAAGGAAAGCACAAGATCTAGAAGTCCTAAGGCTGTTTCAATTTGATTTTTTTAACAACTTCGTGGTACAGAATAGCTCTCCAAACAAAAACACGTGCCTGTGGAAGACTGCAACGGACCTAAATTTAGGGCATAATATCCTCTACAGTGTCCTAAGAAGACCATTTCCCAAGACAGACCAGTCTTAATCAATATAAAAGGCTGGATGGCGGATGGTAGTTGTTATCCTTGTAGGGCTGAGTTTCAGCAACTCACACAGCAGGAATTCAAGCTTCGCTTATAGACTGTTCTGTAGTTTCCACGTGAAGAACATCTCTAAGTGTAGAAAAGCGAGTGCTGAGCACAGCTCGTCCCGGAGGTCACCGGGTGCTGCGGCCCGCGAGGAGCAGCCACAGAGAGCCGCTGCTTTCCAAACCCCTGCAGGAGCACCGGCCGGCCCACTCCGCCCCGCCCGGCCTGCCCCGGTACCTTGGAGGACACGGTGGCCACCAGCTTGAAGAGGTCGGTCTCCACGGGCTCGGCCCGGCGCCGCTTGCAGGCGAGGAGCAGCGCCTCGGCCGGCTCGGGGCCGCCGCGCTTCCTCCGCACGCGCAGCACGGCCGCGCCCGCCATGGCGCCGCGGGAGGGGCGGAGCGGCCGCGCTGCACCGCCCCAGCGCGGGGCTCGCCGGGCCGGCGGAGCGGGAGCGGCATCGGGAGCGGCCGCGGCGGCGGGGAGGGCCCGGCGTGCTCGGAAGGGCACGCGCGGTGTCCGGGGTAGGCACGCGCGGCTTGCGGAGCTGCGGCCTGGGGCTGTGAGGAGGGCCGAGCCCGCGGCTCCTCGGGCCCGCCCCGCTGGTCCGGGCAGGGGATGGCGGAGAACGTTGTGGCCGTGCCCCATCGCAGCTCGTTCCTGAGGCCTGTGGCGGTCCCGGCGCGGGGTTTGCGGGCTGTGGGGACTCAGGGACAGGGGCCGCCGCCGGCCCGACCTGCTCACTCTCGGGATGTTCTTCCATGAGGATTCACTGCTGTCTTGGTTTATTTTCTGCGCTGAGTTCTAGGGCTTGCACCTAGATGAACGTCAGGGTCTCCTTTCAGTCTAGGACTAGGTGACAGATTTTAGTTTTTAAACGTCCTTATGAAAAAAGCATAAAGTGGTCAGCAGTACTTCTGGCCTAGGCAGTTGTAGTGGGGGAAATGTACAAGAACTAACTGTTCTTGTACATAACTGTTGTGTTTACTAAAAGTTTTATGGTTGTTTTGGGTTTTTCTCACAGCCGATATTTGGTGCATAATATCGAAGTGAAAGCGAAGCTGCATACAATACATAAATAATACAATACAAATTGAGATTCATCATGAAGACCTTTTGTGGAAGAGCCAATCCAACCACTGGTTCGATGGAGTGGTTAGAAGAGGGTGAGGACTATGACTACCACCAGGAGATTGCAAGGTATGCTTAGAAACATAGCTTGTTCATTAAAGGACAATGAAAAATGAGCAAATCCAGCCTTTTTTAAATGGCAGTTTGGGAGGGTCTTTGTAGAAGTTCGAAGGGCATAAAGTGAGCAGACTGTAGAATAGTCTAAATGTCAGTAAATGTGCCCAGTGGTGTACAGGGCAGAGCTGTCAATGGAGAATTTTGTAAACCAATCTCTTAAGTAGTTTCCTTCTAAATTTTTTAAAATGTTTTCTGTGGGGCTGATCCTACAGTGACTGAGTTGGGACAAAATGCATTGACTAAATTTTTTAAGTGCCAGTGCCACATGTAACTGCCAGTTGTCTGTTCCTGTTCTAGCTTTTAAAGAGCTTAGTGTAATAGCCAGAGTAGGTGGGAAGGTAAATTTTGGGGGTATTTTTGGGTACTGCAACCCGTGAAGAAATGGGAACCAAAGAAGTTTAAGTCTTGGTAAAAAGCAGTCTGCCTTTCATTGCTCTGTATGACTCTCCATCTGTCTCAGGTGCTACCTCAGAGCTGTTTGTCCATAGGTCTGTACCTGGGTCCATCGCTGTGGAGGGGATTTGTGCCAGCGGTTCAGGAGTTGATTTATATGCTGATGGCCAGATCACTGAAATTGAATTATTCCTTAGATTTGAGGAACACTTTAGGTCCTCCAGGAGTGTGTCAGTTGTTTGGGCATTTATGGGCCACGGGGACCAGTTGCTTTGCAGAATGGAGTATTTTAATTGGAATATTTTTAATTGCAGGTCACGCTATGCTGATATGCTTCACGATAAGGACAGAGTGAGTATAGAAGCAAAACCCTTTTGAATGGTGGGAAAAGAGCCGTTGCATTTCTCCTGAATAGCTGTCACTGTGTGATTATATGGGTTTCTCTGAGAGATTATAAATGATCACATTTTTGTACTCTCTATGGTACCAGACCTTAGATCAACAGATGCCTTCTTACATCTGACTTTAGTGTTCTATTGTTTACTGCAGAGCATTTTTATATTCAGTAGCTGATTTTGCTGTTCTGTGTTTAACATTTTTGACAGAGAGCTCATTAGATGGAAATTTCAAAGGCTGTAGAAGTGAAGCTGGGTTTCTTAGTTTTTATAGGAATGTAAGTAAAGTCTGTTCTTCTGTGGTATTTCTACCACATGTACAGGCATGATGAAGTCTGGAGTGAATAGTTCAAATGTTCATTTTCCTCTAGCCATTAAGTCAACCATCCATCAATAACGTTTTGAAGGATTTTTGTGGTGCTTCCACGATGAGTCTTGAATTCATATTGAATTAAAACATGTCAGTGGGATCAGGCATTTAATAAGCTGTGTAGAGGCAGCAGGTTGTGTCTGAGTGATTAAAACAACTACTGGAATTACATATATCAAAGTTGTTGACCAGAATTGTTCAGAAAGGGATCTAGCAGGCTTTCCAAATGTGTAATGTTCAAAGATTGTGTATTCTTTGGAGAGGCTTGATAAATCATTTAGTAAGGAATGTCTTACAGTAGGTTGTTACAAAGGAAATATAAGCATATATATCAATCTGTATCTAGTGCCTGACAGCATTTGTTTTTTTCCTGCTGTTGATGCTGGTGTGCTTGTAGCTCCATTTAATGGCCTGTAACCAAAACCCAGGATCTACTGGTTAATTCTCCTGCATGAACCTTTTTTGGTAGATGAAGAGAAGAATCTAAACCAAGATATTTTAGCTCTTGTACTGCCTCAGGGAGAATATGACAATTTGAGTGGTCCTGCGGGGTAAAATGAATCAGAAAACCTGTAGGACCTCCCATGGATCTGATTATTATTTGCTCAGGAAAATACATCACATTTAGAAATCATACATATGTTATGAATAGCTGATTGACCAATGGTAATATGAACATTGTGATAAATATTGATGTACTTTAAACAGACTGATCCTGCCAGATACAGTTGTTATTGCTGAAGATGGTTTTGATGTGATTGTTTGGCATAAAGAGTATCTGTAGGCCTTTTTCTGGTTATAAACTCACAATCAAAGAATGTAAGATTTCTACGCAAAAATTAAAACCATAAATGGATGAAAGGTTGCTGATTTTTTTTTTCTTTTCCACAGAATGTGAAATACTACCAAGGTATTCGTGCTGCAGTAAGCAGAGTAAAAGAGAGAGGTGAGAAAGCAATTGTGCTGGACATAGGGACTGGCACAGGACTCCTGTCCATGATGGCAGCTTCAGCTGGGGCAGATTTCTGCTATGCCATTGAGGTGAGCGTTTCTTAGGGGTTGCACATGTTCAACATGTTCTTTATGCTGCTCTTATTTTCAGGCTATGTTAATATGTTATCTCTGTTACTTTTGTTTTGAATGAAACAGAAATTCTCTTCACAATTACACTGTTAATGCAGCAGGTTTTTGGCATACTTCAGTGACTATTTCAGTGCTGGTTGTTTTGGTTTCATTGACATGTCATGATCACATGTAAGTCTTCAGGGGCTTCTGTTGATGTATGTATATATATATCTTTATTTTAACAAAGAAATGAGTTTAACGTAAATGCTACAATATTAATGTGTATTCTTGTGTTTCAAAAGTTAAATTGGAGTAGCTTTTGGAGGCAGCTGATTACCAGTGGAGCTTTGAATTTTTCAAGTGAGGCTTGTTTACTTGTTTCATAGTAGTGAACTTCAAACATAGGAAAAGATACAGAAGATGTTATTTTTTTTCAAAACTAAATATATTGCATTTTGTGTTGGTGCCCTTCCATGTTTGAAAGCTGACTTGAGGGGCATTTTGTTATACTCTTGCTGTTCACAGGTGTTTAAGCCTATGGCTAATGCTGCTGTGAAGATAGTGGAGAAAAATGGTTTTTCAGACAAGATCAAAATAATCAACAAGCATTCCACTGAAGTCACAGTTGGCCCAGGTGAGGAAAATAGGCTAGGCTTAAAAAAATTGACAAGTACCTGAAAACCACAGAGGAATATGTCTTAATCTTATTTCTTATATATTTTTTAATTAAAACAAGGGCTTTGAGAACAGTGAGGGAGCCGGGAGGGTTCAGTTTGGAGAAGAGGAGGCTCATGGGAGACCTTATCTCTACAACTGCCTGAAAGGAGGTTGTAGTCAGGTGATGGTTGGCCTCTTCTCCCAGGTGACAAGTGACAGGATGACAGGATATGCCTCAAGTTGTGCCAGGAAGGGTTTGGATTGGAGATTAGGAATATTTTTTTTTTCACAGAAAGGGTTGTAAAGCATTGAAAAGGCTGCCTAGGGAAAGGGTGGAGTCACCATCCCTGGAAGTGTTCAAAAACATGTGGATATGGCACTTGAGGACTTGGTTTGGTGGTGAACGTGGTGATGGTGCTGGGTTAGTGGTTGGACTTGATCTTAAAGGTCTTCTCCAACCTTAAGGATTCTATGATACTCCACATTCTAGAAAGCAGCACTGGGAATCTACTTTGAAAAAAAGTGTTCTAGTAATATCTCAGTACCATTGTATTTCAAATGGAAAATAATTTCCAGTCTTCAGCAGACTCTCTAACAGAAGTAAGTTTTTTGATTACTTGTGTATTCAGGACAGCATCTTCTTGAAAGACTTAGATAAAGATTTAGCATTACAGTATTAATTTGTGTCTTTTAGATGGAGATATGCAGTGTCGGGCAAACATCCTGGTAACAGAATTATTTGATACAGAGCTGATTGGAGAAGGAGCTTTACCAACCTATGAGCATGCACACAAATATCTTGTACAGGTAAGAAAATAGGAAGTGTGTCACATCTATCAGTAGAGAAATTCTTCTGCCTTTTTTTGAAGTAGGATAGAGATTATACAGAATTTAGGCTTCTGTATCCCTTGGTAAATACACCATCAGCTCTGCTAGTTCCTTATTCAGTCAATATTTTACTAGAATAATTTCATTCCTAGAATAAAGCTATTTGAGTTCATATTGTAAATCACAGGCTCTGAAATTACACCTAGGTGCTTTGTGTTGAAACCAATAACTTGCTGGTTAACAAATGTCTTTCAGAAAGGCATCCAGTTCTGATCTGAAGATCTCCTTAATAACAACTTTGTCCCAAGATGTTTTAAAAAATTCTAAATTTGATGAGCTTCACCTCCCAGGCGTTGGTTCATTTTTGGTTGTTTCTTTTTTCCTATTGTGCTCTTACTACTCTATATGCATTTTACATGTGAAAACATTTTAAATGCTGTATTTAAACAATATCTCTTTTTTTGGACTTAAAATCTATGGGTATAAATTTTAGGGCTTTCTCTTTTATGTTTTCTAATATTTTCTCTTCATTAAAATGTGGATGGCAGAACTTTATTTAGGTTTCCAGGTTTCCATTCATCAGTTTAAAAGACACCACATAAAGACAGTAGCACTCCTTAATTTTGTACTGCTCTCCATATTGAACTCTAAATTGAAATTAGCCTCTTTTTCTGTAAAAGTATTGTTTTGGACATGCTTGGCTCTTATTTCATGGTGGGATTTTTACGACAACTTGTATGTTTTCCGCTCTTTAAACGTGGATACAGAGTTGTCCTTGCATAAATATTTGAGCCATTATTTTTCTCATTGCAATCAGCAATTCCCTTTTATTGTTGATAGTTTAGTAGTTTTCTGCCTTGAGAAGCTCAGGCTAGATCTCTTATTTCGGAACAAGAATGGAAATGCAAGTTTCACTGAGGCTAGTAAACTGATAATGTTGAATGGTTAATGAAGTGATCTGGCCTTGCTGAACCACACTGAACAGGATGGATACATGTATTCTGTTTCGCAGAGAGACAAATGGCTCTGATGTTACAAAAGTTTCTAAAATAACTTGTATTTCAGATTTCAGAGCTCCCAGTCCAACTTTTCTTTAAATGGGTTTACATTTCAATTGATTTAATTCTCACTGATGTTAATAAGTCAGACTTGTTGAGTGTGTTTACCCTTGTTTTGAACACTCAGGAAGGATGTGAGGCAGTGCCTCACAGGGCAAGAGTGTATGTCCAGTTAGTGGAATCCAGAAGAATGTGGTCCTGGAAGAAACTGTTTCCTGTTCATGTTGAAGCAGAGGATGGTGAAAAAATTCTTGTTCCACCGTCAGAAATGGAGAACTGTCCAGGTGTTCCTTCTGTTTGTGATATCCAACTGAACCAGATGCCTTCAAGTGACTTCAGTATCCTCAGTGATGTGGTGACAATGTTCAGGTAAGGGAGACATTGTTTTGTTCAAAACAAAGTTATCCTGTTGTGCCTTTCATATAAACTGCATTCAGCTTAAGAGACTGGTGAGAATTTTTGAAGAATTCTCTTTTTACAATTTTCTTCTGTCATTTCTTTTTACAATTTTCATGCTTTCCTGCAGTGTGGATTTCAGTAAGCCAGTACAGAGTGCTTCTACCTACTATAGAGTGCAGCTGGAGCCTGTGAAATCTGGCAAGGCACAAATTGTGCTTTCCTGGTGGGATATTGACATGGACCCCTCTGGGATGATAAATTGCACAATGGCTCCCTACTGGGTAAAACCCACTTCTGCTTTGCAGGTAAAATACTGAGCCTTCAGATCCCATTGTCAGATGGCTGAGCAGCTCTTTGGAGTTCTGGGGGGTTAAAGCAGCTCTGCCTTAAATTGCTGGGGAACTTTGCTAATATTTAACGGTTTGGAAGATGCTAAATGAGCAAATTGTAGAAATTTTTGCCGTGATGTGTGTCCATTTTAGGTTTTTTTTAATGTTAAATGTTAAGAGTAATCTTTCATGTAAAGCTTGAAGACTGAAGCTGTCTTCCAGATGTTGTTATTTCTTTTATGTTCAAGAAATAAAGATTTCCATATCTTTTTCCTTAACTAGTCTCTATCCCTGGTTAAAATATTAGTCTGCGGTTTGCTTCCCTGTAGTTCTTCTATTAAATTTTCAAATAAGTGTTATATTTATGGTAGTATATTTATACTCTCATTAAAAAGAGGCTGGTGCTGGATTGATATGAATTGTTACAGAAATACTATCACTATTAAGTCAAATTCCTGTTGTTTTGTGTGAATGTATTTACCAGCAGGATGAACTTAGTCAAAAGGAAGTTACAAAAGGATTGATTGTCTACACTTAGCATGTTTGAGAACAAAATTTGAAATTATCAAATTGGAGGTGTTCAGTCAGCTTAGAATGACTGATCAGCATAGGATATTTGCAGTGCAAAACCCAGCTTTTTGAAACACAAAATAGTTGTGCTGTGATCAGAGTGGCACTAAGTGACAATTCTAGGTGCATGAGGCTGTCAGCAGTTCAATACAAGTTTCTAACACAAGTGAACTTTGGAGATGAAACAGCATTAATAAATGCAAAGCAGTTTGGGGTTGTTTTTCATTTGGTTGAAGTAGAAGCTTGGCCAGTGAGCAAGCCAATGGCCTCGGGCTTATACTGTTGCAAAAATGAACATTATTCAGTATGGGGTATTGGTCTTTATTCAGCCTTGCTAACTTGAACAAGATTCTTTAAATCAATCATGCATTTTCAAAGTTATGCCCATTCTTCCTAATTGATTTCCTACTATTTGTTCACTTTCCATTTGCTATTTATGAGTGAATTCCTAAGGTTTTGTGTATCAACCCTTTTCAGTGGAGAGATCACTGGATGCAGTGTGTTTACTTTCTTCCACGTGAGGAGCCAGTTCTGCAGGGTGAGAAGCTGTACCTGACTGCTTGTCGTGACGAGTACTCTGTGTGGTACAACCTGCAGAAAGCCAGGTAACAATCTGTGTGTGAAAAAGGCTGCTGTCTTACTCCGAGCTGGAGTATTTGCTACTCTTTGAGCATCTCCTTTTGTAGAAGAGCAAGTTAAGAACCTAAAGAGTAGAAAAATATTAAAGGCTGCTTCATGGGCAATGCACAGGTGGAAAATACACATTATTCATAAAAACTCAGTTGGACTGCAAGCTCCTGCCTCATACCTGGTTGCATTCTCTGACAAAGCAGCATAAAACATTCATGGTTGATTCCTGGGAATCCTAAAATACAGCACAGCTGAAGTGGCATGCAGGTAAAATGAAATAATTGCCATTCTATTTTCTGTTTTCCTTGTCAGCACTGTCTTTTGGAGATTACTGCCTTTTGCTCAGATAAAAAGAGCCTAGTCATGTTGGTTGTTATGGCAATAGCAGCAAACATTTTTAAAACCGATGCTAGCTTTAAAATGTCAGATTTTGCTGTGCCTTTTTTAGGAATCCAAAATCCAAGCAAGTAACTTTGCTGAAAGGGCAAAGCCCAAAGTACCTAACCATCACAGTTAGTGGGAAAGTAGGGGATGGCTCTTGATTTTGTCTGTAAAAGAAGGTGAAAATTCTTTTTGACCTCTCTTCATTTGGCAGTGCAGGTTACAGAAATGTCTCTGGAGAGCCAGTAACTTCTAAGAAGTGACAGCAGAGTTTGTATTCATTACTGTGCATATCAGCCAAAACGCATAAATGTGCCTGTTTGCAAAAACGTGTTACTGATGCTGTAGTGATCCTACATTGAATTTCTTTACAGAGAAGGGGAGAATAAAGCAGATGGAGAGGAGCATAAAGCAGATGTTCGTGTGGAGAGTCCTGTCTGTCGGTGTCGTGCTCATCTGCTCTGGAACAGGCCCCGCTTTGGGGAGCTGAATGATCAGAACCGAACACGCCAATACATCAAGTCCTTGAGGAAAGTGAGTGCTTGTTGCCTGCAGGTTTTATTGGCTTCTCTGATGGATGCACATACTGGTTTATTTGCAGTAATTATTTGTGGAATTTGTTTTTCCCCTGCAAAGGACTTTGCTCACACAGCGTATTTTTCTTCCATCAGCAGATGGAAGTTATACTCTTGTCTTGAAAACTTTAGTATTAAATTCTTAAATGGTAAGCAGCCATTTTTGCATAGAATTTGTAGCAGCTCTGTGTGTTTGTTAGATATAGTATTGGTAGTTGAATAAAGACATCCAATACATTTTTGAGCAAACTTTTTGAGACCTAAGCCAAGCGCATTACATGAGAATTTTTTTACCATTATTTGATGTGAAAGTGTGGAAAACTTTTCCTTCTAGAATAAGAATAACAATGACTATTTGTTTTCTCTAGGTTCTGAAAACAGATAGTGTTTGCCTTTGTATCAGTGATGGCAGTCTGCTGTCTGTGCTGGCTCACTATCTTGGAGCAAAGCAGGTACTTTGTCCTGTTTTTCAGATCTTTGCATTATAGCTTGGTATTTTTCTCTCACATAGTTCATTTCCAGCTCTTTATTAAACTATTTGCAGTGCCTCTTCAGGGACAAGTGAGGAATAGGCTCACACTGTGTTGAAGGGGAGGTTAAATTCATCTCTGGTCAAGCTGAAGTCTAGGAAGATAATAATTACCAGATTTGACATTTACCAGTGTGTAGTTTAGAGGGAAAGTGCTGTTCCTCATTCCCCACTGCTTCCTGTTTACCATCTTGAATCTTGTCTGTTGGAAACACTCTTTCTATGGGCCTAAGTATCTAGCAAGATATCTTTATTTTATGTTTGCAATTCCATAATTACATTTATTACTTAGTCTTGAGTGAAAGATCTCTAAGAGCCAGGTAGGAAGCAGTAAGAGTACTGGGTCTGTGTAACTGAGAGCTGCCTGGCTGTCTCACATATATAAATGACCTCCTTGATGGGGACCTCTTAAAACGAAAATCTGTTCGAGTTGAACTGAATATCTGGGAATGTGTAATGTCATATAATCTTGAGGAATGTAGCATATTGCCTAACAATTCATCAATTTTGGATAAAAACGATTTTTTTTTTTTTACTGCAAGAGGCTTCTGAGCACTTTCCAGCTGATACAGTCAGGTCACGTTAAGCAGTATTTACAGTTTGGCACACTGGTAATATGCTTGCATTTGTTCATGAGGAAATGAAGGCTTAGAACAAATGTTAATAGGCTGTGTGCAGTTTAAAAGTGGAAAATAAATATTTGCATTCTCTTGGGTTGGGTTTTTTTTTCCTTTCTTGTATAGCTGTGAAAACAGAATTATTTAGCCTGTAGTTTTAGGGAGTGTTTTGTTGTTAAAAAGGTTCATTATAGTGGGCTCTGGAATAGATGCATGGTTCTTACGAACTGTGCTCACTAGAGCATCAAAGTGTTCCTTCATTCTTCAGTTACGTATTCTTTTAATTAAGAATTATAAAGTTAGTTTGACTAGCTGTGTATTTTCATTAGGTGTTTACGTTAGAAAACTCTGGTGTGTCCTGTTCTGTCATGGAAAAAGTGAGTATTCTCCATTTTCTATTAAAGCTGGATCTCTCCTTGGTTTGTCTGCTTGAGCTGCTGCTCTGCTGCTGCCCTTGCTTTGGTGGTTAAAGCCAGGCTGTTATTTCTGAGCATTAGTGAGAGCATCCCAAAGTTTGCACCAGTCTCACCTGGCAAGCAGCATCCAGCAGTTCTGTTTGCAGTGAGGCAGGTTGGGAGTGCCTGCTCTGCTGTCTGCTCTGCCTTGGGAAGGGCACAGGAGGCTCTGCCGGTGGAGTGGAGCCTGTTCAGCAGAGGCAGCGGGTGCGTAAGGGGCTGGAAGCAGCTTCCTGGAGTCATCCTTGGGCTGTGGCTCCTTCAGTGGACACATTGTATTTGAAAGAGATCTGGCTCAGCCTTTGGCCCAGAAGTGCAGAACCAGGAATGGTGGGCAAGGGAGGACTCAAACCTGGTCTCAAAGAAAAGCCAAATATGCAGTGTATTCACAGGTGAAGAGATTCTTACCTTTCTTAATTATCCTTCTCATATGCTTCAAATTGCAAATGAATCGAGGTGAGGCGACTTATGTGTTATCTGCCTTTTTATATAGATAATTTAAAGAATACTGAGGACATGTACTTCAGCTCCATGAGTGTGACACATTGGTTCTTGGTGCATGCAGCCTTCAAGAATGGATTTCTACCCTTGTCATGAGTTATGGCAGGCAGTTTTGATAAAATTTGTCTGCTGAGGGTTTTTTTCTAATTTATTTTCGATAAAATTATTAATTTGGTCTCAACTGTGGCTTTCGATATAGTCAGCGTGTTACTTTTTGATTTTAGTTTTTTAAAGCAAATCATCTTGAAGATAAAATTAAAATAATAGAAGCACGTCCTGAGTTACTGAAGCCTTCTCATTTGGAAGATAAAAAGGTATGTTACATAAAGTTGTCCATTATACTGAATTTCAGGGGCTGGTAAGGAGCAGAAGATAAAAAACAATTGTAACCACAGTGAACTCTGTTATACCCCAAATTATATAAAATGTAATGAGTAAATGATTGACACCATGTGCTACTAAAACTAAAGGAGAGTAAAGACTGTGGGAGGGTTTTGATTTGTTTTTGAAGGGTATGACTTTCCTTGCTGCATAATTGATTGCCCCAATAGTTAAGGCAGCTTAACTGGTTCTACAAGGCCATAGCTCTGTCACAGGCCACTCAAGAAGATTGCAACCTGTTTGGAAGTAATAACATACTTCAGAATTCTAGAACTCATTACAAAGCCTTCCAAACTCAAACTGCAGTATTTTCTCACAAACTTTGTTCTGGGAAAATTCCATATAAAATGTGGTAACTAAACCCACAGAACAATGTCCAGTATGTTGTATGTGCAGTGTACAGTATTTAAATCCCTGGGGAGCAGGAGTTTTATCTAGATGATTTCACTTAATATATTGCACTGGCAGCTATTGGAAAACCTAAACAACCTAAAGAGCCCGTGTTGTGAGTTGTTGTTCTTTATTATAAAGCTTTTTATCTCTTCCCTTCTTTGCCAAGATTTCTGTCCTTGTGGGAGAGCCGTTTTTCACGACAAGTCTGTTGCCGTGGCATAACCTGTATTTCTGGTATGCCAGGACAGCTGTGAGCACTCACCTTGCCAGCAATGTCACAGTCCTGCCTCAGTCTGCTTCTTTGCATATGATGATTGTGGAGTTCCAGGTGAGATTGGTCAGATACTTACATAAATCTACCTGAAACTGAGTACTCTACAGCTTTATTGCACCTTAATGCTGTCCAATATGTTCTGTACTTACCTCCTGAGGGAAGAATGTTATCTTGAAGGGTGAATTGCTGTTTCAGCCATCTCTTGTCAGCAAATCAGCTCAAGTAATTTTGCCATTTAAAATGAAAGGGCTACATATTTTAAGATATTTATTTAGATAAGAGATTGGTGAGGCATGTGACACTTGTAGTTATTTATAAAATTAGATATTTTGTTGTATATATAATATATAAATATATGTATAAAGTAGATACTCCGCAACGTATCAGGTTTTGAAATGAGGCTTTGTAAGACTGTAGGCAAGATTCCTAATTGCACGTGGATTTTTTTTTTAACTGCCTAAGGCTGTGCACAGTTCTGAATGTGGGCACATCTTAAAAATGCTTTGAAAAGTCATCTTTCAGATATTGTACAAAGTTATAAACGTAGTTTTTTTCATTTATTGAGGACTTTGTAACAAAAGATTGTGAAGCACTTACCTACCATGAAAATAGAAATTAAGTACTTTCATCATTAATATGCAAAGTCCAGTAGCTTAAGTGAGGGAGCTCTGAAGTCTGGCATTGTGTAAATAAATGTACATACTTTAAATAAAAACGCCTATAACCTAACGAATTTTCACCTCAACACAGCCTTCAGTTTATCTGTTAAAAATGCCAGGTCTTTCTTGGAGCTTTTTCTCCCCTCTGGCTCACCAGCTGTGTAGTTTTTGTGTCTGAGCCTTCTCCCCCTTAACAGTTTCTTTATTCGAATGCTCTTTTACCTTGTTCTCTTACTTCTGCCTTTGATTTGTGCATGTGAAAATAGGTTTGTTCTTTTTCCCCTCTGGGACTAATCAACTGTGATGCGCATTTTTTCAGTTTTCTGCAAAAATGTACAGAGTTTAAATATATACTGAGTAAATAATGTAAATCTGAATCCTGTAACACGGAGCAGATATTTAAAGTAATCAGCAGTAATCAGATTGAAATAAGCAGTAAATTTTAATTCCATGCTCTCTTATCTAGAGGCTTTAATTCTCTAGAGCTCAGAGCATTTTCTAAGGAAGTAAGCATTTTTCTCTTCATGTTCTGGATGAGGAAACCAAAGCATGCAGAGTAATGACTGAAGATTATTCAGCAATCAGCAGAATGTAGAGTAACATCACCTAAGCCTCAGTTTTACACTTTCATATACAGGGTTTGTTCAGAGATGATTCCACATAAAATTTTTGGTAGAATATTTAACTTGTGTTTTGTTCCAGTAGGCCACCCCAAAGCTATTGCTTTAATTTTACATTATCTTTTTTCAGTGGTGAATCTAGATTAAAAGACTGGAATCAGTGGGATTTTAAAAATAACCTCTGCATTTGCCAGTTCTTGGTTAGACGGAGGGAACAGACGCAGTGTTGCAAGGTCTTCTGCAGAACCTGTTCTGTAGGTTGTTCTGTCCTCTCAGGATGGATATGTCATCATGGTTAAGCAATTAGCAAAACCTGAATCCAGGAGAAAGAAACTGATGGAATTACTTCAGTTTCATCCAAAATTGCATTTAGGGAGCAGAGCATTTAGGACAGCAGCAGCCTGTGTGTTTTGGTAGTTCTGGGTGTACCATTCAGAGACTCTTGAAAGTCACTCTAGTTCATGCTGTAGTCAGGCATGAAAATTATAACAGTATTTGTTTAAATGTACAGCAGTCCTGCTGCCAGCTTGTAAAGCAGGAGCATCTCAGATTAAGTGTGACAATGGACAGGTAATAAAATGTATATATCCACAGCTAATGAGTGTTTGTGTTCTAGTAAGAGACCATTAATGAGGTCTAAGAAGAGGCAAATGTTGAACTGAGTCAGTGTCCAGTGGGTTTTTAAAGTCAGTGAGAAGCGTGGTACGAAGTGGCTAAAATGATCCCACTCCACTTTGTGGGGCTAAAGGGAAGTGTGGTTCTCTGCTAGGCTGTGAGATGTTTGATACTACTGGGAGCACTTACCTGTGCTGGATAGTGAAAGTAGAGGGGCTGTAAGGATTAGATCTTGGCAAATCCATACCTGCACTAAAGTAAGCCACACACAGAAACTGTAAGAAAAGTTCTTTAGAGTTGAAAACAGTAATTAAAGAATTAGCCAACTTAAAAAAACCCCTTTTCCTAGAATTATCATCTGATTCTTGCAGTAGTTGTAATGGTTTAGCAATAGTATCTGGCTTGCTATTGAATGTCTAAGCTGCAGCTAAAATTATTTCAAGATTTCCTGTTTCCTTTAATAAAATCGAACAAAATCCTGTTGTTTTTTATAGGATTTATGGAGAATCCGGAGTCCTTGTGGCACCTGTGAAGGTTTTGATGTCCAGACTATGGATGATATGATTAAAGTAAGAAAAATAATTTCAGCACAAGTCTTAGCAAAACAAAAATTCAGTTTGTCTTAATAAAGCATTTAGTGACTGTTGAAATACTTGTGTATTAGGCAGAGCACCATTGTTTGAGATTGTTTCTAGAGCTCTGCTCTAGATTAATTGTGGAGGAGTGCAGACAATTATAGAGTGGAATTCATCTTGAGGGAGAAAAAAATTTCAGTGCATTGTATTTTGAAAGTGCCCATTTCTGTTTCAGGGCTGAGGACCCTAGTCACAGCATTTGTTTTTATGCATGTAGGACATTTTCTCCCTTGTGCCTAAGAAGTGCAGTTGTGCCCTCTTGCAGCTTTATTGCTTAAATACTCTGGGTTTGCATTTCTGTTGTTTTCAGTTAATTTTATTCCTTCCTTTCTTCAGGATTCTCTGAATTTTAGGGAATCCAAGGAAGCGGAACCTCACCCGCTATGGGAATATCCCTGCAAGTCACTCTCAGATCCACAGGAAGTTTTGACATTTGACTTCACAAAGCCTGTACCACAGCACTGTCTGAGCACAGAGGGCTCTGTAAAGCTCTTACGGTCAGTTTTCTCTGCAGTAAATACTCCTGTCATTGTCTGTTTCTTTACCTCCTATTCAAGCTCTTTAGAGGAGTTGAGGTTAGAGCTCCTCTAAGTGTGTTACGCTTAACTGGTGCAAATGTACTTGGCACTGTTTAATAATGTGACCTAAGAATGTGGAAGTTGCTCTGACACAAGCTTCCTGTGAGTATTCACAGTAGGCTGTAACAATAATACAGTGATACCATATTATTAGATAAGATAATATGCCTCTGTTTAAAAAAATGACATTTTACTAGTTCTCACCATGATTTAAAATTTAAATAGATTAGTTTATAGTTTAGAGAAAATAAAACATTACCCGGATGTTTTTAATGTTTTGTTTGTTGTCTACTGCTGAATTCTTGCAGAAAAAGCTTCTACTTGGCTTGTCAAATTACCATATTTAATAAATTATTATGTTTAATAGCTTTAAAATTATTGTGCTAATAGCTTTTAATGTATATGCTATTCTTCCTTCTGACTATAATCCTGGCAGTTTTTATATTTTCCCACATCTTCTGAGATACTTTCCACTATAACTGTGAATTGTACTTAATTCTGTTCAAACCTCAAATGCTGTTAGGAATTAAAAAATGAGAAAGTTTATTTTTTAACTACCTAGGGCTTACGTAGCTCGAACAATGCTGTGTTTCTCATTAAACAAAATCCAAGCTTTCATAGAGTCCAGAGCCATCTGTGTGGGGTCTCTGTGCTTTTGCAGCAGTTGTGTTTGCAGGCAGCACAGTGGCGTGACCTCTGCTTCTTGTGGAGCAGGCACTTGAAGTGCCTGTGGTAAATACTTCCTCTAAATTCAGAGTCAGTAGAAGCTGGGGTCTCTAAAGGAAGTTCTCAGCGTATGCTGTGTAATTCATGCCACGTTATTCAGTGCTGGTTAAGTGGCTGTGCTGCTGAGCAGATGTAGTTATGACATGTTCTCTTCCTTGCCTTTTTTTAGATTTCATATCTGCAAATACTTTAAAGTTTCTGCCTCCATTTACCAGCTCAGTCAGCTGTTCAGCTTTCTTTCAAGGAAGGAAGTTGTTTATGCTTTTGTAGCTCTCACTTAAACAGTAGTGCAGTGTTTAAGCTGCCAGGATTGTGTAAAGTCACAGGTTTTATCCTGCATCTCTCCCCAGGGAAGGAAAGAGCCACGGAGCAGTTCTGTGGATGGAATATCATCTTACTGCTGATATCTCTGTTAGTACAGGACTGATGCAACTGTCAAATGAAAAGGTAGATCTTCAATCTCATTTATTATGTCGAAGTCTGTAGGATGGCAGTGAGTCTCTGCTGGCTTGTGTAGTACCCCTTGTAACACTGAATACTGTGTCATCAGAATTACTAAAAATATCTGTTCATGTTTTTGTGGGGAGCAGGGGATGTACCTTAAAACGAGAGAGTCTGATTTGCATCCAGATGCTCCCTAGTTTGGGATCACATTCAGAATTTAAATAGGATCTGCTAGGTCAAAGCAGAGTTTTTTCATATAGATAACCTCGTCTCAGTTTAACAAAAGCAAAAATTTGGAGGGGAAGGAGTAAATATTTTTAGTATTCTATCTCAATATTCTTTGATCAAATCCATTTTTAAGTCAGTGACTTCAGTGTGTGGTGTAGCAGATGGTATGTCAAGTTACGTGTTCTGTAGTGGAGTGGATGGCAGTGTAAATGGTAACTGCTGATCGTTGTGTGCTCAGCTGGGAACAAGAACTCTGGCTGCATTGTTACTGTATTATAATAATATTGTAGATTTTGACTGCTTTCACTTTTAACTCTCTCCTGTAGGGAAACTGTGAATGGAATCCCCACTGCAAGCAAGCTGTTTATTTCTTCAGCTCTGTTATTGAATCAGAAATTCTGTCAGACCCTACTGCTATCACATATGCTATAACTTTTGACACAAAGACAGGAGAGATTGCCATGGATTTTAAGCTATTATAAATACTTTCCTCTTGCTCATATTCTTAAATTATAATAAACATACAGTATTTTTTTTTGTAGAGCAGAGGGTTTCTTTCATTCTGTTCAGAGAGCATACTGTTCTTTAACATACTTTTAACCTTTTGGGGTTTGTTTTCAAAATACAGTTAGTGAGGTAGAGAGGAACCATTTCTTCAGGACAGGTATTCTTGTCAGGGTTTATATACAGATATACACATGCTTTTCATCATCTATTTGGGGTTTTACATAGTGTTAAGGAGGTACAAAACAGTTGACAATAGCAGCTGTTTATTGTATGGCACATCATTGGATGAGGATGCCAGGCCTTACACTGACATTAGAGAAAAGTGAGTTAAACACCTCTATTTCTAGGCTGTGCTCTTACCACCATAAAATGGGAATTAATCTCCACATTGCACAAAAAGAAATCCCACATCAAGCTATGTATGTATATTAGTACATTTAAAAGTGAGAAGGAAACAGCTTAGCTGTTCTCAGTCTTCCCCAGGTTGTGGCTGGTTCTATGCTGAATTGGCCAGTGAATTAAACTGTGGTGCACTGATGTTCTGCTGCAGCTGATGTTCTGAGATGCTGCATTTCTGAAGAGTTCACTGCCAAAAAGTGACCAAAATCGGGAAAGCTGTGACTGGAAATTAGAAAATGTACATATTCAAATTATTGGAAGTGACAATATGATGGTAGTCTGACCAGAAACAAAAGGGGAAGAGTCATAAGGAAAAAGCAAATCGTTATGAGATATGTAATGTTCAATATATGATTAAAAATGTGGCCTTAAATTCATTCCATCAGAGGTCTAAATAATCCCTGCCAGTTTGGCTAAGTTTTATGGTGCTCTGCAGTAGCAGAGGTTTTCTTAGTTGCTCTCTAGGTCACATTGGCTGCAGTGGCGTTGTGTGAAATGAGTTCTGCTTTAGATGAACAATCAATTGGTGTATCTGCTTTGTATGTGTGACCTATTAAGGTTTTGATAGAAAATCAATGTCCTGCCAGTCCCAAATTATGTCAGCTGTGCACAGGGATAACAGTTACCAAAGCTACTCCTATTTCCTCTGAGCAGCAGCTTTAGCAAAGGGAAAGGATTACCATAAAGAATCCACGAGGAAGCAGGAGCCTCCCCTACTCTGCTTTTCTGGTCACCATGATACGTCATTCTTGTGAGTAAAAATTCATCTTTTTCCCTAATAGTGTGATCATATTTATAGACACAAGCCTTCTGAAATATTCCTAATTTTTAGATCCATTTTCCTGATGAGCAGAAGCCCTGTAGCTCCTGCTGAGGTCTGTGAATTTCACTTTTCAAAACTGCACTTTTAAGATGCTTAACTTTAGTCTGTTATCTCTTACAGACTTTTCTGGAATATATCGTTTGCTGTTCATAAAACATAAACTTGTTAAAATGCCAAAGGGAAGAAATCCACACTGATGGGAATTTGTATTTTGTTATCAGTGTTACATATGTTGAAGTTGCACGTTCCCTGAGGTGGATATTAGGGGTGGTGACTGAGGGTCATCCTTGTTAAACCCTTTTTGTGTTTTGTGTTTGAGCCCTCGGATTGTAGAGGTTCTCAGGGGTGGGTGCAGTGAAAGGGAAGGGCAGAAGCTGGATGCAGTAGCAACCATCTGCAACCTGTGTTCCCAGGGCTGAGCTGAGTGCTGTGTGATGTAAGGAAGAATATCTTCAATTTCAGTACATCTGGAGCAAAAATTGCATTGCAAAAAAAAAAATAAAACCCACCACTGGAAGGATGGAATGCTGAGCATATTTTAGCATCTATGGGTTCCTTAGAGGAGCAAAATCTGATGGATACTCTCAAGAAACCTTGTGCATGTTCTAATTCACTGTGAGTGTTGCCAACATCAGTAGTGTTTGCCGGTTTGGCTTGTGCATTTAGACAGGCACTGCAACTGCTTTAAGGATTTGGTTAAAATTGCTGGGAGCTGTTAAGTTGAGGCAAGCCCTTACCACAGGTGTGTGTAATGAGGACAATTTATTGTATGTATCAGTCTTCCTTGACTTAGATGAATTCTTCAGGTTGGGCTTAAAAACCTAATGTGATCTGTAAATTGTATGGAAAACAGCTGCTTACAGGGGGACACTGGCCATTTCTTATACATGTGTGCAAAAACAAAATAAAAGACTGCTTCTGTCTCTGTCCTCTTCCAAAGGACATTTTACTGCAGGCACACACTTTGGGGAGGAAAACCACTTTGTCAGAAAACCACATTACCCAGGAGCAGCAGTCAGCCTCCCATTTGTTCCCAGACCTGACAGAAGCATTGCAGTGATATTTTGGGCTGGAAGAGCTACTGGCTATGGGCATCTTTATAAGCAGAGCAAGAATCTTATTTTCTCTTGGAAGGAACTTATTCGGTGCTGCCACCACAGGCAATTTTTTTTTCTAAATGACAACAGCTTTGATCGTGACTAGACCTGCAGGCACAGTTGCATGTTCTAATAGAAACGGGATCCTCTGCCAGCACTGAACTAACAGTATTACAGTTCAGATATTGCAATAGATCCAGTGTATAGCTGGACAGCTTTTTAATGTGAGACACAGGTTTTAGTCAGGTAGTAAAAGCCATAATAAACTACCAGGTATTGCCATTCACATTTAACTTCCCAATTTTGGCTTTACTGCAGAAGTAACTGTTCTGCAGTTCTGAACTGCAGTGAAATGTTACTAAGGTGTGGTGGTTACCACGGCTCAGCTCCACAAGAGGGTGCTGAGAACCCACTTCTACATTTCTAGCACATTATAAATCAGGAAAATGCAGACTTGCAATGCAGCTGTCTCGTGCAAATCACACTTTTGCTGTTACGAGATACACTGTACATACATGCATGGAGTGGGAAACTAGTGTAAAAAGTGGCAACTGCTAGTAAATCTAATCCAGACCTGCACCTACTGTTAAAGCAGGCAGGCAACAAAATGTTGAATAGAGTGAATAGTACTCCTTGGACAGTGAAGTTGTCATGGCTCTAATGAAGGACAAGTCTTGCATTTTAAGGGATGTTTTCTAAATCACGGCAGCTGCAAGATTTGTTCCTTTATTTGCAGAACTGGTACCTTTTGTCTGAAAGCTGGGTAGTTCAAGGACTAAGATCCTGGAGCTTGCTTTTCTCCTTCATTAGTCCCTTTGAAACTGCTCTATGTGGGCTTCCTGCATTTAACAAGACAGAGGATGCAGTTCAGGGCTAATTCATTTAGTCACTCATCTTTTGTATTCTATTTGTAGTTACAGCTGGTTCTTAGGGGGGGGAGGAGACTATTAGAGCTTCCTAGTGTTGGATTTTTCCAGTGATGATTGTGAGCTGAATACAATGGGTGCTTGTGTTGTCATTCTACCTTATTGACTCTGATAGCATTGCAAAATCTTAATTTGGCTTGTACTTAATCGCTGTAATACTTCACATTTCCAAGCATTTAATGCAGATTAGTGATTAAGATGCTTCTCAGAGAGGTATGTATTATCATCTCTGTTTTTCAGATGAGAAAAAAACTAACTGTGGTTTGTGTGGGTGTGTGAGTGTTTCATCTGCCCCAGGCTCACTATAAGATTAGACCCTCAGAGCTAAAAATGACTTGCTCAAGGCCATGCAGAATAGACTAATCCCCTGACTCCCTAGCTCTGCTTTAATCATTTGTTTTCTTAGCACAGTGTGATTTCAGATGCAGCCTTATGAGGTTTGACTGAGATGCAGCAGATAAAGACTCAGAGGCAGTAAATACTTGGCTAGCTCAGTAATTAAAACCACCTGGGTTTTAACTCACATGTGAAATATATTATATAGAAGTTACATATTTAATAAATATATATATGTGTGTGTGTGTGTGTGTGTATATTTACAAAGCTATAGAGCATTGGTTTTGTTTTCAAAAGCTGTCATGAAGATGACCCACTTTTTTCCCCCCCCAGCAGGATTCTGTCTAGGATTTGAGAGCCCTGAAGCTGCCTCTTTTGTGGATGAGGGCAGTAATGAATGAATGAGAGCTGATGATTTTCCTGTGTGCCCAGGGAAAGCCCTGCAGGTGCAGGTCTGGCTGCTCTTGACAGAGGTGTGGGCACAGTCTCAGGGTGTCTTGTCTTTAATTTACTCAAGACTGGCTGTGGACCCTCTGGTTCTTCCTCAGGGTTTTGCTGAAGTGCAGCTGCGTGATGAGCTGCAGCAGCCCTTTTGCTGTGGATTGTGCCTCACTCCTGTCATTTTCCACAGCCTCTGCTCTCTCTTGCCTTGCACATCACTCCCTTGGGGAAGTGATGTACTCGTGCTTTGGGAGAAGGAGTGGGTGCTGCAGGTTACTGAGGGTGCTGCTGCTTCTGCAGGATCCTGCTCTATCTGTCCTCACATAAGGCGCCTTCTGGCTTCCTGTTAGGGTGTCTAAGAAACCACTTACTCACACTCCTGACAATCAGCAAATAAATCGAGCTGCAGCGATGAATGAGGTGGGAAGGAGACAAACAGCCTTTGCTGCAGCGCTCCGAAACGCCGTGTCCCTGCTCAGCTGCAGGGTTTCTAGGAATGTTGGAGGGGCTGTACAGCAGATCTGTGTGTCTCATCTCCTGCCTGCCTGACAGGCAGCAGCAAAGTCACTTGTGCCCAGGGGCTGGTGAGAGGGGATGAGGCACCCTCCCGTGGGGTGGAAAGGCTGGGAGAGCATCCAGAGCTGGGAATGGACTGGCTGCTCCGCAGCACCAGCGTCCAGGGGCTGCTTGGCCAGGGACGGCCCCGAGCTGCCATCGTGCCCCTTCCCGCCCGGCTCCTGAGGGGCTGAGCTGCAGGGGGGGATGGACACGCTCTCCTTACCCCTCCCTGTGCATCCCAGCACCCTGGGCTGTGTCCCACCCAAAATAAGGTGTCAGCTCCTGCTGCCAGCCACAGGGACAGAGCAGCTGGGCGAGAGGCCTGCTGTGCTTTGTGAGCAACTGTGGGGCTTGGGAAACCAGAGTTCACGTGATGAGTTTGTATCTGTGTGACTTCAGCCTGAGGGAACCAAGAGCACACAGGGGTAATGAACTGGTGTGAAGAGAATATTCAGACCATATGATTTTGCTGGCTCTTTTGCCACGTGTGTGTCCTGGCGTGCTGGGACATGCTACTGAGGGCCAAGGCAGTGGCTTGATATTGACTGTTCGTGTTCCTGCTGTTTTAAATCAGCACTGGAGTTTTGTGTCTCTTACCTCCTGAGCTGATGCTGTTCACGAGTTTTCCATAATGCTTCTCATTGCCTGTTTCTGCTGAGTAACAATGATCTTTGGACTCCAACTCAAGTAGTTTCATTCTGTCAGTGGAGTTCAGGTGATGTGCCCTTAAGTGACCCTGTTGGCATTGCTTCTTCTCGAGCCTTGGCCTTGCTGAAAATCAGGACCTTATGGGTGGCCCTGTGTTGAAAACTGTGCTGGCATATTGCATTATGATGGCTTAGTATGTGTTTCTGTTTTGTATGAAACTTAGGGAAGCTGCATCTCTTCTCCTTCATGCATTAAATAAATTTCTTTATAGATTTCAGGGTCTTGGATTCCTGCCCTGCCCTGCCCCTTCACTTTTTGCTAATACTGACTAGTGCTCAGCAAAAACTAGCAGTTCTGTCTGTGTTGCACGGCAGAATAAATGAACTGTGAAGTCAACTTCTGTGTTAAATGTTAGGTTTTTATCTTTTCTTGCATTATCTTGGCACATACCCTGCAATATACATGAAAAAAAGTCTTCAAAAAGGGAAAAAGGAAGAGAAATATCTAGGAGATACATGTCCTCATATTTCAGTACAAAACAGTCTCTATGTCTGTTGTAGCAGGGTGCTCTGCTCCACAGGTTTCAGGGGTCTGTACTGACAAAACATTTAATTTTTGCGTGTTTTGTTTTGTGCTTGTCACAGGCACGAGGCACTTTAAGGCCAGTCTCATCCATGTGCAGTGCTGCCAGGCTGAGGGGTTTGTTTCATGGTCACAGGTGACATGAATGAAGCAGCAGGGTAGAGCAGCATCTCCTTTCCAAAGGGGCACCAGCATCTCAGAGCATCTCAGCAGTGCTTCCCAAAGCAGGTTAGTGCCCAGGCTGAGCTCCTGCTGCCCCGTTGTGGGTGTGTTAATGTACAGGAATGGTTGGCAGTGTGTTCCTTGTTCCAGAGTGGCAGCACAGGTATCAGTGGGAGGTTTTGGTGAGGATGTGATGCTGTTTTATCCCACTCTCTTTGAGGGCACCCTTGATGGCAGATGTGTCCCCATTTAGAATGGTGCTATTTTTGTTGTGTCCCTGTGCCAGTCAGGCAGGCCCTGAATAAGTACTGGGATTTTCTCACAGGAGATCATCTGTTCAGGTCCATGCAGTACCTTACATCCAGTGCCAGCTTCCTGCTGCTTTCTTGGATGCTGCAGCCCATATCCTTTTGCTTGCAGGGAGAATATTCCGCTTGTGTCCCTGCCTCGAGCTGGGAATGAGATACACTGCTCCATTTTTTACCTCCCTGAAAAGCTGAGAGCTCTGATTCTCTTTTTGAGACAGTCTGTATTTGCTTTCCCTGGGTTGGCTGGGCAACAGCTAATCAAATAATTACATTTAAAATAAGATTTAACAAAAAAAGCATGTCTAAAAATAAAGGCAAGGTGTAGTCATGCTTGTCGCCAGCAAAACTTGTCAGCAGTGTGTGTTCTGGGGAATGTTTCTGGAGCAATTAAGGGCCATTTAATCTTTCTTAATGTACTTAACTTCTTATGTTGCATTTTTTTAATCTTTTTAGATGTTCTCCTATCTTTGCAGTATGTCTGCAGATCCAGTATCTCCTCCCATTCCTTTTCCTTCCATTCCCCCTGCCCCCTGTGTTTGCAGTACAGTCTTCTCATACAGAGCCTTGAAAGGCAGCTATTCATACTTCAAGAGCTTCTGCTTGTAAGCTCCAGTTCTGTCCATGTTTAAAACATGAGTAAAAATAGCAGTGTTGGGGTTTTTTAAATAATAAACTGAAGGTCCCAAACAGATAATTATGCTTCCCTTATAAATAAGCACAACCCAGAAGCAGAAGAAATTCTGTACTTTTCCCCCTGTCCTCAAACCAAACACGGGACTGAGTGGGACCTTCTGGGTTGTTCTGTATCATCCCTTTGGCTCTAGCATAGAATCTCTGTAAAAATACATTCAGCTCTGTTTTAAAAGCATTGGGGTTTCAGAGAGGAATCTTTTTTTGTTTATTTTGCATTCCATTATGGTCATTTGGAAGCTGATTTTGAACTTTCCTGGTCTTGTGGTCAGAAACCTTCTAATTGTCAGCCCAGGAATCCAGGCCTGGACAAGGACCTCTTATACTTGACCAGACCCAGTGTTTCTTTCTGCCAGTATATAATAAATGCTACATTTACAGCTTCTGATTTGCTCTGACTTTGGAACAGAGCTTTGAAACATGGTGAGGTTTCTGCAGTGAGGTGAAAGGACACTCGAGGTCAGCTGTGGGCAAAAGGATCTCACCAGGTACGCACTGTGAGTTCAAAAGTGGCACAGAGTTTCAGGAACACTTATAATGAAGTGACTGCAGCATGAAGTCCTTCTTATGTGCTTGTTGTGGCACACAAGACGTTTGGTTAAAGTCTGAGTTTGCTGTGGCTGTAAAAACTTTGTTGGCAAATGTGGAAAAGAGGAATTAAATGTAACCAAGGAATAACAGAAAATAGTTTTAAATATCTGTTTCATAACAGTCTGCTTTTGCGGCTGAGATAATGGACCAGGTTGCATACTGATAATTAGTTTGTCTTGAGTAATACACCTTTCATTAGAAATATATTTAGCATAGTGCTTGGCACCGTGCTAGGCCCAACATTTTTGTTTAGTTGGTGTTCTGTAGACCTTGCAGCTTTAAATGTAGAGAAAGATTCAGCTGGATTTTGCTGGGTATTCAAAAGACTGAATTGGCCTTTCGGTATTTAAGAACTTGTTACAAAGAAGGTAACAATTATACCTAGGTAGGTCTGAGAAGGTATTGAGGACATTACCCACAATGTAGCAGGGCTGGGTGTTCAAAATGAGAATCCTCTGCTCATTTAGAAGTTCACGAACCTCTTTAATGAGAAGAAAGGTACCTCATTACTTTTGATGTGAAAAAATGTCATCTTCCCCTCATCAAGCTCATCTCTTTCTGTTAATTTCTGCTCATGTGGTGGGATCAGAAGCGCTGGGGAATGTCAGGTTCTGAACTCCCACATCACACTACCACGATGTTCAGAGGCTTCTGAGCAGACTGCAGCATGTGATGCTGTTGGCAGCATTGGAAACTCCTTCTGTTGTTTGAATCCACAGAATCCCAGAATGACTTTGGTTGGAATGTAAGACCTGAAAGAGCATTGAGTTCCAGCCCCTCTGTCATGGAGAGGATGTCATTTACTGGATCAGGTTGCTCAGGCTCTCATCCAACATGGCCTGGAAGACTTCCAGGGATGGGACATCCCTGAATCCAGAATCTCAAAATTCCAGTAGTATTGCTGTAGAATAAAGCAGTTCTTAGCACAGCTGCATCCTGCACTCTGTGTGCATGGTCCTGCTCAGCTCTTGGGTCCCAGGTCACATCTGTGGAGTCTGTCCCCCCTGCCCTGCAGACTCTGTCCTTTGCAGGCAGCTCTGGCTCCCTGCTCTGACACTGCAGTGTCTTGGCCACCGTCCTCCATTTGGGCTTATTAAGGCAGAAGGATTTATATCAGTTAGTAGCTAATACAGTGTTTAATGTGTGTATCTGTGAGGCAAATTCCATTTTAGCTGGGTGGAAAGCGGTCAGGGATATCAATATTCCCAATATTCCTGTCCTAATGACAGCCCAGCATTCAGGATCACATTAAGGTCTCTATTGAGCTCAGCACGCTGACGCATCTTGTTGCTGGGATTTGGAAGGGTCAAATCATTTGCAGATAGGAATGGGACTTTGAAGGCTTTTGGTTGCTTTGGACACAAACTGCTGTCTTGAGGAGCTTTAGCAGAGCTTGGCACAAAGCCTGGTGTATCAGCTGTAGTGTAACTGTGAAAGCTGTGTGGAGCTCTGGGCTTCTGTTGTGGTGTTTACAAAGGATATTCTGACACACCTGGCTACCAAATACTGTGGCACTTGAAGCACTTTGAAGTTGTTCTGCTGGGTTTGGCTTTGGAGACATCAAAGGTTTACTTAAAAAAGGAGAAGAGAAGGTTTGGCAGTGGTGGGCACTGTGAGTTGATGAGATGCTCCTGTGGGAAGAGCAGAAGGTGAAGCATCAGCTTAGGGACACTTCCAGGGGGCAGAGTAAGCAGGTGCTGTTTTCTAGGAATTCCACCATTTACAGACAGGGGAGCCAGCTGAAAGCTGTTAATAGGATGTGTGTTAATAGGACCATGTAGAAAATGCCCCTTTATTCTGTGGTTATATTCAGTTATCTCATCCTTTAAAGCACACAAGAAAGCTGTAGCATTTTTCTATTATAGTTAATCTCTTTTTCTGATTAGTTTTCCATTCAGATGTGATTCTTGGTACCACAGGGTAGGCGTCAGTGGTTGAGCACAACTCCAGCAGCTCATGGGATCTTCAGTAGTATGAAATGTTTATCAGACTCAGGAAAGGGTTTGAGGACATTTAGGGAGGAGGAATATACATCCTGAGTTAAGTGTTGATTGAGATTCCATCTTTTTCTGTAACTATTCTCAGATTTTTTTTTCCTCCTCCCATTTTCTTCTAATCTTTCCTTCAATTAATGCATATATCTTCCCATCCACATTTAATGGTTGTAAGGAGCAGTGGTTCAATCTACCATTATGTAAAATATGAGAAATGGGATTGTTGTTCTCCTTCCAGTATTCCTAGCAAGCCCCACACACTGATTTCACAAGTAGCTTCTTGGAGGCTTCCCTAAATGTCAGGGAAAGCATGGAAGAAAATGGGGATACAGATTTAGGAGTGGTAGATGGGAAATCTGGAATAATCTTCTGAAAGGTCATGAAAATGTAGACGAGCCACTTCAATTTGCTGCAACAAGAATTGCTACACCAAAGTATTAAATAGTCAAAGGGCTACAAGAATAATGGTTTCAGCAGCATTCTGAGCAGGAATTTCAGTGGGATTGGGAGGTTTGTGTATTAATAACTGTGCTTTGCCAAGAGAGTCTGTAAAACAGCCAAAGAGGCAGATGGCAGTGCTGTTACAGTGCTGACCCACAGGCAGCTGTAGGCACAGGTTCATCATGAGCTGCACTGCAACTCCTGGCACAGGGAGCAGGAAGGAGCTGCAGTTTTCTATACTTGTTCTTATAACTGTCTGCAATATGCAAATATCCAAGAAATTACTGTGTTTTTAACTTGTAGTTCCTTAGCACTTCATAGAAGGGAACCCACTCATGAGCTGCTCACATAATAACCAACTGCAGCAATGGGAAAATAGGTCAGGTATTGCAAGAGAGGCAGTCTAGGAATCTACCACTGGAAAATCAAGTCTAAGTATAATGCAGTGGTAGCGTCAGAATGCAGACAAAAATCACTTGTGCAGCAATGGAGAAAGCTGCAGAAATCCATCTCTAATGTCCTGTCTCACAGGATGGGGTGGCACCTTCCTGAGGCAACGATAAGAAACCTGTGCACTGTCCTTTTTCTTACCCATTTTCATTCCACTGATTTTATCCTTTCTGCTTGTGGAAAAAATAAATTCTTCAAGGAGGGGTTCCCTACTGGCTTTTACAGGACTGTTCAGGAAGACTAAACCAGTTAAATGGATTTTCTCTTGACATTGTTCTGTTAAATCAGCAATTGTACATGGGGTGTGATGTGTGTTTTTTATCTTTGACCGGACAGCACAGAGATAAAAACCTGCTCTCCCTGAGCTCAGGGGCCAGATCAGTGTTGTGGTGCCCAGCTGTGCATCCTGCTTGTTCTGCAGTCTGGGGCCAGGCTCCAGTGCAGAGCCTTGTCCTTAAGGCAGGGACTTGGTGTGAGTTGCACGGGGAATGCTCTGCAGGAAGGCTGCACACCTGGAAAACTGCTCTGTGCAGGGGCTCTTTGGGCACTGGAGGGGGAGTTAAAAGGACTCAGTTCTTTCATCCTGTATTTTCTGCAAGTTCACTAGAACAGGTGTAGCACAGTGAGCTGTACTTGACCCACCCACCAGACTGTGATTTGGAGTCAGATCTCTCTTGGTGACACCAGACTCTACAAGACTCCACATCACAAAACCAGAGAAAGCGACTGCGCAGAATCATTTGAGCCTTGAAATTTTATTATCTTGTTTGCATCAACCAGTTATTCCTTTCAGCACCAATAAAAGACAAAAACCCCTCCATATTGTTTAAAATACCTTGTTTTTATCAGGTCTGTGATTGTGGTTTTCTTGCAGGTAAAGAAACCAATGAAAATATTTAAATTTTTCCTTTTTTTTTTTTAAATACATTTATAACAAAATGTCAGAAGGTGTGTGCTTACCATATAAAAACATTAGGTTCCAGAAGGATACAATACCGAAAAATCATTGAAATAAAAAAAGGTTATTCTTATTACAGGACTTCTAAACCTCAGCAATAATACAAGTCTTTAAAAGCATTAAGATTATATTTAAAACAAAATGGCATGGAAAAGTGAGACCTTCAGTAACAATTTGACCCTCATAATGGATAAAATTGGGAGGTTTTCAAAGTGCTTCAATTGTATTTCTGTCCTCATCCTGTAGTGCCAGGAGGAGGCAAAACTGCTTCATTTCTGAGCTGATGATATGTGCTGACACTGCTGTGCTGCTGTGTGATCCAGGGTAGCTCACACACCAAACTGGGGACCATCAGATCGGCCTCATCTGCACCACCAAACAAAGGCCATTAAAAAAAAAAATCCTATTTGGAATTGAACATTCCTTAAATCTTACTGTCTTACCCAACAAATAGGCCTGAAGGTCTAGCCAGACTAACTGAGAGTGTTTCTGGGATAAAACTTTCTCATGATGCTGGCACAAAGCAGATAAACTCCTTCTGCAGCCAGCAGGACAAAACTTCTCAGGCTGCAGGCTTCTCCTGGAGCCAGGCTCTGGTAGTTTCTGTTTGCTTTAGGCAGCTTCTGCCAAGTGTCCAGGTTGGGATGGAATAAAACTGGGCACTGGAATGAGTCAAATGGGGCTGGGGTTACCTCCCTGGTGCTCAGTGGATCCATCTCTAGGGTGCATTTTTGAAGTAATCTAAAGTTACCAACTTTGTCAGGACCTGACACCTTCAAATCTCTGGAAATGCTTGGTTTTCAGCTGTCCTCTTTGGGCCTTTTGTTCACTTGTTCTGCAAGTGCTGTTGTAAGATGCGAGCTGAAGGAGAGAAACAGAAGATGTCATCTAGCTTTTGTAAAAAGACGACACTTCATCTCCAGCATCCCTGGTGAGAGGCAGGTAATAAACCAAGCATAGTCTTACCACTCACTGCTTGAAGATGCCTGAAATCCCAGTACAAAGGGGGATAAGCATAGTAGAGTAAGCTTAACTTGATTTCTTATATATAAAATTCTACTTATAAATTGGGTCATGCTATCCATAAGCAAAGTAGGATTGACATCTGAAAAACCTTTGCAGGGTTTGATGTCCTGGGTGTGTTCTCTTCACCCCAGCCCCGCCCACCCTTTTTTTTTTTTTAATGCAAATATTCTATTGTATAGTGTCTGCCTAAGGCCTGTGATGATTGAGATCGTGCCAGTACAGGCATTGTCTGAGTGGAGTCTGTGGGCTCTTGGATGGAACTGTGGTGGCTGGAGTGGTGTAGGCAAAACTCTTTTTTCTCCTGAAGGTCCCTGTCCTAGAAGGGGAAGCTCACTGCTACAGACACTCTCTGACCCCTGCAAGCATTGCCGAGGCATCAGAAGGCACAGGATCAATGCAAAAAACCAAGGAGCATCTGTACAGTGGTGCCACCGTGCTGAACCTCCCAGCATCACTCCCTTGCAAAGTCACATCCCTAAGACAGTAAATTAGAAAGAGCTACTTACACTGGTTAAATGTATGTGTATTGTGTAAGAGAATATTTTACAGCTAGCCAGTTCTTGAGCACTGAGGAACTAGGAACATCAAAATCTAAAACGGTTTACTTCAAATTTGAAAAACCCTTTTTTTCGGCGTATCTCAAAAAGTTGATCAAAGTGACTGACTTTTCAGTCAGCACGAAGCCACAGAACAAATTTTAAAGTAATTTAGACTGTTAGTTTTACTGTAAATAATGTAACATTGTTTGGCAGTAGTTTTATGTTTGTATCCCACACAGTGTCAAATTCAGCTCCTGCAACTGATACTTGGTGAAATTGATATCAAATCGTAATTTACATCGTTAGGAAAACTATTAAAAATACCGTACCTTGTAGTTAGTCTTACTACTGAGAAATAGCTGCTGGACAGCACACAAATTGCTACTGGTACTGTTTGGGTTTTTTAGAAAAGATTAATAAAATACAAGCAAGGTAGAAAACAGGATTAAAAAGCATTGATTTGGGTACAAGTTTTTCTGAATTGAGTCGAGCGATAAGAAACCCGAAAAACACATTGCACGTATGTGCACCCTCTGTATAAAGACAGACATACAAAGTGGGAAACTGGTGGTGCACTGGGGTAGTACACTAAAGTCTCTGATTCTGTAAACTTGAATTCCTAATTTTATAAAAAGGGGAACTGAGTCTGGTTCCATTTTTGAGTCCCCACGGGTTACACTTCAGACTTCCCCACGGTTTGGCACAGTACACTTTTAAGAGGCAGTCTCTGCTGAAGGAACCCTGGGACTGGACAACGAGGCGTAAGATGTGTCAAGACCAGGTGCAGCGGGAGAGGGTGAGCAGTGGCCTTGCTGCCTCCTTGGAATTAGCCAATACTGATAGTCCTGTACTCTCATGACTATTACGAGTTTCGCCGTTTGCAAAATCAGATCTAAGTACAAGCTCTGTTGTTTACTGTAGCTAACTAAGCAAGTACCAGAGGCTGTGCAGACGGAGATTCCTATTTTAGATCTATTCTGATTTAGCTCAAGCTGATTCACAGCAGGTGTAAACTAAACCAAAACAAGAGCGTCCTCAGGAGTTTGTGGGCAGCGTAACTAAAACAGGTTATTAAATGGAGTACGTCTGATATTGGGTTAACTCTGCTTAACACAGGGAATTTGTAATACAAGAGGAAATAACACAAAAGTTGAACAGGAGATAGGGAGAAGGAACTAAGTAATGGTTAAAACAGAAGGGGTCTCTATGTTCTCCCAACAACACAAATCCTCTGAAATTAAATCCCTAAAAAAATGCCAAGTTTCATTATGGACCTGATTCTCAGTTTTTCATTATTTTTGTTAATGTTACAGAGGCTGGGTAGGTCAGGTCATGGGGACAAGATGGCAGAGGGGAGCCCCACATTTGAAGAGCTTTAGTGGAAAGAACCAATGAATCAGATGGCAAGACCCCCATTCAAGTCTATGAGTGTATACCAAATGGAGAATCATGTCTCACAGACATCAAAACAGCCTCTGTTCCTGGGAAGCAGTTACCTAAAGGCCAAGAGTCACAGTTCTATTCTCTACTCTCCTGCTGGCCGTGTTCCACTTCCCCTTTAAGTGTACTGATTCCTTTAGAAAATTGTCAGGTTATTCTGCCTTATCAATCATACACCGTTCTACACCTTCCCCACCCCCCCAAAAATGTCACTTATGTTTATTTTTACTCTATATCTAGCATGCATTTTACAATTCATTTCCCACTTACCCTTTCTAGCTAAGGCAGAATGTTGGCTCTGGTGTTACCAATGGTACTACAGGAATCTATTCACTCTACTGTAACATACATATCCCATACCATAATTCAGAACTGTCCCACACATGGGAAAGAAAAGACATTACAGGGAAACTATTTCTTCTTAAGGGAATAAGTTGCATTTAGAAAGCTGAAGGCCTGATTCTGGAGTCATCGTTCAGACAAAACAGTTCATAATTTCATTGGGAACACAGCTGGACTAAGGGTGGAACTGTGTTCCCAAAGTCTCAATTCCAAACCTTTTAATTATCCTTAAATCAGACAGGAAGATACTGGTCTGCAAATTGAAGAGAGTTGTTTGGTTTAAGGTGTACCTGCACTGCCAGAAGGGTTTCCAGTCCCCTTCGGCCAGGCCTGGTTTGTGCCCTCCCTTCCCTGCTGCCGTTGCCAGGTTTCTCTGCCCGGTTTCTCTCCGGTGCATGCAGTGCGGGCGCATGCGGCTGCTGCAAGCACGAACTACAACTGTCACAGGCTAAAGAAAGAGGAAAAGCTGCAGCTTCGTAGTTAGACAAAGAAATGATGCAAAAAACCATTGAGCGGCACTAACTCACAGACTAAGTACAAACTAAATTGTGCTATATATTAGTATAAAAACATGTTTTAGTAAGAATGGCACTGGTTCAGAAGGAATTAGGACTTCCATCTTGGTTCCGTTCGGTCCACAGTGAAAGCATTGTAGTACAGGCCTGCCTTGTTGCCTGAGCCACTTGTGACAGTGGCTTTTGGCCACAGCCCCTTCCATTTCTTCCCTTTTTAGATCCACATTGTTGGTACTTTCTGGGAGTAGCCCAGGTCAGGTCTGGTCATCGTTCCTAACGTGGCACCAGAATAGTTCATTCTTATCCTCTGATATTTTTGAAATATCATTCACGTTTCCCTCTTCTAATCTCTCAGACCTGGTCGGCTTTAAGGATCATCCTCTCCCGTAGACACCATGAGACGCATTGCTACTGGTAGGTGGTCTGTCAGGCCTGCCAACTGGGTAATAAAGCTGAACTCTTCCACTTCCTGCAGAAGGAGGACAAAAGTAAGGTAAGGAGCTGAAAAACCCGTCTGTCATTCCACACATCAGAACTCAGCCTCTTTGAACTACCTTAGTGTATTACAGTGGTGTGGGACCAGCCTGGGTTGGCTGGGCTGATGGGCAGCTGCCGCTCAGGGCATGGCAGTGTGCTGCAGAGGGTGAGGTGAGCCGCTGGCAGCACGCAGCTGAGCTGGTCTGGATGAAATCTCTTGCACCTTTTCTTTCCATTCACAGTAACATCTATGTTGTTCCAGACAGTCTCATCTACAGTGCTGCAGGAGGTGATCCACGTGCAGGGTATGGCAAATAGATGTGAAGGGGTTCCTTGTTCTCATCATGGAACTCTGTACAAGGCAAGGCCCTACACCAGCAAGCAGACTGCGCCCTACAAGTTCTCCCTCTGGGTAGCTTATATCAGCTACGTATTGCAAAGTTGTAACTTTATATATTTTTTATATTTTATATATTTATATAATATATATTTATATATATATATAAACCTTTTATATAGATACACTCACACCTTTTATATATATACCTTATATATATATACACACACCTTATATATAAATTTATATTATATATAAGGTTTATATAGGCATAGAGGAACATCCAGACACTTGAAAAGATTAAAAAATATTCAGACTGCAGGCATAGGAAAAGCATCAGACAAAACAGTTAGGCAAAAGCTTAAAAGGAGTGAAATCAAGGTTGGTTGGTTGGTTGCTTTAGAAGAGCAGTACACCTACCAGTGCTGCTGCTGGAATCCTCAAACTCAACTTTGTAGTAGCTTTACAAACATGGTACCTGCATGCAGAAGTGGGAAATAGCAAAGCAGCGGGTCCTCCCAGGAGTAGAGGAGTGTGTTGTGCAAGTTACAGCCTTTTTGGCAACTGTAAAACTCACCACTTTCCATTCCAGGTAGAGACCTTCTTCTGTATAGAGCATATAGTCAATCCTCCTCCCGTTTCCCTTCAGTGATGCCTTCCTCCCCTTCTGACTGGAACTGTGATTCTTGCTGGTGGGATAGACTAAGTATCCTTTCCTCCCTTCTTCACTTTCCAGCACCCTAGTTCATTAAAAAAACCAAACAAAGCAAGTTTAATGTTTAAACGTTTGCTCATCGTGGCCGTTTACACATTACCCAAGGTTCTCTCCAAATCCCTGATAAGGATAATCCCAGTCCCAAAGGACTGTTAAAACTGTAAAGCACATCTTTCTCCCTGTGGGATTTCCAGTATGAGGCTGCTCTAACTGCTGACAGTGCTCTTAAAGCCTGCTCTTGGTATCCCTGGTGCTGTGCTGGAGCTCCCTTGAAGCCAGGAGAGCAAACACTGAGAGGGGAAGCTGCTGTCAGTACTGTAAGGCAGCTCAGAGCCCCTCTGCTGATTGCCAGTGTTGCTGAAACTGGCAGAGGAGGAAGTTGTTTCCTGGATTGCTTTAGTACAAACCTGAGCGCTTTGATACAAACCTCTCCATTCTGATCAGACCAGCTCCTGAAATTACAGCATCCAGCTTTACAGACAGGGTGTGAGTGAGGATTGGTTTGCAGGAACACACATCTGGGCACATGGTGGCTGCTCTTGAGCAAGTTTCAGCATCAGATTACCAAGCTCTTCCTTCACTAGAAATGACAGCTTAATTTACTTGATTCCTGGACATGGCACTGCAAACTCCTTCACATGGAGGAGTTACTCAGGAGGTGTGTTAGCACTGCCCCTGCCTTGCAAGGAGATCACCCAGCCCAAGGCCACATCCAGAAGCACACAAAACTGAGAATTGCTTTTCTAGGTACCAATCCTGTGTTCAAGGAAATAAGATGCTGCCTTCCCATTTAAATACTTATTTTGGGTGCTTAAACATTACCTGTAGGTTTTAAGACTTGACTTGGATGGGTTTTATGGAGCTGGGTTCAAGAATTTTTTTAATGCATACATGTGAGAGCACATAAAGGAGGAAAAACAAGGGACAAGCACTTGTGATAGGTTTTAATGTGTGAGATTCAGATGGTTGCTTTGTCATATTTTGGGGTTTTGGAAGGACCTGAATGGTGGCAGAGGGGACCCAGCACTGGCTACAGTTGATTAGGTCTCAGTAGTGTTATAACCTCTAAGTTTGGGTCAATTGATCCATTTGAGGTGCACTTTGTGTGCGCTGCAGCAGGTAACAGTCACAAAACTCTGATCATGTAGTCATTTGGTCAGAACTTTTCTTAACCCACCTTTGGACTTAAGAAGGCATTGAAGGTTCTTAGAGCTTATTGTAATCAGTTTATGAAAGTAAACTTTCTTTTATGTGTTGCTTTGTTTTGATAATAACTCACATTAAATTAGCTTATTGTCTGCACCCTATTTTGATTCTCCAAAGAGCTCTTGCAAATTATTCACTTCCTTAGATTGTTTTTTCTAGGTTCAAGGAAGCAAGTCCTTTGATGGTATTGACCTCTTTCAAAATTTGTATTTATATTTAGTGAAGCTAATTAAGTAATAAAATAGAAGAAACTGCTGATTAGCTCTGCAGCAATACTGCAAAAAATCTTATTTGCATTAATTTAAAACATGAATTTGTTTCAGCTTTAGTTGTCTTTTAAAAAGTCTGTGAGTGCTGGGTATTCACTTAAACTGCCCAGGTGCTCATGGAAGGGAAATATTAATTTCAAATACGTGAGGGAAGCAAATTGTAAATGTGCATGCATGTGCTGCTGCTGAGCACTTGCACCTCTCTGTGCACAGGGGTTTGCTGTTTGTCTCTCCAGGGAGTTGACACAAGCACAGGACAGCTGGCTCTGCTGTGCTGCCACTTAAATGCTGACAACCCGAGGGAATGTTTCTAATCATGGCTGAGTTGCACAACTAAACCTCAGTTTGATCAGAATAACTGTCGTGGTTCATAGGATATGAAGAAAGGGAGAATAAAATAACTGGAACTTTGTTTTTCCCTGCCAGGGCTTTAGTCCCAAACCCCCCAGAGCTGGAGGGGGAAAGCCCCATCCCTCTGTTGTTGGTTGTGTGGTGCTGACCCAGCTGCAGCGAGCCAAGGAGCACCGAGAGCAGTGACTGGAAGGGAGCCATAAAGCAAAATTCCCTCATCCCAAACCTCGAGGGACCATCTCTCATCCTGGCCAGAAGCACCTGAGCTAAGGAAGACTTTTCTCACTGCTGTTGAAGCCTTTGGCCCAGAGTTGTGAGCCCCTGTCCAGCAGAGGAGATTGAAAAAAATTGCATTTAAATTTTTTCTTAGCTATGCTGGAATGTGCTCTCCTAGGCCTGCCTCTGGTCAGGGTTCAGAGGTAAAAATGGCTTTATTCCAGTGCTTAATTTAAAGATGACAGTCATCTCTGTGAGATGGGATTATTTGTGTGCATTTCCTGAAGCCTTTCTGAGCAGAAGCTTGTGTGGCTTCCAGGACTGTGGCATCTAGCTAATTAACTGTTTGATAATTATAAATTACTTTCTCATTATTTGTACCAAGTCTGTTGTTCTAGCCCAATGTTTTACGTACTGTGCTTAACACAAAAGAGATGCTTAAGAAGGAGTTGTTCTGCTGCTTTTATGGCCTATTTATTTTAGTAATGTGGAATACTTAATTTTATTTATAAACCAGAGAAGAGTGCTGATGAAGAAATAATTCCCTGGATAGCTGATATTGCCAATTTAAATGTCTGTAAAGCTTTATCAAGGTTTATTATTGAAAAAATTGAGAATGGATCAATTCTAGGAGGTACCCTGCTTTGCTGTGTATAAGAACAATATTTGTTAGCTAGATAGTGCCCCTCAGCCACTGTGCTATTTAACTTTTACATGTCTTTAAAGCCCAGATTCCATTAATTGCTTTAAATTTCCCTGAAGTTCTTTGCACATTCCCTGTTTGCCTGTCCTTTGCAGAGGCAGCAGCACAGGCTCCCTTGGCCTCCCTTGGACACCACGGCTTCTCCAACACAGGAGCACCTCCAGAGGATGCACTCCTGCGGAGAGAGCCTGGGGAAATTACAGCCCCACAGGGGTTATTTCATCAGTGCACACCCAGAGGTGGCAGAGGTAGTATTCTTCATTTGTTATTGATTATTGGATGGCTCCCTATTTAGTCATGTATTTGTCAGTGGAACGTGGTTGCTGAACACAAGTAATCCTTCAGGGAATAAAACATAATAGCCCAACAGGAATTTTGTGACACATTGGCTGAAAAGGCCACTTTAAAACACAGGGTTTGTTTGGGTTTTGTTTCTTTTGTTGGTTTGGTTTTGGTTTGGTTTTGGTTTTCTTAGGGGATGAAGGGGGTTAGGTTTTGTTTTGGTGTTTTGGGTTTTTTGCTCTTGAAAGCATAAAATGTAATGTTACACCCACATACAGATTTGCATTAACAAATTTGATTGTAGGGCCAAATTACCTTATTTTTGCTTTCCAGAAATCCCTTTCACATGTATTAAAGTTATGTTTTTAACATGTGAATAGAAATGTCTGGAAATTTTGTAATCTCTCAAATGTGCAAAGCAGGATTCACTGTAAAAAAATTTTATTTTGGATGTAAACTAAAGCCAAACCTGATGTCTAGAATTCAATTTCTTTGTTCAAAACTGAAATAAAACTTCAGGGTGTGGCCTCACTCAATGCATTCAACCAAGTGTCCATCTATGCCATAAAGTGCACTGTGCTTGGTGAGTAATTACATCAACATCCTATAAGGCACCACTTCCATTATGAGTGTCAGCAGAAACAGCTGGACTGACTTCTTAGTTTAAATAATTTTACCTCTGAAGTATATTTTAGTAATGCATAGTTAGAACATCTTTTATAGTGTGTAATGAGGCTAAGGTATTTATTTAGCACAGTAAACTCGCCTTCATCGTAGGGAAGGTGACAAAAGGATTGCCACATTCATTAAGTGCTGCTCTAAAATGTACAAAGCTTATTAATTTCTCTCTGCTGGCATGTTGTTTAACAAACAGGTATTCAAGAAATTTATCTTAGGACTTCTGCTAATTAAGATTTTCTTTTATTTCTCGTAATTCCCCTAGCTCAAAGCAAAGACACCTGTTTCTCAATCTCAGACACTCTTTAGAGGTGATGCTGCACTAGTATCACTGGAAGATCCTTAGCCATATTCCTAGTTCTGTCTGATGTGCAGTTTAATTCCTCTCTGTATTTTTGAGCTGGTGTTTTAAGGGGTACTGACTACTGCAATGAATGGGTAATTCAGTTACCCAACTAACTGACTTAGAGAACCAACCTGTTTTCCTGCCCCTTTTATCCTCTTCCCCAAACACCCCTGGGTAAAAATATGATTATTTGTTTTGTTTTCAGTCTATCAAATACCTCTCAGTCTGAACATTTGAAAAGTTAAACAGCAGGCAATGAACTTGCATTTTACACAACTAAAACATGTGGAAATCTTAGGAATTGCATACTTCTGTAGGTTATCTGGGGTGCACACTTCTTCATCATATAATCCTTCAGGATCCAACAGGGTACCTGTGAACAGAAAGGGAGCTGTGAGTGTCCCAGCAGAGCTCCCAGGACGTGCCTCTTGGGAAGCTTGCAGAGGCACAGGGGTGTGGGAGAGGGGACTGCTCTGAGAGCACAGCGTGTTCACGTCTGTCCCCAGACCTCCCTACTGCCTGGCACCTTGCAAATGTCTCCACGCTTCCACTTTCAGCCCCCATGACTTTAATTTGTTTTTCTCCTACCACAGAGTAAAGCCTCATTATTAAAAGGTTCTACTTATCTTTAGTATCTTCACAGTTATTAAAGTTCCTCTGGAGAAAGTATTAACCCCTGTTCTAAAACTTCAGCAAGTTCAACTGAGTCATGCCAGATATCAATATCTCAGAGTTCCAGGAAATCTTTTGTAATACAAACCTTACAAATTCTAAGAGCTGATTTGCTTTGTTACATCCTCACTGTATTTATTGAGCACCAAATGGAACACTGAGCAGAAGCTGCAGGCTTTCACTTCACGCACAAAGTACAGAAACAATAATTTGGCTACCTTCCCCCTTAAGTAATCTAGAGATTATTTTAAAGTAGAATATATGGGGAAGGTATCCAGGTAGCTTGATGCATGACTTCTAGAATGTGAACTGCAGTTCAAGATCTCTGGTTCTTAATTGTCATTGCACAAGATATTTCTACAGTCTATCAAATTTATGGTATAGAAATACCCCTTATAAATATTTGGCCTCCACCAAACTCTTCCTGCTGGTCAGCTGAAGCAGCTGCTGCTTAGAGCTGGCTGGGGGTGACAGACAGGGAGGTGTTCCCCCACTGAGAGCTAGAGAAGGTCTTACCAATTGCCCAAGGCTTATCCTCCCCAGGACCAACTCGACACGGGTCTTTGTAGTGTGTAAACAGAGAGTGCTGTTGCTCCAGCTTGTCCTCTGCAGGGAAAGAACAACCCCAAGAAAAGGCACATCAGCTCCTGGTTGTGAACCTGAGCACAGCTGTGTGTTCTGCCACAAGAGCAGCACCAAGCCCTCGTTTCTCCTCAGTAGGAGAGTCCTAAATACACAGCTTTGATTTGAGTCGCTTCAGCCACAGCTTTACTGCACAGCAGGATCTTGCCTCGGTCAGAAATTCCAGAAAATGCTTGCTATTAAGAGTGTTTCCCTGTGCTTTCTTACAGTCTTTTCAATGGAAGATATTTTTGGTAGTTTTTAGCTCTAAGCTGAAATGAATGTTTTCCAGTGTATCGCGTCCCTCTGCCATTGCCATTGTTTGCTTACACAGTAAACTCTTGTTGAGATAGAACACCCAGAGGAGAGCTGGGCTGGCTTCCCAATGGCAAAGGAAGTGCCAGTTTGTGGGCATATTTACATATCTCAGTGAGTTTGAAGAAAAAACCTTATGCTTTCTTTGCTTCAGAAGAATTCACTGACTGAATGTTTTCCAAACTATAACAGATACAAGAAAGGACAGGCAACTGATAATTTACTTGGGATGTATCTACAGCATTAAAGCCATTCTAAACATAATCAGCGTGACCTATCAAACTTTAAGTTAAATTCTTCTTAGTTGCTACTGTGCTCCTTGCATTGAAAGCATAAAGCAAATCAAGATCCTAGGATCACTTGGTAATATATCCCACAAAACTCCACATACCAGCATTTCAGACCCTGAGCAAACCAGCAAGATCCTGTTCTGTGTGTGCTGTTATCAACACAATCCCCATAGCCAGGAAACAAACTGGAACTTGAGAATGTCCACGGCAACAATTCCACTGTTACATGGCAAAGAAACTGCAAACAGCTCCTGAAAGCTTCCTCACAGCACTTACACCTCTTATAAGGCTAGAACATCTTAGCAAGACTTGAAGCTGTCTCCTGGGAGATTATTCACCTGAGTTTGGAGCTGCTGCTGCTGTCGTGTATTTGTCACTGTCTATGCCAAGAGCGGGTGTGAAAATGGGAAATGAAGTCCAAAACAAAACTCGGGACTGTGAGCTGTGTCTCTTGACAGAGCCCAGCTCACATACCAAGGATCACATCAAATCTCCTCGTGTAAAACACTGGTCTTGCTAAGGAAGGAGCTGCTGATCTCTCGCTGAATAGAAAGGTGGAGTGGAGCAGTGCTGTGCTCACAGCTGTCGGCTCCTTTGCCATTTTGTTATTCAGAGTCTTTAGTACAGCTGAATGACAGTTCATCTGTCTCATTACATCTTTCCAGCTAGCTCTCAGTCTTGAGAACAGCCTCAGAACTGCAAGGAGATTGAAAAACTAATGTTTCAGGGAATCATGGAGTTGTGGCAGATGGTTGGAGAACTGCCCCTCCCTAAGTTCTGCCATGTGAACAACACAGAGAATTGCTCTTTCTGTCTGAGCAGCCAATTGGTTTGTTTAGTGTTTATGGAAAAGTAGAAGATTAAATCCTTGCCATTTTTCATTTCTCCAAGTTTTCCCTCATTGTACCATATATCTACAGAATCTCCCTCAAAACCAAGATAGATTAAAAAATACTAATCTACAACTCTGGGGCTGACCATGACAAGTCACAGCTGATAACACAAAACTTTGCTGATCTGATTGGAAGGCTTTTTTCTCTTATGCTAAAACATTTAAAAACATAACAGACTTTTACACAAGTCAGTCCATAGCAAGATGACAGTAAGTAACTTTCTGATAACATTCCCACTAAGTGTGAATTCCCTGTAGGAATGTTGCCATAATGTTCTGTAAAGCTGGAGGGGAACACTGAGTTGCAGAAAATTTGTCATAAGCATAAGGTCACTCACAGACCTAAAGATCTTTGAAAACTGTACTGTCAATATAACTAAGAATAGAAGCTTGGTATTCACTGAAACATTAATTAGCTGTTGTATCAGTCTGTGGAGTGGGAAAGGATACAGAAAATCACAAAGAGAATTACAGGAAGCTGATTATTGCTTTAAAAAAACTTAAGATACTCAATTAACCTATAATGCTAACAAATGTTCCTAAAACAATGAGTAATGTAAAAAGGGAGGAGAGAACTTTAAAACATTACATTAATCTTGCTTAGTACATATGGAAAGAAAGCAATCTGAAAATAAAAAAATAAATAGCCAGCTTAATTCCAGTTTCCAGGCTGGGTGCATTTTAAAGGGGAGAGTGATGTAGATAAGCATCCAAGATAGCACAGATAAAGTTAATTTTTATAACCCACTTTTCAATCCTCTTTAGCAGTAGTTGCAATGTTTACAACTATTATTTGCAAAAGCAAATTGTTATTTTAATTTTTCATTAAAAAGACAGCCCAGAATTGCATTAATTATGCTCTCTGCGGCTCGTGCAAGATCTTGGGTAGAGTGCCAACACTTCCCAGGTGGAGAGTCCTGACCATATGTTCTGCCTCACAGCTTCCCTGCCATCTCCTCTCCTCGTGCTGCAGAGCCCATTCACTCTCCATTTGTGATCTGCCTGGGCAGTCTCCTGTTCACTTTGCAGCAGCTTCTTTATTTCCTTGATGGACACCTTTGCCTGCAGGCCACTCCATCCAGCCAACAACAGTCGAGTGAAATGGTCAAATCACAGCAGATGTTCTTCTGTTTGTGTCCCCAGCTTCTGCCTCCCTTGCCTGGCACTGCTGCAGCCTCCTCGGCCTGTGTGGCAGCTCGGGCAGCTGAGGAGCTGTCACTGACCATTTCCTTCTTGTATTCCCTCAAAAACTCCCTAGCACTGCTGCACCATCCTGCACCCTAAGATGAGTCTGTCTGACTGCAGCACCCAGCACTCGAACCATTCCGAGTTTGCTGTGGAGCCTAAGTTGTGATGGATTTACAGTTTGCTCATATGAGCTAGGAATGACTGAGAGAAGAGCTGGGGGTCTTTTCTACAAGACTTTGCTAAAATCCTCCATTTCAAGTGCCTGATACAAGTAATGAGATTAGAAATAACAGTTTGGGGGTTTTTAGATCAGACAATGCTTTATGTTGAAATTGCTTCTGGTACAGTTGTCGCTCTCTATCTCAGTTACCTGAGACTTCTTCTAAAGACTACAGAATCCACTGAGTGCTGTTGCCAAATTCACATTTCATCCCCAAACTGTGATCTGAGTTGCTGAATCCCACTTTGGAGCCTGAGCTGGACAGAGAGGGAGGAACAGAGGATACAAAGACACTATGCTCTGCACTCCACGTTGGCAGTTCAGCTGTCACACAGCATAATGTTCATGTTAGGAAAAAGCTTCCATCTCTGGGAACTCACCACCCATTAATTATGGCTTTGTGGAGTTCTTTTTCTAGTACCCTCGGCATCCAATTAAAAGGAAAAAAACAAATTTCTTAAAATAAAAGACCCCAAAGTACATAGCATTAGTTAATTTTTTTCCAAGACTGATTCAGCAATGTTGAATTCTCTCTGCAGCATTAGTCTCCTATGTCTGTATATATGTACTACCAAATTATTTTTAACTGCATGAATTTACTACTTTTTCTACATGTGTCTCATCAGTAACTAAAACTGTTGCATAGTAAACGTCTACCTAATTCAAGTAAAGCGAAACCATTGGCTCTGTCTTCATTATTGCTACCACAAGTCACAAATGATTGCTTTTTGTGCCTTAAAATCCATCATGCTTAATAATTCCACAGAGCTCATGGGATGAGCCAAGGGGAGTAGCTCACACTCAGAACTCATACCTATTTTAGAGGTGTCTGCAGCAATTAAGTTTTTCCCAGCAAAACCATTCATAATTTAGTATATAGTCATATACTGCTAAAACCCACAGGGATCAAGAACATTCCTTTTCAGGACTGGTAGACATCAGGAAAAGTCAAACCTTGTCTTACCAGAGGAGCAGTTATCAAAGTTGAGATCTCCACAGAGTACATCAAAAGCCACCAGCTCCTCTGGATTGGCTGTACTGGAGGAGGAGGTAGATTTTCTGAATTCAGACAGCCAATCTTGAAGCATATCCAGCTGCTCACATCGAACAGTAGTGTCTCCTGTGGCAAAAAAACAAACAACCAAAACAAAGAGTAAGACCTCCTGTTAAGATGTTACTCAGCCATATATGAGTTGCTGAGCTATTGGCAGAAATCCTGAGAAAAAGGCTGCAAGATAAGAAATACTGTGGCCAGAAGAGCACTCACAGTGCTGAGCCAGTTAGGAGCTCCATTAGGAACCACACTTTTGGATGGTTTTAAGTATCTCCTTCTGGAACCAGGCACATCTGAAAAAATGAGAAGACGAGTTCCCTGTGCTGCAGGCAACCACCCCAAACAGTGATGTTTCTTGTCATAGGAGAATCTGATGCACTACATTTCTAACCAGAAACTCAAAGTCCTGCCTCAGTCAGAAGTAGACACTATGTTCTGGGGTGGATCACTTGATCTTGCTTTGCTGTCTAATTTTTTAAAAAGGAAAAGTTTAGCTTTCAAGTGTAATTAGTAAATATACATCAATGGTACGTTCAGCTTACTTATACTATAGTAGTTCATCTGAGGAAACGTTCTATTTGTGGTCAGGAGAATGCCTAAACTGGAAGTATTTTTCATATTTTTAAAGGTAGGGGTTTAGGTGGGCAGAAATTCAGAAAAAAAGAACCAGATTCTTTTAATCAGTTCTGTGGAGTTACACCGGGAAAGGCTGAGATTGATTGGTTGCCAAATGGAATCATCTGACACCCAAACCAGCACTTTAATTACAGCAACGAACCACACTCAACTTCGAGCACAGTAGGTGACATGAAGTCTAATAAAAAATGATTACTGTCTCTCTTTCCTACAATGATAACAGCAAATCATTTTGATGCAGACAAAGGAGCAGAATTATACATTCTAGAAACAATTCTTTACCATAGTGTCTCCCCTTTTGTTTTGTTTTCTGTGTCCCTAGAATTAACAGCTATCATTTTCTTGTTTCAGACTTTTAAAGATATATCAAGTCAGAACATTATTTTTCTTCAAATAAAGTATTGGTTTTCAAATGCCAGAACCAGAAGGAAAAGCAGCAAGCCCAAAAATATTACTTAGTCTGAGTAAAATTTTCCTTTGACATAATTTACTACTTTGTAAAACCTGTTCAGTTATGCATGTCCAGAGCTGCTTTCAGAGGCCAGTGTGGAGATGGTGAATATTAAAGCCTGCACCCTCACAGTTTATTAATCTCTCATCTCAACTGCAGCTGTCACCAGGACTCTTTAGAGACCCTTACAAAGTGATCTCTGCAGCATTTGCGCTGTCCCTGCGTTAGCACACAAGCTCCAGCCACGAGGGCTTCAACTTCCCACCACTATAACCCCGTGAAAGGCTGGAATTTCAACATCATCTCAGAGCAGGAGTGAGCAGGAAGGTGTTAAAGCAACAGTTAAATACAAACAGAATCAGAAATGTTCAACCAAGGATTATTTGATGTCATGCTAAATAATTAAAAGAAATATTGAAAGGACCATGTCTAGGGAAAGAGGATTTTAAGTAGGTTCTGACATTGACTCATCTCTTCAGGCTGGTAATTCCAACAAGAATCTGATCTTTTTCTTCTGTTTCTTTTACTCCTAACAAACCTTTCCCAGCTGGGCTGTAATGTAAAAGCAGATGTGCTTCCCAGATCTATGCCCTAATCTACGATGAGTGTACCCTACTCACACAGCTTGACACGATGTACTCTTGGGAAAGCCCCAGCTACGACAGCACAAGAAAGCCCCACAGTGAAGATGGAGCTAAACAAAAGCACAAGAAATAGGTCACATGGAATAAACAGAGCCTGGAGCAGGTGACACTCACTACAAAAGGTGTGCGTGACTAACAGATCCATCCTGCTCAGCTGAAGACAGGGGAAAATCCCAGATTCATGGAATGCAGGAGCTTGTGAAAGGGACCTCTGCAGATCATCCACTCCAACCCCCCTGCCCAAACAGGGATCAGCTCCAGCAGGTTGTTCAGGACCACATCCACGCAGATTTTGAAAATCTCTATAGTTGGAGATTCCATAACCTCGGGGTAGCCTGTTCTGATTCTTCATCATCCTTGCAATAAAACCCGTTTTCCTGTGTTTAAATGGCATTTCAGTTTGTGCCCAGTGCCTCTTGTCCCATTACTGGACCCCAGTGAGGAGAGGCTGCTTCCACGTTCCTTGTACCCTCCCATCAGGTATTTACACTCGGACAAGAGTTTTCTCCTCCTGAAGTTGTCCCAGCTTTCTCATTCCTGGTGAAGCTCGTTCAAATTCATGGCCTGTCCTCTTTTTGCAGCATCTGAATCTTCCTCTCCTGTCTCCTCTCCTTATGTTGCACATTTCCTGACCTGCCATTGCTTTCTCATAAGATAACTTTTAAGCATGGTGCTTGTTGACAAGAATGCAGTAAAATCTCATTCCCCACAAAGTCCCAATTACATAAATTGCTTCATTTTCTAAGATGCACTTTTGCATTCCTGGATGGCCAAGGATTTTTTATTCATTTTCTGTGAATTATCCATCTGGCGTGGCTTCACCAAATGAGAAATAAAATAACAGGGCCATTTCCACGTGGGCATAAAACTCAGGCAGCAACCTGTCCCAGATCAGTGTGAAAAATACAGCAAACTAACTTAACTGGAACACAAAAAGGTAAAATTCACCAACAGAGAAATCTTGAGAAAAACAAGAGACACACAAGCAAAATGATGTTGTGCCTGATAAGATGCATTGTTGTTACCAGAAAAGCATTAATTGCATAGTGACATGCATCTCTCTCTGAGGATGCTGAACCTTTGTAACAGCCCTGCACAGCTTTTAACCTCAGGGCTTGACGGGTGAACAGGAGCCTTGGAGCTCTGGGAATGTGACTTTCGTCTGTCTTTAGCAAAGTGTGGACTTGTGACAGCCCAGCATCCCTCACTATCCCCACTAGAAGTCATAGAAGTAATTGATCTTCAGAGCACTACTGGGAGCAGGGGCATATAGTCAGCTGCATTTCCAGGAGACGAGATGGGATCTCTCTAATGAATCACTTGAATGTAATTGTTTTCTGAGATTAGAATTATCCAGCTCCCTGCAGCTCTCAGCAGGTACTGCCGGTATCCCCATGCAAAAGTTTCTACTCAGATCAGAGTCTCAGCAGCTCCCAATGATCAATAGCTTTGGAGATGAAGATAAGTGAACTCAGCAGACACCCAAGTAGAAGAGAAGCTAGAGTTGCATCCAGCATACTCAGGGGAAGAGGCAGTTCAGTAAATATTAACAGAAAAGAACTAGTTAGTAACTCCCAACAAAGGTTCAACTTCTTAAACATTCAGATAGAATCAGTGATCTGACAGCCACCAGGGATTAACCAAAGAATACAGATTTGTGCTAATTGCTCTGCACTCGTTTCTTCAGCAACTGGCCTGGAAAAACGCACATAATTGTGTCGTGATGGGTTCCTGCAGTCAGCATTTCCGAATTCTCTGAAAGCTCCTTTCAGCTTCATATTTTGTGGAAGGATGAAAGGGTAATATGGGAAACTTCAGCCAGCATAAATAAACGCTTCACCTTTGTTCATTGTAGAATAATCATACTTGCCCTTTCCATTCACTTGGGAAACACTTGAGTGAAGCCCTGGCTCTGGTCAGAGCTCAGGCAAGTATTGTACACTGGCTGCTCTATCCTATTCTGAAAGGCATTGGAAGGAGCACTGTGGTTGTAGGACAAAGCAGAAACAGGCCTAGTCGCAGGAAATTAAAAGATCTAGTGGAGGCAGTGCACTATGGGATGTATTGGCAGGGAACCTGGGGAAGAAGAGCCAAAAAAAACCTTGCAAAGTGTAGCATGTCAAGCCTAATCACAAGGAAAAAATGTTTCCAAGTCACAAACCAAAGGCTTCGGTTCAGCTGTGAGACAGGCTGTGTCCCGCCTGACTGTGTGCAGACCCCTGCACTTGTAACACTTAATCCAGGGCAGACTGAGGAAATAAATTAACCAATTTAAGAACAAACCACCTAAAACCACGAAGGAACAAAGTCCCCCTTTCTTCTGCTGGGTTTCTTTTCTGCTAGGTCAGGTCCCCAGCCGAGTGCAGCACAGCCTGTGACAGCTGGGGTAGCACAGCTGCCGGGAGGGGAAGGACAGGCTGCCCTGCTGTGGATACACCAGCTCTGCTGCTTCAGGAACATCTGTGGAATCCCTGCCTAAGGGTGCTCAGCACTGGAGCTACTCCTGATTGCACCACCACAATTTCAAACACTGGGAGAGCTTTCTCAGTGCTGTATAGGCTTGGGAGCCTGAAACTGGGGCTGGAGAAGTGTGGGTCCCCAGGAGCTGGGCTGCCAATGGCTACACCCACACTAAATGCAGAGCAGGGGTGTGAACAGGTTATGAGACAGCATCCAGCAGGCTACATCACTGGAATTAGGGCTGGAGTAACTTGGGGTTTACTCTGTACTGGTGGCTTGGTGGGGTGTCTGAGATCCGTGACTCAATGGGACTCGGGACGTGGGTGGATTCAAGGCAGCAAAACCTGTCCAGAACATTAATCACTGACTAATCAACAGACATAAAAGAACCATGCAAAATTAACAGCCCCGTGGAAAATAATTACATCAAATCTCATTAAAAGATCCCTTCATTTGTCACTGAAATGCAACTATTTCCACAGTGGAAATAAAGAGCTTCTTCGTAGCAGCAACCAGTACTGGGCAGAAAACTGAGGAAAAGCTACAAGTAATTCTAAATTTCTTGAAAAAGTTGAGGGTCAGGTCTCAACAAATAGTAATTGCTCAGAACAGAGTTGAGCCAGCACATACCTTGGGAAAAGCAGTAGTAGCTGCTCCCTGATCACGAGCACTTGGATCATTTAATTAATACTCATGTAAGTATCAGCACTGTCAAGTGTAAGTTTATGTATCCTAGGAGGGAAACCAGGTTGCACTCAGCCATGTATGACAAGATGATTTAAATGGCTGACCTTTTAATCACTGCTTGTTTTTGGAGATACACATCTTTACATCGTTAAACTGGGTTTTTTGATAATTTGTTTAATGCATTAATGTTATGAACCAAATTATGCAAATTAGAAAAGTTCATCTCTGCCGAACTTATGAACTTTAGTTTTCCATTTCACTTTATAAAGAAATACGATATACCTAGGGACAGACTCTGAAATCATTGTCTGCTCTGTTTGAATGGAGTTTGAACCAGATAAGCCTAAAAATATAAAGCAAGAAAATAAAACGTTGTCTTTTACCCTTGAACAAACTTCAGGTTGACTTTGAAAATAGAGCATTACTTCCCCTTTCTTATTCCCTTCCCCCTCTTCCTCTTTAATATTTTAGGGATTTCACAATGTGGTTATCAAGAACTAACTCAGAATACATGACTAGCTAGCAAAAAGTAACAGGACTGAAAAATAGAAACAAACCCCAAAAACCTAAACTAAAGTGGAACAGCAGTAAATCTCAGCAGTCTCACAGTACATTACCATAAGTTAAAAATAGAAAAGCAGAGCAGGATGTTACATTGTTAAAAAGTAGCTGAAAAATTCATTAATCTTTTTTAGAACCATGCAGCGTCTCTAATGGACCTGAGGGACTGGCAGTTGTGTTCCCAGGTGCGTGTGGCTGAGGCAGGGATGGAGCAGCCCCGCACGCTCCGCTCACACGGGCGGTCCCGGCTTTGCCTCGGCCCCAGCACTTGGGCTGGCAGCGGCCAGTGTGGCAGGGCTGTCCTGCCTCCAGCAGCCAGGAGCACCACAACCACAGCCCTGTCGAATACATGGGATCCAGCCCTCTGGCTAAATAAGATGCTGATCGTAAGTAAAGGTCTGTAGATTTGGCTTTTATAACTACACCTACTCTAGGTACACAACTGCTTTTAAACACATCACCAAGAGAATTTTCCAGTGAGTGTATTAACTTGCTAGTCATTTATAGATGAAATGTGCAGGTCAAAAGCCAGAGAATTTTGGCTTTTTCCACCAGAAATCAGCAGCTAGAAGTACCGTCCCAACATGTATCTTCTGATCATCCCCCAGTTATGTACAAAGAGATTTTTGTTTGTATGCTGATACTCACTGTGAGGGTTGTTGAATGCCGTTGAGTAACAATGATAGTAATGTATTTCTAAAATAGCAGCATTTGGTTGAAAGGGAGCAAAGAGAAGTTCCCATGGGGTAGTTTTCGTTTGTGCCCTATAATAATTACTCTGAGACTGAATATGTGAAGGGTTGGAGGTACTCATCTGCCCTTCTTTGCAGCGCACGCTGCACCTGACTGTCAGAAACACAGGAGGGGAATACCATCACTCAAAGATATATATATATATATATAATATGTTGTGCACAAAAATACCACCCGAGGCCTGGAAATAGTGACAAACAAAGATAGGAATCCTAGGACAGTACCTGCAATAGCTTGCAAGTGAGTGCAGGAAATGTATCCCACAATTCTTTGGTCCTGAGGTGTACTTCCCACTTGCACCTGGAAGGGAAGAAATAAAAAGGTGATTAATGGAAGAGCTCTTTCAACTCTACTTCCAAGCCCATCTGTGCAGCTTTTTTACCATTCTTTCCAGGCAACTCCATTTTGAAATCAGAAAAAACCACCAGAGGCGCACACTGAGGCTTACTGCTCTTACTGGGGCTTGTGGCCAGCACGCTGAACTGGCCCTTTGCACATCACCATGTTCTGTGTTTTGATTTTCATCTGCAACACATAAAAAATGTTACTTTCTCCTGTTCTTCGCAGTCCCACTGGCTCCCTGTCCCAGCTCCGATTTCCATGTATGATTCAGGCCCACCACTCAAGTGCCTCATAAAACTGGCATTACCAGCAGCCTAATTCTTGCTACCAGCCTATGACTGGAATGTAAAAGGAAAAAAATGCCAAGGGAGCCTAGAGAAAAGGATGAAATACGAAATAAATATTGGGTTTGATCATGTTTTCTCCATTCCACTGTAAGTTTCGGATTTTGATGGATTTTTTACATTCTTGTGGAAAGGTGTTGGGGGCCTCGGTATGCCCCAGCAGTGTTTGCATCCTTCAGCTCACAGCAGCAGCCCCCACGCTTGTCAAGCAGACAAAAAACACTGTGCGGAATCCTGTTCTTACACACAGAAGAGGAAGAGCTTCCAGGGAAGCTGGACTGTTGTATAATTCCTCATCTACATCTTAAGATACAATGCTTTAAAATTGTACTTGCAGCTATACACACAAGCAAATCAAAATCAGGTTCTGGTTTAGGTTTTCAACTCTATTGAGAATTCTGGTAGTTCAGGACTTAGCTGCAAATCAAAATTCCCAATGATAAGTGGATAAGTTTTGGATTGCGGCAAGAAACTCGTTTGAGAGTATGGTTTTCTTGTTGACAGTTTATGTGCCAACACTGCATGAATTAAAGAAAATGCCCACAGAGGAAAGTTGTACCCAGGGCTCAGAAAAAGCACCACCACAGATGACTCCACTTCGCAAGGCTAGGCTCAGATTTTATCTGACACCTCTAAATAACAAGCAGAGCTCCATTTCATACTGACAAAATTTTGTCAGCTTGGTTGATTTTCTTGTTTTTCAGCTATTCAAGAACCATCTGATTCATTTTATAACTGAAAAGGCAGCTTTGCAGTAAGTGAATTTAGAAGTCATTTGTACCCAACAACGAGGGTTAACTTTGAGGGTTTGTGCCAGCCAGGGAGTAGGTAATAAACAACTGGCATTATTCTGTCCCCAGTCTGTTCAGTTCTCTTTGCAGTTTTACAGATGGATGTTGATGGTATTCTTATTAATGCTGTTCCCATCCAGCTAACCTGCTTCAGGGAGGCGGAGGGAGACGAGGCAAATGCAGGCAAGCACTGGTGCGTCCACCCCCGGAGGAGGAGATCCTCCTGAGCTCACAAGGCTGCAGCAGGCTCAGAGGATGGGCAGCTCTGCTGCATGGCTGCCAGGGACTGCTGCAAGAGCTGCCCTGCACAGACCTCTCCCTCCTCCCTCAGGCTGCCTGAACATCTCAGTGTCACTGCTGAATCAGAAGGAGCTTTCTCTCCAGCCCTTTTACACAACATGTGCCATTCCAGTAGAAAAGTGGAAAACACTTGATTTCCTCTACTGGCTAGGACAGGCACGGGGGTGAACCATATTTTCCAAACTTAGGAATTCAAAATCAGGGTTTCTCTTCAATGCTATAAAAAACCCCAAAAACCTAAATGATAAAAAGTCTCCACTTGTTTGCAAATGTGCAGTGTTTCCTGCAGCAGAGGACTAGCCTGGATGTCACACACCTTTCAATGTCATCCACCATAACCACTCTGGAAGGAAAATACTGCACATAAATTGTTCTGCCCTATAGCAGGAATGTGCTCCTTATAATCCCCTTATTGACTAAAGCAGATGGAATCAGTCCAGTGTTTCTATTCAAAAAGCATAAAAGATCTGAGTGTAAAAGCTGAACATCCAAGCATAAATTACAGCCCAATTGAGGAAAAGAGTCAGCTCAAACTGCCTCTAGAATTTCCTGTGCACCCTTGGTGGAGTGCCTGACAAGGCCTTGTACTCCTCAACCAACTTGTGCATAGGATCACGCTAATTTCCATTAATCATGAATAAATGTGCATTGTTCATTGTGCCTTTATGCACAGATCTGTGCTGAAATGGACTTGGGATCTTCTGCTGTCAAAAATGGTAAGAAATGGCCCAGGATGGAGCCTGGCTGTGCTGTATGGAGGGTGCTGAGCACAGCAAACGCCCGCAGGGAGGGTGCCGCAGGGCTCTGCTGGAACACAGACCCACGGGGAAAGGAGAGGTGCTTTCAGAAACACTCTGACAAATAAAAAAAATAAAGCTCAAAAACAAGAGCTGAAGACATTAACATAATTACAATTTCCCTGGAAAGTGCCAGCATAGAAGTGCATCCAAAGCAGCTCGTCTCCCAGATTTCACATTTCCTCCAGCCTTTTTGACTTTTAGGGTTTTGTAATTTCTTTTGAGAGGCAACCATTGCATGGAGGATATTTGGTATATAATCATAATGGAGGCAAACATAGGTGACAACTACTAGGAGAGTAAAAAAATACCTTTGCATCCTCCTAGTCAGTTCCCAACTACAGTAGAAGCACTACTGTATTAAGCACAGTAAAGTATTTATTTTTACTGTATTTAATATTTACTGAAGTAAAATAGTAAGAAAAATCTGTTTATCCAGTCTAATTTGGTATTTTGCACATGGACAAGGACTGCGGGTTGTGCAGACAGGAAACCTACTTGACCTCTGAAAACTACAAGCCCTATAATTCCACATGAAAACATTCTCTAGTGTGGCCAGGTCCCGTAGCTATTTCAGACTTGCATTTTCCAGGCTCTCTGGGCTGGTGGTGACTCGGCCGGGGCAGCGACGTGGCAGGAGGACAGCGCTCAGCCTCCGGCTCAGCCTCCAACGTGGACCTTGGCAGGAAGGCTCCACTTCCACCACGCCAAGTCAGCACTTCTCAAATCCAATTTTAGCTGCTTAACACAGAAGAAACGTCTACAGTCACAGTTACAAAGGAAATATATGTAAACAGAGGAGTCAGAGTGGCTCTGTCACCATAAGCCTGACTTCAGCTCACCTCGGCTGCTCTACGCTGGTACCTGTGTGTCAGTAACACATTTATTGAATCATCCTTCTGCAGGGACCTACTTCAGGCACCGCTTCCTAAAAATCATCACACAGCCTTGGTTGTGCCATGAAGCATTCCTCTTTGTGTATGGAAACGTACAGGAAGATAATATCTGAATGTAAGGGTTTAAAATACTTATTTTCAAATTATTACAGGAGGAAAAAGGTATGTGAACTTTTAACTTGTTAAACTCTAGTGTTACCTAGAGGTAAAATTAAAACTGACAGCACCTATTGGTGGTTTAATAAAGTGCCCAGTTATATAATTTTCACATTAAAAATTAGCATTTTTCACTATTATGCTGAAATATGCAAGATGTATTCCAATTCTCCCCAGACTTGCAATAATCAAGTTAGTCAAAAATTGAGAAGCTAAGAGTGGATTCAGATCCTTATTACCCCACTTACAATTATATTTTGTTTGCTCTTGGGAGGGGGGCATAAAAACCTCATTACAGATGGGAAAGAGACTTTTTTCCTTAAGGGAGAAATCCTACTGAGGGTGTGTTTGGAATCCAAAATGCCAATTTCTGCTGCTGCATATTTATATTTGCCCCCTACCTGTAAATGAAATAAATAAGTGCAAAACTGACCACTCCGAGTTTTTGTTTTCCTAGTACTGGCTGTGTCAAGCACACTAAAGTACTTTTTATTAAAAAATTTCATCCCAGTGCCACAGCACATTAGTACAATCTGTTGGAGAGACCACGCTGGGATTGTGCTGTGCTGTGCTGTGCAAGATGGGGGATATTCCTAGAACTGTTTTGCAAAACTTGTCCTGCGTGACTGAGGAGTGGTCTCTCCTCCACTGAGACTGGTATCAGGTAATAAATGGCTTATGGAAGAAATCAAGCCAACAAGGTTATGGCAGAAGGATTCTTCTTGACAGGAAGAAAAACCGATGAGTAGCAAGAACTGAAATTTTAGAGCTACAGCCAGGGAAAATAACTTTGGATTTAATCACACTGCTTGCTATCATGGGAATTTCCTGGGCTAACTGGAAAATCTTGCACATCTCGTGTTTCCCATATGCTGGCATAGGAAGTATACAAAGCTGCAAACTTGACAAATACCTTGTCTCTTAAGAATTTATATTTACACACATCTGTTCCAGCAGTGCAAAACAATTCTATCACGTCTGGATGTCAAGAAAAGCATCAACAGATACTTAAACAAAACCCATGAGAATGCTACTTCAGTACTGGGGTATTTCTTTACCACCTTGAAAAACAGCTTCAGAGAGGTCATTGCTGTGCTAGCAAATCATCAGGTGTTTTGAAGGAAATGCTCTTTAATGATTAAAATTTTGAATTGTGCATGAGAACTCTCACTTGATTAAAGAACCAGTGTAGAGTCTCAAATACTGACCAATAATATGTACACAAACCCAAAACATTACGGGGAGAACTTAATCTTTAGTGACATTTTCTAGGAGCTTCACACTGCCAGGAGGGAGCCACTCAAAAATATCCAAAATAAAATAGTTTCTTAAATGTGCACCTTCCAAAACAAAGGAGTTATTTACATACAAGTCTAAGCATATTTCAATGCCTCTCCCTTCAGGGGAAGCAAATCCTGGTATGCAAAGCAGAGGATAACTAAAATTTTGGCATAGTCATGGAAAAAAATCTTCACAAAGTCTGCCACCCCAGCATCTCCAGATAGCCAATAAAGCCAGAGCTGGGAAAGGTAAATAACCTGCCTGTAACACTGAAACTCCTTCAGGTAAATTGGGATCTCCACAGTTAATTCCAGCTTCAGCCAGTACAGCTTAATCACATCTTGGACTGTAAATGGGCAAAACCATCCATTTCATCCACTTAGGTGACCATAGAGGTGTCAATTTTGCCACTGAAATAAATGTGAACCATAGTACTGCTCCCTGCACTGCTCTTCTGAAGAGGATAAGTACCCAAAGTTTCAGAGCTCTACAGGAAATGAATTCACAGTCATGACAGCAACCACACTAATGATGGTCATATTGTGAAGAAAAGCTAACCAGGCTGAAAGCACCTCTGCACGCTCTGGGGAAAAAAAACCCCTCCCTCCCTAAAAACAAAAGGATGAACTTGGCATTTGTAAAGAACATCACCTGCACAGGGGCCTTGAGTAACTCTTTGTGTCGGAAATAAAACACCTCAGACAGAGAGTAAGTGCAGGGCACAGAAATAGAATTTACAGTCGATGTGACTTACTCCCACAGAAATATTCATGTTACCATATGTAGCCAATATTGTTTCAGTTCAAGGGAAGCTCCCTTAAAAAGAGCCTGAGATTCAAGTGAATTACTGTGGCTAAAGCAAGTGTACGTGCACAGGGAGATTGCACACGCACTGCAGGGCCGGTGCTCTGGGGTGTGCTGGTAACAGGCTCCGCACCTCCCTATTTCCACTGCAGTGGGAACGCCATTATGTAATCCAGTGCAATTATAATGAGTTAACAGTGAGGAAGGGAAAAGAAAGAAATTGAAAATACAATTTGTTTTCTTTCCAGTACAATGTTTCCGTAATCTTCCAAACTGTATCCGCTCCTGGACTTTTTTTCCCATTTCAGCAAATTTCCAAGTAGGAGAGTCAGCACTAAGAACCTAACTGGAACAGCCAAACTGTGTGCCCAAATTCTCATTCCTGTGTTAACAGAAGATGCCAAAGAGAACTTGCAGCTACTCCCATTCCCACTTCAAACATTCCTGTCCCACAGAGATGACTTGGATTAGTCATAACTCCCAAGAAAGATGTATTTTTGGTTGCCTTAGACATGGTGCAAAAAAAAAAAAAAATCTATCTTATTTTCAGTCCTTTAACAGCTCCACCTTTTGCATTCAGAAATATATAACACCTTCTAAAGAGGACACATTAGTTAAATCCCTAATTTATTACTATTAACATGGTATTTAAGTATATAAAACAAGTTTAAAATGTAACAGAAGTCAACCCAAAACAGTGAGGTGCTCTGCAATTCTTTCTAGTTACATTTGCACTTGATTATTTCAGAATCCTATTTTTTTCCCACCTGCCACATGCAACAATTACCATTCCATGAACTCAGAGAATTTGTTATTTGGCAAAGCTTCATTAAGCTTGTATGTGAGGGAAAGTAGCTGTAAATTGGTGCCACAAATGAAGGGCTCTTCCTCTTCTGAAGAGGATAAAGCCCACAACTCACATTTTCTCAAATCTGTATTTCATTCTGCACAACAGTTTTTATTTATCCCCATTAATGAGGGAGAAAAAGACCATGATTAATAGCATTAATTATATCAAAGTGAAGGAACATGGTACAGAGCCACGGTAGAGTCTTTTTGTTCTTTTTTAAAAAACTCTCCGTTTATTGGACTCCATCCAATTCCTGCATTAACATTTTACAGCAGAAACTCAGCATGTGGAAAATGTTTAGGTTACCCTTCTGCCTTAAATGGCACAGCTTCAGAGTCACCTAAACAAATTCATAAGCAGCACCAGACATTTCTTTTATACATCTTGGGATAACTGTAGGTACTGGACAACTGATCAAGGACAAGAAAATCTAAGCACTGAAAACTCTAGGTGTTCTTTTGCTGGGGTCAGAAAGCAGCCATTCCCCTTTTCTGTGCACTCCTGAGCTCCAAACCTTTCCCCTCAACGCAGGTGGAAGTGCAGCAGCTGCCCCTTCACTCCCAGGCACAGCACACACGAGCTGGCTTGGGACAGCAAAGGCAGCTGGAATTACCCGAGCAAAATGCATCTGCATCAGAAATACCAAAAAGGAGAATCACAGAGGTTAATTCAGGGAACCCTCATTTTCTCACAAAGCAGGCTCCTTGAGAGGATAAAACAGTAAAAATTGTGCTTCAAAACAGTTTTGCAATCAGAGCTGCTGCTCCTTCTACCATCTGTTGCCACCATATCAGCTCTTTGGAAAACAAGTTGAGCTTTGCACACAAAGCAAAGGTTGCTAGGTTTCCTTTAAGCAATGAATAATAACACGTTCTCTGCACAATTACTGTACTCCCTGAGAACAGCCTTCATTTTCAGAGCATTTGAAAAGTAAATCTGTTAATAACCTTAGGAATTAATATTAATTAAACACAAGTTCTTGCAGAAATTTAGCAAAATCCACAAGACATTCTTTTTCCTTTTGACTTTGAAGAATACTATTAACTGTTCAGACTTCCCACGTCAGACTGTAGTTTTTTGCATTATGTTCACATACTGTGTTTTAACTTAAAACCCTTAATTTTGCTAAAATAGACTCTCTTGGCAGATGCTGGAACCCAGAATAGTTTCCTAGCAGGAACAGTAGGAAGAACAGCCTTCTGCACACCATACTTCTGTATCTCCCAGTCCCATTGGGAGGAAGAAGCCCCCAAAACCTCTCTCTCAGTCAACAGCCATTTTGAGAATGATGCCTCTTTCTCTCACCTCCCTTTTCAGACTGTGCATCTACATCTCTTGGGTAGCTTAGATTTACATTACCGTTACAACTATTACAATTTAAGGGCAAGAGAGGTGAAATTTGTCAGCAAAAGTGAGTTTTTATTAAATTGCTGCACCTGGAAAAATATGGGCAAACTCACCAGGTCAAGTTAAGGATGTTTCCATTCCAAGTCAAGTTTCCATTTTTGTTGCACTGCTGTCCAAAAGTTACACAGCACCCCTGGCACAGCATAACTAAGGCTCCACACTAGACCTTCTGTCTAAAGAGGGATGTTGACATTTTAAAACCTTCTAGTAAATTATAGACTGGTGATGCATTACACAATTTCTGCTCAGCACTCACGGACTCTTTTTAAACTTGATTTGACAATGCTGATTTGTAAAATCAACATCCAGTTTCTGGAAAGGATGTGTCTTTTATAACTCTTTTCAATCCATCAAAACTAGGATGCATTAATATTATGTGTGTGTCAAACCTGCAGCTGCAGAGGAGCTGAGACCGCTGCAATCTGCACCACGTTCCAGACAGAGCTGCCCAAGGCAGCTTTTCAGCGCCAGTCACCAGCACCGTGGCTGTGCCAGGCCACTTCCCACCTCTATCTGCAGCTGAGCAGCAGCAGAGACAACAGGAGTTATAAAACTTGCAAAGCGACTCAAGGGCTCTTCTCTTCGGCATTTTAAATTAATGTGAAATGTTGCACTGGAACAGAGTCACGGCAGAGTCTCCCAAGGGCCCAGACTGTCAAAGTATGAAAATGGATTGGCTGATTTATGTATTTGCTAACTTCTCCTCCGAGTCTTTAGTGGCAACTAAGAACAATGGTTTAACACTTCAGACACAAAATTGTCACTTGGATGTGACATTTTCCCCATTCATATACTTTTTTTGCCTGTGACCGTGTTTTTCTTACATCCCAATGAGACCCTCAGATTGGAGACAAAAACACTGGTAAAATTTGAAGAGTTCCAAGTGCCAAATGCAAATTAGTCCTCCAGCTTTGCAGAAAATGGACTTCACAAAAAGGCTCCTCACAACCACGTCATCCTCATGTCTTCATCCTGACCTGGAAAGCATCAGCCTCTCCAGATGGGAAAACCAGTCTGATCTCTGTCAGGAAAACGCCAGTGGTGGCACCTCGTGTGGCAGTCATCCTTAGGAGAACAGAGGCAGGCTTCCTTTGCAAGGTCTCCAGATAGCTGTTAGGTAGCATGAAACTGTGCTAAAAGCCACTGTAATTTACTTCCAACTTGGATCCTTGTTTGTAACACCCTAGGTGTTAAGCCACAATCAAATCACTTTACCTTCCTGTACTTTAGTTTCTCCTTCTATTAAGCAGATATTGACCTTTCTTCATTATGCACTCTGAGACATAGGAATGAAAAGCAGTAAGTAAGAGCTGATTGTTATTACAGCTACTAATAATAATCCTTGAGCTCTGTAAGTCTCTCATGTAAAATAATTTTATATGACTAAGCAAATCTCTCAAATCCTTCCAAATCTCTACCTGAACTTTACAATCTAGATAGTGAAGACAGGGCAGGGAAGACAAGGGCAATGGAAAATCATTTCTTATTCATTGGAAATTGAATATTCTTATTTAGTGGAAAATCGGTCCTTATTTAGAACCCATTCTAAAATGAAAAAAAAGTGCAAAACACTTGTACCAGGGCAGTAGGGATCTGTTTTGTGTCAGAGTCCCCCAAAGCGGTTTTGTAATTTTCAAATTCTTTCTTTAAATGTTTAATTCTGAGACCTTTAGTTTATCTCCCTAACAGTTCTATTTCTGGTAAGGAGACAATCATACTTATTAAGCAACAATCAGATTATTTCTCTAAACGTTCTTCTGAATTTAGATGTTAGGTGTTTCTTTAGGCTCAGAATAATTGAAATAAAGGCTTCTTCCTCCCCGTGAGTGAAAACATTAACTGGCTTTATCCATGTTTTCAAAACACATGAGCCTTCTCCCCTCAATGTTTTGCACAACTTTTGGCTTTTAACCAACACAGAGAGCAACTGCTCCTTTACTCAGAGATGGAAGCTGTGCAAGGGAAACAGCCTTCACAAGTATCCTTCCAAAACAGAACTCAATTGATGCCTTTCAGAAATGGGAACACTGCATTCCACAGGAGGTAGGAACTTAAAAACCCAGGGTTTGCAAAGGACAGAGGCTCAACTCCATGCCCCTACAGAGTGGGAAGCAATTAGCACACTCTTGCTCTGCAAGCTCTTACTTTCTTTATAATCAGAGAAACTCTAATGTAGGACTGACATTCGAAATTCTCTAAGGGCCAGTAAAAGTCCCGGCTGGAAGCAGGGAGATAAGCTGTCCACTGGCATGGCAGAGTGCTGGCCAGGACAACACCTGCCACCCAGAGCTGTGCCACCCTCTGCCAGCTTCCTGCTGCCCCAGTGTAACTGCTGGAGGCTTCTGAAGTTACTGCACTGATTCCCACTGACTTCACAAACAAACCAGGCTTCTACTTACTGGATGTCGTTTTGTCTCTGCAGTCCACACCTACCCAGCTGCTGACTAAGCACCACATCAAGAAAACCTCTAAACCTATTTTATTTCAAAGACAAAATTAAATAATTATTCCTACTCCATGTTGTTGCTGTCATCAAGTAATGACCTAGGTACAACTGGTCATTTAATGTACAATTAAGAAAGAAAGTAAATTCATGTTAATATAAATTTAACTCAGAATGAAAAATATTTTAGGTATGGAGAAAAGTATATCAGAATGTCACAGACAGGAGGAAAACCAGTCTTATGGCTGGGCAGTATTCTTATATTCAAAAGAATGGAATCATCTTTGGAACTTCATAATAATTGACCTCTATTCCCTGCTCAACTGTAACATTATTTAACAACTTGGATCCATAATTAAGTTCGTCATCCCAGTGGAATCTTGAAAAGAGGCTTAATTTTCTGCAAGAGAAATGGAGGCACTGCAGCCTGCCTAGCAGGGTGGCAAATCAATGACTCAGCAATGGGCAGTTAAAAACAGATTGGTTTTAATCTCTTAATCCCCAATATATGCGCATGTTCAAGGGTAGGCTTTGTGACCCCAGAAATATTTATACTGCACAAGATCTATGTTCATTTTTTGCTTGCAGCAATTTGTGATTAAAAAATAAATTATTGCTGTTTATAAACACATAAGAGTGCAACATAGGAAGCTTAGACCCAGTTTTTGGAAACCTGCATTCAGATAGGGATTGGCTTTTGTTCATGTCAATGAAATGCTGAACTATTATTGGAAACAAAAATCTAATATTTGGGGATTTTTTTACATAAGTCACAGTACCAAAAGTTTTTTGCTTTGGTTAAAAACTACATAGTACAAAGCCTTCCACTGATCCTTGTTCACAATCCATATTCTTAATGGGATGGCAGAGTGCTGGCCAGAACAATCCTGCTGGTCAGGACTCAGTCAGTGAAATCCATTCCAAACTGTGACTAAATCACAAAATCTGAAATTCAGTACTCTGCATGTTTTCAGATTGTTATAAGTTTGGATCTATAGACTTGGATGTCTGGCAAAAATTTTGGCTCTTGATTAACAGTAAACTAGAAGAGTCCACTTTCAAAAGAGCACAGATGGGTACTCCCAAGAATTAAATGCAAAAGCAAATCATTGCACGCAGGCTTTCATTTCTGCTTTTCATGATTTACAGACATATAACCTCAGGCTTCCTGTTCTCTCTGCCATTAGTTAATTTAAGTAAACTGTGTTAATAATGCAAAAAAGCTCTGCTCTCCCCAGCGTCCCAGGCACATTTGTCTTGTTTATTCTTCTTCATATCTCTCCTTACTAATTCTTTTGCAAGCAAGAGAGCGGAGTAGCCATATATTTCCCTGCAATTCTTTTAGATTTATTATACCGACATTTAGGCTTTTGATTCTCTTTTGATTCCCAAACACAGAACGAGCACAAGCTGGTTTCCAACAGTAATGCCAATTGCACTGTACTCATGTTATGAGGCTCAGAATTTATGCATTTGATTACCAAAATTTCTGTAAAGAAAGAAACTAAACTATCATGAAAACCATTTCAAATTTTGAGTGTTGAAATCATACTTCATTTCTGTCTCCAAAAATCCCTCGTTATTTCAGACACATCCATCATTTTAACACAGTATTCAAGCTACAGATCCCATAAAAATTGTGTCTATAACCCATTAAGTTATATCAGGAAATCTAAATCTTAATATTGCCTCTGTTGAGGTCTAAAAAAATGAGAAAATAATGTAACTTTATAACTTGGCACATACACAGAATCAATTCTTGCAGCTTCAAAAAGGCTCTTACCTTGAGAAACAAGGCTCCCTTGGAAGCCAAGGAGTCCATTCCTCTTCCATTGGGGTAACAGTGATAGGCAGCATCCATAACAGGGTAGCGGCTGGCAAAAAGTAGACCACTGTTCACAAACTTAAAGCTACAGCAGCCGTTGCAGCTGTAGACCCCAACATCATAGACGATGTATTCAAAATAGTGATGGAGCTGCTCTTTCAATTTCTCCGCAGCTCTTTTGTCAAACACTTCCTGCAAGCACAGAAAGTCCAGGTTGGCAGGGAAGAAAGCGGAGATCTCATGATCAAAGGTCTCATCTGTGTGTTTCTTTTTCCGCACTGAAGCTTTCTTCATGATTGAAGCTTTGTAGAGGAGCTTGTTGTTGACAGTGCTTTGGTCCACTGTACCATCTCCAACACGGACTTTGACTAGGGACTCTCGTGAGGCAGAGCAGCTGTCTAAACTCCCAGAATCTCCTTCCTTCTGTTTGTGGTTCGGTGTTTTTGAGATCTCTGCGTCACCTTCCAGTGAGGGCTCTGCTGGGCCACTGGCACGAGCCTGGCCGTTGACGGTGTCTATTTCTGTGTCTGACAGGTGGCCGTTCTCCTCTCCATTGATAGGGACAATGCAAGTGTTTTCTTCTCCCTCGTGTGGCTCTCCACTTCCACCTTTATCTTCTCTGTTCTCCTCGCCGTTGTTTGAGCCACAATTGTCTCCTTTGTACTCCATTGATGTTGTCCTTTTGATGCCAGCATTAACAGTACGGTTATCTCCAGCCTGGGGGGAGACCAGGCTGCTGAAACTCGCTGCACTGATGGATGTGTTGGTAGGAGAATCTATGTATATTTTAATCTGTGGCCTGCTCGCCCCATTTCGGATCCTCCGGCCAATCTCTTTAGCCCTGGCCTGCGTATTGAAAACATTATTAAACCTTGCCAGAGAATCGGGCAGCAGGCAAACGTTGGCACTGCCAAAGCAGAAGCTTTTCCCACTCCCTGCAGCTTTCCATTCAGTGAGCAGCGTGGCTCCATTGGCATGGTTCTTGTCTTTCAGCCTGGAGTAGATATAGGGCCTTCTGGCTGACTGCAGCGGGGACCAGAGCAAGAATCCGATCAGAGCGAAAGGAAGAGAGGCCACCAAGAGTGCCAGGTAGATGGGAGTGGTAATAATGATGCAGAGTGCATGAAAATAGCATGGGTCATCTGCTCTTTGACGTTTTTCATAGGTGGTTGGAACAAAAGAGCCCACGAGCCTGTCTGCTAGCCAGTAACATGGGAAAATCAGGCCCCAGGAAAAAGAATGCAGAACTGACAGAAAGCTGTTGGGAAATGGAGAAGTGTATAAAACCATTGCAACTCAATTATGACAACACTTCAGGGCCTACTACATGATGTCACTGTGTCAAGCATCCATAAGAACACTGGGAGAGGGCTGGGGGAAAAAAGGTCCAGTCAGGAGTTAGTATTTTTTTCCAGTGAGAGTCAATAACAAAACATTAAGAGCACCATTTCACTGTGTTGGAGTAAAAACGAAACAAGGCCACTGTTTTCGTCTGGCTTTTTGGCATCTGTATTTGTCAAAGGATGTCATTGTTCACTGGAGGCTGCCATAATGAAACTCTCCAGAGGCAAAAAGAAATCTGCAGAAACAAAAGACAAAATATATTGGAAATTTAAGTAACACTTATTGGAAATTTAAAGCAGATTGAGTTTTTCTCACAACAATTAAAGGCTTATTACATCTCGTGTATTTAGATGGAAATTAGAAAGGTTGGATCAAGGGAGGATTTAGGGTTTTTTGTTTTGTTTCAATTATTAGCTTAGCATAACTTTACCAATCTTATGCAACATGTTTGAGTTCAAAGAAATAAGGGACAAGTCAAGTGCCAAATAACAAATGTCTGACATTTACTCATTGCCAAAGACATTTTGGGATGTTGATAATAGGGGGAAGCCTAGCAGATTTGTTTTCCTGAATAATTTTTAGGATTCTTCAGTAAAAATGCTCAAAAGTGACTCTGGCATCTACATATCAGATGGAAAAAAATAACCTAAAACCTATCCAATTATGTAATTACCATTAGAAAAGAAAAAAACTCTAAAGAATTTACTCTGTTCTACTGGGTGCTTAAAATGCTTTATAAAAGCCCTATTTACATAATCACTCAGCAGACCAGAAAGATTCTTGTTTACAGCCATGCCAAGGGTAAACAGAACATTGTGTTTGTGATCTGTGAAGTGAGGACAGACTGCAAACCTCATATTCCAACTTTCAGGCTCACAACCTTCCTGATGAAAGGTGTAGCAACGTTGCAGAATATAAGGTCAATTTGATTTTTACTATTTTAAAATAACACACCAGAACAAAATGCAAAAGCACAATGGATCCATAAAAATTGCCTAATTATGGCTTCAATAGGTATTTCCTTGAGTATATGATGACAGGATGTTACAACTCCCTGGGGAACATAAAACCAAGTGACAGTTTTGTAGATAGAGCCGTCAATGCTTGCTTGTTGATGCGCTGAAGTAAAAAAAAAAACCAAACAAACCAACAACAATTCAATACAACTCTTGCCAGTTCTGTTATGGATTGCAGTATCAATAATCTACAAGATAAATTTACAAGATAAAGCTGTCCAGCAAACCATGAAACATCCAACTAAAACAGCTCCACAAAAGCAATTACCCGGATTGTGGGGACATTCTACGTAAAAGGAATTCATGCTTACTGTAGATCCAACATACTATCATGTATTTGTAAAATGAAAGAAAAATCAATGCAATCCCAAATCTTTTCGTGGGATAAGATTGCACAGCACATGCCATGAAGCAAATTGGTTTGGACTGAGGTTTGTTTTAACAACTTTTAGCAAGAATATGATTCTTTGTAAATACTGAAGGCTGTATGATGGTTCAAGGCCACATTGCTGACTCCTACACTTCCTCTGCCTTAAAAAGGGAGAGCATATTTCAAAATCAGGAAAGTTTTTGACCAGATGCCAGCTACGTTCCTCACTGCCAGCCTGCTGAAATGAGGAGGCAATAAGAACTTGAGTACACACCTGTATTCTGTGCATTTTATTACATGAATTCTAATAGAATTCCCACAACTCATGACACAGAAGTACAAAAACTCTGGTACCACAGCAAGTTTTAAAATGAAATAGCGGGACAAAAGGGAAGAGGGAATCATTAGCTGGATGTCCTTTAAATTTTTGCATGTTGCAGACAGGAGACATAGACATGTCAATGTCCTAATTAAAAACCTTTTTCTTGCAAGGAAATTATTATCCTGACTTATTAAACTTACAGATTAAAGCAGTCACAAAACTCACCAAAGCTCTCTTACAGACTCACTGGCACACACACAAACAGGAACTAAGTTTCTGACTCCTTGCTAGAAAATCCTATGCACGCTAGTGCCTCAAAGCCACCCAAAAAAAGAGAATTAAGAGGGTCATGAGAGACAGATTTTACCTCAACAAGCTCTTAAAGGGTGAGGGATGGCACCATGTGAGTCAACAGGAACTTGGAAAACATGACGTCAGTAACAACTCTCATAATGCAGCGGTTTAGATGGAGCCTAAAGCTAAAGTGCCTAATTCCTTGTGATGAAGGGTATTACTTGGTAATCCAATGCTTTATTCATAGGGGTTTGAGAGATTAAGGGAGAATTTAAGATATTGCAATGAAATAGATATTTTTGTATGCTACAAAGACGTAAACTGCAGCCTCGTTTGGTGGTTTTTATTACTTTGTGAGTGTTTGAAGGCTAAAAATAGACTTTATTTAATTTTTTTTTATGGTGGCAGTATAGAACATCCCGACTTCAGAGATAACAAGACATCAGCTAGAAAGGTTTCAAAGATTTTTATGATTATAATTATGCCCAGAAGTATGATAGAGACATCGTAGATCAAAAGAGATGTTTCTAGCTCCAGCATTGCTTGCAAACTAAATAAAGGACAATACAAGTCAACAAGTGATAAGAGAAACAGAAGAAAAACAACAAATTTTGCAATAATAAGGTTATGAGGACAGTCTAGAAATGGTCAGAAAAGTTTTAACTTCCTTTGGCTTAGAAACGACAATAGACTTTCAAATTCAGATAACTAGAATTTCTTCAAAGATGATAGTAATATCAACTGTATTTCCAAAACTATAAGTAAATCCCTGGCAGAACAGTTATTTATTTAAAAACAGAATAAAACTGCTGAAGGGACTAACTGATTTGGAAAGTTACCCGATGGTAACTCTTTAAAACTAGTGTTTCTTGAATCCTGACAGTTGGTCTCCAGTGAAAATTTTAACTATATTTATCTAAAAATGAATTCTAGAAAAGCAGTTTATTTAGGCTGTAGTCTTTTGTCACCTTGATTTCCTTATTGTCATTGTAATTTGAATCAGAGAAAACGATCTCACAAAAATGGTCCCACTACACCATGTGAAACAGCAAAAATTAGTGTTTGTAAGTGAGCACAGGTGAAATGAAGATCTGAGGTAACTGAGGGCATTCTCACTCAGGCTCTCATGTCATTCAGGCTTATTAGACAAACCACAACTTAATTTTTGCTTTCCTCATTGTTCTCATCTGGTTTTCCTCCCAGACATGCTTCATAAAATCTCCCTTCCTTTATTCAGTGTCTTTCCCCTGATTATTCTTATACATGCTTTTAATTAGAGTCTAGTTCAACAGCTAACTAACCTCTGGAAAAAAACCTACTCTAAAAGACCAAAACCATATGAACTGCTTTCCATGCTTGAGTACATGACTGTAATTACAGAGATGCAGCCATCTCAAGGGGTCAGTGGCTCTAATGAAGATGTTTCCTTGTTCCCCTGTGATCACTTCACAGCCTGATGTTTTAACAGAAACCCTGGCATCCTGGTTGGGACTCATCCCTCGAAGGAGTTCACAATGCAGGCTAAGGGAATTTAAGTAGAATTTACTGGCTCACCTTAACTTCCACCTAAGTCAATGACAATTTACAGCTTAGGAAAATCTTTGTAAAAACTTAGTAAAAACATGGATCCTCTTTGGTATGGGAAGCTGAATTTGGTGAATCACCAGTAGTGATGAATAAAGCAGAACCTATTCAAAGGATTTGGCAGGAGGAGAAGGGAAGGAGGACAGTGTTTTTGCAGACTTGCAACTGCATCATTCAGTTACCAGTTTCTGCCTAAACTCTCTCCCTTCTTTCTAAAGAAGGTAATCAAACACTGCCAGGCTGCCCTGCAGCTTGTCTCTTCTGTCCATAGGCTGCCATCAGGCAAGAAGTCAGTATAAACATGATGTCTAATTTAATTGAACTAACCTATAAAAAATAAAATACTAAGAAGTGTGAATTTACAAGTCTCACTGAATACCAGTGATATCAGCAGTTAAGCACGTGTCTGCAGAAAAAAACCCAACACCCCCACAAGTTCAGGGAGCTGCTCAAACCTCTGGCATATTTAGGGAGTAGACTTGTGATGATGCAATCTCTGTTCAAAACAAGCAGGGATCAAGCTTGGGCTAACTTTTCTTAAAGAGTTCTTGGAATCTCATTGATGCCTCTCTCTGAATGGATAAAAGCTGAACACTGAAGGAGATATGCTGTTGTCATTAACCACAGCTGAAGGGAGCTGAACCAGGGCTAGGAGCCCACTGGTCACTCCATGCTGGAGCACATCCTGCCAGAGCTGCATCAGCAGTGACCAAGGTACCTACGCTCACCAGAAGGGCAGAGTGAGTGGGAGTCATCCCCTTCATCTGACAAAAGATTGGCTGAAGCTGCAGAGAAACTGAGCTGGCCTGGTGCCCTACATACCTCCTCACACCAAATGGGAGATTTTCTCTCAAAGTGCTGAAATTTTTTGTGATCACACTGTAAAACTTGCTCTGAGCTTTACAGTTACGTGGGCCATGGCAACAGATTCTCATTTCCAAAAGCAAATTATCTGAATTTGGTAGTCCCAGATCATATTCCTAGGCCAAAACCTATACCCACATACCTTCTGCTACCTAAATAAATTGAGTTATGCTTTAAACTTAATAAATTCAATTATGATAATGTGTGGAAACACAAGTTAAAAAAAGAACTAAACAATTATAACCCATTGAAAAGTGTTAAAAACGTTGTCAGTTTTGTCCCTTTTTTCTTTCAAAATGGATGAAAAATAGAAGCTGAATGCATTATTGCAGAAAACAATCAGCTTTCACATTCCTGCAAGCAACACTGAGCCTACCCTGACAGAACAGATTACACTTGCTCAAAACTTACATCCAGAGTCATAAACGCAGAAGGGACATATCACAGCTCTCAAGCCTAGGAGAGGTTTATTCTTTACTCTACACACACAAGCTGCACTCCCAACAGTGAATGCTGTGGTTACACCCCAGCTGTACCAATTACTCCCCAAAAGCCTGTCCCAAACCCAGAAAACTTCACCAATCCAGCTCCAAATTCTAAAATACATCTCAAAGCTTTGTGCATTCTGTTACCGACTGTGAGTGCACCAGTACCAGCCTGTGAACATCAGCTAACTAATCAAATACAAGCCATGTGGGAACTTTTTACAAGGGTATTTAGTTCTACTTCACAGGAGGACATGAGGACTCATCCAAAAATCTGGACTCCATAAACTTTCTTCAATTATTTTTATTTCAGTGGAAATAGAAGCAGACTGATGGTTTCTCTTGTATTTTAGAGGGGCCAAAGCCACGAATGCCTCTAAAAATATCATGGTTATGCAAACTAAGTAACAACAACTAATGTCAGTTCTGATCTGCAAGGACATTATTTTAGAACATAAATTTGAGTGCATTGTTAAAGTAACTACTTCAGAATCCATACCAAAAAAATCCTAATCAGCAGATGGGACAATCACATATCTCCAAATTATCAATTCCTATTCACGGCCTTGGGAACTGGTAAGAAGTAGAATCAAAATCATTGATGGATGCAAATAACTGCAAATACAGAGAGCTCCAAGTTTTCAGAAAAGCTTTGCTATCAGGCAAGATTTAGACAAAAAAAAAGTTCATCTGACCACTTGGTGATCTCACTCAGCACCTGGAAAGCTAAACACTCTCTGTTTTGAGACCTTATTTGGTGAACTTCGATAGTGAGACAACTGCAGCCTACAAAAATATGAATCTGTGACACTGAGCTCTGTTTATACAATAGAAACAGAATGGGCTCTATTTACAAAATCACCTTTTAGTGTGCTTTAGCCTTGTATTTTACAGGAGCTGGAGTAATTCAATAATGGCTAAATAAATCTGATCCTTGTAGATGGTTTGTTTAACAAAACTCAGTGAGATGGAACAATATTGGCTTTAGGTACACAAGACAGAAATGGAGATAAAATTTTCCCTACTCATCTTTCACCATCTAAATCCTACAGAGGTCTGACTACAGCCATGCCTTACCCATAAATTATCAGGGGGCACCGGCTCCCTGTAGAATGAAAAGCTGTACTTTCTCAAGCAGCACTTTGAGCCTCCAGGCTCCTGGTTACTCCAAGACAGCTCAACAGAAGAATAAAGTAATCATTTTTCCCCAGAGTGGATATTTTTTATACTGTTGAAATTGTTCTTAAAGGTGCAGAAGAAAAGTTACCTTAACCTACATTAAATCTAAAACAATTTGCTGACAATAAATATCTGTTCCTCTATAAAAAATGCTTACCTACAATTCTCAAAATACTTAATAAAATTAAAATACAATGCAACTGAATTAAAACACAGCTACCCTTATAAAAAAAATTAAGGTACATTTGTTCATGTTCTACTTATGGAAAATTGGAAAAGCAGAGCCTTTTTAACTTAGATAAATATTCATAGAAACCCCAAGACTAGACTCCTTAACTCACAGTTTCCAGCTCTACTGACAAAGGTGCATTTCCCCAGGACCCAGAGATCTAATTGTATGGTGGCAATCATAAAAAACCCAGCACTGCTCAAATCTCCACACATAAATACCGAGTCCTTCCCCCAAAACTTGCTGCTATGTCAAGCTATTCTGACAAAAATGCAAGAATTCCAACTCAAACTTTTTACGATCAAATTGTTCCAAGATAGGCTGAGTGCTTTTGTTGTATATTTTCATACAGCCAAACATACATCTATTAAAATTCTCTTTACAAAAAAAAAAATAAAAACCAAAAAAACCAACCCAGAGCACTTGACACTTGCGGCTTTTCAAATGTGATAGCAAATTCAAGCAAAAATATTACATTTACTTATTTGTGCATTCATGTCACTGTAATACACTGGTAGACTAAAGTGTGCCAATCCTCTCATATTTTCTTCTTGCAGAGTAGAATGTAAAAGAAGACAGAAAGCGATAATTTTGAATGATTTTTTTGTGATTTTTTTTAAATTACCCCATCCAATCACTTAGCACTCTGAAAGAATACTTTTTGGCGTCTTTACTTTACATAAAGCATAACTAAACTTAGCTCAGATATTACAAAGCTACTAATCTCTCAAATACTCAAGAATGGATTATTTAAAACCACAAAATCAGTGTGGTGACTTGTCTTAAAACCACCCCTAAGAAAGCAGGGAGAAGATGTGCAGGTTTTCTCTAGGAAGCCTCATGGCTCGTTCTAACTACAAAACTTTGCTGCCTGCTCCACAGCAACACGCTCCTCCTTGTCAGGCTGGGCAGCTCTGGGAGAGCAGGAACACCTAAAAAGCCCCATGTCAAGAATGTTCTGACTCTCTACACATTCTGCTGCTACACAGCACAGCACAGCACAGCCGTGGGATTGAGGTCAAGAAGCAGACGTGGACCAAAGGCTGGCTCAGTACGGGGAAAACAAGACCACCCCTGACCCCCCAAGGACTCTGATCCATTTCCAGACATGCCAACAAGAATGAACTGCACATTGTAACAACTTGCATAGAAAGTGAGAAAGTTACCTCCAAGGTGGGGAAAACATCTATAAAACCTACCTCCACAAAGCCCCGGCGTGCACATCCCGGGGTGCTGGATCAACGCTGGAGCCAGCACTGGTCATCTTTCCGTCTCTCCCTCTCTCTTTCACTCTACCCTTTATTCAAAATCCACCACTGTGTTTACACAAGAAGATAAGGGACTAACATACCAATTTCCATGCCAAGCATATAATTTACCAATAAAACTGTCTTTTTGAAAGCCTCTGACTTTTGCGGTTCCTTTTCAAGCACGGGCCTATACAAATCTTGGGTGCTTCCCTTCAGGGTGGAACACCACAACCCTACGGTGTTTTTTTTTTTAAATGCATTTGCCGCCAAAATTACATTCTTGAAAAAAATCTTTTTGACTCTCACAAGAATGCAAAACAGAAGGACTGCAATATGTTTCCCACTTATCCTAAAACTTCCTTCACTTTTTATTAACCACTGCCTTACACAGAAAACGCTGATCCTTCCTCTTTGCCTTCCAAGTCATCCTGACAAACTGAGAATATGCTCAGTCTGTTCTGGATGCCTCACTGCTAAAGCACAGGAAGCAATGTTCACTCACAAAGCATCCTTTGAAGTCTCCTGACATTGCCTGATAAGAACCAGGTTTCTGGCATTCTACACTAAATTGCCCAAGAGTCTCCCATATTCTCTGCTGGCAGAAGAGGTCCTGGCTCCCTTTCAACATTTCAGGTTCCAGGTTTCAGAGATCTCTGCCCTTCAGACATCACTGCTTTTGGGCATGAGTTGGGAAAGGACTTGGTAGAAAAAAGAACACAAAATTTGAGGTGGGATTGGAAGAGGGGAATCTTATTTCTGAGCCTGAAGCTTTTGTATCTCTGTGAAAAAACAAGAATAAAGGATAATCTTGTTTCTTGTAGTACACAAAATGTATGTTTAATCCATAACACACCTGAAATATCAAAATTGTTTTGCTGTTAATCAAAGTGGTCCATATTTAGAAGAGAAACAAGAAAAGCTATGCTAAATACCCAACATTCTACTACTTCTAAATCAAGAGAGTAGCATAACCCAGCAATAGAATCTGACAAAAATCTAAAAGATTAAAAACAAGGAATGAGTGCAAACGAGCAGATACTTTAGTGGGGTACGCATATATGGATAGAAATTTCACCTCACTATTCTGTGGACTTTTATTTCCATAAAAATAGAGCAAATCTTTGTCGTATTTTCTGTTATTAAATGCTTTTGTAAAGATCAGGACAATCTACAAATATTTCATTGTACACCCCATTTTTTATTTACTCTTGGAACTAGAATGAAATCAGGAAGTTTCCTACATCCAGAAGGAGCAAGAGGGACAGTGTTTGCTTACATCTAAAAAGACCCTCTGCAGTGTTCTTATGTGATCACCAACAAATGAAGTACACTGGACACTTCTTAGTCATCAGCAGATAAGTTGTTTAAATATTTTATATGCCTTTAAAAATGTCTATGGAGTCCAACTATTACTAGTTTTTTTATTGTGACCAAAAGTAAAATGTTTAATTGAAACAGCAGTTCCTTAATAAATAACCAGAAGCTGTGTGCACGAATGGTATTTCCAGATTAGATTTTCATGCATGGCATTCCATGCATGATATTTTCATACACAAAAATATAAGACAAGTTAAATAAGATCTCAGTCCAAATAAAAAAAAACTGCAGAGAATTAGAAGTGATGACTCTGATATAGATCTGGGCCTACCTCCATTATAAACAGCTTGATCTCAGTATTAGTTTTAGGGTGCAAAGCAAACATTACAGATGTTATTGCTGCTTTTACTCAGATAAGATTTACTGTTACAATGGCTCAGCGAGAAAATACTCTGGATATACACTGTTATTCCAGGGGGTTTAAAAATGAAGTACATTAAAATTTGGTCCAAATATGGTCAGAAAAAAAAATTTTCCTTTCTTTTTTTTTTTTTAACATACCTCTGATGCATATTCACAGCACAAGCAACAAACCACTTTTAAAATGGTTGTTTTTAGTGAACTCTGCACAACCAATTCTACCACAAAAAGATAATTAGGAGTCTGGCCTTACAAGGCCTGCATTGATGTTTTTGTCAAGTTTGTTTCATTCTTTGGACGAATTGTGCAGTCCATTGTTTTCAAAGAACATCCTCAGACATGTAAAATATGCAAATTATCTGTGTAAATTATCAGGTTCATGGAACTGCTAAACAGTACAGCATCCACACAGAGGAATTATCAATAGCAATGCCTAAACTGTAGAGACTTTTGCTACATATCCCAAACCAGCACAGTCTTGTCCTGCTATTAAATAAACTCGTTTTGCCCTATGATTCACTTCAGAATTCAATTTTTAAGAGTCATTTTGCAGAGCAGAAATACATTTCTAAAAATTCAATTGCCTTTAATAGAAAAGCAGGCTTTCATATATCGAATGCTGTGTTCTTGGAAGTGAAGCTCTTCAGCACTGAAATGAAAATCATATTTCAGTCTAAGTTTGTATTATCTCCTGTCACAGGACAGTTGCCAAAGAAATGCCAAGGAAAAAGATGGAAATTTTGTAAAGCAACATTTCTGCTGCTGGTAATCTCTGTGGCTTTGGGTTATCTGATCCCCACTACACAGCTGAAGCTGTCACATACCAAGAGGCAAGAGCTCGTGTCTTGAATGGTACTGCTTCTCTGATAAAACACAAATGCTTGAGGTTTTGGTTATTTGTTTGTTTTTAAATTATCCTTCTTAGCTATTAGTTGCATTTCTATTTCTGCTGGCTGCCCCTAGCCTGTGCTACACTTTTCAGGACACACATTTATTGAGTATTGTACACAGAGATGCCCTTTGTTTATTAGCCATGGTTTTTACTCCTGTATTGCCTTTATTAGGACTGCTCCCAGAGATAAATTTGCATTAGTGAAGCAAATGCATACTGGGAAAGTGTCAGAGAACTGTTAGACAGAATAATATTATTTGTAAAATTCTGATTATTATGCATCCGAAATTTCGTAAGATTTGAAGTGAGGTAGAAGGAACATACTGTTCACGTCTTACATAATTCATCCTGATCACTTAAATAGTTTCTTAAAACAGCATACCCTGGATGCCAGCTTTTGAAGTGTTTAACGAGGTATACATAAAGAGAGTAATAATTATAATGGGGGTGTAATGAGCCTCACTATCAACGAGAGTCAAAGTACAGTAGATTTTTGTCTCAGATAATTATTGTTATGTGCAGTAAATGCACCAGCAAAAGTGAAGAAATAAAGCCTTCGGATTACCTCTAGTGAAGAGAATTCACAAAAGAGAACATTAATTTTTATTCTGACTTTGTTCTGTGAATCTGACAGCTGTTAAGCTGCTAAATCAAGAGACCTGAGGCCTTCTGTAAGTGACATAAAACTATATTGTACAGCAAACACAGCAGAACTTCCAATTCCACTGTGCCTTGGCTACAGGTGACAAGAAATCACTTATGTCTATGCAATTAAACTGCAAACTTTTCACACCAAAAGGACACCAACTTGCAATCTGCTCAGGAGATATAACTGCCTTAGCTCTGAGTAGCAGAGTGCTCTCACAGAGACACCTGGGGAACAGCACACTCCACATAGTTACTCTAAACTGGATCACCTTCTCCTAGGGAACAGGCAGCTTTAATTTACAAACCACATTCATTCACCCTCGAGCCCAACAGCCAAAAAAACCACCAAGTCCCTAAATCTTGCTGCTGCATTTTGGAGTAGGTGTTACCAGGCTGGGCAGGGCCTGGGCTGGGGTCACTGCCCTGGCTCAGGACACTCAGCACAGGTACTGCTGCTGCTCACCCTGCTGCAAAGCGTCATCCATCTGTTGGGATGCACTGTACCACTGGCCAAAAGCTGTAAGCTTGCATCACATGCAAGATCCAGCCATTTCAACCATCCACAGATAAAACAACTCTTCTATTCAACTCTTCAATTCAACACCAGTTGGTGTTCTGGTTTGGTTTTTTTCCCTATGTATGAATAATTTTTTCTTTGTATCACAAACTGTCTTAAGCATGTAAACAAGTCATTTTGTAGCTGAGATCAAAATTGCTCTCTGAATTTATTTTCCTTAAACTAATTGAAAATTATGACTGGCTCACTAAGGCAAAGAAGCCCAACTGGTAAGCACTGAAGATGGTAACACTTGGCTGCTCACTCAGCTGATAATAACTCAATTTTCAGCATTATGAGAGACTGAGCAAACAACTCACATAAGGCAGCTGGAGACTTCCAGCCTAATCTTGTAAAACCAGTGTTGGTAAACCACAAACCTGTCAAGGTGCTTTCATGTGCTGCTTGGCATATTAATTTTGTCATTAGCATACCATGTTTTTACCTACACCACTAGTAGATATGTCAATGAAATTAAAAGCAAGTAACAGAAGAAGAAAGGAAGGCATGAATAGAAGCTAAGTCAATTCACAGCAAATTCACTCCAGTTCCAAAGCCGCTCCTCCAGAATCAGAGGTGCTTTTTTAAGTCAACTGTAACTTAAATGCAGGTTTAAATAATTTTCTATTTTCTACATAAAATAAAGTCTTAAAGGATTTTCCATTTTCTACAACCGAGTATTTTCTGTGCTGCAGCATCATCTGAAAACAAACAAAGCAGAAGAACAACAAATAAAAGCACTAATTCTATGTTTGTGAATATTTCTTGGAAACCAAGTAGCTGCTTTGTTTTATCACATTCATTACTCTTTTCAGTTGCAAGAGCTCTGACAAACAAGTTTTGAGGAAACAAGTTCTTTTGTAATTAAGGCTGATGTCTCCAGGCAGGCTGGGGGCTGCTCCCTGTCCCAGGACCCTCGGGAGCTGTTTGCATTCCCCAGCTCCATTACAGCCGCTTGCTCGAGTTATGTAACGCATATTTCCCCATGACTTTTTATGTAAAATACTTCACAGTTCCCAGTGCCTGTTAAGTTAGGAGCCTATTTTGAAAGTTCTTCACCAAGTCCACCTACAATGGCTCATACCCACAGATCTACACCACAGATTTGCAACAAGCAGTTCCGCCAGGCCTGATCCTTTCTCAGATTGTAGCTGTGGCTCTTCAAGAATGCCAAAATCAGCTACAATCAGTGTCAGTCCCTGAAGAAACTCATACTATCTATTTGTGGCAACAGCCGTGTGAAAGAAGTACTTCAAATGAAAACTTGACTTGGTAGAGGAAAAAAGATCAGGAACCTCAAACTCCAAAATACTCCAGGCGGCACAGGCACGGATTATTTTACAGGACAGACCTCAACCCAAGACATTTCTCTACTACCTGGTGCTTAGTATAATATTTGAAAAGTTGAAATAACTCAAAGGTTTATTGGCTTTCTTGGGGGGGAAGTTTCTAAAAGTAATTTTAAAATTTTCTATATTTTTTTCTTTTTTCTACCCATGCATGGACCTTCTAAACAACCTTCCCCAGTGGGGCCCAGAAGATGACCTTCTTTTGTAATCTTGGGATATGTTTTAAAACATGTTTGAAAAAACAGATTGATACTCGTCAGTAGCAGTGCTATATTTTAAGATAAATCTCAGAGTAAAGGACTTGAGTAATACTGAACAAGGAACTGTTGAGGATTATTTGTTACTGGGCCTCATACAAGGAGGCTGGAAGCTGATAGGGGTTAACTACTGCAAATTCAGTTTCATATGGTGAGGCTAGGCCAGACTTCACACTGTAATTCAATGAAAAAAAAATCTTATTTATAAATGGATAATCTAGGAAACTTTCCCATCAAATACTAAAAGTAATCATGACACAGGATGAGTGACTCAACTGTTTTGCTTTATGACACAAACCTATTTGCCTTACTTTCTAGGGATTTACTAGCTATTGAACATATTTATCCCCATTTCTTTTTCCCTATGGGCTGTGACTACATCCTTTATTATTTAAAAAAATCCTTTGAATTATTTATATTTCTTCATATTTGGGAAGTATAACTGAATTATTATTATTATTATTATTATTATTATTACTATTACATCATGAAAATTCTCCCAACAGCAACAGGTTAGGTATAACTACACAAGAAAAAACTAATCAACAATAAAATACTTTGCCATTCACACAGAAGGAAGCACAAATCTTACAACATGTTTTTCTTTTTAACTCTCCTTAACATTTTCTGTTTCATGGATTTCTTTAAATGCACACAAACATGTGAGTATTGCTAATACACCTGGTTTCTACTTTTTTCTCTTTATACAGCATATGTCTGCTTTCAACATAGCACTTCTACCTGCTTTTAGGCTTAAAAATCTATCTTCAAGATATACTAAATAAAGAGAAATATTACAGGAAGGAACCTGAGATGTGTCTTTTCACTAGCTTTCATCTCAAAGAGACAGTTAATTCCATCATTGTTATTAGTTGGACTGTCAGGCCAGAACAAAGGGTGACCTCTCCACAGTAACCCAACACTGTAACTTTACATAATTTGCATTATTTTCTTCTATTGTATCAGGAGGATAAACGTCATGACCAGAGTAACGACCAGGTTCTGGCAGCCAGTACAGGACAGAGCACTGATTCACAAACCTTGAGATATGCCTCACCATTTCTGCCACCTGTGGCACCCAGGGTCCCAGTTCAGACCCCAGCCTGCCTTTGCCTCCTTGCCCACTGCTCAACACAAGCACACACAGTGATCCAGAGATTGCCAGCAGCAGGAGCTGGGGCAAAGGCACAGAGCAAAGTGAGGTACTGCTCCTGCACCTGTCACCTGCCCCTGCAGGAGCTTCTGAAGCTCTGTGTGCCCTTCCTCGTTCCCCGCCCCCTTTGCCAGCCCTGCCCGAGGTCTGTGCTGTGGTACACCTCGGATTTAGGCACGGTTTGTTAGGGAGGCACCTCCCTGATCAGGAGCCTGTGAGCTGTGACCCTCAGCCAGTCAGCATAACAGAAGTGAAGCTGTCCTCTGAAAAGAGGCAATTTTATTTTCTGAGGCAACAATCAGCTGTGCAATGCTACTCAAGCAACTCTCCTCGCTGAGACCAGTCAATTTCTTGCCGTGTGTCTCACCCCTTCACTATAACCTTTTATGAGTGCAGTAACTGTCTATTTTGCTGCCTTTGATGGAAAAATTCTTGTTCATTGTATAGGATTTCCCATCATATATTTCATACTCATTGTATTAAAAATGGATGCATTTTCATCAATGTAATTAATGTTTGTTGCGTTATCACTCAAATAATTGCACACAGTTGTAGCTGGAGAACACCACAGCTCTGAAATAGCACTCTTCATTTGTAGAGCAATGCAAATGCAGCTGGTAATTCAGCTTTTGTGAACAGGTCATCAGCATGACTAGCATATTAACATCTCAGCCAAGAGCAACACTTAGAGGCATTCTTTTAGAGGTTAATGAAAGGGCTCAATATGTACTTCAGCAGTGATTATTTCCAAGAAATTCGTTAAAGGCAAATGGGTATCACTTGAATTTTAACTCAAATTCTAATTTTAATCTGAACAGTTATTGTAGGTGCTGCTTGATTGTCAAGAATAAATTCTTGTTCCTGATCCCATTGTACCCTGCTTAGATTTGTTCAAATTAATTGTGTATGGCGTTACTGATTAAATTCCCTGGGAAAAAACCACCATACTCATACATAATGACTAATTCTCTTAGGTTATTGATCCTAAGTTCAGAATCATTATGTCAGTGCAAATGCAGAATACAGGGAAGAGAGATGCTATGTTCAGATCATAGAGAAGGCTCTTACCAAGAGTAGCAACTTACAGCAGCCATACCTATTTCACATTAAAGACATAGAGGTAGATAACTTTATTTTGCATTAATTTCCCCTTCTCACTCCCACCCCCGAAAACAAATTCTAATAAAGCAAATAAATACACATACCCCAAAGAACCATTTGGAAGTATTCAGCATATTCCAATTACTCACTGTAAAGACCCACGTTGGAATCCTCCAGTGAATCGTCACTAGAAACATATTGAAGACCATCACTTGCAATGAACTAAGGACTATGGGGGAAAGATCAGATTCATGCAGGCAGCTACCTGCTGCTGTGTAAGAGCTACAGTTATTTCTCACATCCCTTGAGCTAGGCTTTGTCACTTGTAGTGCAATCTTCACCTTTCAGTCTGAAATTTTTGAGGCCTTAGAAATACATTCCCAGAAAGATCAGACCCTTGAGGCAGAATTGCATCATCCCTGGATTCATAATGCCCCAGGTAACTGAACCCTCACTCACCAGCTTCTCAGCAAAGGCAACAGCTGACAGTTCAGCTACCAAAGAGCAGAGACCATTGTCCAAATGCAGAGATCCAGAACGAGTCTTTCAAAATTAATTCTAATTGCATGTAAGAATATGGTAAATAGAAGAAGGAATTAAAAGAAATTAATTCTTCCACATTCTTTCTCTATCTTACTGAGGGAAAACATAAATGTTGGTGTCAACTTATCCCAGCCTCCTTATCTCCTAAAGACAGGGCTCTGTCTGCTTCTCAGTCACTTCTGGGGTTTTCATTTTCGACCAGAGCAGGTTTTTTCAGTCTAAGTGTGCCGAAATTCTTCAGTTCATATTTAGTATCACACCCTGAGATACAGAAGATAAAATTTAAAGCACCATTAGCACTCAGTCCAATCTACTAAATGATGTCAAAGAGATTCTTGAAAGCTGCTCCTTGTCTCCTGCAGACAGAAGAGGGGAACTTAGAGAGAGATAACTCTTTGCATGCAAATAGCAAAGCAACATGAAACAATGAGAAACAACAAAAAAGAAGCAATATTATATTCATAAAAATGATGCAAGAAGCTCCCAACAAAGCAGTAATGCTGCTTATCTAACCAGCAGGATATTGCTGTCTTTCACAGAAACAATGCTCTTACAATATCACTCAGAAATTCTGTGTTAAATGCTCTTCAGCATTTTTTTTAAACATTCAGTAGTGTGCACTGTTTATCAGATTTTTTGGTTTATGTGTCTGCACTGGAAATGCTAACCAGAAGTTTTTACTCCAACAGGACAGTTTTAAACCTAGATGTAGATAGGGCCAAAAAAACCTTACCAATATTGAAGTTACACAGTTCATGAGAGGTGGAACAGAATCTGAATCTATTTCTTTGCAAGGGTTTGGAAAAAATCTGCCTTGACAGAAATGTTTTCATTAAGAAAAAAAATCAGAGCTCCACAAACATTGGAGAAATACACAGGGATTTTTTTTTTTCATTTTTGTTATTTATTCTGCTTTATTTTTTAATTTCTAACTCTTAACATTCTGGAATGTATTATCTAGTGTTCCGTACTTCCTGTATTGTGCTCTGGTTTTATGAAAGCATGAGGTAACCCTAATTATTTTAATGAAAATTTCTGTTTCCATCCACAAAGTTATTTAATAACTTTCCTTCCTACTGTTCTAATTGTATATTAGTAGGTTGAAAAAGGCATTTTTAAAGTCTTTATATAATTTATTAATATTGTAAATTGAATAAATATGGGTACTATATAAATTAAACACAACACATGGAAACCAACCTTTCAGTCTCTGCTAGGCAATATTTCTAATCAAATTAAGAAAATTTTACCTTAACTATATCTAAATAAGAGGCAGGAGCTGGGACACCTGTCAAAAACCAATCAGAAACACTGGAAAAACCGTTCTCAAGAGGGAACTTACTCTGTACCCTGCTAACCACACTCCTGACTTGACTCACCCAAGACTTCTTCCATATGAACTGATGAGTATGTAGGTCTGCAGCAACACTCCTGGATGTATTTGCATATATTAATATTGATAAGCAGAACTGTTAAGCTATTTTATCATCACTCATGTAAAAGCTGTAGGAAAGAACTGGTGGATTCACTGTGGTGTATGTTTAACACTGCCAGATCATCCTTCCTCATAGTATTAAATTATTTTTATTTTATGGTACAAAACCTTCCTAAAAGCAATGAAAAAGAATTTAAAGTAATCACAGATAATATGCAAAGAGTAAAAAATACTTAATCCTCATTAGGAATATCTCTCTCTTCCGTGTACAGAGAGGGAAAAAGGGCCAGGGAAGAGGAATTTCCCTTGTGTAACTCCCTTCTGGAGATTAATTCAATAGAGTACATGCCCCTGTGGATTAAGAAACTCCAGATACATTAAACGTACATACACCTGTTCATTGTCTCACAGATATGAAAAAAAATGATATCTCTTTCAAGAGACACTAAGAAAAAAGAATTGCGCTCGAGAAGGAACTAAACTGCCTGTCCCTCTCACCGCAGGAAAACCTCTCCTATTAAAATAAATGCTACCGTAATGGCAGCTGATCTGCATAATGTTATGGTAACACATGCAGCTCCTTTCTCTGAACAAAAGATGTTGTTTTTCAAAGTTAACTTGAAATCAACCCACTAAAAATTGCTTACAATGAATAGTTGCACTATTAAACTATTTATTCATAAGAGTTAGCTTCTATTTCTCTCAAATATAAAGATAATTTATACTATGAAACAAAACATTCCTTGTATCTCGGAATCATAATTTGTTGTGCTTTGGACAGACGTTCTTCAACAGTTTTGATGTCCCTTCCAAATTGGTAAGAGGTTTATATACAACCAGCGTGCCAAGCAGTGCTCATTTTTGCTTTTAGAAATGCAGCTGGCAATAAGTAAACTGGAAAAATTTGCAAGTCTTCTGAATCCTGCTCTCAGTTAATTGTAAGTGCTCTTTCTTTTCTCCCAGCTTCTATGCAATCCATTACACTTCAGCTTTTCTTCTTGGTCTTGATAAACCTGACACAGTAGTTTTCTCTCTTCTTAATTAAAAACTTTTTTTACCTTGTTGTAAGGTTCTGAGAATGATTTTATTGTATTTGGCAAGGGAGAATACTTGAAAGAAAACTACTCTGTGGGCCTTTCTGTACCAAGCCTGTTTCTCTCTGCCTGAAATTTTGAGGCTTTGTATTTGATAACCCAGATGGTCCCTTCTAGTCTAGCATCCCTTAAAAAGGACACCGAGTACTGTAAACTGATGCCACATGGCACACAAAAATCACAAAATTCCTTAAAATGTCATGCAGCTACCAAGCAGGTTTTAGCCGCATTAATGCCATTTCACTAAAGGATAATTATAATTTTCAAATGTAGTTTGTGTTAACAGGTTCTGAAATCAGAAGATTAAGCTAGTTTTACTATTAAGCAAAGGCATAAATGCAGCGTCTCTCCCCCAGATCTGCAGCAGAAGTATGATTATTGTAAATAAATGAAATTCAGAAAAACTTGGCATTTCATTGGATGTGATGTTCCTAAAAATAGTCACCAAGATGGACTTTTGTGTGGAGATGGGTATTTGACAAGTTCATGAAGAGCACTTTCCATCTCTATAGTTATGATCTCCATCTTCTCTTCAAAGGTTTTACACCTTTTTGCAGCAAAACTCTTTTAGTGTCCCATCAGGGTGGCAGCCAGGGCCTGGCCTCCCAGGGACACCCCACATGGTATCCAGTATAAGGGAACAACACAGCTGATTTTGCACTTGGAAACTCAGCTTGTACCCCAGCATTTGTTCCTGTGCATATTCCTTGGAATAACCTCCATGGAAATTAGGTGGCAATGTGCAGCTCGAGACTGATAAGAACTTTCAGCCTGATAGAGAGCCCTGACTACACAAAACCACTGCTAAGATGTGATGTCAAGAGAGCAAACGACTTCAGCACGGATCCAAGGCTACATGGCTTAGAAGCTAGGGGTTAGCTAGGAAGGAAACATGAAGGAAAGCAGCAGCACCAAATCCAGTTTGCAATAAATATGGAGATGCACTCTGGAAGATTTAATGCACATTTATGCAAGTCAACAAGGATCTGATGCACTGCTCTGTGTTTGGCACCTCTTTCAGGGCACGCTGCTCACAACTCATCTTTTAAGGGATCCACATCAGGTATCCAGACATTCACTCATTACTGAGAATGTATTTGAGAAAGCGTGAGTTAATCAGTAAGCAAGCTGCTGTTAAGAATGAATTAAGATTGTTTGTCCTGAAAATGTGAAATTTGAATTATGTGGTGTTATCAAAGGTTTTCCAAATGATAACCCTTGCTAAATCCTCCTTGCTCTCACACGAGGGATTTTTCAAAGGCACGAAGAACAGTTTGGTGCTTAAATGCCTTTACAAATGTCTTTGATAGAAAGCCACCAACGAAGTGAGTTAGTTACAGCTCTGACTTTTCCAACACTACAAGTCAGTCCTTTGTTTCTCCTCTACAGAAAGAGCTACAAGTTTCTTGTAATTAAGAATTCCCCCCACACAAAGCATTGAAGGTGGGATTTTCTGATCTCTTTAGAAGTCAGTAGCTTAAATAAGTCTCCATCTTTACTTTGCAGAGTTCACAGAGCTTCCATCATTATCTTTTCAAACAATGTCTTCTAAACATCTTTTATTTAAATCCTCTTGTATCAACCCACAACAGTCATTTATTTAATGATCTGTTTGCTTTCCCTATTTCCCCCACAGATCTATCAACATGGTCAGCTGGCTTCTTGTCCTTTATAGGATCAAAGAAATTTTAACCCAAACCTCTCCAGTATACAGCACTTTGCAGAGAATATTAATCTAAACAATTCCAAAGTACAGCAGAAGACAGTAAAGACTCAGGGAAATAGACAAGGAGGAAGCAAAATCCCCCACTCTGGATAGAGGGAAGAGTTTACTAAAGCAGCTGCACTTAGAGGGATGGGAGGTCCCTGCTTCCTATCCCCAACCTACAGGAAAACTGAACGAAGGTATGACAACAGGGTTCTCCAAAATACACAGGTCACAGCTTTTCTCTGATTTTTTTCTCTGTTTATATTTGGGCTGATTCTTCTTTAAGGCTTCTAGCAGGCTTTTCCTGTCATTTACCCAACTACTCTTACCCTATTAGGCTGGGATAGGATAAAGGTCAGAGAACCAGCAAGCTCACAGTTCTCCTTGTAAGGATTGCAGAGTAATGACTCCAACTGCAAAGGGTCTTTGTTAATGCATATATAAACTAAATAACACTTGAATGTTAGGGTATGTGTTACTGAAGTCCACACTTTGCTCTGTCAGACACACAGATAAGCACCAGCTGCAAAGTTTGGAACAGTCACATTGCAACTCTAGATTTGAATTAGGATCCCACACCATTTACTGATAGCCTTTCACATTTGGGAAATTTCAAAAACTCACTGGCCTTTCCTATCATATTTGTTCTCCTTTTCAACATTTTATATTACAGTGATGCTATAAGTAGAATTAGGCATGTGGTTATATATGAAAAAAATGTGCCATTAGAACCACACTTAAAATACACAGTTCAAATGCAAAGAAATAAACAACCTGTGACTCACATATTACAAGCCTCCTATTCATACACAAGTTTAAAAATTGAGTAAGTGCAGAGCATACAGTACAGGAAGTTCTCCAGAAAGTAAAAAATTACACTTTTAGTTACTGACTACAAGGAAAGCACCCAGTGTCCTATGGAGATCCTTGTATTATTCATCTAATTTTACAAATACTGCAGAAAGAAGAAACTTCTCTTACATATATATTTCTGATTCTCTAGTATTAGAAAATAAATAAATAAATAAAAATTAAACATTTATTGATTTATCCACCTCTACTTACAGCTAGAATCAAACTGCTAAAAATTTCACTTGATGGTAGCCAGCATTGAAAGAATTGGGGAAAAAGCTCAGCACTTTCCAAGATCAATTGACCAAGTGCTTTTAGAATCCAGCAGCAAAATCAGGAATCTTGACAAGAGCACTGCAACCAGAGTGCTAATGGAATACATGTTGCTATCACAATACAGACAAAAGAGGTAAAATGTTATTATTATTTGTTATTACTGAACCCTGCATGCCTGGCTGCCCATCTGTGCCTGCAAACACTTGCACAGCATAAGCTTCAAGGAAAGTACTCTATGGGAGTATAAGAAGAAAAAAAAACCTGTAACATAAAGGAGAAAAACCCCACAGCAGAAGCTCTCCTCTTTAGTTCACACCATAACAGACAGTGAAACCAAACCTTCTGAGAATTTTCAGATCAAATGTTGTTGCTCTTTTTTTTTTTGCAAAGGTCACTTCCACTTTCTGTGCATTCACGATGAAGTGTTTTAGAAAATCCCTAAACAAAGCAGAGAATGTCTAATAACATCTCTCATGTATTTGTTATTCTTTTTATGGCAAAGACACTGTATGTGAATGCACTTGAACAGCTCCTCTCCTTCCCTTGATCACCTTGTGTTCTGCATTCTAGCTTGTGTGCTAGGAGCAAACCTACCCAGTGTGACAATGGGTTATGTTGAGACTGTTGTATATTGGTTTCTTTCAGGATGAACTGCATTACCATAATCTTAATTTTTTAATGCAGTCACTACACTCCTCACAGGTAAACATGTTCAACAGCATTAAAGAGTGACAATTACATAAAATTTCCAACTACTCTGACAACCAACATTACCAAAATGAAATTTCAAGCATTGGCATTAAGACGATGCCTCTCAAAAGAAAACAATAAATAACTTGAAGAATTTGGTGCTTCATTAAGTACAGCTACCTCCTTACCAGTACCAACATCAACATAAGATATTCATGGGATTTTTCATTTTTGTCAAGATCTGCTAGGAGGGCTGATCTAACCAGCTTTCCTGATAGCAAAAGCAAGAAAACAAGCAGCACTGAGCCCTGTCAGGCAGCATCACGGCAAAACTCAGAATCTCTTTCCCATGTTATCACAATTACAAGCATATAGAGGTCTTAATTATTATTTTTTTTCCTCAGATATACAGTTCAACTCTAGCTTCTTTTCTTGGGCAGTAATTAAGCAAGGCCAATTTTATTCTTAGATTTTAGAATTGCATGGGGATATTCAACAGACTTAGCTATCATCTTGGGATGTCCTAATCACACAGCTCTGCTGCACTGACTTTAAATATTCAAAGAGATTCCTGGGAGAGACTCCCATTGCCAGTGTCATACAGCTGGTAATATTTTTACTATAATCCCTGCTGCCAGCCCTGGATTATGATCAACTGTGCCCAGCTCCTTTTTAGCCCATTCTTTGGCTGAGATTTTCCCTTTCACTCTGCAAATCAAGGCTTATTTGGGAACGTACAATCTCCATTTTAAGTACATTTTTTGGGACTGAAGCTGGAAAGCTGCTCAGCATATGAAGATTAGCATATGAGCACACGCCACGACCGAGCTGCAAACCCCAGGCTTTGGGCTTTGTTTGACAAATTAATCCACTACAGGAGAAGTCAAGTGCCAATCTTCTGAAAACATTCCTGATGAAAACGGGAGTGGATAAGGGGCAATATAGGCTAAAGAGAAGGCATCTGTTTATTAACTAGACGTTGTAATCTGCCCTCTATTTTCCCAATGCAGTTAGAGTTAATATTTATGGAGGCGGTTAACTTCCACATTCAGGCAATCTGATGGGTTTGATCCAGAGGCATGGCCTCACTTATGCATCAGCACACCAAGCTCATTTCCTGTGCAGTGCAAGGTAGGTAGATGCCATACTTAGAGTTACCACTTAAATCATGTTTCCAGGGGCTCTGCCTGACAATGCATGATTAAAGTATCCTCTGTGAACTCATTTCCTGTGATTCACAATCAAAAAAGCTTTACTTTAACCACTAGTTAGGGCTAAAAAATTCAGTTTAATTTCAGGTACACAGAACTCATCTAGCAGCCGTGTCCCACTGTTTCCTGGTTGTTCCCATTAACGTAGCTGCAAAAGTGGCATTACTCTCTACAGAAAGTAAATTCATACATATTGTTTTTAAAATGTGTCACATTTGAGGCTTGCTTAGTTCATTAGCTAATATGAGCAAATGAAAGTGGTTTTTCTGAAAAACTGTTTTCCTCCAAGCTGGATCACAAACATAATAACAGAGTTCTTTTTAGTATAGTATCAGCAGGCATTTAAGAATAATGTCAAATGGTCATTCTGTGTGGCAACAGAAGTTTCATTCCAGTTCCATCTGCAGAATTCAGCATTATGGAATTCAGTTGCTAAAAGACCAACAGAAATCCAAAACTGAGGATGTAAGATTAGAGATAAAGGTTTTTTGCTTCCAAGAAAAATTCTGCTAAGTTGATACATGATTATGGATATTTTCAAGGGAAAAGTTCATTACTATTACACACTGATCAACACACAACCCCTACAGGCTACAATCTGAAAAATATAATCACTTCAAGGGAATTTTTTAAAAACACAAAAAAAGTAAGTTTTAGTAACTTATAGCTCCAGATCCTTCTCCTCAGCTTAATTAATTCATAAGGTTTTACGGGAAAGGATTCAGGCTATGAAAATCTTTGTTAAGTCAGAATTACCACTCCCATGGCTTTCACTGTCAAATTTTGTAGACAGATAAGGAGCTAGCCTCAGTTGTTCAAGGAATTCCTTCTTCATACGGAGTCACAGGGAAGTGGTTTACTATGCAATTGAGGCAATCCAAGACAAACTGTATCAGACATATATCCAAGACAGGCAATTATGTGCATCACCCACAAAATATACATTTATCTTTCAAAATTAGTGTCCCTCATCTGTGTACTGTTCCTATGTTTTGATGTAACAGCTGTTATGCAGCAGCTCCTAGTTAGATTTTCTGCTCTCACCCACCCTTCTATACTTTAGCCTCATTAACATGATCCTTGCAGATGTCAAGAACAGCTTCACTGAGCCTGGTTCAGTGCAAAGGTTTAAATATGTGATGCTTTAGCTGCCACCTCAAAAAAACACTCCCAGAAGGAACCACTGGTTGACACGACTCAGATGCATTAGTATCTCAGTTACTTTTAAATTTTAATTTCTAAGTCCCCAGTATACTTAGCTGTGCCTGGTAGATCTAAACCACAAGCCAGGTATTTTGGTTTGGTAAGTTTTTATCGTGTGGCAGACCAGCTTTTCAAATGTCATTGCAACATATATTAATCCCTTTTATACTTCCACGTAACTCACAGTAATAGATTTAGTTACCTTTCTGGCTGAGTTCTTGTTTTAGCTGCTTTTTGAATGTTAATTATTAACACTGACAAAGTGCACTTGCAGCTGTGCTGAACATTTCTTATGTAGCTGTGGCCTGGAAGGAAGAAAACCTCATTGGGACATTATGTAAGTGCAGTTACCATGAATATCACTTTGTTGCTTTCTGACCTCAGCAAAAATCAGTATGCAAAAACATTGCAATTTAAATATTTTCAATTAGCTGCTATTGAGTTAAAGACTGTTATCTTTATTAAGACCCACAAAAACAAATCTAAACAGACTTTAAATTTAGGAGCTGATGATCTTTCTGCTGCTTTCAGTCTCAGCCTTCAATACTGGCATTTCTAGTGCACAAAGTAACCTCTCAGAGACTTGAAAAAGTGTCAGTAAAATATCCCACAGAATTTCTACTTACATAACCAATCCACAGTCTTCAAAAAAAGTTCAAGTAAACCAACCTGGCAATCTCACCATGTTATAAACAGCTCTGCCTCTGCTTTGCATGTATTTATGACTGGAGGATGGAGAAACAAATAAAGCAGCAGGAAAAAAAGAAAGAAAATTGAGGTGTTTAACTCAGAAATGTTTTGGTTCAAGAAGTAAGTGTGTGAAAGTATTAAGAAAGGGGTTTTCCTATGCAGCCACTAAATAAAACATTCAAATGAGACAGTATTGTAGAATTATAATACACCATTCTAATCAAGGTCCTATTGATTTATGACCATCTTATATATTGACTAATTATACTCCCTAATCCCTTGTCATCCCATCAGCCTACAAAGCACAGAGTGGGAGAGGGAATATGGAACAGAGCCCTCTTCTTGAATCTGAGGAAGGAGTACTTATGTAGTGAGGAACAAGCTGTAACTTCATAGAATGATGCAGCATTAGGTAAACACATCAAGTACATTAAGAAAAAAGAAGTTTGTCTTTGATATTTAACAAATACCTAAAGATCAGCTGTAAGCAAACACAGAAAAATCACATGTAAGCAGAGAAATACAAAGTAAATTTTGTCTTGCCCCAGTCTCATGTGTAAGTTTTGTAAGAGGTTCTCTTGTGAAACATTTTGCTTATATTGCCCCCAGAAACAGATTGTGCTTGTGTGAGGTGAAAGTAGAGTAGCACTCCAACAGCTTTACAGAGACAATTTAATTCGAGATAGAATTCAAGTCAGAAGTCATTCTTTCTTCATCAGATCTTATCCATTTTATTATTCCTTTCTCATGAAACTTACTATATACACTCTGTGTTTTGAAACACCAAATTCTCTCATTCCACAAAAATAGGAAAATGTAATGTGCACACAGAGTGAAGGGAACAACATAAAGAGCAGTTAGTGTGTAACATTAAAAATAAAAATGGTAAAATACAGTGTATGTGAAAGCTCCAAGTAGTGCAAAGGTACCTCCTACCTATCACACAGATCTTAATTTCACAGCATCCATCTCTGTGTTGCTACACCCCAGGGAACAGTGTTGGCATGGTAACTGCAGGCTCTATGTCTTTCTTTCTTTCCCTATTAGCAGTCATATGAGTTTTTTGTTAGTTTCAGGATCAGGTAAATTTAGACTGATAGCACTACTTACTTGGGGGGGAAAAAAAAAAAGAAGGGAGTTTGTCTGAAAATACGACCAATCCTACATGAGGAAAGAGCAGAAGCACAATGTAGATTATTAAAAACAAATGAACAAACAAACAAACAAACAAAAAGCAAAAAACCCACACCAACAACAAACAAACAAAACAAAAAAAACCCACAATACAAAAACAACAAAACAATAACAACAAAAATAAACCCCCAAAACAAACAAAAAAGAAACCCCAAATCCTCATTAAGTTAAACATGTCTATAATCCTCAAAACAGTGTCATGAAAAAATATACATCAACAACTTTTTCCATCTGACTAGAGTCATGTGTTAAGAAAAGACCAGGTTAAATTTAATTTTCACTCTGATATCTTCATTATCATTTTCAGTAGTAAAGCAGAAGAATGGTCAGAACTGGAAAAAGCCTTTAAATAAGTCATCGTAATAACAGTCATCATCTTAGTAGATCCAATACAGAAAAAATGGCAGTTTAAAATTTAAAACAAAGAAAAGAGCTCCTCATACTTCCATTATTTTTATCTCAGAAGAATAACTCGCAGACTAATGAAACACTAGATATTAGAAGGCGATCAGAAAAGAAGTCAAAATCCCAATGCATGCAGAATAACTTTGCCTGTAAGTGTCTCCAGGACTGCCTCAATGACCAAGTGAACCATTTCCTATCAGTGCAGCCCTTTTCCACATTCCATTTGTGCAGTATAGACTGACATGATCCAGTCAAAGGCGTGTGGTGCATAACAAATACCTTACAAATTCATTAGACACTGCTTGTGGTGGACACGCTATGGGGATGCCCAGGGGCTATGAGATATCCCATGACAAATACTGAATGAATTAAATAGTCTTGCCAATCCAAAGGTTTATATAACTTTCTCTTTTATATATGCAGGAGTTTACTCAGTGCTTAGGAAATGTTTATTTTTGCACAAAACAACCCTCCAGGCATTACAGGCACCTATAGTACGAGATGGCTCTCTACACGTGTAGGAGTAGCGCAATCTCTTCTTGCAGAAACAAACAGAGAACATGATTCTGGTGCCTTCTGGAAGTTTCTGTGATTGTGAATTAGATGTGCTGTCACACTGGTATCTCAGTTATGTTTTGTTCTTTCAAAGTGTATCTCATTTGCCAGATGATGAGGTAAGAAATAGAGCAATAACAGATTATCTTTCTTTTTTAAAAGTCAAATCTATTTCAAAAGCACTCTATCCATTTCTTTCAAACTGCAGTCTAGGCAACCATTAATCAAATCTCAAGTTCATTCTTTTCCAGCTCCTTAGAGATTTTAGAAAAAAGAAATTAAAAAAATAATATAATTAACAGAAGTGTCTTGGCTGCTCATAGGATCCCTCCCATGTCTCAGTTCTTCCACTTCACATCTCCTAACATTAGATTTCTAAAACCACTGCCCTTTCTTGCTTCCCACCAACAAAGCTGACCTTTTAAAAAGCATTGAAAATGCTTTGGCCACTATCAGTGAGACAAGAGGACGTGGAAATCCTTCTGTGTTCTTGTTCACATAACCTAACAATTGCTACCTGACAAAGAGAAGCCAGAAAGCCTTGTCACTCGCAGTGCAGTGTGCCTGGTGTTTACAGAAATGGCATTTCTGTTGACTGCAGGTGTGGGAGGGGCTGATCTGGGACTTTCATGTTATGCTCTTACTTTACCATTCGATTTTGTAGAACTCAAAATGCAACCGATTGCAAGTCAATTCTACAGCCAAGCATTACAGAGCCTGGCTATTAGAAAGGTAAATACTTTAAATCAGGCAATTCTTTCCCTCTCAAAGAAAATCCCTTTATTAAAACAAGAAGCTAGGAGAGAGAGGAATTATCTATGTTTCAAAGAAATGTTTACAAGATGAAGGACTGAAACAGCTTAATCCATTTACAATGTTATTATCAGGGGGAAAAAAATGCAAACCTGCTCTGATTAGTACGTAGAATCCCCACTTTCCTGGAGAGTCCAGTTCTCGCTAATAAATGTTATTGGGAACATACTGATTAGGCAGGTACTGCCAAAAACCAGTCAGGAACTCATAAGTATTTAACAGCTTTTCCTCTTGACTGAGCAATAAGGCATCCGACCTGCACTTGAGCTCAGCTCAGCTTCATAAGCTTCACTCTGCAGGGCTCTGCCGTTTCTTGTAGTGTGAGGATCCAGGCTTGGCAGCATGGGTTAACCAGCATTTCTGGCTGACTGACACACGGTTCTGTACAGCAGCTTTGCAATGAACTTACCATCTAAACATAACATTTCTTATATGGACAATGAGAGTTAAAAAAAATTAGTTGCTTTTTTTTTTTTCCCCCCGTAAAGTTAAAGTGTTACCACTCATTTCCATATTGTTCCCATTGCTCAGAAACACCGTTAAATTTTATTTATATTAAATTCATAGGATCACCTACTTCCTTTTCTAACTTAGCATTTTTAAGGATTCTCACAACCCTCTGCGTGTGAGAGAGAGAGGACACCTTTAGTGCCCAAAATGGAAGTGCGAGATTAGTTTCAAAACACCTAATAGTGAAAGAAATGTTCATTTGTAATAATAATAATGTTACCTCATTTTTAAGACAAAACAACCATGAACAATTTTAAAACTAATGCTAAACCAGCTAATATTTAAATAGCACCAAAGTTACATAAAACCACATACACAGAATATACTGAACAGAAGACCTAATTATGTCTGGAAGTTCTAATCCAAATTATTGTTAGACCAGATTGTCATCCTGAGATGTAACGACAAACGAGGGCACATAATTATATAACTCTACAAGCTATTTGTTCTGGGTCTTATATGTAAAGATTTCTTTTCAAATACATTCCAGTCATCACTGTCTAAATTATTAAGACCAAAGTCATTCAATAAAACCCTTTACAACATGTTATTTCATAGCATGGCCTAATCATATGCTATATCAAAATAAGATTTGGTAAAGGCAGTACAGGAAATAAAGGAAATAAGATTACACTAATTCAGACACTGAATAAAGAATGGAATGACTGTCTTAATTCAGGCAATTTGAATTATTAATGAACTGTTTGCATCTGTAAAGATTCTGTAGAGACTTATTCTATTTCCTCAACCATCTGGATCAGGAAATTGGAATTTCAGCATCTGAAAGGTCAGGTGCAAGACGCTGGACAGAATTTACTTCACTGACTCAAATAGAATTCCCAGGAAGTCCTTCCCCATAAACAGACAACAAAGTGCCACAGTAAATAGAGTGGGATACTGAGAAAGCAAGGTAAACACATGGTTCCAAAATTATTCTCAAACACTGTTAGAAGGTGTTTCTACCATCGAAATCCCACAGCAGGAGAGCAACAGGTGCAATGGCAGTTTTGTATCTGAGTTTCTGTGTCTGTCATCATTCATTACTTAACAGTCACAGCAAGAAGAGAAGCTCTATTTTCTCCTGCACCTGGTGTCTTCCCCTTCCTGCTCCAAAGATGAGTATTTGTTGTGAGAGTCAATAGCCCACACCAGTTTAATCAGCTCATCAGCCACTCGGAGACCAGAGTGGTTTTCACTCAGGAACAAATGCTGACTTTATTTGTTCATTCTTCACCCTGGAGAATTCTAACACTTCACAAAATCATAGATGTGAAATCACTCAGAATATGTATAGTGGTTTACATATTAGTAAACCTCTAAGCTTACAGAAATAATCTAATTTGTTCTCTGTACCCTGTAAATTCTGCTTAGAGGACAGCAGTATATGTCAATGTCTAAAACTGACCAAGACTTCCCATGAGAAATTTGTTATTACTGCCAACATGACTAAAAGAAATCACCACTCCTTTGCATTAGATATTTTATTGCTTTAATCTTGCTTAATTACATCTTTTATTAAGTCTGTTATTTATTATTTTTTGACCTCTCTGCATTCCATTCTTTTGGAAATGCAACAGTCTTTTTACAGACACTTGCTTAGACTTCAAAAATGCCCTCTTCCCTTCCATTATTGCTCTTCCCTTTTAAACTGAAACCAATATCCAAACCTTACTGTATTTTGCAATTGCAATGAGAGAATTCCCTCCTAGCAAACCAACTAAAACTACACAGGTTTAAGTAAAGAATAAGAGGTGACCTCTAAGGGGTTGCTCTCCAGATTTAGGCTCCTGACCAGTGGTGTCTTCATAACAGTGTATCAGATGCGATTAGAAAAAACACAGGTAACTGCCATGCACAATATACAGTGTGCTGCAAATAAGAACAAGAAAGAATGTTTGGGAAAAGTCTAGTACCAAGGCTCAGATTTTTCCATTCAAAAGTTAATAAATATCCCCTGCATATATGTCTCACCAGCTGGTCAAACATCATACACCTTGTAATCGTACAACCTTCAGAAGGGATGCATATAAACAGAAAATGTTGTCATTGATTTAGGCACACCAGTTGGTAAATATATATCTCAAACGTTCCACAAGACACTTCTACTATTATCTGCACTATAAAAAAAAAGAAATAATCACTTTTCATCATGCTTTACAGTCAGGTGGCAAACAGTACAGGAATAATTTCCCCACCCATATTGTAAAATGTTATTATAGCTGAAAGATCCTACACATTGAAGCACTGCAGCTTCTAAAACTACACAAACAGAAAACTTTCAAATAAGACAATCAGAAGACAAAGGGGCAGATGGTATTAGCAGTCTAGCATCACTGGGGCTTACAGTAACCACTTCCTTAATAGAGATCCCTCACATCTCATCCAAGCTCACTGCATCTTTTAAGCATCTATTAAATGACAAAGCAATTCTCATTATGCTCTTGGCAAATCTTGCCCAACAAAATCAAGTACAGTATTCCCTGTAGTAATCAAAAGTTGTGTTTCCAAGCCTGGATTCACCAGCACATTTGTCATACATAATAGACACCTCAGATTTTCTTGAGGAGTGCAAGTCACCGAAGCCAAATAAATTACATTACATTTGTTTTGTACTTTCAACTGCATCACTCGGCCCTGCCATTAATTTCTGCCACAACTGAGATGTTCCACACTTCAATATTTTCCAGTCACAACAGACTTAAAATTAGCACACTAAAAAACAATAAGAAAAAACCTCAACCAAAAAATACATTTTTACCACCTTATTTGCCTTGCTATCATTCACATGAGATATATTTACTGTTCTCTCATCAATTTCAGCAATGCCTGTTGAAGAGGAAACTTCAAGGGAAACACAGGAGGTTTTTGTTGAAAAAGAATTGTGCAACAATGGCAATTTCAGAGTTGTACATATTTACCTTTGCTAAGGAAAGCATGAGAAAGGTATGTGCCAAAGCACAGTCATTAGAGCTGGTTTTGGTAATCAGGTAATGAAAGGTTTTACTTTATATCAGTGCCTCATTCTTGACATTTAGCTCTATGGTTTTATTCTACCATCAGGTTCCACTAATCCCATTTGGAATTACCGAGCACCTCACGCACTCTCTGCAGTAATCAGAGCTTTACAATCAACATTTCTGAAGAAAATAAGCTCCAATCACTTTAGAAACTTCTTGTAAAAAAGTGGCAAAAGCAAAATGAAATGTACAGACGAGTCCTAAGCTCAACAGTTACTACAAACACCTGCCAGAAACCCTTTACACAGTTCCAGACAATCTTGTAGAGAAGATTGGATAGTCTTATACAGCCACCACTTCAGCTGAGTAAATGAACATATGGCACAAAAGTGATAAGACAAAACAATGACTGCTTTTCATTGTGCTTCTGAACTACCTCGTTCTGAATCTGCCAGACTGAAAGACATATCCCCCATCAGTTTTCAGAGGCACTGATTCAACATTTTGTACAACACAGAAGAAATTAACAGCAGATGTGCAGATGTGTCTTAAATTCACAGATATCAGAACATATTGACTTCCCATAAAAATCTTCATTTTTTACAATATTTATCTCTCACAAATAAACAAAGGCTATTCAATATGCATGTTCCTAAACAATGTTTAATGTCAGAAGTTTCAGGACTCTTTTTTTTTAAAAAAAAAAGAAAGGCAAAACAAAACACCCATTTCTCTTTCCTGTATTCAGCAGCCAGCTAAGGATATTTCCAGCACTGTGCTCAGCACCCTCCTCTCTCAGCAGCAGACTTCAGCACATCTCCTCATCCTAGTGACAGATAATTACTGCAGTTTTGCAGAGAGATGCTGGCTGCAGCCACATCCTGCTGTCCTCATGGAGAGAGCCCCTGTAACTCCACCAGTGCTGGCCACAGGAGACAGCACCTTCCTAGACCTGTCTGTCAGGAACACACATTCTTGACTTCCCTGGACTCAAGATCTGGGTCCTAAAACATTTGCTCTGTTATTCTGTTAACATCAACAGGAAGCACACAGCTGAACATTCACACCAGGTCCTAGCACATACGCTGCTGATTTTAGCAATACCAGCATGCCAAAGGTGAGAATAGCTGCGTACTCAGCTATTAATGAAGAAAGATTAAATAGAAATGATTATGAACACATAATAGTAACATGACTATTCACATAAGACTTTAAGGAAGAAAAAGCTTCTGCAATGCTACTAACACAGATTTTATCTTATAAATAACCATCTCTGCTTTCACAAGTCAATTTTCATGCACCAATCTTTCTAGACTCAAGAGCTATAAACAGCTTTCTTGAAAAGAAAAAACATCCTCCCAGCAACCTACTTTTACCAAGATTACACAGCTACTTGGAGTAAACATTCCAGAACAAAATCCATTACCAAATTCTTGAGAAGATTTGTAAAATAAACCAAAACCAAGTGACTTTACCAACCCCAGTAGTTTAGTGTTTCCTCACAAAACCATGAGTACGCTATTGGTCCCTGAAAATAATTTCTCCCTGAAGAGTACTGCAGCATAACAAAATATTTCTAATGCAAAACTTTCAAATTTAATATTAGACAAGGAGAACTTTGTAAAATTTCCCAATTAAAATATTGCTTTCTAATTTTAAATACCTATTTGGAAATCATTATGCATCAACCTTTTCTCCTCAGTGGGATTCAGCAACAGATTAGCAGCAGTTAAAAACCTGAGATTTGTACCCTGTGGTTAAGCAAGGGAAAAAGCCATGCTGGTTACTAATATTTTGGTCAAATCTGACTTTAAAGAAAATAGGAAGCTTGAGACTACCAACTGTGATTTAAGTAGTCTTCTATGTGGGACAAGTTCAACCTTTGCAATAATAGGACAAACTTTTGATGACAGGTTCTCAAATCATTCCAAGACTTTCTGCAGGGGAGCAGTTGGACATACAAGGGTCCTGCTGCTCATCACTGCAGTCAGTTGTGAACTTGGTACATGTACAAGTGAATTCAATTTCCTGCTGACTCCTCCAGCAATTATATTTGGCTTTATGCAAGCAACACCTGCAAATAAAATTTTAACATTTTACTGTGAGTATGGCTGAGCTGATTTTTGAAAACACAGGCCCACAATGTCTGTAAACTTTTTGAGAGATAAAAAGTTCCCATATACACAAATACTATGGTTTCCAAGCACAAAAACACCTTTAAAATTGTGAGCATCTCTGGAAAACTTCAACAGCAAAACTATGAGCAAAACAAACAGGAAGAAAAGAAATCAAGCCAAAAGAAAGGAAATGAGCACCCAGTACAGAATAAAGAAAGCTGTAGGAGAAATTAAATGCAAAAAATTCATTAAAAATTTGTAAAAAGACAGCATTTCCCAAAGAAAGCAAACACACGTATCCTTCCCCCCCCAAAAAACCCCCAACCCACTGTAGATTTCAAAAGACAGCGTGCAGTGAAAAAAGCACCAAGAAAGTGATTTGAGGGAGATGAGAGAATTCTCCCCTTTAGGTGACAGGGGAGCTAAAACATGCGGTGAAAATCCTGTGGGAAAGAGCAGATCTGTTCCCCACTCCCACTTCCATCCCTGCCATTCCTCAGACACAGCTGCTGGGTCACATCCCCACTCCAGCGTTTATAGATTCAGGCTCTTGCCTCTTGCTCACAGCCCTCTCGGATTTCCAGGGCTCATTTCTCCCCTCTCCATCTCCCTGCCTTGCTGAAAGTTCTCACCAACCCAAATGGAAGAAAAGACAAACTTTGATGGAGTGGTCACTGCCTCTTGCGGTTTTGTACAATTCTGGCCCAAATTATTAGTGCCGATAAGATTTAACTGCTAACAAATTGTCCACAATCAAAATTTACACGTGGTTCACTATTGCAGCGGACATTGCTCTCACCTCTGTCATGGCCACACAGTCATCTGAAAATACCTTTGGGTCTAGGTTTTAAAAGAAGTCCAAAATATGCGAGATTCTTTTCTGTGAGCTTTCTGTGAAAATCTCTCTATGCAATTATTTTGTCAGCACAGTCAAAGGTCTAAAATACTGAAATATTTCCTCAGAAATAGAAAATTTTCCACTCTCTGTCCCGTCTATCTTAATTTGATTCCAAAGTCATTAATTTTGAATAATTGTGTTTTGATTTTAGAACTTTTCTTCAGAAAATAGCTGAAAAAAAGAATTTTTAATGAACGACCTAAATATTAAATTTTGAAAATATGAAAGTATAATGTTTCAATAATTTTGGCTTTACATTGTTTTTTCTTAAGGCAAGAGATAAACAGAAAAAAATCCTATTCAGCAAATGATTTTGCTTTCAGTCAATCCATATTTTCTACATAACCTATGTATGTAAAAAATCATCAAGAAAGTCTGTTTCCTTTTCTACAATATTCCTCAGCAGGAACTGGTTTTAGGTGGGAAATGGTAACTGCTGCTTTTCTCAGCCGTGCAGAGGCTGGGAAGACACAGCTATAAAGTACCTGCTCCTCATCAGCTGGTGAACAGTGAAATATTTGGACCACTAGACTTAGTTTTAATCTATACTTCTCATGTGCAATCAGGAACACAATTCCATTCTCATATTCTCAGACTACATGGAATTAGTGACATTGTTACAAATGTAATGATACAGTTTGTTTTACTGCATACGACTTCCCTGCATGTAAATTTACTAAGCAATAACAAATTTCTGGTCCCCAGCTAGGAAACACGGATAGAACTTGGGTGTTTGAAAATCTTCCTTTAACTATTAGCTAGGGCTGAAGTGCTAATCCATTATTTTCAGATTTATGAATAAAACAAAAGTACATTTTCCTCAGGAAAAAACCAGTTATCTCAGCCTGTCTTTTAGGCTTGGTTCTTCATGCACTTACACAAGACCTTGAGGAGTGAAAAACCCTTGCCTAAACAGGATGCAGGATTGGTGGTTGATGTTTCAAGCTTTATTTCAGTCCTCTCTTATTTCTGCATACTACTGTTTCTTAACCAGAAAATAGATTTATATAACTCAAAGTTACTGAGGCATAACTCAACATCATTTTGATCAAATAGAAGTTATTACAAGAATTACAATAATCTAGTACTTTGAATATTTTTAGAACAGTCTGTGTGCAAAATATCTAAGTATATAATTTTTTTTATCCCCACAAGTCAAAAGAAATTCAATTTCCTAATATCTAATTTCAGAAGTAAAATTCTGATGTGTATAGTAACAAATAGCAATATGTTGATTATCAGCAGAACATCCAAGATTTTGCTGGTAGAGAAAAAATTCAAGGGCTAAATTTGCACCAGAGGCAGAGTAGAGACATATTCAAGATTCTTGCTGCAGTTCTAAAGAACAAAATTTAAACAATCCAGGGTGAGAATGAACAAACTTTTTATTCAAATATTTCTGGCTGTTCAAATTTAGTCTCCTGTTAAAGCTCTATTAAGAACCTTTCAGAAGCAAACAATGGGCTTTTCAAAAATGAGACAGCAAATCTCTAATAAAATGAAGCCACCTCTGAGTCAAACAAATGAAGATTATTAAACTTTTTTTTAAATAAATGAAAGCGTGAAAGGATTTTTTCCCCTTAAAAATGTAAGTATTCACACATAGCTATCAGTCCATAAATATCAACAGATTTAATGGAAAGCACTTATTAGTTTTCTATTTTAAATTGGTTCACATGTGTTTGAAATAATCCAATTGTATATTTCACAGTCAAAATAGCAAAATGCCTTTGTATATAATTTTTTAAAGTGACTGCCAACTTTGAGAAATGATTACATTTCACATAGATAGAAGACTTATAAGTTACATAATGAAACAGCTTTTCTATATAGGGACGGTCCTTCCTGCTTTTATCAAATCTGAACAAAACTTCCAGCTAATAGAGTAAAACAAGAGAATACACCAACCCTGGGCTCAGAAACTCCAGCTAAGGAACATTCCGGTGCAGCTGGGACTCCATCCTACTGGCTGGACAAGTACCGAGCTCCTGAACCCTCCCAGCAGCGTTTCAAAGCCAGAGGCAGAAGGGGAAAGAAACAGCAAAGATTTAGAGCATCAGCTGCCTAACAGGGACTCCAATTTCGGGTTAGTTTTTAGATGAAATATCTCTACATACGCTGTCACTACAAGCTAAGAAGTTATTACCAGAATGTATTAGTTGATCTGTTTCAGATTGAAGGGAGCAGTGAACAACTTCCATCAGTGTTGAGGGCCACAAGGCCAGCAGCTGCTGCTGTTGTATCTCCGTTCTCAGACTGCTCCTTAGGAGGAACCACAGAAGAAAATGATGCAGTTTCTGCTCAGATTTAGTACCACACTGGCTTCTAACCAATTACCAGGCAAATACAATATCTGGGGCCTCTAAACAGTTTTCCATGGTTGTGACCCATTTTCCCCACTTGCCAGCTGCAGTCTAAGGGAACAGAATGTCATCCATGAAAGGGTCACAATAGTTGATTAAAAAATCAACACGTGGTCTGCAATACATTTATAAACATGGGGAAATGGTGGGGAAGAATGAAGAGGGAACAAATATCCAAGTATTAATCCTATTTTTTGCAAGGAAAAGCCTTTGTGATTAGATTGCAAAATAGCATATAAGGATTTTTCTTTCAATACAGCAGCATGACTCACAACTACTTTTTAATTTACTTTTCTGTAGTCAATATGATCGCTTTATATCAAGAAGGTGGAGACACTCTGAAACAAAAAATTATGTCAGCAGGTATATGGCATACACAGACATGCCTGTAGAGCACGTGCTATATCATCTTACAAACTAAGCAAGAAACTGAAAAAAAATCAGCCTCAGTAACCAAACTTCTGACACTTCCCAGGTCCTTCAGCAGGATGTGTGCCAGACAATAATATTAAGCTTTGTATACTCTAGGAGAAATTGTTCCACCCCAACAGAGATCTTCAAATAAAACAGTATATTATATACATGAAGCTAAGTAGTGGAAGATGTGCTATATTTTCCATGAACAAAACCTTAAATTCTTTACTAGCAACTTCAAATGTATTTTTTCTATGTGCAATTAATTTTTAACTGTAGATATTTTTTCCTACTCTTAGAAAAGTTAATACTAAAATCACTTTCTTTAGCATGCAAAAATATCCTCAATTCCCCACTCAAGTTTCTTTGAATTCTAATACAGATAAAAAATTAATGAAAAAACCCCTGATGTCTAGAATGCAAATTTTGAAGTCATTTTGAACAAAACCTGTATTTAAGTGTACTCTCCTAGGTCTAAGTGTACCAGGTGAAATTGGCCTACAACTAGAAATGAAGAGAGTGAAAATGGTGGGGACCTACAGATCCCATCCTCTCCCAGCAGCTTTTGAGATGCAGCTCACAGAAGGGTTGAGGTCATGTTGCAAGCCCGGGGCAGAAGCACAACCTCTGCAATGGAGACATTCCTGTCCCCATGGTTCCATTTTGTCACTGTAATTCTCTGGATCCTTTATGAGGCCGTGCCCCTCCCCGAGTCAAGCAATGGAAGTTTATTAGTTGAGTATCAACTGAATATGCAATTAAGAGTCATAGGAAAATGGTTCCTCTATATCCTCAAGTTAATTCCCTTTATTTCAGCAAGACCAAGTTCCACATCAGCTTGCATATTATTATTGTATTACTATTTATTGTATTAGTACATCAAAACATATATATACACAACATCCATTGTTGAGACTCCAGTTATTCAGTCTGTACAGAAATCAAATCTAGAACAGGCACTTATTACTGTGCTATGACTAAAATATTTCCAGTGCTGTAGAGCTTATATAAAATGGTCAAAACCTCTCAACTCATCCCACAAACAAAAAGAAGCATAGATTTTCTGAAAGATGGCAACAATCACGCAAAAGGTTTGCATTTCACTTGTAGAAATGGAAAGTAAAGAAGAAGCTCTCTCAGTAACCAGCATCACAGATTCTTTGGATGCAATAACTTGCAGAATTTGCTCCATTCAAAACAAGGCTGTAAAGTCTTAAAACCTAATACAAAATTTGCTCAGCCCATGAAAAGCCTTTGAAGTTTTAAGACCTAACATAAATTTTTGTATTCTGTATTTTATCCTCCTGAAAAGGCTACATTAACACAAACTGGGACTAGAGTCTCAATTAAAAGGCATAATAAACATTAAAAGACAGCTGCCTCTACAATAGAAGGGGTATATTTTTGCTAAGTAACTCACTGAACTATAATAATAATAATAATAAAAAAAAAGATTTACAGCACTGAGAAGAGGACTTTTGCATTCACAACAGACCTTGGAAGAGAACAGTTTGGTTTCTGCTAAACAGCTTTCTAGTGATGGTGAAAGCCTACAACAGAAAATCATTTCAAGGTCATGCATTTTGAAGCCATGAAAACTGGTTAAAATCAAATTATCTGTTCACTACCAACACCTTTCATTCCAACCAACCCATATTTGATATCTGAAAGCCTAAATGTAGGCTTAAAAATATTTAAAGGAAAAGAAAATTACTTCCAACTTCTAAGTGAATTGCTAGTGCTGAGAGTCTGATTTTTTAAAATCAGCTCCAGAATTGATTATTCATACTCTAATAGTTGAACTACAGTAGCAGAATGAAGAACATATGCTACCAAATCCACACAGCATGTAGACTAGATTTCAATAAAATCCGAAGTACCATAAAATCACACTGAATATTCTAGAAATCTCACGTACTATGGGTCAATAACAGGAGTTAAATTGTGTTACAGCCTTTTAAATGAGGCAGAATACAAAAAACCTTTCTCTGCAGCTGGGTTGCCTGCAAAAAGCTCTCAACATTTCAGCCAAAGAAATTATTCTTGAAAACACAGCCAGTCCTGCAATGATAGAAAATCAGTGTGAAACAAAGAGCTAAGGAACTACTGCAGTAAAGTGGTTTTTCTTGACACAGACTCATGCTGGAAATCAGGAGCTACAGAGGTGAGTACTTGAACTGCAGAGGGATTCTTACAGTCATGTAAATTCAGTAAAACGTGCAGGACAGTTATGTGCACATGTTATTCCAGAAAGTACTTTGTGCAGTACCCTAGTTAACATTGCTCCATATCAATTATCCTCATGGTATCTCAAAGACAAAAAAACCCCAGAAACACTCTGGCCAGTGTGAGCAATTGTCTTACTAGCTGACATGGCTCAAACCCCAAATAGCCTGTAGAAAACTTAGAAAAAAATTAATTAATGACCTAAAGTCTTTGCCACAAAAAATACAACCAGGGAGAGAGCATCACCAGGAACAAAAATACAGGAGATGTCTGTATGTGTTCGGCAGTGCCTGTAGAAAAAAAAATTCTATTAAAGAAAATGTCTTTTCCATTGTGCTGCCTGGCAACTTGCCTAATTGCTGTGGTAAAAAAGAAAAATGGGTGAAAAATAATCCTGCACAGCTTGTAACTCTCTGTAAGCTCTTCCTAACTTGAAAATTTTATTTGCTCTAAACAAATGTTAATTTCACTGCTTAAAAATGTCTGGGATTGCTGAGAGGTTAATAAGACATACTTTAAGCAATATTTTAATATATTTTATTATAGCAAGACAGCAATTACATTAATAAAAAACCAGTAAATCTAAAGTTTTTATGGACTTATTCCCCTATAGAGCCACAGTAATTTTGTAATAATTATCTCAAACTCTCTACCCAAATAAAATTCCAAGTGGAAACTTTTTTCATATCTGTCTCCCACAGTGTTTGGTTCTGGTGCCAAAAAAACTTATTTAGTGGTAAGGCACTAACTAACGTGTGCTGATTTAATTTTCCACTCTGCATATTATGGTTTTTGGGAGAGAGTTGTTTAATTAAAAGACTCTCAAAAGCCTCTAACACTCTACTGCTCTTCTTCCTTCTTTGTCTGAACATGTTGCTATGTCCATTCAAAACACTATCTGCTGATTTGAGCATCCAGTCAGTTCCAAAATTTAATATTAAGTCTATTTAACAGATGGTTCAAACTAGGGTCTTAAATGTTTTAACCACCACAGAGCAAAGCAGTGAGCAGAAGAAAAATGAGGGTATAACCCTGCAAGCACCTCCACAGAGTTTAACAGCCCTTTAAAGTTCCCAGTTACATTTAACAGCAGGCAGGCAACCAAGTATGCAAGTCTCTGAAGTGGAACAGGTAATTCTGACATCAATCTAGCAACTCTGGCATCAGACTCTTGTTCCTTTCCTTCTCCTTAAAGTGAGAATACAGATAACAGAAGCTACATATATTTCAATTAGAACTTCTGATATAAACCTGAGATGTAACAATGAAATTGACAGCTTTACTTAAAGGAATTCACCCTGAGTGCTCTTGCAGGATATCAAGTTGAACTTGTCTCTTCCATTGCTGGGGAACAATGATGCATAACAGCAGTGCTGAAATTGCACTTGCTCTGTATCCTGTCTGCATTCTATTTTATTAATTCTGTCAATGAGAAACAGATGCTATGTTTGATTTTCTCCTAACAGCAGTTCAGTGGGGGAAAGCAACAAGCTTGAAGACAGTTCAAGAATGTTTATTGCTTTACAAATTGGGTCACTAAAGGAGTCAACCTGACCACACAGTTGCAGATAAACAAAATACCTATCAATTTCAATAATTTAAGGCTGCTCCCTAAATCATATTCCTATTACACTACACAGTGACAATACAGTGACACACAACAGACATGAGAAGCATTATTGCCACTGTGCCCACCTCCCAAATGTCAGCTACAAAATCAGCAGGATACCTGCTGAGTTATCCACTGACTGCAACAGTGGACATTGGCAAGTACCATCCACAGCAAATCAACAACTAAATGGATTTCTCCTTGCTCCCAGGTTTCAGGAGCATGCCTTTCCCCCCATTTTTAGTTGCTGTCTATAATAGGTTTATACAGATTAACTGCATTAGTGTTGTGTCCCCGATAAGCTGTGATGCTGGCTGGATAATCATCTTCTCTCTCCTTTCCATGACCCTTCTTCAATACGAGTTGTTCCTGGTTTGTCTGGTTTTTTTTAAACAGCCCCACTCCCTGACCTTTTACAGGCCTATTGATCTCTTAACATTTCAGGAGACTGCTGTAGAATGTGTAGCAGGTCCTCAGCTGTCTTGTTACACCTTGAAAAATTGATGAGTCTGTTACTGACTAAATGAAGCCTAATCAGGTGTATAATTCTCATCTTGTAGCTTTCAGTGACCGTTACCAGATTTTAAAGGGGACACATTAGTTTGGTTTATCATATCCAGAACTGGTGTTGAATTAGAAGAAAACAACAAAATAGAATGACTCTGGTCACTATGGGTAGATTTCCTTACCTTGCTCTTCCCCAGTATTCAGGTTAAACCTGGTTTTACTGGTCAGTACTAGTCAAATTGAGGGAATGAACAAATGACAAAAAACTTTCCCACCATTCATAACTGTAAATTATGAAGAAAAACAGTATTGACTTATGGAGTAGTCACCTTCTATACCAGATCATGCTTGTGAATTTTAGAAAGCCTAAGAGCAGGACAGAAAGCAGAATCAAGCAGACACAGTGCTGTTCTTCCCATCTTATCAGTAAATTTCTAAGCTGAAGAACACAAAGAGCCAACTATTGAAAGGAGCTACCTCACTACTACAAACCATAGTGAAAGAAACCATAGTATGAACTACAGGCATTTGCAGAGATGAAATTATTCTTTATGGCTGTTGGGAGGATTCAGTGTCATCTAGGAGATATGAGCACTCTTTGTTCTTGCTGAATATCATTTTGTACAAAATAGCAATGGAAAGGATTTTCCTCATTAATGAGCCATGATGTGGGGAAGAATGAAACTTAAGCCAGCTAATTTTTCCAGGATCATGATGTTCTTCATTTTTTTGTCATCGAGTTCCATATTAATTGTAGAAAGATGGAGACTTTGCTATCCCCCTGCTCCCTCTCTCATTACATATGTAATTGTAAAAGCTACCCTGCTGTAATAAAACATTAATCTCTGTACTTCTTATTATGGGATCACAGACTCATAGTGATGGATGACTGTGTGTCAGAGAACATTTCCACAGTACACTGTAATATCACTGAGTCATCATTTGGAATATGAAAGCACAAGTCCAAAACCTTACCTAGACTACACATTTTTGTTTGTTTTTAACCTACACTGAAGCAGCTTCTGAGCCATATCACTGACAAAAATACCTGACACTTTATTTAGGCTTAGTCATATCTGATTGAATAATTCTGCAAATCTACAGTAACTGTCTTCTGAAATGTGCCTTCCTTACAATGTTGAAGGCAAAATTCATTATACCCAGGAACAGTAGTACAAGACATGAGCATAAATGCTATGCAGATTTAAACAAAAAAGTCTGGAGAGATAGTACTTCATTGCAATTGATATGACAGTACTTGCTTTGCAATGCAGTAATAACAGAAACTAGTACACTTAACTACTCTGAGGATTTATCAACGCAGTTTATTTCAACTGCAGGCTTGCTGAAAAAAAAAAAAAAAAGGCACCTATCTTCAGATGGTGCTAAAATATAAATTTCTAATGTGGATTTTTACTTCTTTTTCATGTTTTATAGCACAGAATAGCCAGATTCTGCCCACACATCTGGAAGATACATCTATCTACTGACAAAAGCTACTTACATCTGGTTTTATACAATTAAAAAATTAATATAAAAAACCTAAACAAAGCAAACAAATCTAAAATCTATGTAATGTATTTAATTGCATATGCCCAATCCATATAACTGTGCATAAATCAGTCTTTCACACACACTACAACAGAACGTGCAAATCTCCCACAACTCTGAAAAGAGAAAACAAATAGCAAATTCACACCATCTTACTTGTTGATTCCTATAAAAAGGTTTACAGCAGGAAACCTCCAACTTTACATCAAAACAGTCACAATCAGCATCACATTAGTATCAATAAGATGGTGTTGCTTTGCCAGTCTATGTAACTAGATTATACATGGATACCCTTTACAGTCTATTTTCCCTTCATTCTATTCAATGTGAAATGTTGAGTTTCACTTACCCTCCAGTGTGTCCTCGGTTACAGAGCAACACTAACATTAGTTAATTTTTTCTTAAGTATTGCAATTTCTAAGTATGTAGCACTTTCAGTGCTTATCCAGACTGGGTTATATCTGAAGTTGGTTTACTTTCTCTTGGTTTAAGGCTAAAGAAACACATGGTAAGACACATACCTTAGACATATAAGCAGGACACAGGCATGGCAAACTAATTACTCCTTACCATCATTCCACAAAAGCTTGGTATTAATAATTCTCAAGGTCTTTAAGGATTGAAAAAAACCCACCGATTTCCATAATATTTACACTTCAATTACAGTTCACCTGAGCAAGCAAGGCAGACGGCAGGAGTAACATTTTGTAAACTGCAACTTTTATTTGTATCAGATGTCTGCTTTAGTTTTTAAGTAACACGACAATGCTCTCTTTTCCCTAGATATCTGGTTTCTTCCTATTTTCTTTCGGCCCTGATTATTTAAGTTAATTGTTACCTTTAGCACAAGCGTTAGAGTTAACAACACATCAACCTGACATCAAGAAGGAGTAAATATAAGAGTAAATACAGACTGCTCCACTTTTCAAATGAAAGCAATATGAAGTGCATGTGATAAATTAAGCATGTCTTGCTGGTGCCACAAGTCCCTGTGAGGAGCTGGCAGTCATTTAGCTGCGCTGTGAATTAGCAACTGCACCTCTTACAAGCAACTAGGTGTGGACAAAACCTGTTTCAAGCAAAACTGTTCTACATTTGAGCATACTGGGTTTAAATATTATCCCAAGTGATAAAAGACACAGCCAAAGTGTTGCGCTCTTCTTTGCTTTCAAATATATCCAAGAAAAGTTCTGGGCATAGCAGGGCAGACTGCTCTGACCTCTGTAAAGCAACTGTTTTCACTCAGACTCACTTCTCAGAGAAGTGCCCTTGTCTTTCCACTGAAAATGGAAAAAAAGCCAAAAAAGTGCAGAGGATTAGCTGAGATGTTTTGCACACAAGAGTTTTATGCTGTAGTGCACAAAGCTACACAAGCTGACTACTCCTCATAGCAATGTAACCTGCATGTTTCATTTGGCCTTTGAAACTAATCTGAGTTATTCTGTTTGGAACTTCCTGCCAGAACACCTGTTTCTTTGTCCTTGTTCCCTTGTTACCTGCAGAAAAGGTCACTTGGACTGATAAATCCATGCCAGTTTAAAAATTCAGCTCTAATTAAACAGGGGAAAAAAAAAAAAAAAAAAAAACCATGAACAGAAAAACACCTGTATCTAAAGAACATCTTTGTATTTTCATCATATGCTGGCAGTTAAGAATACTCAAAGACAAGAGTTTTCCTACAAGGGAAGGCACAAGGCATCACACAAAAACCTAAACTCAAAGCTAAACATTGTGTGCACTGCCTATCATCTATAAATCAGCACATTTTTCAGGGATAACTTGTAAGCATTTCTAAAGGCACAAAGAAGAAAGATTTCAACTTGACACACCAAGAAACCATCAAGTAACATCAGAAGTCTGAAAGAATCCGGATTTCCCAGTCCCTAAATCTTACAATGAGGACATTAAGACTCTTAAGTGTTTTTGAAGAACAACAATTTAACACAAAGGCAGTCTAAATTAAATAAATTTCACTCCCTCAAAATTTAATTCAAATTTCAACTTTTTTTTATAGCAAGGAGAAATAGTATGAATGAAGTTCCATGCACAAAAGGGGGGAAAAAATGCTTTTGTCTGAAAAACAACAGATTTTTTCAGAAGTCAGATTTACAGCAAAGGAAAATTAAGAATTGTGAAGTTAACAATGGAGCAGAACTAATTTCTGAAACCAGATAATTCTTTCAAACAGGATTTACTAAAGAAAAGAAAGCCTGCTACACACAGAATGCTATCTCAAATAGGGATTAGAAACAGGAAATTCATGTAAATTCTACTTTTCTGTAAAAATTGAACAGTAGCTATAAATCAGCCAGTTCTATGAGATGTCACTATTGAAGTGAGAAAAAGTAAAACATGTTAAAGAAAAGTATTCCTCTGGCAATGTGACACATGAAAACCTTTGCATTTCTGATTCTAAACCAAAACACTGAAGATATTAGAACCAATAAGGACTGTTGTAATGTTATCTTTTTTTTTTTTTTTTTTCCCAGTGCCCAGCAGCAAAGAATGAAGAATACATTGATGATTATTAATAGGCATAAGATTCATGAATGTGAAATATTGGTAGATTTTGATATAGTTATAAGTAGATTTCTAATACTCAGGAACAAAAATAATCTCTACTACAAACTGAACATGTCTTCTTTTCCCATGTATTCCCTTCCCCCTCTCTAGAGTGTTTGCTATTCTCTCACGGTGTTTCTGAGAAAAACATAAAAGATACATCATACAAAGAGTAGTTCCACAGACTTTTCTAAGAACACCATAATCTTTAGAGTCCACAAATACAGTCTAGCAACACTTTTATAAGTATCTGCAACCTTTAACCTTTTGCAAATTCCTCTGGTTCTGGAGGTTAGAGTGCAATACCAGCTTATTTGCAGGTTTTTATTGGCTGACTGCTTGACTTCAAAAGCAAAAGACAGATTTAAGTCACACCATTAATTCATTGTTTCCTCTATTTAAAACTTTGTATGAAAAAAAATCATCAAAACACTCTAGGAGAGGAAAAAATCTAGTTAAAATTAACTCTACTTTGGAATCCAGATCCGTGATAAACGTTGCATATGGCAAAGCAAATAATGCCTGCACACAAGTAACTCAGAACCAGCTGCTCATCTCATCCACCAGGTGCATTTCCTCCAGTTTCAGACTTGCATTAAACCTTGAAAACAGAGTCTTCTTAGTTCTAAATCAGCACAATCATCCCAAAGGATTCTACACTATTTTTGTAACCAGATACTGATGACTGCCACACTCTAGCAAAATAAACACTGACCAGCACAAGGCACATCATAACTGGCTCTGTCTTCAGGCAAAAATATTTGCAGACCCCACTGGAGCCCAGATATGTCAGGAAAATAGAATCACTGGATAAAAGCCTTAGAAACATGCAGCCATCACTACAGTACTTCCTAATAACAATGAAAAACATAACACAGTAAGCAATTAGGGCTTGTCTTTTGAGTTTCTCATTCCCTCCCTGTTGCAAGAAATGCCAGGGACTCCTGAGTGACTTAAATTTATTTCCAGTGAAAAACTGTAACTGGGGAAAATAGCTATTATGCACAATGTAACCAGGTCACAGTTACACCCAAGAAAAAAATGAAACTCTTTGTTGTCAATATTTTCCAGAACCACAGAAAAGTACCTACTGACATTATATCCACTTATTAGGACTCGATTTCCCTTTATTTTATCATAACTTATTCAGGCAACATCACTGGAACACAATGACAGGACAATGGGATAAAGCTGCTATTTGCTAAATAGGCTGGATTGCTGCTTCTACAAAAACCTTAATGGAGCACAGATTTTTCCCAGTCAGATCATCCTGTAATAGTCATTCCCTGGAGATGTGTTCTGCAAGGAGGAGGAACAACAACAAACAAGAACACCCATGTGCAGCTTACATATTTACTCCCGCTTTACTAAAAAGAAGTATTACAAGAAGAATTTTGCAGCAGCCAAATTTGGAAAAACTTGTACTAACAGTAAAATATTTTCTTGGTCCAAAAAAAACCTATGCACAGAATTCAGCTTGCATATGTGCCTGTGAAATTTCCGAGAAGTGTCAAAATTTGTTTCAATCACACGTGGCAGCAGAATCTTGGCACAGTTGCATTTTCCTGATGACACACTCTGTGGGCAGAGTGTGAGATGGCTGTGGCATGAAGATGGACAATCAAAACAGTCATCAATTTCTCATGCAATACCAAAAAAAAAAAAAAAAAAAAAAAAAAAAAAACCACCCTCTAACATTCTTTTCAATTTAATGTTGATCTAATTGACTTTTGATTAACAACTCCTAACATAGTCGGAGTTAGGCTTTTTTTCTTGTAAGGTTCCAGCAAATTACAGGGATCTTAATTCTCTTAAAATAAAATATAGTCAATCAGGGAGTTTACTCCCCATGGTGAAAGAGATGAGCTGGAAATCTGCGCTGAGTAGGCCCTAAAGATAATAATGACAGATGATACAAAGAGAAAAATGTTCAAAATCTAAGTGACTTATTTGGGGCTTTAAAGTATAACTTTGTTCTTAAAAAATTCATCAGGTCAACAATACTGGAGAAATAGACTTCCTTACAAATTTTAATCTAGTTATCTCTAGTACTCCTGTCTAGGAGATCAGTAGGAATTGTTCTCTGCTGATGACAGTTTAGATGATTACATCTAAGTCACCCATTAGCAACTTAAGCTTTTGAACTCACAAATAATATTTCTGTAGAATCTCAAAGAGCTAATAGTACTTTTGGCCAAAGGATTATTTAATATTTTATAAGGAACATAACACAAATAAAAATAAATAACACCTTTCATGTCTCAAATTACTAAAAGCTACAAGGATTCACATAGTATTTTTCAAAGTAATAGAGCAAAAGACTGATGCTCATAGCTCCATTAGAAACATTTATATGCAAAACACTGCTTTTTCCCATCATGAATTTCTTTTAAGATTCATTATTGCCCTATGGCACATTTGTCTGAAAAGAGACTCTAGGGAGATGACACTTTCTTTGGTTAGCATTGTTGTAGCTGACAGAATGCATAAAAGGCAAACTGCTTTTTCTCTAGCTTTCAGCCTGAGCCAATCAAGTGCAGAAATTCTCAGCTTTTTCTCATCTTGAATTCTGGATTTTGAAGTTTACAGAATAATTGTAGCTTTGCAGCAGAATCATTTTGGCACATAGATCATTCTAGCTCACATAAATGCTACTAAATGTCCTAAATACTATTGAGAGAAAAAAAAAAATAATAGTAATAAAAAAATAAGATCTTGATCTTTCCATTGTAGACACGTCAGCCTGATTAAAAATCATTGCATATTCTTAGAATTAATGCACATTTCACTATGAAGAAATGATCCCTGAAGGCACCCCCCACTTACCTTCATATGAAAAAATAATTCATACCTGGAAACATTTTTTTCCTTCTCTCTTGAGGTGGTATTGTAGGCCCTTGCCTGGATTTCGGGACCCTGCTGTGCTAAACACTTGTACAAAAAGCCAGCCTCTGTTCTGAAGAGCTTACAGAATATTTCTTTTTACTTTTAAGCAACTGAACACAGTCACTGGAAAATACAAATGAACATCATGATAAGCACAGATTAATCACTTTAAAGTCTTTAAAGGTATCACAGCAAACAAGAGTTTCAAAGGGATGGACTTGAAAGGAAGAAAGGTGACCCTGAGAAATATTTAGAAGCAGCTTCTTCTAAACACGAGGAAAGGTAAAACAAAAGAGGTTTTTTAGAAAGTTTGATAAATAAACCACCAAGACTCTTTGTTCATCTGTACTTCAGAATAAAAACTAAAAGCAAGTGACACAGTGGATAAGGCAGAGCAGACCACAGCTAAGCAGCTGGCAAGATCCCGTCACTCGTGTGCTGAAGAGGCCAACCGGAGAACTGTGGCTGACTCAAGAGCCAAGCCAGTGACCTTGGCAGCAGAGTTCTACACTGATGTCAACTGCACAAAATTGAATTCAAGGCTCACAGAAAAGGAGGTTCTTCTCAAAGTGTGGGAGAAGTCTGGAATTTGGCAAGCTTTTTTGGTGGTACTGTTTCTGGCTTTGCTCCAGTTCAATGCAAGATACTGTGATGAGCTTTTTAAGGCAACAGCATTTAACATCACCCGAGAGTTCAATACTTTAAAAAAACCCAAGAATTAATTTCATTAATAGAGGCACTTCAATCCACACCTGCACTGTCCCTTCACCCCTGGTCATCAGGTCTTATAAAAGCCCCCATGGGTTGAGAATCCCCTAGAAAATAAAGGTCTATAAAGGTCAAGACAACATAAGTACCAGAAAGATATCTCATAATGTCCTGGGACGGAAAACAACCCAGAGGTGAACAGGCAGTGTAATCTGGCCCAGATCTGCAAATGAGAGGCTCCTGAGCGGGCAGGAATTGAAGCCAGTGCAGCCATGTGATGTGGCTGTGCTCGTGGGGACACCACAGGGCACAGTGACCACAGCAGCAGGGAAAGCTCACAGCTCTGCCTCTCCAAGGCTCCTCCACCCTGCTGCCAGCCTGACTCACCCCATCCACAGCCAGCTCAGCAATTCTGCACTGCACTCCGCTGCTGGGTTATGCACCAACAGCCAGCCATGCTCACCAGCAACTGCAGCCATCTGGCCCCCTTTTCCAGGCCCCCACTGAAAACATTTCTGACAGCAGTGCTGTCTCCATGGCACCTAGAAAACTTCAGTGATTTTTTCCAGAAAGTAAACCAGAGCAGAAAGCTGGACAAATTTAAATGCAAGATGACATTTAATAATTTAATAAAATATTCCAAATGGCAAGAAGTAGCTAAACTATGTGCAAGACCATTTTTCATCTATTCACAGAACTCTTGACTTGGCCACTGTGAACCTTTACCAGAAAGGATTGGTTTGCACTTTTTCCTGCCTGCTATATGTGTGTGCATGGTATTTTTTGCACTTGTCACTGGCACCTCATGCGGCCCTGCACAGTTAACTAAACCAAGGAACTGATGCAGATAAAAACTGTGTAGCAGCACTGATTTTCATCATCTTGAAACTAAACATGGGTCTGCATCCCCACAGTACTACGCAGCACACCGCACTGCAACTGACTGCTTTGGTATCTTTATGTGACTATTTGCAGATAAATTGGTAAAAGGAAAAAAAGAGAATCTAAATGAAACTCACTATTACTTGCTACTCTGCCAGTTGACAGCCTCACTATTTATATTCCACTGGATCCCTTGCTCTGTCTGAAGACCTCAACTTTCAGATACATCCTTCAAAAAGAATGTGCAGCTTTTGCCTCTGCTTCTATCAGTTTTCTTAGATTTCACTTTTTGCTGTACCAAAGTCATTTCCTAGTTGCTCAGGTTTATTCCATTTTCTCTGGCCACCAGTCCTCTGTTGGTCTGTTCTTCCTTGAGAATGCGAATCCTCATCCACTAGAAGTAGTATTAAACTCTTCAATACAATGTAACTTACGTGGACTCTGCCTCCTATTGACACTTACTATCCTGCTGCTTCCTCTCAAGCCTTCAGTTCACGGCAGCATATTCAGAACCGTCGCAATAAAGTGATCCTACAGCAGCTACAGTTTCTCTAAAAATGTATCCTGTAGGATCTCATAACAGTAACTCTCACAAAATTCTACTCCCACGAGAGAAAGGACATTTTGGAAAGGCAAAGTTGGTTTTTAATATCTTAAACCATGGAATACAATTGTCTAAATAACAGTGCTAGTAAATATCTGTGTTTTCTAGAGTACATTTGACACCAAGGTTTTTTTTGGTTTTTTGTGTTTTTTTTTTTTTTTCAAAACTGAAAGAACATTAAGCACTAAAGCAGAAAATTTCATTCCATCTTACATTATTTTAAACTGTAGCTTAGACATTACTCTCACAAGTTAAATAAATATAAAGATACCAAACTGCTTGACCTTGTTTCTGTGCAACTACTATGCAGCACATAAAACTATAGAAATTATAGATATCTGCCCCTGCAACACATCCCAGCAACAGCACAAGCCCTTCTTGGGGACTCTTTCAAAGTAGTCACCTATGACAAAGAGCCTTTTGGGCAGATATCAGTGTAGTAGATTTTTTTTCTTTCTCCTTACACCTCAAGTAAAATTCTCACTACACCATTCTGGGTGTGTACCCTTCATTACTAGGTCACTTCTCACCTTCATGCCTGTAATTGGAGAGTAATGATGCCATAATGGGCTCACAATGTCAGTGAGGATCGAGCTGAATCAAATTCAGTGTATTAACCTCACCAAATTAAATTTTCATTTGCAGAAGGACATTCAAGGGATACAGATGTAAAAGAGAGCTAAGTTACCCAACCACTCCAAAAGTGTGACAAAAGGATGCTCAGTCTTATTATAAGCACATCAAATATTCTTTGTCCAAAATGAGGCTTGTGATTGCTGTGAGACTACTTTAGCCTTGAGATTCTTTCAACACAAAAACTGGAGATACTAAATAATCAGTAAAACAAAATTTTTTTAAAACACACCCTTTCCCAAGCTGTACATTTACCAGTGTGACCCTGAAGAACATGCCATAAAAGACAGAGAGAAAGCACAATGAGGCAGCCATGTGCCTGGGAAAACAGCTTTGGGAACTACAGGACAGGCTCTGCTTTGCCATTTCAGTGTACAAGTTCTACTTCTAAAAATAAATAAACCACGAGATTAAATACTAGCAACTGCTACGTGGAATTGATATCAGTAAATACAGAATCTATGTGGCACAGTGACTTCAGAAGACACGTGTTTATCAGTATGTACATATGCAACAGTATAAGCACAAAAAAATGCAGAACTTTGTGCCCATGGCTAACAAGGAACACAAGAACACTCCTCAAAGCCTGGCCAAAATCTTTAATATTAAACTTACTTGCAATTGATGCCAACAAAGCAGAATAATGACACAACATGACAGTTAAATAACAAGTGAAATATAACCTCCATTCAACCACTCAGACAAAATGGAAGCAGAATAAGATTGTACCTGGAGCTCACAGAGCAGTGAGTGTTTATAGGCAGTTCCCTTCATGCAAGTTTTTTCATTCCCTACAATCCTCATCTTATTCTAATTTATTAATTTTTTTAAAAGCTTAAAATTCACTCCAGCTAGCACTGGCAAGCTAGAAATAGCAGCATGCCTTAATCTCCTGTTCAATTTTGTGAAAGGTTTGTAGAGCAGGTATCTCAACAACAGCTCATCTCTTTTTCCTTATCACCTCTATGTGAATGTCTCTGAATCTTGCTGCTCTGAGAGTTATCAACTCAAATGCAGTCATCTGCAGTTCATTTTCATTTGTTTATCAGAGGTTCACTCAGCTATTCTATAAATGCAATCCTAGCATGTAGACAGGTATCCCATCCTTCCTATATGAAAATCACAGTATTATTGTGGATTATTGAAAGTCCTTACTTCAATTGTGCAGGCACAGCACAAAAGTAGTACAGTGTGGGCAAAAGATAAATCTCTGTTTTGGTTTGTTTCATCTTTTCCCCTCAAAAGGCCACAGAAAATTATTGGTTTGTTTCTTCAGCTGCAACAATTAATAATTCATTCTTCAGGCACAGTGATTAAGAGACCAAAAACAAGGCCAAAACACGGCAGAAATGGACACTAAATTCATTTCAACTACAAGGAACTATTTGAAAACAGGAATAGAAATCTTCTGCAGTAATCTGCAATAGTAAGTGACACAATTAGCCAGAAAGACCACATAAATCAATATTACCACCCTGTAACATCTCTGCCAGCAAAAAAGATAGACCATGGCTGATTTAATTTTTTTTTTCCCAACACAAAACATTAATTTTGTCCATAATGCTACTATTTTAACATAGGACTCATCACTGCTAAATCAAAATCAGTAGGATTTACACTATTGATTACAGTGATAGACAATCAAAATGTTTATCCCAGGCTCCAGGTCAGAAGGCAGCACAACTCTAGAAGCAGTTATCTCAGAACTCACAATATTATTAATGACAGCTGCAGTAACTTTTAATTAAAGCATTTTTCTCTTGTGGCTTCCCAAACACATAGGACATTTTTGCACTCTTATAACTAATATTTATAGCTTCTTTTCACAGCAGCTTTTACTTTAAATAAACACAACCAGAACAGAAGTAGCAAAACCATACTTGTTTTCACTGTGAAATCCTAGAAAACTGTTTGGCAGCAGACACCAACTTATAACCCTGTGTTACTCATACTCTGCTCTCTGGGTGGCAGTTTTGGGGTACTGAACTGAGTGGGGTGTGCTTTACAGCTTTTTTTTTCCTCAGAAGTGTTATTCCTGCCCTCACAGCATTCTAAGAATGTCATCCTTAGCTATGGAGACCAGATTTTCAACAGATCAGTTCAGCTAGGCACAAAATCAAAATGGACAAATCTTCACAAGAGCTCAGAACAGTCAGTGCTAACCTCTTTTGAAAACCTGCCCCAATTATAGATGCCAAGTACTTGAAAACCTGGCTCCAAGCTCTTAAAATCCATTTTTGTATGTTCAAAACCAACACTGCAGTCACTAAAGGGAATCCTGACTGGTTTTCTACCAGGGGAGGAGCAAGGCAAGAGGCAACCTAGAACAGACAGAGTAAATCTACTGAATAAATCTATTTGAAATCACAAAGCTTACTACTACTACTACATTTACTGGCACCATCCACTTTTGGGTTTAGCCTCTTTTTTATTTATACATCAGTCTTTCTGAGTCAGCACTGAGCACATCTTCTTTTGCCAATTCCTCACTGATATCAGCCTGAGGTGTTGCTAGAGACAGTAGGTAAGAGCCAGAACAATGAGCTGGCCTGAAGGAAAATGTAGCAATCCCTCACACCTTACTTTTCCTGTAACCAAATCAAGTTCAAGGTCTGTAAATTATCCCAGTTTACACACCATAGGAGAAAAAAAAAAAAAAAAAAAAAAAAAAAAAAAAGACAAAACCAGAATATTCATCCGACTGTAAATTTATACAGTTGTGAAAGAGAACATAACCATTTGCTATTTACGTGGGCTAGAATGGTATCACTTAGCTTTAACACACACCCCAGAGACTCCAAAAGGAAAGTGTTGTGCAAAATGAGATTGAATTACATATTTTAAAGCTTTCACATCTTTGAACTTTAATATGAAATACCAAGGCCAAAATCCTGCCTTCAGCACAATGCTTTGTCCCAAAGACACAAATAAATGTTGTTCTGTTACTGGAGTTTATTTGAGGATATTAGAATTTAGCAGTATAGTAGTTGTTTATGCTTCTGTGTTTAAAAGTAAAACAGAAATGACAGTTTTGGCCAATTCACGTAGTTATTACACTAAAAAGTCACTTTCCATTAGATCCCTGAATTGCCACATAGGAAAAGAGCCATCATTTTTCAGAGCTATGAGAAGTCTCTATGCATCTGTTAAGGAACTCTTGCCTTTAAAGCAAATGCATGAAGTAGTTGGCTTTTCACTTCAGCCACCTGGCCTGATAATTTAAACATGTTATTTTCCTAACAAAAACTATTTTTACTGTTGTAACAAATACAGACTTTTCAAAGAGGCAATGTTAATTCTAGCTTATCTAAAGATAGACGATTCTTAAGAGAAAACAAAAACCTAAGGGATTAAATGTAAAACCCTTCTAATACTCTGGTGTATAATTACATTATTCATTAGCAAGTAACCTCAGGTGGGCGTAATTTAATGTTTCCTTCCTGTCCCTTGAGCAAACACAGCACAGAATAGCTAATCAATTTGATCCCAAGATCCTAAAGCCTCAATAAAATCTGATGGAGGCTTACAGAAGAGTCACCCCAGCCTACCCTCGAGGATTAAGAGTGCTTACCCAATTTACAAGTTGACTCACTTAAGAGGGAGAGGATGGCAGCTCCATGAGCTTCCTGTTTCCATCATTTCTCAGTAATTTCAGAGGAAAGCCATCCGGCAGGATTATCATTTGTTGTTGTTCTTGTCTAACTCCCCGTTTTGTGCACTGAACCGGTCCCTCGTGAGATGCCCTGAAAATGGGCACATCTGCCCTAAGCTTTACCTCGCATCTCCTTTCAAGAGAAACTGTAACCAGGCTTTGATTTCAGGCTCGGTACAGTCTGGGAAAGGATCTGCACACTGACAGAAAAAATAAAAATAAAAATAAAAATAATCTATTAAAACAATGCTTATTTAATAATAAATTACTTAATAAAGCTCCTGCCATTGAAACACCTTTTTTGCTTCATGCTGTTAAGCACCTTCAGGAGGGTTAATTTCCAACGACAACGCTGGAAAAAGCGAACCGAGAGCTTTATAAGCAAAAGTCTGGCTTCGAGGAGATGACCAACAACATCCGGACATGGTGGCCGCGCCCCCCAGCCTCTGTCAGCTGCTGCTATTCCTGCACTCCTCCAGGCTTTTTCCTCGCTTCTTCTCCTTCATTCTCCCTCCTTCTGCAGGGCTACCGTGACACACCCGAGCGGAGGAGCGGCCGGCACTGGCTGCTGAGGCTCCTGGCCTGCCCGCCCGCGCCGCTCCCGCTTTCCCGCCGCGCGCTCTGATTGGCTGCCAAGAGGCAGGGACGGCGGCAAGCGTGCTCTGATTGGCTGTCAAGCGTCGGGGGCGGGGCCTCGTTGTGAGGGCCGGGGGCGCGGTGTGAGGGCGGGGATGCTCGGGGCGCCGAGGCGGCGGTGGCTCAGGAGATCTGGTCAGAGATTCTCCTGTTCTCGGGAGCCAGGTGCTCTGGTGAAGGGTGAAACCTCCGCCGGTGTTCTCCTCTAGATGAAGTGTGATCCGTGTGTTATTCACCTCAATGTTATATCTGTTCGGAGATATCTAACGTTGGCCTCAGAATACAGTGTCAGTGCCCTCTTGAGGAAAAGCCTCACCCCACCTTACCTTTATCTTTTTAACGGTATGCAACAAACTTTTAACAATACAGTTCTTAAATCGGAGAAAAGGTGCCTTAACTGATACTAATGAATAAGCCCTACTACTTTTATCGATGCCTGACTTGAGTTCTTCATAATTATGTTGGCTTTTTGCATTAATGTGTGATCTATAATGTTGTGGAGCCGTCCCATGCTGTTTATTTAATTAGTTTGCCTGGACTCTATATTAAAATCTTTCTGCATCTCGAAAAGTAATCTAATTTCCCAAATACCAGAAAGATAATCATATTCTGTATGAAATCTGACATGATTTTTAATATTCTACTTATGCCATAGCCATTTTTCTACTGCAGTAGCTGTAATAGACTCATCAGTGCTTAAATAATTTGTGGAGATCTGTTCAGCAATGAGTTGTTTTTTCTTGAACTGTACAGCTTAAACATTTATACACTGCACAATTAATGAAATCAACATGTACTTCAGTGTATGTCTGTGTGGTAATGCTAAATACAGAAACGCCATCACAGAACTCAAAAGAAGGATACAATTTACCTCTTGTTCTCAATGATTGGCAGTAGTAGTGGGCTGGAAAACTAATAAGGAAAAGTAATAGGAAAGAGTAACTTGGCTAACTGAAAGTCAATGTAGAAACTCTTTTTAAAATAAGGTGCTCATTTTGGGTATTATTCTAAGCCTCCTTTTTTGTCAGAACTATTTCTCCTCATGATAGTATTAAAATTCAAGATCAGTTTTCATGAGGCCTCACGGCACCTCCTTGTGCATGCAAAGCCGTTCAGTTCTTACACTTGTTCTTCCTACCGTAAACCCCTAAACCCTGTGCATTTAATTCACTCAATTTTCAACAGTATTATATGGCCAGATTTTTCAGGGATTTCTTTTTTTGGTCAGTGTAAAGAGAAGTGGATTGTACGAAAAATATTTGAAAGTATGTGGAAACTTGACTGCAAATATTTAGTGGATTTCAAGGTGCAGGCCTTGGAGTTGACTGTTCTGAATGTCTGGAATGTTACTGATAGTAAATCTGTAGCTGTGAGAAATGCAAGCTTTGTGGAAACTATTTTATTCTTAGTGAGCAGATTTAAGTTGGGGAGGAAGGGTGAGGTGATGTCATAATCCTTAGCTTCTGAAACTGTAATTCATATTGAATACAAGAGGTATATATGCAAATGAATCCTAGGTGATATATTTATCTCTTCAGTGCTTATGCCTATGAGCAATTCCTTACTTGTAGAATCTCTTTTCACTCACTTGTGTAATTTCACATCTCTGAGCTATTTGCTGCTGTTTTTTCAGGTAATGACCTTTTAATTATTCCTTTGTCTATTCACTTCTACGCTGATGCAGAACTGTCAGCTCGGGGCCCTATACATTGCCTGCACTTCAGCACATCATCGACATTTTTATAGAAACTGTTGAGATTGTGTGATTCTGCTCACTTCACTTATGTGCTTGGCAGCAGGCCTTTCATGGGTATAGCTGTTGTTTTTCCTCTCTACTGAATGTTCCAGCTCTTGCAGTGTCAGTTCCTTCACGAGCCATCTGTCTTGCTGGCTCACTATCTTAACAGCTCTCCTTCTCAGACTAGATGTAAGTCCTAGTTAGTATGCCATCAGCTGTTAATTTTTTATTCAGAAGCTTTTAAAACAATTGTTGCTGCACAACATATTATGCTGCACAAATATCCTATATTTCAATCCTCTCTGTCCCGTCCTTGGCTCTTAATGGTTGCTTTCTTCTGCATCCTCCTTTTCACAGGTTCCTTTGCAAGTTGTTTGTCTGTCACTTAGTTTCTTTTCCTGAAAGTTTTAGAGTGATTTTCTTCAATTTGACAACTTGTCCCTGAATTCTATCTGGGGATTGCATGTCTGAATCAAGGAAGGCCTAATCCAGATCTGTTTGTTGGGGCACAGTAACTCTACAATCACTGCAAGAAGCATCTAAGTACTTTCAGATATAACACGAGTCAGGTAATAGCTCCTGAGAAGTGTAAGATCTTTATCTTTTGTCAATAAGTCAGATAATAACTTCTTTGTGGTGGTATCAGTGTTACATTTAGGATAGATTGTCTTGTAGCTCAGGGGCTGGCATATTGCTAAACAATCTAGCAATCTTTTTGATGAAAAGTTCTATTTGCTTGTAAGCCAGTCAGGCCTGGATGCAAAATTGCTTTACAAAGTCCTGAGAGTATAGTATTCCTTATTATAGTAGCAGCTTGGTTTATTTTTATACACTATACGTGCTTTATAATCCTCCAACAGCTAAGATTCAGTTAGATAGTTTTGAGAGCTTTATAAACAACTGCTTGGGTTTAGTGCAATTTTCAGCTGTGGAAATGAACCACACAGATAATAATTTCAGTAGAGACAGCAGCTTTTCTTCTTTTTAATGTATATTGTTAATCCTTTCTCAGACCTTCTGCTCCTTTCCTTGACAAACTCAAATATTGTTTATTCCTAGTGCCAGTTAGTCAGCCAAGCATCTGCAGCTGGCAGCTGAAGAAGCCCCAGAAAATTAAAACTCCCAGTTGATTTGCATGTTAGATGTCATTGTTTGTAATCTTCTGGATTTCTTCCACACTTAGCATTTCTTAATGATAAAGAAAACGGAGCATGCTTACAGTCGTAACTAATAATTAGTAAGATGGATTTTATTTCCCTACTGTACTTTTGACCTCCAGGATAAATTTAGACCTGTCATTTAATGCCTCTCATAAGGGACTGCCTATCTTGGGAAGATTTGCTTCCAAATGAAACTTTGCCACTGAACCAGGCCTTCTCATAGTGTGATGCTCTTATGGTGGTAGAATTGTGTTCATAATATATGCATCCCTTCTGGGCTAGAAAGTTACAGCTGCATTACCATATTGGTAACAGAATTTATGCCAGTGTAATAAGTAATTCCAGTAGTACAGAAAAGTTTTACTAAGTTACACCCTGGTTTTCTGCCATTGCTCAGGCCTTCTTTTTCCTTTGTGCACAGGAAGTGAAAACAGTCAAGCAAGACAGCAGCATAGAAGAGAGTGAGAGTAAATTAATTTCTTTTCTGTCTTTGTCTCAGGAAAATCAACTCCCTAACTCCAGAATGTGACTTCCAGTAGGAAGGTGACAGCAGAGATTGTCTCCAAAAACCTATTAGGTGAGGTACTCAGGTGTGATCATGGCAAGTCTTATGATTAAATATAACCAGCAGAGGCAAAGAAATTTGAAACTGTCCAGAAATCTTCAACAGAGAACTGGTAATATACTTCTTCTCTCATTAAGTGAAGCTACAGATGTCTTATGCTAAAAAGAGCAAGTATCCAAATCCAAGAAAGCTGCAGAAGAAACTGGTGAGCTACAACTTATCTTCCCTTCTTGTTACCAGGATATACTCTGTAGTCAGGCATCAAATGTAGCATTATCCCATGAACATTAAGGAATGTCATTGTTGTTAGGTGAATACTCTACCTATAATAACTTACTCTGCTTGAAATAACATCTAAACTGGTTTCAGAAGAATAAAACTATTCTTCAGAATATGATTGGAGGGGTATTTTAAGAGCAGACAAAATCTACTTACATGCTAGGCTAGAAGGAGCTAGCTACTACTTAGCATGCTATTAACTAAAAGGAATCTCAATTAATTCCCTCTTAAAAAAAAAACAAAAGAAAAAAAAAAGAAAAAAAAGAAAAAAAAAAAAAGTTAGGCCTCGCAAGATTTCAAGATTTTACACATTCAATAATCTCAGTTACCAAAGAGAATTCCTGCTAACACACCAGCTGGGATTTCCAACAATATAGGTAAAGAAGAGAGAAGTGAATAAAAATTAAATTTTTATATTAGGCTAATAAAACCTTTTTATAGTGGCTTTAGTTTCATCATAGTTTTACATTGTATTATAATTATGTAGATTTACATTTTATCAAAACTATGTGAGCAAGTCCCATCCAGTTGGCAAGAAATGCAACATCCTAAAGTAATAGAAAAATCACTGTGTAGAGTTTACTGTTCCTTTTCATACTTTTAAAAACAGGGCATGGCATGCTGTTCCATTTACCTATCATGTGTTCATTAAGAAACTGAATTAAGGGTGTCGCTAGAGGATACAAAAAGAATGGTACTCACACAGTCAAGTTCAGGGCAAAGAAAGGGAAGTTTATTTTCTTGACCTTGCTTATATAGATTCTGGACAATGACCAGGGATTGGAGAACAAGGCCGATACATCTCCATCCCACTGCTCACACTAGAAGTTCCTCCATTGTCCCTCCTCCAAGAAGGAATGCCAAAATAATCACTTTGTTTATGTTACAATCCATGAGAAGACTCCACTACAAAAATAAATGCAAACAATCAGAAGGCTAAAAGAATATGACAACATAAGGGACTTTTCAGATTCTGTAAAAATGACTGTGTCATGGCACAGATATTACTTTATAGGTAAGTTCTGAATGGAGAAATCTGGAGCTGGGCCTTGCAGTATTGTCAGAAGTAACTCTTCAGAGGCAGATTATGAAATTAGAGCTGTAATCTCTGCCTGACATTGAGTTAATATGCAGCCATTCCAGGACTGAAGCTGTTTACTGGTTCTTCCATCTGTCAGGATTTTCCTAGCTTCTATTCATTAGAAACTGAGATGGCTTGGAGGAGAACTTTCTTTGTGGCTGTGTTATGGAGCCTTTTTGAAGAATTCTGTGTAGCTGCTGGTAGACCACATGGTGAAGGAGTGAATGGGCATGATGGATGTATTTATTTACAATAACTAAACAAACTAAAAATCCTTTTCCTCCTCTTAGGTGTGACATTTGAAACTTGTTTGTGCAAGAAAAAATATCGTGAGAAGTAATAGTTAAAAACATTAAGACATGATGAGAATGAGAGATCTGAATGAAACCTACTTTTGGGTTTTGTTTTTCCTTTCATTCTTTCTAAACCCAGTTTTAAGGACTGGGCTTAGCTGACTAAAGTTTAATGTGTAAAATCTGCAAGGTTAATGTATAAGTAGACCTGAAGGACCTTGCCATTGGGAAATAATGAAAGCAATTCATTGTATCTGCTGGCTGAGATGAACATCATGTATTTGCTGTAAGTTACTTGTCAAGATTGTCTTGGAAAGTCCAAAGAGTCAACATTAAGAAGGAACACTTATTTTGTGCTGACCTAGTGGTCTGGTAGGGTAGGGAGGGTTCTGTACCTTCACATTGATTCTTCTGTGTTCCATAGCCTTTTCTTGTAGGATTGTTGCAATTAGGTATGTGCAGCAGCAGCCTGTGTGCTATGCATCAGAGAAACTCTCAACAAATGTGTCTATGTTCAATAAAGATTCAGCCGTGCCTGAAAATTTGAAAGTTAATAGTTTAACAAGGAAGGTGAAATGGCAAGTTCAGGCCTTCTTGCAGGGCATAAAAATCCTTTTATATCCAAGATATTCACATTTGTTTGCAGCAATATACATTGGAATTAGGTTTGCCAGGCTGTGGTAGCCAACTTCTTGTACTTCATTTCCATTGTACATTGTCCTTTCAGAGGAATGTTTATCATATAATGATACCCTGGCAGTAAATAGAGTAATGTACATAATTGCTCCTTATTTGGACTAGATTTTTTCAGTAATTTTTCCAGCTTTGCTGTGGGAGTAAGAAAAGTTTCCCTGGGACTAGAATCAATGAAGGACTGTTTTAAGACTATAGGGTCATCTTTACTTGCTCTGTCTTGCCATGCTTGCAGAGTAACAACAGCTTAAAGCTCTGTCATGAAAAAGGGGTTCTGTGTGCATCCTCTGGGACTAGCAAGGATCCCCTGCTCCAGCCTGTGCCAGCAGTGTCTATATCTACCTGCCCAGGAATTCATAGTCAGGGACTCTTCCTCCCTCTCTTTCTCTCTCAAAGAGGCACTAGGGGATCCCAAGAGGGATTTTATCCTTCTCTCCTCTCAGTCATGGCAACAAGAGAACACCAACTGCTCTCTATCCTCTGACTAGATCTACTAACATGTCAGTTGACAAAAAAATAATAAACTTAACAAGATTCTTACCTTTCTTCATTTTTTGCTCCCAGTTCCTTAGCTTGGATAAGAGACTCCTGTCCATGCTGTGTTTTCTAGACTCTCCCTGTCTTTTCTTTCTGCAGGTAGGGTCATCAATGGAGTACAGCTCTAAGCTCAATGAAGGACTCCTAGAGGAAAAGCTGTAAATCTTTGATCTCTCATCTCTATGGCAGTGCTGATTTCACAGAAGTAACTGTGATGAAGGAGTCAGTAACTGAGTATTTCTTCTTCTAGCCTGTGATATTTGAAGTGTTTCAGGGCACACTTATAATTCTGATGTATTTTCACTTGTCATTTCTCACTGAGACAGAATTTCTCTTTGTTTTCAATGACAGTTCTGCTTAGCAATCCGGGAAGGGTGGAGTAGCCTGTACAGAAAGCTACAGCCTCTCAACAGATTGCTGCTTCCTTTCCTTAGATATTAACTCTTCCCAGAAAGGGTTAAACTCTGCTTTTCTCCAGCCAGTAATTCCCTTATAAAGAAAGAAAACCAATTTTCACAGCTTCCTGGTCATGAATTTTTCTGCTAGCCTCTTTGCAATGCAGTTACCCTAAAGAAATCTATGGAATTTTACCCCTTTTTCCAACACGGCTGTATCAATGTTTGGAGTAAGTGAAAGGAATAAAATGGCCACTTGACTCTTCATTTGGCAGAGAAAAGATTGAAGTGAGACATCCTGCTTAAAAGTGAAAAGCTTCTACTATACTTGAATTACAGTATAGGTGGGAAAGAGCTAAAAAATCATTAAAACCCTATGTTAAAGCAAAACTGTTAATCAACGTTAAGTCATTTAGAAATAGTCAAGAGAGACAGATGGAATCCAGTTATTATCTCTCTTTTACTTTTAAAATATATTAGTCAGTTTTAAAATATATTAAAGCTTGTATACTTTTGAGTGGCAGATACAGCTTGTCACTTTAAAGGGTATTTTTGCTATTGTTAATACTGAAATAGATTGTACTTGAGGAACACTAGTTAACAGAAGTCTTAAGTACCTCAGAGAAAATACTTGTCTTGCATTTATTATCTCAGCTTTCAGATTTAAGCAGCTGTATGTGGTTAAACTATGAAATTATGTAACAGTAATAGAATGCTGTTCAAGTTGATGTCTTTTAGAAGACAAGGGAGTGGAGGTGGGGATGTGACTGTACAGTAAACCCACGTTAAATTTTTTCCCTAACTGTACTCCTTGAGACAGCAATCAGCTACCCAGAACAGAGCCCAGAATGTGCTCTCTGCCGTTTGCTCTGAACTCACCATGCATCTTGTGGGGTTTTTTCCCAAAAGAGAGTGATAGAAGTCTAAGCATTGATGTGATTCATATTTAAATCAGAACTTCTCAGCTTATGTTGTTTAATTTTAAATGGTTCCCTGGTAACATATTTCTAGAGTAAACATCCTCTTATTATCTGAAGAATATACATTTTTAATTATCTCAAAACTGAACTGAACTGTTAAATCTTGTTCTTATTCTGTAGTTGAGCTGTGTCATAGGTCACACACTACTTTCCAAATGCAAGTTTCAACAGATGCTCTGTGAATGTTAACAAAGGGCACCTTAAAAAATCATTTTCCATACTTTTAGGATGCCAGTTTAATTTTTTTTATGCTTTGTATTAGTGATGCTGAAGTTTTAATGCACTTCCAAAAAACATTAGAAGCAAAGACAGCAAACCGTGTCACCAGAGCAACTCTCTACTGCAAATGTAGCAAGAATAATCCTTTTAAGCTGGCACAAAGCTAAGTGGACAGGCAGAGGATAAACTTCTTGTGAGTGGAATATTGGTTGTGTATACATTACTCTTTTATAATTTCTGAGACACCTTGGTTCCAAATTTAAAGAAGACTGTATAACCATCTTAAATGGAAACTAGTGGAAATTTTGTTTGTTTCAGAATTTTTCAATGATTTGGTCCTGTGTGTATCATGTGGAATACCTCAGATGTCTGTATTTGCAAATTTTGTCAGTTTGCATTTTTTGAGGACAAGTTGCAAGAAATCTAAAAGAACCCAAGTGTAATTTCTTGATAGCAGCCTCAGACATGTCTCAAAAAAAAGCAAAAAAAGAAATCTGAAAAATAATAGAAGAATTTGTTTTGTGCAGTTCTTGCAAACAGGTGCTAGTCCAGGTCCATCACCTCGGCTCTGTAAAATAGCAGGTGAGTGAAGAATGCAAACTATCAAGTATTAGGCCAGAGAGAATAATCATCACTGACAGAGGAGCAGGCATTCTGCCCAGGCACTTATTCCCACCGAGGAGACTGGGGTCAGCTCACACAGAGTGAGCTTCTTTAAATATGCTTGTTAAACCACAAACATGTAGCACAAGATTCAAGACAGAGATTTCTCTGTCTCCCTTATATTCACCAAGATTTTCTATAATCATGAAGTTGCTTGCTCCTGCTTTGACTCAAGAAGATGTTTGCTGGTCACTTCTTTAAGGTATGACAGCATTCTGCCTCCTTTTAGAGTAAAAGCTGAGTGGCTCTGACAGTAGAGCTCTCAAAGGGCAATATGTGCACGATCAAGTCGGGAATTACCAAAATCTGGTGACTTCCCAGTGGATAAGTACAAATGTATGTCCAGGGCTTGCCCTCTATCCCATAGTTTTCCTCTTCTTGCCCCCATCCCAAGCACTAGAAACCAAGCTGAGTAGAACTTACTCAAGGAAGAAAATCTTGTATTCACTCCAATTCTACATACTGTCTCCAAACTGCCCATTTCTCAGAAACTACTTGTTCAAGACAAAATAAAACAGAAGTGAATATTTCTGCAAATCTTGTCAGCATTGTGCTGTCAGCTCAAATTATGGATTGTCCCTTTTTACAACAATGTCACAATTCAACCATAGCATAACATTTCCCCAGATTTTAGAGCGGCTTTGACCTACGAGACATAAAAATACATGATTATAGCAATAATGGCTGGAGTGCAGCTACAATTTTCTTCTGTTGTGGAGAATTTAAAAGCTTAAACACTACAGTCAAATATTTAGAAGTTAGAAGGTATACCTTCAAAAATCACTGAAAATATTACTTGCTACTTGGAGCAAGTCACTGGGATTGCTCCTTTTGAGTTAGCAGGCCCTTTCTTCTAAAATGAAGCAGTACATAATTGCTTATTGCAGTGTGCATTTAAATGCCTTTTTTAAAGAGTAGACTTGGGAGTATCATATAACAATTTGCAGGCATTTATGGGGATAAGTAAAATCTAGTTATGTTTAATGCCAAGAATTGTTAGAATTCAAGCAGAAAATTGGCACTATGCAATACTTTTTTTTTTTCTCTTTTTAGAGCTGTAGAAAATGCATAAGCCATCTCAGCCATACATAGAGGACAATATTAAAATGATGTTTTGGTAATACAGAGTACTTTGATTCTCCATACCATATAAACGTATGTGTCCTGTCATTCTCCCTCATACAGACAGCAGTTAAAAAGTCTTGCTTTTCTATAGCGCATGCTGATTATTAACTATAGCATTTTTGCACAGATTGTGCTTATAAGGATTTTTTTTTAAAATTCTTAAAAAAACCTCTACCTTTTCTGTGTTGCTGTATAGTGTGACCATAACAGTGGCTCTAACATTAAAAATATATCCGGGTCAGGTTTCTGTGCAAACCTTTTTGAAAAATAGACTTTTACTTACTTAAGTGTAATGGAAACATTTCCATGACTTCAGCAATCTCCTTTGGAAGTTAAAATAAACATTTCCACAAAGAAATCACAACTTGAGATTTCATTTACTGTGCTGAATGCATGATAATTGGACAGAGAAAGTTGCAGTGGATCCTACATCAGTAATATATTGATTGCTTATTGCCCAATCTGACATACAAGTAATTAGCAGAAATATTCAATTGCAATAGCCTTTAGCATAAACAATGTTGGGGGAACACAACAGTCTTTTTTAATATATTTTGGGAAGCCCAGATTGTTGGCTCTATTAAAAGCATGCTGCACTGGCTTCATTAGGACAAAGCAGCTTTGTCTTTGTCCTAACCGACCAGGTAGAAATATGAACGTGGCAGTAAGCATAGAGTTTCAGTTTATGAATTATGGCAATGTAGGGGTGTGGTCAGAGCATGCTGCTTAGATTGTCTCATATTTTAGCGGCTTCTTGAGGGCTGTTGCAGGCAGCAGCAACTGCAAACATGGAGCTGAAATGTCTACAATGTACTTCTGTTATAAAGCCTCTTATTCCTCCCCAAAAATGAGAACTTACTTTAAGGTTTAACAGTGTCCTTTTAAATTAGAAGCAAACTGCTACAGTGAGATATTCAGACTGGGGTAGGCAGAATATGCTATGGTTACCGTCACTAAACAGAGCTGGATCTGTTAAGATCAAAATGGTTGACTTGTCACTCTATAGTAATTGTTCCCTGTGGAAAAAATTCAATAGCATCGCTTAAATCACACATAGCTGATCACGTGCTCTGAGGCTTTGATGGTGCTTAGACTAAAAGGCAGACGTAGGGAGGAGCTGTGTCAGGAAATCTAATTCTGCCAGTGTGAGGGGAAGCTTGCCTTGCACACAGTCATGTGCACAAATTGATTTTTAATTTTACAGTAAAGCACTATTGTAATTATTAACTCAATTGATCCCTAAAAGGCTACTGTTGAAAGCCAGATGTTATGGCCCTGCATGTCCAAGGTGCCTATTGGAAGGATGTGAGATGACTGTCAGACTGCATTCAATCTATTCAACTTCTTTTTATTACAGTAAAGTATAAAATCTGTTAATCTGCAGCCTCTATAAGACAAATTGAATCCACGCTATCTTAGAAATTAATTACATACCTAAACCCTGATCATTAGTACAAAAAAAAAAATTAAAAAATAAAGCCAAGTCAACGAAAATGAGAAGTACTATGTTTCTGTCCAGACTGGAGAATCTTTAATATAATGGGAATTTATGTGTGTCCCACAATTTTGCTTTTAAACACTTACCTTACTGCTCCCTGCAATTGTTTTTCTGGCTCTTTTCTTCTGACAATGATACAGTAACATGGGGAGCAGGAGATGCTTAATACACAAATTCTAGATACAGGGCAGAAGCAAGTTAAGGCAAATTGCTAAGAGTATGCTAATTAGACTGCATTTGATTTTCTAAAGAAAGCTATTTTTTAATCTTAGTTTGGTCCTTCAGTTTCTTTTGAAAATCAGCACAGAAACTGCACAAGTTCCCGGTCTGACTCCATGCAGTCTCCCGGGTTAAACTTTTCTCACCATCTACACCTGAGAAAAGTGCTGAGTTTCTGTTTTGCCAGGCTTCCCTTTCCTCTGCCGGTCTCAGAAGTGCAAGTTAACCTGTCGTACCGACAACACAAAAAGGGTGCAGCTGCATCCTACTCAGTTTAGGGTGGAAAAGTCTTTTGATAACTCAGGAATACTCGCTGATCCTGTGACAGAAGGTACTACACATACAAGCAGTGAAGAACACTTGCTGCTTGATTATGCATGGTTAATATGCTTGCTCAAATCCCTATTCATCACCCAGCACTAAGATGAAGCCTGGAGCATCAGGCATAACAGCACAATGCTTGGCTGTAAATGACTTCATGTAGGATGCAACTTGCCATTTGGCCTTAAATACAGTGGAATTTTTTCCTCTCTTTTTCTGACACCTTATCACAGAAATACTGTAGCTGCTACTCTGACCTTCTGCTGCTTGTCCTAGCTCTTCAGTGGGGCTGCCAATCCGCACGGAAAGAAATGAGAAATTATTGCAGTGCAAAATCTACACAAGCATTACAGTTAAGGAGGGTACTCAAGGAAACCATTTTGCAGTCTTGACTATAGCACTGTCTTACCTGTATGACAAACACGTCTTTTCCCCTGCTGAACCATGAGAATAGGAATGTGATTCCATGAGCAAATTAATATACGTAGGGGTATCTCCCCCTACATCTAAGTACAGATATTTGCAGTTAACCAGTCATCCCGCTCTTCCCTTCCCCACTTCCCGGAAACTAAAATACCGAAACTACTCAAAACCCATCAGGACCGCACCGCTTTGTTCCCCGCGGTCCGCCTCGCGGAGCTCGCTCCCTGCACACAACTCGCGCCTCCGGCAGCCTCCGGCTCTGGGCTCGGCAAGGGACCCCCGAGCCGGCAGCTCCGAGCGGATGGCGGGCGGGGATGCGATGCGGATGGGCGGGAAGGGAAAGGCTTTACCTGCCGCCTTCCCCCGCGGAGCCAGGGGCGCCTGGAGCTGCTGCATCCACGCCGGGGCGCGGCGGGCGGGCGGTCGCTCAGAACGCCTGACGGAGCCGGCTGAGCGCCGGGGCCATGGCCGCGCCGGGGAGCGGCGCGAAGGGAACGCCGCCGGAGCCTCCGTAAGCCGCGGGGAGACTCAGCACCTGGGCGCTGAACAGCTCCACGGAGCGCCACGGGCGGGGCCGGCGCCGCGCTCCCGCCCCTGGGCGCGGGGGGGCCGCGCTCCGCCCGCCGCCCGCCGCGCTGCAGCCGCCCCGCCCCGCCCCGCCGCGCTCCGCGGGGCCCCGGCCCGGGCGGCGTCCGAGCGGATCGGGCGGCGGTGACCGCGCTTCCCAGCCGCCCCGCGGAGAGGAGGCGGCTTCGCTCCGAGGACAGCCGGGAGGTGTAGTCCCGGCGCTTGTGGAGCGCGGAGAGCGCCGGCTCGCTTGGGCGGTGCCGGGGGCCGCGCGAGGGCCGATCCCGGCGGCCGCATCGCCTCTGCCCCGGCGGGAGCTCCCGGGAGAGCGCCTGGAGCCACAGCCCCCCGAGCGCGGAGCTCCGCCCGCACGGAGGCCCGCGGGGCCGCGGCTGCCCCGGGGTGTTGGCACTGCAGCGCTTTGTGTGGAGACTTTCCAAAGTGTTTGATTCTGTCCTTTTTTTTGGGTTTTCTGCCCCCCCTTTGATGGAGGCAGAAAAAACTTTTTATTATAGTAAAGCACAAAATATGCTACTCTGCAGCCTACATAAGACATAATGAATGTATGGTATCTTGGAATTACATATATGAACCTTAAAAAATAGTAAAAAAAAAAAAAAAAAAAAAAAAAAAAAAAAAAAAAAAAAAACCAGTTAAATCGCTGAATATAAGCTGACAGACTAGAGAACCTCTAATAACATCAAGTCACATCAACTGGATTTTCAACACTTGCCTTACTGCTCCCAGCAATTGTCTTTCTGGCTCTTCCTCTGGTTTAATATGGAGAGCATTCCCATAATGTTCACCTGTCCTTTTTGTTGGTTTTTTTTTTTTTGGGGGGGGAGGTGTGGAAAATAAATGATAGCATGGTTCTCATGGGCTTTGAGAGAGTCCTGAAAGATATGCTGCTTTCCTTTCTGCCACCAAGATTCAGAAGATAGAAGATGCATGTTGTATGCTGTATAGTACACGTTCAGCTGTTCAGAGCAGCTAAACAGAGTCAGGACTCTGCCTCATCAAAAGCAAAACATTGCAGAAAATGTAGGAAAAAAATTCCTGTAATCCAATTGCAGATGGCTTTTAGAAAGACACCTCTGATATCTATGTTTATACAGGGCTTTTCATGTAGTCATGAAGCATTTTCTGAAGCAGGATGTATTATAAGTTAACTTACAAATGAAATGGTACAGGATTTCCAAGCATTTTCTATTTACTGGCTCATCAAATGAAAAAGTCATTATTTAGTGTAGTTTTAAATTAGAAGTTAATTTACTCTTTTGCTAATGCCTACAATTGAAGGATATTTCAAGTGTTATTTAAAAACAAAAACAAACAAACAAAAACCCCAAAAAACCCCAACAACAAGTAGTTACCAAACAAATTTAGAAGTTTGTGTTCCCATCTCACCCTAAATTATGTGGCATTGAAAGACACGGAAGGCTTGTGTGGAGGATCCAGTATGTTTGAGCTGCATGAAGGTCCCTGCTTTTGATGCTTTGAAATCATGTTTTTCAAGCATTGCCTTCATCTAAGAGAAGGTTTTAGCAACTGTACCGCCAGCTTTCAAGAAATTTGACAGAAATCTGGGGCAGCCAAATAAACAGAGCAGTATTTTTTATTTATACTGTGTTAGCAAAACCCCCCTTTGGGTTGTTTTCATCCCTATGTGGTTTATTCTAAATCAGTTGTGCAGGAGTTAGGTTTACTGCTTCATTTGGTGGGTAGATGTTATAACAATTTCTTCCCCACTTCTGGATGTTTTCTTGGGTAGGTCTTAAATGAAATAGGTTTCCAGACAGCAACTGGATCACACAGTCACACCCTACTGAGCAAGATCTCCTCTGCAGCCATCCTGAAAGGGTGGGAAGTTGACACTGATGTTACATTTTGCACAGCAGTTCATGGATTTAAGTACTGCCAGATTTGTTGTAATGGATGCCTGATATGATATGACATTCTACGCCACCAGCATGCTAACTTGATCACAGCATAAGTCTTTGGAATATATACAGCTGTTTGATAATTATTCTCAACTTTGCTACATGCTGACTACTAAATTGCTTCCTGAAGTACCTTCCCCAGTGTTTCCACAAGACTCACTTAGATCAGAATTACATATTCTGCTCCCTACCTTGCTGAACTTTTCATCATTAGAAAGTTGTAACAAAGTATACTAGATAAGTTTAAAACAGCACTTACGTTATTACAATTTTTGTTTGATTGAAACTCATTTGAAAATGTGGAAAGTATTTATGAAAATATTATGGCAAATTCTTCACTTTGAATAATGACTCTTGAGATTATTGAAGATGTGGGTTTGATACAGAAAAGAACAAATTACAGAAAACAATTTCTTCCATTTGGCATCTCCTTCACAATAGAGCAATAGAATAGTACTTCCTCAAGGCTGTGGCTGTAGTGTGCAATTGAGGCTTCCTCTCCAGAAGGCTGCCTGAGATGGAGGCAGTGGGAAACCTGCCCTGCCCTGCCAAAGAGCCTGGCTGAGGCAAACACGAGGCCTGAGGAAAACCTGGAGTATAGGCAGCTATAGGACACTCCCAAATTACAAGACCACAAGTAAGCAAACCTTTTAGGGCTAATGTGGAGGACAGCTGCCTACTCATTGCTCCTTGTTTCCCCACCCCATTGGTCTCAATGAAGTTTGTTCTTTTGTTAGCTGAAAGGGTTCTGCTAAACTACTAACCATGTTCTGCTTTGCAAAGAAAAATAGAAACATAGACACATTGAAAATTCTTTTGAAATAATTGTGAATAATCTAAATATATTACTTCAAACAGTTACACAGTTCAAATTGTCTTAACTAAAGGATTTAGTGACTGGAACAATTTACTACAATTTAATACATAGTAACACAGTTAATCAAAAGCTCACATCATTCCTACTCTCCTCTTTTATACCCCCAGTTCTGAACTGTAACTTTCTGGGCACCAAAACACAAGAATAAACATTGCTTTGCTTCCAAGCTCTCATAGAAATTCCTGAGAACTACCTTCAAATCTGGAATTAGGTCTGGCTAATTAGGTTAAGGTTTTTACACTTACACTTGATTCCAGACGGAAGTAAAATTGGAATATCTTTATCAAATCAAATATGAAAAGTTCTTTGAGACCTCACATGAGAAGCCATCAGCCATTCAAGTACAGCTGAATCACTGGATTCATGGATCCTGGTTTCTGCTAACAGCAGCTGTAGTGTGCTGTTGTCAGCAGCAACCAATCTGCTTACCCTGGAGACAGTGACTCCCATTTTCCTGCGCACATAAAACAGATTCAGGGAAACCCAGACAGAAGATTAAATTTCTTCCCAATTTCAATGAAATCCCTGCATTTTTCTCAGTAGGTCATCTATCTTATGAAGGAAAGGAAGAAAAAAATATTGTTATTTTCAACAGATACCACAATGTGTTTCTTCTTTTTAGGTTTTGTACATCCAAATTCTTCTTGATGGGCTTAGTAAACATTTAATTAGACATACTGAAGGATCACTGATCATTCTGTCTGAGGACTGCCCAATTTTGCTTTCAAAGGCTTGTTCTTATTAAATGAAGGGACAGCAGATGTGATGATTCACCCTCACTACCTCCATTTTCTCATCCTCAGTAAATTATAACCATACAGGGCCAACATTTTCTTTGCCTTGCAAAGAAATAAACTGACAGAATAAAGTAAGACTAATTTATCTTAAGTTGTTAGCAGAATAGAAAAGCTGAGATTGTGCCAAATGGAATAGCTAAAATAAATGGCACAGCCATATACAGTTAGAGTCTCATAAAAGTGAAAGGATATATAAAAGAAGAAATTCAAGGTATTTGGTAAAAAATACAACTGTTTTAAAAAATTCATAGGTACAGCCTTGATCAGGCCTTAAGTAGTCACTCTCTAAATAGGGCTTTGAAATTATTTTTAGACCTTCCAAATCACATAGAGATTACTGCAAACTGGTTTGATGTGTCTTGCAGGAGTCTTTCATGATTCTGCCATTGGAGGTTCAGTGTTTTATCAGTAAGAGATACTGTGGCACAGTATCTATGTATGGAGTCGTAATGCTTTGTTTAACACTGCTTAGAGCATAGATGTCAAATGCACAGACAGAATAGACTCAACTGAGAAAGCAGTTGATTTTAGAGCATCAGCTGACAAACCAGAAGAAAAAAAAGTGTGAAATAGTTGTAAATGTGCAAGACTTCATAATTATGACAGGAAACTGTCAGACAATAATGCTAAAAGAATTTAATTAGACAGTCCAATATTTTGCTGTAGTTTGCTGAGATTTGGAGAATCCAAGAAGGTGATCAGGTGGGCTTCACAGAGGGTGACAACAGTTGTCATGTTTGCAGAAATGAAATGGAGCACAATGCAGTATCTCTAATTGAGCTGTATTGCTGGAAAGCAAGTCAGGTAAAGGAATAAAAGTAGAGAATGGAAAAAGCAGAGAAAGCAAGGTATAGTGAACAGTAAGGCAACAGGCTAGGTATTAGAAGTGTTGTCAGCAAATTTTGTTCTGTTATTGCTATGAAGAGACTTTTTTAAATTATGATATGATTTAATTGCATACATCCATTTATTAGTATCCACAGTGGGAAATTAATTTTTCCAGTCTAACTTTATGCTGTGGCTTCTGACACCCTCACTGCAAAACCTACATGAACTGAAAGAAACTTGAAGCAGGAATATTTTTTCTATGGGAAAAAATCTGTGTTTTGTTCATCATAAGGCAGCTGTGCTTTGTTTAAAGAAAAGGGAATGGATTTTATTGACTGTCCTGCTGTCGCCGAGGAAGGAAAAGGCATCTCATGATGACTAAACTATATCTGAAGGTAGTAGAAGACAAAAGTTGATCCAGAGAGTAAAGTTAGGTGGGTTTTTCATTAATAGTGCTGTATGACAATGAAAAATATTTTATTGACATGGTCCCCCAAAAGCAAGTTTGCTTAATCTCCTTCTCTACTTTTAGTTTAACTTCTTTAGCGGAGTAGCATTTCAAGTGTCAGTTTCCAAAGGCAGACAAACTTATCATGTCCCTACAACTAGTTTAGTAAAACAAGTGTGCTAATTAAACACTGAATCCTTAAAAATAAAATTATTTCATTCACCTTCCTAAATGCAATCAGAATAATGCCCATAAGGTTATAAACCCATAAGCCAGGATTTCCTGGCTTTCAAAATTACTTGGATTTGCTTGACAAGAGAGTCTAAATTCAGTTTACCATCAAGAGCTGAATGCTTGCAGTGTATAAATCCACTATTACAGCCTTACAAAAATTATTTTAAATCACCTGTTGGTCACAACCAGAAGGAAAGTTACCATGGATTAAGACATGAAGATATGCGGTAGTTGACAGTGAATATTCTCTTTTGTTATTTATAGTACGTGAGTTAGCTTGAGGATGCCTGTAACTTATGGATGGAAATTTTTATGGATATGGATGAGAATTATCTTCCTCTAATGGGGAAAAAAAATGCAATACTTTTAATCTGAGATAATTTTTAACATGACAGATTATTTCTATTTCCGTGTAAGGGGGGGAAAGCCACCACAACCTGTGTCGGTTACTGGGTGCAACCTAACAAAGCTTTCTTCACACCACCACCAAAACCTTCTTTTTATATCAGTCTTGTGGTCATATCTACAAGTTTTTATTGCAAAGCATTATGCTGTTGAAATGTTTCATTAATATAAATTGTAGTCAAATCAACTGCATAGAGCAGATTGCATTTAGAAAACATTGAGAGTTAAAAATAGCATAATTAAAGCAATTTCCCTGTACTTTTTTTCACTTAATATTTCTCTCAATTCTCAGAGTTTAAATTCAAGACAGCAGTATTACACTTAACTTAGTTAGCTATCATCAGATATCTGGTGCCACAACAATTTATTGAGTTCAAAATCATAAGAGGTTTTATTACTTCATATAAGGTAATGAGGGTGACTGATTTATGCAGTATTTGGATATCTTCAGGGAACAAGATATTCTGAAGTTTGTAGGTTTGTTTTTACCTCATCAGGATTGGAAAGCAGTCTGATTTTTTTTTCTTTTTTTCTCTGTCTTGACCTGTATTTCTCTTATTTGTTCATTAGAAGTCCAAGAAATCTCATTTTAATTCCCATCTGAAAAATATTTTGAGATCAAGAAAGATCCTAGTGGAAGAAAAATGTGAAAGAGAAGGATTAAAATCAGACAGTCACTCAGAAAAACAGATAAGCTTAGGTTGAAGGCACACGGTCCATTCTTATGTTCCTAGCTAAAATGTACAAAAGACAGTAAAATAGGAGCCAAATGTTTATTTCCAGCTTCAGATCTTTTTGTTGCTCAGCAGATTGAATAATTATAGTTGGATCTGCAATTTAAGCAGCAATTTAAGTGTAATTATCCAGACTAGTAGACTATGCTTCAGATTTCTGGGAGAATGGGTATCCTTTTTCAAGTCCTACTGGCTAGGATAATTGTAGTTTCCAAGCAAGCAATAGCCAATGATGATTGCTTTTAGTCTTGTCCTAATAACCAGAAACATCAGGGCATCTCAAGCTCTTGTCCTGTGAATAATTTTAATGACATGTAATAGACACTACAGACCTGGTTTCTCTGGACAAATAAAAATGTCTCCAATTTTTGATAATTTTGTTCAGCGCTGTACACTCATCTCTATTCCTTCTTGTTCACTTTCCATCCTTGGGAATGCAGACACATTCCTTCGTTACTGGATTTACATGACATATGAAGGTCCCCAGACAAAGGGGAACCTTGATTTAAAAAAAAAAAAAAACAAACTGGAATCAGTAGAGTACACAAAATTCTCTCACATCTCAGGTACTAAATTTAAGGATTTTTCTGGCTAGTCCTTTGTACTTTGAGTGTTTACTAGTTTGAGTTGATTTTTTAAAGATGCTTGTCCTTCCATGATTTTTGGATTTGCCATTTAATCAGAATAGAAATTAATACCAAGTAGTAAGTGCAATCTCCTAGCTTGATTTTTGGCAGTTCTCTCCCTTTGCATAGTATTGCCAAGTTTTGAGGATTATAGATATTTCAGAATAATAGACTACCTTCTCCTTACAACTCACATTTAATTGATTATTTCCCTTCACTTTTTAGTGTCTGAATTTCCCTTGTGGAGACAAGGGGTTTGCAGAGCTTCTGTTCAAAGCTTAAAAAAAATAACATTAAAGTAATAATTTGTCAGTGAATCTAAGAATTTGTTCTTACATTTGACTTGGAAGCTCTCCAAATCATGCTTAATATTTATTTTTCTGGATGGCCCAGTGGTGGGGAAGCTTAAATGTGCCTACAGATCTCTCACTCAACACTTGGGATGTATATTTTAATAACTTAGACATTTAAGTGACTCTAGATGAAGTGGATAATTCTTCTGAATGCTTTATTCCTTGGGAGTGCCTGATGCAGCTATTTAATGGTGGACCATTCCAATCATTCTCTGAAAATGTTATCCTTTTAAGGAGTTAGGCTGGATCACTTGTAGAAGAGTAGCTCTCTAGACTTGACTTCAAGAACACAAGCTGGAAAATACTGCTGGACTCTGTAGTTAAATTCAGAGGTTCACTTAAGTTACATAACTGGAGGTTTTTCATGTTGGCCTGAACTGGGTTCTCTCCCCCAGTGTGCAAGAGGCCGATCCACACAGAGCACTGGGGTATTTGATGTTGTCAGAGAGCGGCATTAATTAAAATGTGCAACATCTTCTATATTTGAGTCTGTTTCTACTTCTTGCTGTTCCTAGGAAGAACATGTGTACCTTTCATATGATGTGATCTTTTATTGGAATTCCACTTTCTAACGCAACCAGATAATTTCTTCCCCCGCAGAGTGACTTGACCTTCTTCAGGCCCCAAGGCATGTTTAATAGCAGTGAAGCTATTAAACATGCCTTGCTGCTTAATACAGCTGATTTTTCCTTCTTTGTTGTGACCAACATTTCACAGAAATCATGAACTACAAAATGTTTTGTTGCTTTTTCTCCAAGTTCAAATCGTGTCCAACCAGCCAAACAAACCTTTAGACTATTTGAACATCATCCTTTGCAAGGAAAAGCCAGTAGGCAAAATGAGAGATGCTGGGAAATGTTTGAGCTGCTTTCTCCTTAAAACAACAGCAACAGCAACAAAACTGAAATGAATTTAATTTCTGGCCGACTACTTTTGGCAACGCCCCCTGTATCGCACACTAAGCTTCTAAGAGGATTATTGATTCTGTATGGTAGCAGCTTCCAGTTTCCACATTAGCCTTAGGAGGAAATTAGATGATCTATAAGTAAATACTGTAAGCGTAAAAACTGTGCTGAAGCCTTTCATTATTCATTTGAATTGGATGCTTTGGTTTTTAGAAGACAACTCCATTGATGTTATGGATGATTTTACTGTTTTGTTTAATGTTTTATTTATGTTGGAGTAGAAAGCCACTTATCATGTTACTTTTTAGTATAAAAACATTAAAATATCATTATTCTTTTTGCGAGCTATTTGTAAAGCGAAAACCAAGTATTTGCCCCTTTCATAATCCTTCAAAAATACTAAATTTGTGCTAGATTTAATTAGTTAAGCCTTATTAGAGAAAAAAAATTCTTAGCATATTTGAAGAACCAGACCATTAATTTAGATTCCTAAGCATAGATGAGGCAGCCTACATTTGGACATCCAAGTTGGGAAATTTCAGAATGTTTTGTAATTCAAATTAGTTTAATATTGAATAATTGCCATAAACAGTTTGCCTTATTAGGTTCTAGTAAAAAAAATGACTTTGATTCTCAGATTAACATCGAATAACAGATTACTTCAAGAATATTTTATCTGAATATAGATCATTAAAGAGTACAGGGAGGAGGGAAGGAATTAAGCAAGGTTCATTAAGTATTAGTCCATAGTGAAGGCATATACTGCCTATCTGATGAAAAAAATACTGTAAAATTACTCCAATAAAAAGTTAGGAAAAAGTTTAATGAGCTTTATGAAACAAATTCAATATCTGCTAAAACAGAAACCTCTGAGAAAAAAAAATATTAGAGAGATGAGACAAAATTTACATTAAAACAAATCAAAAGATCAGACCAAAATCTAGAATTAACAGCTTCTCTATTTTCTCCTAATTTTCTTGGTGAAAACAAAATCCAACAAACAAAAGACCAAACCAAAAAAAAATCCACAATGAAGCATTTGAAGACATTTGTGGCTACTTGGGGTGATTTTGCAAGTTGGCTCTATTGTGTGACTCTTTCTGTATTTAAAAGAGTTTAGTGTTTAAAACTATATGTTCTATGATTTTTTGATTAAAGATATTCTCACTAAGTAGTTGGTCTTAAAAACTTACTGATTATTTAAATCCTTTATTCCTCTAAGGATGATTCAATAAGTGAATCAGGAGGGAGATTGAACCTGAACACATGAATTTGGTAGAAATCTCAGTGATTTGCTGACTCAGAATTTGAGGGAGGTTAGATTTTTTTTATGTTATTACATAGTATTTTCCTCTAGTGAAAAACTTTTGGTTTCTACTGTCAGAGAGACTTATTTCTCAAGTGACAGACTACCAAGCTACTTGCTTTTATTTCCCGCAGGCACTTGAGTACATTTTTTGAAAGTGTTCACTGTGGTAGGTGCAGAACTACCTCAAACTGTACAATAGGTGCAAGATCATCTCACCTTCAGAACACTGTTCAGGCTGGATACTAACTGAAGGCAGAAAACATGCTTCAGACTGGATTTCTGTCCTAAATACTTCCTTTCTCCAATGCTAACTAAAAGAATATGAAGATGACACTGAACACCCTAATTTATTTCTCAGAGTTCTTTTTCTACGTGACTTCATCCTTGAATTTCCAGTTTTAGCATTTTAGCAGTTTCACACCCTGTGATATAAAAAATTGATTTTGCCAACAAAACAATGTAATTGGTTTCTTATGATTTTATGATACTTTCCAAAATATCTTCAGTTAACCAAAAAATAAAATGGATTTGAACAGCAGGCAAATTGTTATTACAAAGATTATGAACTTTTATCTATGCTGAGCATTTGCCACGAGCCATTTAGATGTGAAATTGAGAATGAACAGAAATGTGGTTTTGTTTAAAGCCCTTTAAATAACCCTTTATTTCTCCTTCCCAACCAATTTTTCATTTTTAAAATTGTATCTTCACTGAAATTAAAATCAAGAATTGAATTGAGAGGTGGAGGAGGGTGAGGGGAAAGGGGAATGGGACACAATTTCCTCCAAGGAAGATTTTTGCCCCATCCCCTTCACTAATGGCTTCCATAAAGACATGTGCTCAGGAAAAGTAGCAAGTTAACAGTTCAAGGGATACGATGGTAGAAGTGCCAGAAATTTTAAGCTATTTAATCACCACTGCTATTGGAATATTTCCTGCTAAAAGCAAGATTTCCAATAGTCAAGTTGTAAACTTAAAATGTAGACATTTTATTACACAATACTTCAATTTTAGAAGAAACATTTACTCATAGAATAGTTTGTGTTGAAAGGGACATTTAAAGGTCATCTAATCCAAAACCCCTGCCATGGGCAGTGACATCCAAAGTGTTAAATTTCCTCACTTTGATGAGGTGCTAAGAACCTCTTCTGCTAATTTCTATATACCAAGTGGGGCTGAGCAGTTTTGTAAAAGCAATTTGTCAATTTATTGCAACAGGCCTGCCTAATTTATGTTGTGCATCTCTCTAGATCATTGGTGTCAAAGGTTCTGTCACTTATTTTGACAGATGAGTGAAATATCTTTCATTTTCAAATGCTTAGAGCACCTAAGTAAGCAAGAGAATTCTGCAGCTTCTGCAGAAATAAATAAAATATACCCATTTGATCATGCTTATGCATATTTGTTGAATGCAGTATGAAGATAATTTCTCCTGGGAGAGGGAATGAGAACAGAAAAAAGCATTAGCTCATATAACAGGGCTTTAAAACTTTTAGTGTAGAGTTTACTTTAAAAGCTTGGTCTTAATGAGAGCAGGTTCAATATTAGCCAAAAGAGGTGGGCCGACTGTTGGGATATTCATTGTTCATGTTCGTACATTGTGTCCAGAAGATTTTTGTTAGGATATGTATGATTTCTTCATTAAGCTTATTTACCACCTGGCAGTTCTGCTTTTGTTAAGGCTATGTGCTTTGCATCTTTAAAACTTTATTTCACAAATCTTGCAAGTTCATTCATTCCAGGCCACTTCCTTAGGGCTGAACAAAGGCATCAGTTTCAGAACAAGGAAAGGCAGCATGAAACGTTTCCATTCTACCAACAGAGCTTTATACAAACCCCAGACACACCCAGAGGCTTTGCTCTAGACCATCACTTCACATTTATGCTCAGTACTCACTTACCCAGGGAGAGAAGTCTGGGCCCTCCAGAGCTCATCTAAACCAAAGGTTACAGAAGGGTGAATACTCAGCTGGATTAAGTCATATCAGCTCATACTGAAACAGTACACTTCAGTCTCCTCTGCATCCCAGCAAAGGTCAGCAAATAAAAGATAAAACATTATCTTCTGGTTTAGGGATTCACAGGTGGGTTTTGGAGCAGAAGATTCGCATCTGTTTGCTGTGAAGTTCCTGTGAGCAGGTGCTTTGCTGTGTCATGGCAGAAAAGGGGAAATGCCATTTCTAATTGTGAGAATCATAATTTTGAATTACCTGACTTTCATTTCAAACCTAAACTAGCTTAACACAATATCAATTCTCATTTTCACATTTATTTCCTCATTAAAAAAAAAAAAAAAATTGTAGCTGATCCTGTCTTCCTTCTGACATGAGCTGTGCTCTTCTGAAGTAAGCTACCATCCAAGAGAGTGATGGTGGCTCTTGTAAATTGGCTGGGGCACTGCATATAACATTAACCATTTCTCTAGTTTCTGAATCTGGTAAAATAGATTTTTTTTTTTTTTTTTTTTTACTGTTCCTGATAATAATCACCATTCCCAAGTGCTGTGGCATTGTAACACTATTTGCTTAGTTGGTTAACATTTGTTGGATTTATTTATGCACAATCAAGTGTCACTTGATATGAAAACTTGCCAAGAAATATATTTACTTACTATTTGATCTAACTGTAATACAGAAGAGGTGCAGAACCAATCATAGGTCATAAAATAAGATTGCTGTTCTTCTTGTTGTTATTAAAACACCAGAATCTTGTCATTAGACATCATCTGCTAAGACATATCAGAGGACCAAGAGCAATTAATTTTTCAGTCAGAAGACTAAAATAAAAAGTGTTGAAACACACATACACTTGGAGTCCTCTGGGAACACTTCTTAACCACAAGTAGTGAACAACATTAAAGATTGTTGGTGGTTTTCCTTTTTTCTTTCACTCTATTTTAAAATAACTTGGTGTGGAATGTATTTAAGAATGAGCTAGCAAGCACAAGGACTTGATATTCTGTACATTTTTTCAGACAGAAAATTAAAAAGTCATGTGTGTTCTCATATGCTCTCCACATATATAGAGGAGCCCTGCACAGTTGTTAAGTCCTTTTATCTGTTTATTCACAAAGAGAATGGGAAGGAGACACATAGCTTGTCGTGCAAATTGGAGAAACTTTCTGCCAAATATCCTTCTTTTCACTCCTTCTTACTGTGTGAATCTTGACAACAGTGTATTTTCACAGCGTCTGTGTGCAGAAGCTGTGCTGGAACACAGCAAATCCTCATTACTTCCTGAAAATTACTACCTGTGTGCCAAAAAATAATAACAGCCATTGTCAAGAGCACATTGAAAAATATAATCTCTTACCTGGACTTGCTGGTTTGCATTTGAGCTCTCTTCTCTAAACAGTTTTTTTTCAGGGTGCAGCTCTTAGTATTTTTTTCTCTGTTGATCTGTTCAGGTATGAAATCCCATCAACAAGGAAGTTCTGGAGCAAACCTGCTGTCTGGATGGAGGGGCAGTAGTATGGATATTAGCAGCAGGTTTGAATTAACTAAGCCAAGGATTTGGATCTGAATTTAACAGTGAATACCTGAGACAAGAGTTCCCTCTTATACTTCCATGAATGCACATAAAGCCTTGATTTCATTGTGACTGCAATGAATTTGTTTTTCTTGTCAGAACACTGATGAACAGGAAAAACATTACTCTGCCAGCTTCACTTTTGATAGTAACTCCTGTTTTTACCCTGACTAATAGAGAGTGTTCCTGCTGTCAATAGATCTTTATGGGATTGTTTTAGAAATATGTACATGCTTTGTTAAATAAGAGTTACATTGGTATTTGAAGTATGCTGGTTGTCTTGCTCACCTCAGAAGTTCTGGCTTGCAGGTTAAGTTTCTATTAAATGGCACAGCATTGAAACTAATCTTCCAGTAAATTAATTAAATTTTTTAATGCCATGAGCAGTGCTGAAGTTTTAATCAAATAAAAATGCAATCTCTGTGCAAAATGTTCCCATCTCCTTTCACCGGGACAAGCTATGCCTGGTTTTGTTTACTCTTCTACTGTCATGCATGACCTGCAGCAGGCATCTTACCACCTGCTACAAGAATTCACAACACCTAATTTCAAATACATAGGTGGTTATATTATTTGTAAAACCAGAAACCTTTACAAATTATTAAGATGTTCACACTATGTTTTTCTTTACCCTCCCTTTGCTCATATGCACTCTGAATTCACTTGGTATAACAAACAAATACATTTCTCCAGTTCTGGGGTCTTCTGTCTGTTTTATGAAGCTGAAGGAGTGAGTTATAAAGCATGGTAAATGTATCAAAATGTAGTTTATACAATGTAACGGGAAATCTAGCCTAGCTCTTACTATAAGTGAAAGCAGAAAACTGACATAAATTGAGTTTCTCTGGTATCTTAAAATGAGGTTTTAGGTTTGGGAAATTCATATGCAGGAACTGGGAATAATCTACAGGTATCAAGGAAAAAGAGATCTGAGGTCTAAAGTCTTCACAGAAATTAGCACTTAGAGCAATTCTTTTAAAAGTTCTTTATTTAAGCTCCTAGGTGTTGACTTCACCAAGATAATAACATAAATATCTTTCACATAAGATGGATCTGAGAATTGGGTGGCATTGTATAACCAAGATTATAGCCTAAGGAGGGTCAAAATCATGTCCAGAACTTCAGACTTTGTTTTACATGCCCACTTTTCAGTTTAGAAAGGATTGGCTTTTCTTGAACTTCCTCTGAACACTTCTCTGAAACCTTCCTTCGTTGTGTTGCAGCTGTGACCTTCCTGAGTTCATTCAGACTGGGTTCTGCAGGACCTGTTAAATCTGCCATGGAGTTCTCTTCTACCACAAATCCAACAGAGCATTTTACCTCCTCCCTTCCATAGGGCCCCAGGCCATTTTGTGGTCTGTAAAATATTGCTCCCAGCATCTAGAATCAGAATTGCTAAAAAATTGAGAAATGGACTTTAGAGCCCTCTGGAAGAGAGGCACTTCTAAGCTGACATAGGAGGTACACTCTTAAAGTTCTTCTAGTTTTAACTACAGAACAGAATTTTGCCTTTTTGTACACTTTGGTATGATTTTTACTGCATTGATGTTGTGGGGTTTTAAGAATTATTAGAAAACTTTCACCTCTACAGCAAGCCCAGAACCTAAAAAAGTAACTCCCTGGTTTGCCTACAAAGTGGATTCAAAATTGTTGTGCTTTTGCAATCAGTGTCTGATATCGGCCAGCACTGGAGACAAGACTGAGCTAATCATAGGCATAATCAAGCTAATATAATGATTTCTGTCTTTCTAGCTTCTGCTCAGTTGAGTAAAAATATCATCAGAAAGCACTAATTTTGAAGTCTTTGCTCAAGTAGATAACTTAATCCTCTGTGTATAAAATATCAGTTAAACAGTATTTACATACTAAAAAATGTAAAATAAAAGTTGCTACAACGTCAGACACCCTGAATAGATTGAGATAACATAAGGAAAGAGGAAAGTCCAGTAGAAAAGCACTATGCATCATTGTATTTATTTAGTTCTGAACTATGTAAATAAATATATTAGACATAATTGGTATGGGTTTGGATGAGATTAACATCACTTTCTTTACATCCTTTGGACTGATTCTGATCTCTTCCATTATATTATGCAAGTTAGAAAAAACCACAGAAGAAAACAAGGATATTTTAATTTCTTTGGTTTTCCCAACTAGAACCCACAATTCTCGGCATGTGAGAATGAAAAACTGTTGCAATTTTTTAGCTTGATTAATTTATAGATGGAAGACAAATGTGTATTCCATATAATATCTGACATGACAATTACATATAGTAGCAAAGAACAGATCTAAGGATGAAATCCTCCTTGACAAACAGATGAATATTTGTTAACAAGAAGTTGAAAATAAGGCATAAATTAAATTCTTTCATCATTCACATGAAACTTTGTAATCTTTATGTGCTGACTCTTTCTGAGAGGACACTAAACAATACAGAATTGAGTTTTGGCTTTTGTCAGTGAGAGTAATTTCCAGAAGAGGTTTTGTAATGACTCAGTAGTAAGTGATTTCTTGGCCTGTAAGTACATGTAGACAAGAAACTGTGCTTGCAAGAATTCTGATTAAATGAACTGCAGCAACAGTTTTCTTGCAGTTAATGGTAAAGGATTGTTGTAGACTGTTCCAAAGTATTCAGTGGCCAAAGAAAGCTCAGTAATGTTTCATAGTAGCACTTTGCCTAATCTGTCCATTTAGCAAATCAGTAGCATACCATTTCAAGTTTAGTAAACATGACCTTTTAGAAGATTTCTTTTTTCCCCCCTCTGGCAAGATCACTGATCTCCTACCAGAGCATCTGTGGAATACACAAATACATTTTAAAGCCATGGAGAGCATTGCATAGAAATGGGTTTTAGTTTTACTGATGTACAAGTGGATTATAAAATACACAAACTAGTAAGAACTTAGGCTATAGTTCCTAGGAGACTGAAGCCAAGCCCAGCCATCTGTGATCAGAAATTTGCAACACACTGCTGGTCTGACACGGGGGCATCTGTGGTGCTGTGATTGTGCTTTTCAGAAAATCGATCTTTGGTGAAAATGTAGCTTTCTGATCCCAGATTTGTTGACTGTACATGTCTGTGCTGGTGGAGGAGAAGAGGGCTGAAATAAATATCCCTTACAAAAGTGAGAGAGCAGGAATGCAGGAGCCCTTGAGTAACTCACTTTGAAGGTTCATTTCCATGTCAGTTCAGGGATTATGCATTTGTGTTGTTTTCAATTTGACATGAGAGGGGGTTTTCCTTGGGTACTGGTTCTAGGTCTGTTTGACTGGCTGGATACTGACAGCTGTTGAGCTGCATTACCATGGAATTCTCCTTCAACATCCCTAAAACACCTCTAGCTTGAAATAACTGCGATAGATGAGATGTTTTAGGATTATACTGCAGTGGTTTATGTAGATATAATGTTCTTTAAATCCTAGAGGATGTCAGAAATCAATCAAGTGTCATGGATAACCTTGGTAGGGGGACGCTGTCTTGCTGAGCTGGTCTGTTCAGGTAGAATAGATTTTTATTTATTTTTTTTTAATAATGCCAAGTATAAAAGCAAGAAGTTTATGTTCTTGTCTGCTGTGGCAGCATGACAGGGCTGGCTGCTACAGTTTGCCAATCTTGCTCATTCCCAGGACTTTGCTAGTTCTCATAGCAACTGTGATAAACCAACATCTTTCTTCTTGTGATATGTGGTCCATTATTGATTAAAGTACAAGGGCTAAAGTTCTGCTTCAGTTATGACATTGAATAATTCCTGTTTGTAAAATCAGTTTTATAATGATGTTGGATAGCGTTTGAGTAGCAACTGCAATGGCTGATTTGCACCCAAAATCTGGCTTGAAACAAACTGACCTGTGGTTAATTACTGCTGAGGAAGACATTTCTACATTGCTTTATAGAATTTTATTGCAGTATGCAAAAGTAGTTTTACTGCCTTGCTTTTCCTGTGCTCATGATAATTTTCATCATTTGCAGTTATGTTGAGTTTCGTCACAAAGAAACAAGTCAAAAAGTTTTCCCAAACCATGGAAATTAAAATCTAGTGACCACAAAGTGGATAACCACTAGTTTAAGACAGCTGAGTTTTTTTGTTTGTGGCATCTGGGCAGCCAGGAGCTACCTCAACATGTTTTAAATCTTTCATTTATTGCTGTTGCTTAAGCTTTATTTTTCTGTTTCTAAATTTACCGCCTGTCTGCATAATAATAATTAGCTCTTCTCATAGTAAAATACTAGTTCCACTGTGATTTTTTTAAAGCAAAAATGATTACTTTTACTTTATCAAGTTGCAGGAGTAATTTCAGAGATGAATGTGGTCCAAAATATCATTGCTAACTACTGTATTTTGATCTAATTTAAGCAATAAAGAGTGAAACTGAGACCACAGAGGAATCTACCATTAGTTTAAGGAGAAGCAAGCCTTGCAATTCAAGCCTTTTGCTATGGCTAGACCCATCATTCAGATCAATTATGAGATCTTTAATTTGGACTCTGTAGTGACTTTTACATAATAATGTTGTCTTCAAACTGCATTGATGTGGGTCAGTAGCGAGCATTAAAAACAAAACTGAAATCGGAGATGCTGTAGTCAGAAAGCAAAGGCTGAGATCTGTAGTCATGGCAGTGTAATTTCTGTCTCTCTTGATCTCCTGGGATATCATAACAACTGAACAGAGAGCTTCCAGCTTCTGAAGCAAGGGGAAAGAAGAATCATCATCCTTCAGAGAGTGATGAGAAGAAAGGAAACCACACTCCGTTTTACAACATTAAACTCTCAGTTGATACTTGGTCAGCTTCTAAGTTTATGTGGTTGAGAAACAATTCCAGCAGGACTTCCAATACTGCGACAAGCAGAGGGAAGTTTACATGCATGACTCTTGTTCCAATGATGTAAAACCGTCATATTTAGGTTTATGTGCCCTGTGTTCTGTCTTTCCAGCAGTATAGATTTATTGGTGAGCTTCCAATTGGTTTATTGGAAGAAGTCTCAAGAAGATGCTTATTCATTGACAGTCATTCCATTTGTTTTTCCAGAAAACACAATTGTTTCATGTACTGTTAATTCTCAGATGTTTCTTTGAGGCGTTAATTTCAGATTTGGTCCCAGGTTAATTAATTCTTTCTCTTTTAGTTAAAGGTGAAAGAAAAAGGGCAAATGAAGGAATCCTTGTAACATTAGCTCAGCAATTTGCTGAAATAGAGTCTAAAATATCTTTTAGCATTTAAACAATCTCTAACTGAAAAAAAAATAGAGAGCAAAAAATTGTGCAGGTTAATTCTTATAGTAAAGGATAGGAGAAATGCAGATAATTTTCCCACTACCACAAGTAAATAAAATTCACTCAGTACAGAAGAGACTGGAGTAAAGGTTGCCAATTCGACAGCATTGCACACACAGTTTTACAAAGGTCTTTGTTTTACTGTTGTAAAACAAGTGATGATTAGTTCAGTGATTTGGTAATTGGTGAGGAGATGAATTGTCTGAGATGCAGAGATTACCATGGAGTGAGAAGTTCCTTCATTGATCAGAATTTGAAATAATATGGTTTTCTAATATAAAATTACATATTAAGGAAGGCATTTTCTAGTACTGATAACATTTTTAGAAAACTTAAACCTTTCTACTTTCAATTCATCTCTGACCTAGATGAAAACATGGTCCTGCTGAGCAAAGAACAGCTTATGCTCCTCTGTCAGGGTGCTTTTTTAGTGGTAGATGTTACATATGTTGAAATTATTTGGTATAGACTGACTGCTATGGTGCACTGTTCCTTACCACAGAAACTCATCAACTCCCCTGTCATGAGGCCTTCAGCAAAGCCATTCAATTGTAGGCTGAAGACAAAACACAGTGAATCTCTCTTCAAATAAAAAGCCCACTTCGAAAAATGCTAGGTTCCAGGGATTACACAAGTTACAGTTTAAATTAGTGATGGGTTTCTTAGTAAAAAAAAAATTTTTTTCCTCCTCAGAAAAGTTTCTCAGAACTCCAGGCGTTAAATTGCTAAAACTTTTTGAGGGATGTTAAATGTTCAGGTATTTGCCTTGAAGCACAGCAGAATAATGGAGATATTTGTTAGCTAATTCCAGTCACAAGAAGGGTATTTTTCCACAAAAATTTTGTCCTTTATCAGCTCTCTAATTGGTCTAGAATATCTGCTGGTTTTCTTAATGGCTTTTAAATTTCACTGGGCTCTGGAAGACTGGTCAAGTACCCAAAGGAATGGAATGAGTAGCATATGTTATATTCATGGATTTAAGGACACTTTTTCTTTGAGGCAGATGTGTGCAGTGATGGAATAAAATTACAAAAATATGTTTTCAGGCACTTCAGAGACTTAAATCGGAGCAAGTTGTAAATTCTGATTAGCTTAGGTGGAATGATCTTAGAGGTACATTTGGCTCAGCAATAACAGCCCAATTCTAACCTAGGATGTAATTTTTGCATCTTACTCATACATTCTATTGATGTGACTCTCATTTTCTGTGACTGGGTACTTGACACTGTACAAGATATTGTGGGTAAATTTTTTCCAGGCTCCTTCCCTTCCCTGTCACCTCATGGTGGTGAAGGCCCCAAGTTTTATGGAGTATCTTAAATAACCCTTTAGCTGCTTTCTTTTCATTATACTTTTTAAAAGCAGTTGTAATAATAAATTCAGTCTGAGGAACATGGTTAATGTGGACTCCTCTTCAAAATTTATACTTGAGTTTTTAATGTACTTTCTGCAAAGATTGCACAAGATGTGAAACAACAGAAGATTGGGTGGCAGGGTGTTGGGATAAATTTGCTAACATTTCCCCAGTAATAAATCATTTTTAGAATTCTGAGGCATATACCTCAATGTGCTTTCCAATGTATCCATCACTTAGATTTGGAACATTGAGAACATAAGGTTATTAAAATTCTCTACATCAGTTACTGATTTCTATTGTGCAAATAATGGATCTCCTGTGTAGGAAAAAAAAATTTAGTGACTTAATTTTATTTTTTAATCTTTCTGCACCCTACCTAAAAGAGTATGCTGTGAAGAGCTGTGAATTTAGTTTCAGTACTTGATTGATTGATTCTAGCTGGAAACTGAGCTGGATGCTCAAAGTTAATTTATGCTGGAATCTCACTGCTTCCCAAGTACAATTATTCAGAAGTGGAGATTTCATTACTTTGCTGTTTTCTTCACAGACTGCTGCTGATTAACCAGAACGTTAAGATTTTCTTTCAGTGTCTGATGAAGCTATTTTTGCCTCTTCAAAGTAAAACCTGCGGAGATGAAGTGGCAAAGGCACTGATGATATAAATGGCACGCTGTGTCAGCTCTTACCTCAATCAGCTTTAAATAAACATTTGTTTCAAATGGTGAAACAATTAATGTAAACACAAAATACCAAATTCAGCTCTGGAATGAGCCAATGCCTGTTTACTGACTCCTGCTGGTTTATACCAGTGTCCAATCTGAACACAATTATGCCTCTCATAAGTGGTGAGGTTTCAAATGACCCTCCTTTCAGACATCCATTGGTAGAAGATGATCTTCCAATAGGAGAAGAAATAAAATACCAGAAGCTGGAAAATGGATCGTGACCTCAGAAGTGGGCAGGGACCATTGGAAACAGAAGTAATATTAGAAACACCTGTTTCTTAGGAAGAGTATGAAAAGAGGAGAATTCTGTGAACACACTATTTTAGCTAATATGAAGTCTTCATAGAAGACATTTTGAGGGAGGAATTCTGCAAAGGCAGCTCAGTATCAGAGGTGAAGGATTATGCTCTCAATTCTACATACTGTAATGTATTGAAAGTTTCCACAAGTTTAAAGGTTTTTTTTAAAATAGAATGTATAACACTTGATGAAACATAGGCTAGTCTGACCCTCTGTAATCAAACTGGCTTTGTGTGCTACTGTGCTCTTCTTGACTCCTTAGATCTTCAAAATTTAGTTATCTTTCATCTGCAGAGGCAATTATTTAAAGGCTGCCTTCAGTTTCCTCTTTAAGCTGTGAACAATTTCAAAATTTCAAACAGGGACAATGAAGTATCCACAAATAGGACTATGAGTTCAAAATGTTTTAAACACTGTGCAATAATAGATACTTCAGTGTTATTTAATGATTCTTACTTTACAGAAAGGAACAGTACACTTTAATATGGAGTTTCAGCCCAAATAACCCTTTCTTGTCAGCAGAAAGATGTTGAACTCCAATGTTTTTTCCTTCTATGCAATAGGCAAAACTGGAGTTCTGCATTATTTTTGGAGCAGAGCCCTTAAATTCAGTCGCTGCTAAGTGGCAGTGTTTATTCTGTGAAAACTCTAGCCAGAGGTGCGTCCACTAAGAACTTTTCCAGTCTCTCAGTTGATTAGTGTTTCAGATGTGTGCCATGCCATTTTGGGAAAAGAGCTAGTTCTGAAAAAAAACCCCAAAACCAGACCAAATCACATACAAAATAATAATATTTGGTGAGGGGAGGAGGGGGTGGAATTAAAGAATACTTTAAAAAAATTGCATTACTTTTACCATTCCACTGGCCGTCTAGTTAGGTACCTTAATATTCCTCCTGTGTTGCAAGTGAAGGTGTTAGTTCCTTTTTTTCTTTCATAAATGACAGATTTATGTAACCAGAGTAGAAAAATGTGCACGAAGCGTAGGGAGTTGAGTATTTTCCTTTTTCTTTGCCCTTGGGTTTTAATGTATGTCATTAAGATGTACGAGGAAAAGGATTTAAGTTTACAAATGAAAGGAAGCTTCCAGATTAACTCAGTCAATTTGGATTCTGGAATAGTCAAAGAAGCATTTTCACAGGAAACCCTTACTACTTCCATTGAGGGTAACACGAATGTCATGAGCCACTCTTTGGAGCACCTTCATTTTCCCCAATCCATCCTATATGCACTCTGCTCCAGCCAGAAAAGATTGGCTATATGAATCTTGCAATAAATTGGATAAATTGGAGGTAATATTTTAAAACATAGTATTTAATGGTTTTTCTCTCTGTCTGCTGCTAAACTGTTCAGTGGGCAGTCAAACAATTTTCCCAGTAGTCCTTCCCAGCAGTCACTTCACTGCTCACCACTGCTGCAGTTTCATCCCACTTAACTCTTGGCACTTGGGTGGTCAACTGCACAGAGAGGATTGACTGCTTTGCTTGATTTATTCCTGTATCAAAGGCAGATGTATTTCTAGAAATATATGAATTTTATCCATAATAAAAGAAGATATGCTAAAATCTCAATAGAAAGCCAACATATTTATAATTATAACAGGAAGACTCCAACTTCTTTGACTGTACCAGTACAGTGAAAACCTAGTTGAAAGGTCAGCTCATCATGCTATTTATAACACTAAGCTGTATTTGGAATCTTTCATCACAATGGGACTATCTGGTTTTGCAAACTAACCAAAGGAACTGAAGCTTTGTGTATTAAGTACAAATATCACTGAGTTTTAGAGTTTTTTGAAATGGAAAATCATTACATTTTTCTATGTCCCAAAACATAACTATGTAAATGGAGGCTGAAGTGCTTGAATCTCATTTTGTACAGAAGACATTTTAAAATAAGACCCTGTAAATTCAAGAATGTGTTGGTCATGGAATTAGAGCAAGACTATAATTATAAACTATTAATATCAAATTATATACATCAGAAATACTATCGTCATTGTTCTGCCTGATATGATGAACATATACATTACCTTTCTCTATACTGTATGATCTACAGTACATGATATATCTTCATTGCCACACTTATTTTTTATTCAGTGACAATTTTCCTATTTTCATTCCATTTTATCTCTAGTCATAAAAAATAATCTATATTTAATATGGTTGTATCCAGCCAGGGGATTAAAAATCTAAAAATATTTTTACTCCAGCATGTACCTACAGGTTTTTATTTCATGGCGTTCACTGTCAGAGCAGAGAAGGATGTGGTCAGGAGGAAATTGGTTAGTCTTTTGATCAGGCAGAATATTACCTGAATCATTTTAAGAGCTGATGGGGAAAGGTTTCTTCCCAGACCAAATTTGCTCTGCTGAACAAGGCAGCCTACATTAAAATGTTGTTAATAAGTAATTTCCTGTCTCAATCCCCTCTCTAATATCTGTATGGGAACGTGGCCTGGAATTATTCCATATTAGTGTCTAAAAAGTTCTATTAAGTGTACTGTGAGCCCTAGATTTTGGTAAAAGTGAAGATGTTTCTGTTGGTTTTGGTGTTGCCCACCATGCCAAGTATGGGGAAATAACAATGAAAGCACAAAAGCCATCAAGAAAATTAACAGCTTCTTACAAAAGACACCTGTAAGAAAGCAAGGTGATTTTATTCTGTGTGCAAAACCTGGCTTTCAAAAAGACCTGGATCACAGACATAGATTCTCTGCCCAGCTCTCCATGAAGAAGAGATGCAATTTCATCTAAGTAGCTCACAAATGAGCTGTAGACATATTTTGCAGTGAACTTTTTCCAACTGGTTTTCCTCTGAGTTCATTCTGCCTTTTATGATTGTATTGTTCATCATAAAAAAAGCTGCAATTGCATTGGTGATTTGTCTTGAAATGTTACAGGTTTTTTACATGCTTCAGTTTTGCTTACAAAGTACTGATCTCAATACCTGATATTTGGAATATGAAAAGAATGCCACTTTTGCTGGACCATTGCTCTCCAGATTTTAATTGTACTGTTGTTCTTCATACCACTGTATGTCATTTGTTCTTACTTAATTTTCATTTGTTTTTTTGCCACACAGTGCATTCTGGTTCAGTTCAGGTTAGGGAACAGTATATTGTGATACAGTATCATTAACGAAGGTGAAGGATTTAATATTATCTGTAGCAAAGTATTATGGAAGTCAAGTTGTCCGCTGAATATGCCTAAATTACTTGCTTCTTATTATGGTCTATTTATTTTAGCTATAATTGTTCAAAGCAAACACTTGTTAAAAAAAAGTCAACACAACTTCACTGATCACGTTTTGTTTCTGTTCCAAGTCCCAGCTCAATGCCTGTCCTGAGCAGATGAGACAGGTTGTGGCCAAATGTGCCAGGGCTTGAAGGGCAGGAATCCTGGTGACAGCCATTCCCAGCTTTCTGCAGCAAGCCACATTGGCAGAGAACGCTCTTGGTTCTCTTTTCACTGTGCTCCTGTCAAAGGGGGGAGAATTAGAACCTTGTTTCTCCTCGCACATAGTTTTATATATGCTTGTTAGGAAGTGAGATATTACCAAATATGGCTTACAGGGTTCCAGCAGGATCTTTTCTGCCTGGCTGTCTGCCAAAAGAAGTAAACTCTTCAGAAAACACAAAGCTATCATATTTGTCTGAGATTTGTGGAGAAGTTGTATGTGTATGTGCACTACGGAGCACTCATGTGGCAACTCTGACATTTCTCCAAAAAACCAAGTTTACTGTGTAGCTGATGCATTGTTGCCATTTTTCTAAACAAATGTATATGCTCACCATGGTAAATCAAATACATTTGAGAATGCACATACATAACAAATATATGTGGAATTTTTGGACATATGGTGACCTGTTTGGTGCTGCTCTGTGCGCACAGCTGATGTGACCTAAATACAAAGTAAGTAGGGTATGTATGTACATATGTATGAACAACAGAGATTCCCAGGGGAATTGGGAAAACCTCAGGAGTCAGAGACACTGTATAAAATCTCATGAGTAAGAATCCATATGTTACGATTCTTAGGATCTGAGGAGAAATAGTGAATGGAAGAACCGTACAATTGTATGGCTTGGTGGTTTTATCTGGCCAGCAACAGCTAATGTCATTATAGATATTCACAAATTATACCACCATCAACATTTTGTCTGTTATAATTTTCTGTGTTGACAGATGGGACCTCTAAACAGACCTTTCCAAGTATAATCCCAATCATAATTCAGTTTTTATAGTACTTTGCATAAATGTCTATTTTTGATGATGCACTGCTCTAATTCATTACAGCATTTTTGTCAGTTCTAGACTGGGAAAATTGACAAGAAAAGCCAATTGCTTTTCATACAGTATTGGTTTGTGAAAGAGTTTCAGAAGCAAATTACACAGACATATGTAAGAGGGAAATATGATCCTGTGCACAATTTATGTGTTTCATGGTGTTGAGCGAGGAAGGCTAAGTACAGAAAACAATGTTTTATAGTTAACCTGTAACCCTATTGATTTGAAGCACATCAGTTTTAAGAAAAGTATCTATATGTTTGACCAATCTATATTAAGCATTGCAATTATCCTTATAAAGAATAAGCTAATTAATAATTAAACTACACATTAGCGGCATCTCTTATAAGAAGATAATATTCCCCATTATAATGGGGGATAATATTCCATTAGTTATGGGCAAATTAACATGAACTGACAATAACTGATTGGGAATAAATATTTCATGTTTTAAGTGAAACCTGAGCAAAAGTGATAATAATAGTTTTAGTAACACATTACCTGCTCATTTTAGAGTGCATCTGTTTTAAAACTGATGCAACTAAGTTTTGGGTTGAGACTGGATAATGCTGGAATTTGGACAGTTGATCTCTTATCCCATATTTGCTTTGCATTACTTTCGACTTGCTTGTTCTAAATGAGCCTAAATTTGAGCACCTGTGGAAAAACTGTGATCTCCCAGAACTGCAGTATTTGCATTTATTAAGCACCCATTCTTCTGTTTATCAACTCAGGGCTAAAATACACAGTTGCACAGAGATGTGTGTTGTAAGCTCATGGTATCTGGCTGTACCAGTGAAAGCTTTCTCTATAGACAGGATGTCAGCTTTTCTCAATACAATGCAAATTTTACAAGCTACCACTCCGAAAAGTTTTTGTACAATGACGTGACAGGACAATCTGAAGAAGCACTCTGTGCTGTGTCATATTTATTTGGTTTTCATTTGAAAACATAATTCCTGCAGGGAATTCTGTTTCAGCCACAGAATGGAGGCCTGTGAACAGCTCTTCATTCTGCCTGAATGTTCCCTTATGAATTGCTGATGGCTAGGAAAGCTCACAGTGACAGGACAGGAGACAGCAGCTTTGTGCTTAGATGACAATAGTCTGTGTCTGTGCTAACAGCAACTGGCACCATTAACTACCTATCCATAGGCTGAAAGCAGAACAATTATCACTGCATGCATTAGAATCATGAAATCCATTCTGTTTCTATAGTAACAGGAGTGACAATTTATATTATGACCTTAAGAAAGTACAATGTGACCATTTCTTTTTTCTATTTTTTTGCAGTTTTACGAGGAGCAGCAATTCTCAGGGAAAATAATGCTTAAGATGATGCACATAATTGGCAAAGATAAAGGTAAGATGTACTTTACCAGCAACAAGGAGATGCACAACATGCATTCAAGCTGGAATGTTGATTTTGATTTTTGTTATGTAGAAACATACCCCATTTAGTGATGTTTGAAGGGGATTCTTCTTTTTTGTTTATTACAAATAACTTTAAATGGAAGCTTTAGAAAAAAATAAAGAGTTAGAGAAAATATAATGAGGACTTTAGCAAGTGAAAATTTTGTAATTGTTTTGCCACCTGGTCTGACATAGACAATCATATGAAAAACAGTTGAATATTCCGAGATTTCTTCCTCAAAAGCACATCAAAATGTCAACCCTCTGTAAGAGATTAGTTCATGGACATGTTTATTATGCTGCAGCATTTTTAAGCCTATCCAAGCTAGCATTTATTTAGTTAGCTCTTTTGTTAGTAGCAGAATGCTGTGGCTAAATATTTCGCTATGTTTTGAAAAATCTATCTTTATGGATATTTTATGAATATTATGGTATAAATCTGTCAAGAGAGAACAGTTCTCGAGTTCTTTAAACTGATTTCAGCATTCTGTTTTAATACTGTTTTGTTTAATAATCACCTCCCTTTACAAATGATATAGCATGTGTAACTGTGCAGTTATTTAGTAACAGTCCTAATTCTTGAAACATTTAATAATTTACAACCTTCCTTCTCCCTACATACTTGGCTTGCCCAAAGCCTCTCTCCTCATTATGTGTTAAATATGTAGAGTGTTCTTATGAGCCCCTCTGGAGCTGGGATCCTCTGCTCTGAGTGAAGGATTATGGAATATCTCTGCAAGTTACCTACAGCTCCAGCAATGTGATGCTAATCTGTGTCTGGTGGTAGCTCCTTGCATGTTACAGAGAGGATCAGATAAAGAAAGGAGAACTTAATTGTAACTCTCTGCTAAAACAGCCTCTTCTGGGGTTCTTTCCTTAGATGTGGTAATTAATTGCAATCTTGAATTTAAAAGGTGTTGTTTTTTTTTTTTAACTAAAGTAAATTACTAGCCTTTGTCATAATTCCAGGAGTGTCTATAGCCCTGTGTTTTAGAGATGTTTTTAACCTGCAGATCATTTTTAAATTTCATGTTACTGCAATAGAGCATAAAATACAACAGCATATTATATCCTAATGCCCCTTTCTAGGATCTGGATTAGATTGCTGATTTAAACTGCATTTTTTAATGCATGTGGATGTTTTAAATTCTCTCTTTTTTTTTTTTTAATTGTGCATCCCAGTGTTAGAAACAGGTCCTCTCTGCACTGGCAATTATAGTGATAAACACAGACATTTTTCTTTAAAAATGTAAATAATTTAGTTTTAGGTGATAAGCAAGCATTCTGCTCAAAGTCTGAAATATTCAAATAATATTATCTCCATTTCTAAGGGGATTCAACTGAGCAAAGCAGAAAAGATGATGAGTATTTCTAGCATCTAGATTTGCACATTATATATGTAGTCAATTTATATGAAAAACCTTGCCAGTCATAAACCAGATTCTACACTACGTGCGAATTAGGAGATTATGTGACTGTCATCAGAGCCAGCAAGGAAACTACTTAAATAGAACAGGAAGAATGAAGAAGATTGCTTTTGTTTCTGTAGAAAGAGCAATGCTCAAATCCACCTAACAGTTCCTCTTCTGGAGCACAAATGGAAAAAAAAACTGTTTAAGGCACATAATGACACTTCATTTTCTGACTTTATGAGATCAAGTGTGGTCTGAAAAATAGAGAAGTCTGATTACTCTGACTATGCATTCTTCATTTTGATTTGATGATTCTTGCATATGTTTATGTATGTTCTCTATTCCTTTGACAGTTCACCTCTGGATGGTAGGAACATTACCAAGAGAATTTGTGTGGAATGGAAAAAAAAGAAATGTAGGTTACTTATGCTGTTCTTGGAATTCCAATGATAGGATTTTTTTCATAATTACACAGTTATTTCACTTATTTTAACTTGTTGGTTCATGGAAAATATGTAGAACTGTTCATTTGCACTTCCTTGGGGTCTTTTATAATTACAAAACCTGGTTTATCCTACTCATACTATGTAGAATTTCCCAATTAGTTTTATGTTAAATGTCTGAGATGACCTAAGAAAGATATGTGGCATGAAAAAGAGAATTTTGTGAATGAAGAGTTAACACTACAATTGATATGCAAGTACCACATAAATCTTAAAAAATTTAGTTAAATTTAGAATTAACACATCAAACTGCAGCTAATAGTAAGATCCTTAGAAGAATAAAGGATATTAAATAGTTGGGCTGTGAACACTAGTGAGTACACATTGCTTGTTAAGTCATAAAAAGCTGAAGGATCATAACAATGGTTAACCAGTAAGTTCTGTTCCACACAGAGATATGCATCAATAAAACACGACTGTAATAATGTTAATATTACATTAACAGTGTTTTGTAATAAGCAGTAAACTGAAAAAAAAAGCTGTGATAAGGATAGATAATCACTGTGTTTTATAAAGCAAAATTAACAGCTAAATATGTCTCATTTTAGTTGGCATGTACCAGATTGACTTTATATTTTAGTGACAATTTTCTACTTGCTGAGTTTTTGTTTATTCATGTAGATTTTAGACTAGAAAATGATTGTTTCTTAATCCCTACGCCAGCATAGCTACATCATCAAGAAATATTCCAGTTTTGTTCTCCACATTGATAGATGTGCAAATATATGTTGTTGTTCATTCACTGATCCTTCAAAACTGAACACAAGTGAAAAAATTAAACTACACTTCTCTGAAGGAAAAGACCTCAAGCAAGTTTTCTAGTTTTGTCAAATCATAGAGAAGATCAGGATTCTTTTCAAACTAGGTTTTCATTTGGAAATGAAAAGGACAAAAATAGAAGTAAAATGAATGAATGACAGCTCATTTTATTCTGCTGCGTATGTTCATCCAGGACTAATGTACAGTGTATTTGCAGTCGTTCTTGTTCGCCTTCTTGTTTGCCTAAAGGATTCTGCTCAAGATCCTGAATGTTAACACATGCCTTGAATTCCTGTTGGTATCCCTGTTTTACCTCTGCTGCTACAAAGGTTCATAAATAGTTCTGCGTTTTGGCCTGGAACTATGCAGAGTCTATAATGACAGACTTCAGTGATGAGCAGCTACAGAGAAAGTTCAGTAAATAAAGAGCAAGGCTGTGGTTCCAGTTTCCAAAAGGGAAAGGCTATATGCAGGACATGGCTTTCAATATAACTGGAAGTTTCCATTCTGTGGTTTTAAACATATGAATTTCAAATTAAGCCTAGGGTGGCTTTGATCTGGTAAGATTGTATTAAATGGAATCTATGTCTAAATTTTCCTTATATCTTGGCTTCTATTTTTTAAAGAATTATTCTTATATTATGCACACGGATATTAAAGTATTTTAAAGTTAAATAAAGAGAATGCCAAAGGCTAATCTACCTATATAATCTGATTTTTACCCCTTTTCCACCATTTCTGCAATATCCTTTAAAATATTAATTTAATAGACCAGCAAAATGTCACATAACTTGCATATGCATATGAATGTAAGTCGTGTCTCCATGGCATATGGTATTCAGCTAAGCCTGGCACCATTGACATATGTCTGAGTAAAGCCTCTTTCTGGTATTAGATATTTAAATTTCTTCCTTTGCATTTGCTGTAGATAAGATGACACAGGGCATTTTTAACAGTCATAGAGATAACATTTTTCTTGAACAAACTTCTCCTGTTTACTTAAACTTTTCCAGAGGGTTATTGGAAAAATTTGCTATGAGAAGTGAAAACACCAAATCTTTACTGCTGGTAATAAATTCAATTTGCAATAAACTGCACTCCTACGTGACTTACTCTGTTGTCCATAAATTTGTGACATCTCAAGGACTGGAAGACTTTACTCTTCTGCTGTCATTGCTTGCTGTTCTATACTGAGGGAATTTACTGACATTTTTTGGATAAGTTATCGGTAATCTGCTCATTGTAGACTTTACCTTTGATTTCCAGGTTTTTGCTAGGCCACTGTTAAATCTGTGAACACCTGCAGTGTCCAGCACAGGGTCCTGATTAGTTCTTTTAATCCCCCATGCTTGAGTGTGGTGAGAAACACTGGGTCCCAGAGTGGAACCATGGCTTGTCATATTGCAACAAATCTGGATAGCAAATCTTTCCAAAAATTGGATTCATTCCTCTAACGTTGCCATAGCAATATCAACTGCACATTCTGAAGTGAAAGTTTTTAATTTAATGTGAATAACTGAATTAGGGAAGGAGAACTTAAAAGCTTTAGATGTGTTCTACTTTCCTAGACATCCATAATAATAATGTACCTTAACTTGAATTTATTTTAGGAAAAGGAATGAGAACAAAAGAATTCTTTAGTGGCAGAGCATGATGTCTTTTAATTATGTAGTTTACAATGAGTGCAAAAAATGGAGAACATCATTTGTTAAGTTAAATTGAAACACTAAAAGAAAGTACTCAGTGATTTCATAGCTTCATGAACTGCACTCCTGAGTGAAAGTAGTCTTGTGCTCTTAGCTTTATTTCCTATAAATCCATATGCAGTAGAGGAGACGTGTACAAATTATCTATCACTGCAAACAGATTCCTGATCCAAGCATGTGCCTTGTCTTCTTTTATTTTCTCCTTAATCAGCTTTGTACTGTGATCAACGTTACAACTTGTGCTTTCTGCTGATGTATAGACTTGGAATGCTAAAAAATATGTACCCTTTACAAAGAAAGAAAGAAATCAGAAATGTCAGGATAAATTTACCAGGTGTTTAACTGTCTAGTGTTTATTAAGGGTGGCATGCCACAGAACTCTGCTTTTATGATGGCAGATCTGTAGGGCTTTTGTTGCTGCAAATAAGATGGCACTGCAGTACAGTCATTGCAACACTGTGGCTGCAGTGAGAGACTGGATGACAATTTAGGGTAGTTCTGGTTTTTAAAAGTATGTTTTAAAGGAAAATATTTTTCAAAACTTCTTCTCTACACTGCATCAAAGATCCTATTTAATAAGACTTGATTCATATTTAGCCCTCAAAATTCAATAATGCCATGTTAAAAATATCTGAAATGACTGGAACTTGCTGGTTGATCAGGAGTTTAGGAGACTTAGTTCTTTCATTTCTAACCGAAATGGAAACTGTTGACTTCTTTAAAGAATCTCTCCCTTTAATTGTAGACTTTGATCTCTAACACAAGGCTGTAAGTCTGGGCTTGAAATGGTAAAGTACAAAGCATGTAGTTCCAGTGATTTTTCAAAGAGTAACCTTTTAATCTGGTTATTTGGTTTCATGTTCTTTGCTATTTAAAGTTTGTGCATATAGTTGTGCTCCTGCACGATCCTACAGTGACTTTAGAACTGTTGCTGGTTGTTATCCTTGAAGCCTGAACTGCTCTCCTTATAGTACAGAAGTACGTCATTAGTTCAGGGCTGTGTTATTATCTCTGAATCTTTTTGCATCCTTGGGTTTTCAGCTTCTAATTCTAACACTATCACTCACAAAAATAACAGAAATAAAATGAAGTCTTCCCAAACCCACTGATAACTGTCAGTTTGTGCAGCTATATGCATCTGGATGCTGGCTGAGATTAGATATAGATCTCCCCAATGTTATTGTTTGTATTTAATTTGTCCATCCTAGGATGGAATGCTACGTAATGCTGCAATTAAAACATAATCTCTATATAAAATATGTTAAAAGCACCCTCATGCTGTGATGCCATAACAGCAAACACAGTTCTTTCAGTAATAATTTGTCAGCATTGGTTGCTCATGAAGAATCTGACCAGTCTTTCAACTTTCATTTTGCCCCTTAAGTTACAGGGGAAAACACAGCATTCTGTAAACTGTCTGAAATTGAGTGTAATTCTGTTGGAAACAGAGCCTCATTGATGGGTAGTACAGACCAGGATCTTTCTTCAAAAATAATGGATGCAAGGGATAATGGTGGTTATAGCCACAGCATTATGACAGGAGAGAGCTTGTCTTTGGATTACATTATCCCAGCTACTATTTTGTCATTTCAAAGTCCAAACTCATTTTATTAAAGGATTGCTTTATTTTGAAGACTGAGGAAACTTCCTTCTACCTAATGGATGACATAAATCAACATGTGGGTATCGGGAAGGGAAAAAAACCCTGTATTTTTGGTTTGCCACAAAGTTGTTTGCAATGCAAAACTGCCTGTAATTTCAACATAAAAATACGAGCCTGATTACTGCATTTGAGGGAAAGCTATTTTTGACAATTTAACCTCCTTGAGTGATACAGTTTTAACCACATTATCTTTGTGGAGCCCACTCTGTAAGGTGCTGTTGCTACCAAAATAGCTGTGGTTGGTGTGCTGGTTGCCTAGCTGTACTTAGAGCACCATGGGCTCTTTTTCCTATATAAGTGGAGCAAATCTTGTTATACAGCTAGAGAATCTTATTCTAGGCTCGGATCTACCCAGAGACATGAAAAATCATGCTGAGAAAGTAAATAAAGCTATAATTGTTTAACTGCAGTTATTTTTGCATAGCAGAGGAACTAGATATTGAAGTATTCTTTTCCAGTCTTGTTTTTAGCCTGTAAAATGTTGAACTGAAATGTTGGACTGGGAGACTTGTTATCCCAAAGTTGTCTGGCCTTACCAGTTAAAGATATCAAGCAGGGAAATAAACTTCTGAAGGAAAATGGCTGATATGGCAGTAAAAGACATAAATTCACAGTTATTTCAGAGTTAGGATTAAAAATAAAGACAGGAAAGCATATCAAGGCATTTGGAGGCAGCCATGGCAACCATTTAACTTTTCTTTCAATTACATTGTAATTTAAAACATTCTAGAGTTTTGAATCAGTTTATATGAAATAGAGTTCTAAAAATTACTTTTCCAGAAAAAATTACAGTTTCGTCTGTGTTCTCACTTTGCCTTCATATGAAGGCAAGTATAAGCAGTGTTTTCCACTGACTGAATTATTTCCTCATGAGGTCTTCCTTTATTTCTATTCTGAAAAGAGAAGCTCTCTTTTTTTTTTTTTTATTCATGGAGCTTAAAAGAAGTGCATGCCAATTCTTACTCAGAGATTATTTTGCATTTTGTTACACGATTCATGCATCAAACATCAGTGTAGCTTAAGAATACTCTGCCTGCTAGATTCCTGCTTAAATGTTTCCAAGCCATTACAAGGCATGCAAAATACAGGTCTAATTTAAAGGGCAACCATGCATCACAAATATAGTACCTAGGTGAATCATAGATATTTATTTACAGGCATAAAAAGCATTTAATACTTGCCTTATGAATAAAATATACTGGTTGCCTGGAAAGCTCCAGACCTTGAGCTGTACAGCTTTGACCATTGGATCTGTTTTGATTTGTGATACAATCTTACTTTATGAAAAAACGAGGTCTGGAGGACTACAGCTAAACTTTATAGTCTTAGTAATTTCTAATGTGCAAGAAATCACTGAGTTCTGAGTCCTAAAAGCAGCCATCAGTTCTGAGCTCCAAGTTTGACAGTTACACTCAAAGCTATGTGAATTAAAATAACAGTTTGGACAGTAACTCATCACTAGTGAAACTAAACCATGGTGGTATTATCTTGCAAATGATTTTGAAAGAAAAGCATAACTTAATACCTATAACTGTCTTGTGGATATTAAATTGTATTTTAGCATCAGCTAATATAATAGAAGTTTAGTTTATAATAAAGCCTGTTAGGATTAATTTGGTAGTAAATTAAACATCTACCTATGAATACTGCATGAAAATTATTATTCAAAGATCTTTTTTCAGAAGCAGACCTCGAATCTGTTATAGAAATGTTACTGTATTGATTTAAGGAGCTTTGTAAATGAGCAGTGTGTTCTAGTGCAAGCAGCGTGTGCGTACACTTCATTACACATTTCATGGTGTGATGTGCCATCTAGTGTCACATTCCCCAAAGGGAGGAAAACTGCAAAATCCTGCACCAGAAGTACACTTGGAGGGTTAGGGGATTTTCTGAAATGTTGCACGTTCAGGAATAAACTGAGCATAAACAGCAAAGAGCTAATGCTTATATCTGTTTTTACTGACTGTTTAATTTAGTATTTGCCATGTAGTGCTCTGTTCAATAACTCTTGTTGTCTGTGGATACACATCTACTGAAAAACTCTTTTCCCAGCTACAGCCTTGCAGTTTGGTGTTTATGCCTAAGGATCTGTTGATACCCATAGCATCCTATATGAGAGTGCTCACTTCATGCTATACTTACAAAGAAGCTAAATTACAAAGAGAAATTATTTTCTAAGGGCTTCTAAATGCATTTAACTGGGCAGGAAAAACTTTTAATAGGCCCAGAGATTTTGTAAATATTACTCATACAATATGTTTTGTAATGCAATGCTGAATTCTTTTAATAAGCTTAATTGGTAAATATTGGCTTGTTCTGCTTCTGTCCTGCAAACAGATGGGATTTCATGCAGTCAGTATGTATGCTGTGAGTGCTTAAAGACCTTTTACAAAGCTAATAATACCTGCTTTGGTTTTTTCTTCCTACCTCACACAATAACTCACATAAGGATATGTCATTCTTTTTCATCAAAACAAGAGGAAGAAATGGAGAAACTCACTATATTTAAGCTCTTTGTGTTTCTGATATTTATTTTGTGCATTGAGTCAATTTTCTAAATCAGCTTCATTTTTAGCAGTTTGAGGCAAAGCAGTGTAGATGCAGTTTGTTTTGTGGTCTGGCAGCCATCTCATCTGAAATGGGAACTATTTAAAGTACTTGCCAGACAAATACAACTTTATCTTGATTGTAGTTGAAGGAGGGAAAATGGCTTATAGTGAGTAATTTTACTGTGATGGTGAACTTCAGAATCACTGTATTTCTGAGTTAGCAGCAGACGAAGTTGTAGACTATAAATGGAAAAGATTAAACGGTACATCTTACAAAAATGCAACACAGTTTTATTTGAAAATTAATGTCTCCAGTAGAAAACTGCAGATCTTGGGATTTTTAATGAATTGAATACATTAAGTCTAAAGCCAGTAACTCTCAAATCTCTTCTGTTTTTGTATGTATAAGCCAATTATACCGCTACTCTTGTTGCATGTTAAGTTTTGTAAAAGCTTACTTTGAGTCTTCTGTGTTTTTGTAACAGAAAGAAGGGAAAAAAAACCCCACAAAAAAAACCCACCAAAAAACCAAAAAAAACCACCCCCACCACCCAACAGTGATTTATACAATTCACACAGTTCACTCTCACTCAAGGAAATTGGTGATATACACCTTTCAGTGCATATTCATATAGATATGCCACCCATACTCACAGTTTTTAAAACTTTATTAAGTAGGCACCTGAATTTAGGTTTAGGTGACTAACGTTTTGATTGGGATATAAAAATGTTACCTCACAAAGTTAGTTTTTATGGGAATCATAATTAGAATCATAGTAAGAGTGTGAAAGAGCAAATTGTTCCGTTCCGTTCGAAAGTCTTCCTGCAGAATTCTAATTTCACAATATTTATTGGCAGTGGTGGTGTAAATATTGTGTGCAGCAGAAGGAGCTCAGCTTGACTGTTCAAATCCCAGATGGAAGCTGGGTTGCTGGTGGTTTAAAAATTCTATATTTGAATTACAAATTCCCACAAATGTTGATGCAGAAAAATAATCATGGAACAGGAAGAAATCAGAAAGCTGGAGAAGTAGAACTGGCCTGAATAAATTACCTTCCACTTCGGATGGCGTTTTCCTGACACTGCAGATGTCTGACTAACAGCTCGAAATGTCAAATGAACACAATATGGATTCCATACCCCAGGACAGGATGCTTGTCAGGCAAGTCATTAGTCTAGAGAGCTCTTCAATGCATATTAAGACAAATTAAGACATGAAATACCATTTTTTTATGTTAAGATCAACAAAAATCTTCAATAACATTTTCATGGGCATTTAAAAAGAAGGAATTGATGCGACATTTCTGGAATACTGCACACTTGCATGGTCTTTAGCTATTCTTCAGCTGGCTGCCTGTGTTACCTTGCTGTTTCAAAGCTTTGAGGATGTAAGCTTTTGAAATTCTCTGCTAGGATGTAAAGGTTTTATCATCAGTTTACAGAAAACATCATAACTGCTATTCTGCACAGTAGGAAATAAACCCTGAAAAAATGGATTTATTGAGAGATTTTGAAAGAACAAATGAAAATGTATGTCATTTTGCCATAGTTCTTTTAATGCATGAAACAAAAAGCGGAAGTGGCTCTTCCTCTTATGTTATCTTTTGAGGAAGGGGAAGAAAGAAACACATATCCCATTTTATTGAATGAAAAAAGTGCCACTCTAATACTGTTACAGTGGCTCTGGGTGTCTGCTGGCCTCTGTGTCAGAGCAATTGCTGAGTGTTCTGTCCCGGGTTAAATCTAGGAAATACATAAAAAGAGGGGTCAAAATCCTGAGAAAAATAGAGATAGAGCAAAAGAGTGAAAAAAGACGGAAAGAGGTACATAATGGGCAGGAAGAATGAGTGAATAAATGAGCATTATGAATATATTTAGGGGAAAATAAAATTGAGGAGCTGATAGGAAGATAACAAATTACAACTTAAATATATAAAGATGAGGGGAAAGAGTTTTTATACACCTGGAAACATGTAGTGCTTTGTAGAATCCTTAAAAAAATACAATGCAAAACTATCAATGGAATCTCATTGTAGATCAGAGCATATAAGGCTTTAAGTTAGCCTTTGCTTTGACATCCTTGCTATCCACCCTGGCACAAAATATACAAAAACCATCCAAAAATGTGCTGCTTGTCATGTGTGATCTCCTACTTTTTTGAAAACCTGTTCCCATAGCAACATTGCTATTGCATGGTAGCCTAGGTATGTAAGTATAACAAATTAAACTTAAATTTGTATTTGTGCACATGCTTTTCCTTTCCTTAATAAACACACACACACACTGTGTGGGTGCTCAGATGGCTTAGTGCATGTTGTAGAGCCCAGGACACTTGGGTTGGGATCTTTTCTCACCCAGATACAAATCTATAGTAGAACTTAATGATTTCAATAATACTACACACCCTGAGGCTAGAAAACCTAAAACTATAGAATAAGTTCATAATTAGCTCTGTTTTTAAGGGTTTCAAAACATATTTTTGAAAAGAAGAAATATTCTGTGGAAGTAGATCATTAACTGCAAACCTGAAATTCAATCTGTTCTAAAGATTGCCATTTAAATTGTGCATTTATGTCACGTCTTGAATTAGGAATGTTGCAATAACCCAGTTGGAGCTTGATTGATTAAAAATGTACCAAGGCTCTAAACCACAGAGTGAAAACCAGGCCTAGCACTCTACGTGGTGAATTCCCAGAACCAGATGAAATGTGCGACATTAGCTGAGAGATTTTATTATTGCTTTTTTTTCTTTTAATCGGGTAATGATGAAAATATAAATGGTAGCATACATAATAATGATAAATGCAGTAATAACTGATTCAGAGCTGCAAAACAGTATTTCTCATGCCAAGTTTGTAAGTAAACTTGCACGAATCATTTATCTGTGCACCCCGACCTCGCTTAATCCAGCTGCGCACGATGACAATGGAACTTGAGTGTTTTATGACTGACTGTAGGTGAAAAGAGAACAAACATTTTTCTATAAAGGATAAAAGGGGGAAGGAGCCTCTATTGACTCCAAAGGGAACAGGATATCAATCCAGGGTTTGTGTACTATTATTTAAATGCTAAATAGAGGGGAAGCCATCCGAGGAGCGGCCGAGGGCACTTGGCTTGTTCAGCGTGGAGAGGAGATTGAGGACAGAGCTCATCGTGGGCTGCAGCTTCCACAGGAGGGAGAGTGGAGGGTCAGCTCCGATCTCTTCTCGCTGTGACAGGACCCGAGGGAAGGGCTGAAGTTGTGCCGGTGGGGAATCAGGTTGGATATTAGGAAAAGGTTTTTCACCCAGAGCGTGCTTGAGCGCTGGAACGGGCTCCCCAGGGCAGTGATCACAGCACCAAGGCTGGCAGAGCTCGAGGAGTATTTGGATGATGCTCTCAGGCACAGGGTGGGATTTTTGGGGTGTCCTCTCCAGGGCCAGGAGTTGGACCTAATGATCTTTGTGGGTCCCTTCTAACTCAGCATAATCTATGATTCTATTTCCATTTACAATTTCCTACATGAATAATCTACTTCTGTTCCTAGTTGCATTAAGCGCTTCAGAACTCCGGTTTATTAGAAAGCAAGTTAGAGATTCAGACCAGATAGGTTGAGATGTTTATCTTGTATTATATAACAATGTTACCTTCCTAAAAGTAAAAATAATTCCAGTGAATTCTAGAGATGCATCTCTAAGGGTTAGCAGATTTCTGCAGGGAGGCTCCTGCAGCAATTCAGCCCTGATTTGACAAGCATGTGTTGCTATGGCGATGGAGATTATTGAGTGTGAACATGCTGCTGCAGCTGAGTGACAAAGATGAAACCTAATTTTTACATTAATTTTTATTTTAAAATTCAGGGGAAATTTTGTCAGTCAGCCTTAGGAACCCTATGTAAACTTCTAGAGTAAATTAGAATGCTACTAACAACTTTATAACTTTGCTTTCTATTCTGCAGCTGGTGTGCTTGAGGAACATGTTACAGAGAAAATGAAACATACATCTTTCCTGGTTTAGTTTCCAGCTGCAGAAGACAATAATAGCACTTAACAATAGAAAATAATTTTTAAAGCAAACATCAGTCTGTGTAAATACATTATTGCCTGCATATTCTAGGCACCTTCATCAATGCCTTAGCTCTGCCAGGTCATCTTCTGGCAGTTATGTAAGGAAAATCAGTCAGTTCGGAAAGGAATACCTTTGTTTCCATGGAGCTCCTCTAGTTTTCATGGGCATGAAAACCGTAGGTTAGAACTTTACCATGGGTAGAAGAAACACTGACATAAATGGAGGGCAGAAGGGCAATGTAAAAATATATTGAAGAAGAAAGAAATTACACAGTAAAGAATAAATAACATTAGGCACTTCATAGGTTAAGTACTTCTACAAGTTATCAGATCACCCTGACAGGTACATAAATTTTCTCTTCTTACATCTCTGGATTTTAAAGAGTCAAAGACATTGCTTATTATTAGCAACATAGAAATGAAACATTAGGAACTGCTGTAATGTCTGGTTTGTAGATTTGTATTTAGTTGGTGCTATGCTGTGCCCCAATATTTCTGGACTGGCCATCAAGTTATGTTAAGGAAGTTTCCATAAGGTCATGGACTCATACATCTTGTTCTAACAATTCTGACTTAGAAGAGTGAATAAAATTAATCTTAAAATCTAATTTAAACCTACTCTCTTTCTGTTATAAGCCATTGCCCCTTGTCCTTGGGCTAAGTACCTCAGTAAATGGCACACCACATTCACCCTCCCCGACCCACCACCCCAGATTCCAAATATTCACAAAAACTGTAGAGTTCAGTGAGAACACAGCTGAGAGTCAGCTTGATTAAAAAATAAACATCAAAACCCTTTCCTCTAGCAGAGAATCACCATTTTTTTATAGTGGAATATGCAAAGCAGCAGTGTTTTCATCAGCTTTGCAGATTGCAAGGTGCCAGATCTCAGTGCTCAGTGAACTTTGTCAAAAGGCAATTGTGTCTGACTGGACTTTCCAGTGGGTTGGCAGTCTCAGCCAGCATCATGCACCCAGCTGTGTTTGAAGTGATTGAGTGTCCTCTGTAAATCTAATTATAAATATAAACAATATCTTCAAGGGCTCATTAAGAGGGTAATTACTAGTTTTGGAAACATCTCTAATGAAACCCTGCCAGTCTAGAACAGGAGATAACAGGCACAAGCTAATTTTAAAGCATGATATAATGTCTCTGGCCTAAATATAGTTTTTTTCAGGCAAAAGTTTTGCAAATTACCAGAAACAGAGAATTCAGTAATTAATTAGAAGATGCACTTTCTTCCATAGCTGACTTTCCAGTGTAAGTCTAACTTGGAGAGCAGATTGATGGTAAAGCTGAGGAGTTTTAGATGCAACAAACTCAGGCTTGAAGTCTGTGTAAAAGGAGAAATGCATAAACACACACAAATTTAGAATCAATTTTGGCCACTTAAAAAGCTTTTGGTCACTGGTATAACCACTGGCAGTCCAAGCAGCTGGCCCTGATGCTTGTGCTGCTCTAGAATCCTGCAGGCACCCACCTATTGTCCCTTTTCTAGCCCTGCAATGTTAGAATTCAAACACTGCTATTTTTCTAGGAGAGCTTCTTAGCCAATGAACATTTTGTTTGCCAACTCTGGGGCAGTTTCAACACCCGGATGAACCAAAAAGAAAAATTGCATTTCTTGACGGATCCAATAGAAGTCCATATTACAATATGTGCCATATATCTCCCTTGTTTTAGGTGAACAGTAACACAACAGGACTTGTTTGTCTACAAAAGATGAATGTCTTTTAATTCACGTGTAGCAGAATTGTGGTCCATCGTTTGGGGATCCTGGATAATAACTGACAACTGCAAGGTAGGTTTGGAACTTGCACTGGGAATTGGTTCATCATGTTTCAGTAAAATTTTGCATCTCAAATTTAAAGAGGAAGTGGGAGTAAAGACAGGTTTGCATCAAGAATGCAGCACTTCTATTCAGCCTTGAAATAGCCATGTAAAAATAAGAGTGCTTAGGAGTAAAAACTGGAACAAGTAATTGAATACATAAATAAAGAGTAAGGAGATTTTTTTCAAGTGATTCACTACTTCAGTTCTGAAGTTTGCCCACCCACTCCTACATACCACCTCCTGTGGTGCAGGGCATTTTAATGCAATGTGGGAGTTTAGCATACAAATTCCTACTGACTGCATTTGTGCACAACTTCCCACACACCTTTTGAAATAGGGTGCCTTATTTAGAAAAGTAAATGAGTCTTATAGCTGTGTCCCAAACTACAAGTGCAGTGGGTTGAAAATTACCCATTACATCCATTTTGAATTAATAGGCATTTCATAATTTTTAGCTTTGCTACTGAGACAAGTTTGTGCACCAACTCTGAGCAGCTGGTAACACAGAGAAGGGTGGTCCGGTGTTGAGCACTGGAAAGCTGCAGATGCAGCATCTTGAAACAAGGACCTTGCAGAGGGTGAAACCACAAAACCACTGAAGTCAAATTTGCTCTGATGTTGACTCACTGCTTGCCTTGATGACACACACAGAGCTTGGGAGAAAATGAGTTCTTTCTCTGCAACCAATTCATAACAGAATTATAGTAAGGATGACATGACAACAGCAAAGGAGTAACTAACAATTTATCAGTAAAATTTGTGACAAGTATCAAGAGTTTTCAATGACTTGCTCTGGGCTGCTGCAGTCAGTTGTGTGACTTTGAGGAAGCTCCACAGCCTGCTCTTCTTTGCTCAGGGCAGCCAGAGCTTCCCAGTCTGTTTTGGTGCTGTTGGTTGGCTCCTGGTCACAGCTGGAACTGTTGCAGTAAAACAGATGGAATGTAAGGTCAGGTCTAAACCCTACTGCTCTTAGTATCTATCACAACTTGATTAATGTCAGCAGAGAAAAATATGGCATTTCCTGTTTTCAACCTGCCACTTCTTTGGAAAAAGAAGTATTTTTATGGAGCAGGTGTTTGTACATTTCTGAAAACTCAGTCTGAGCCTGACCTTTCTATTCACTTTCCATTCATTAGTGAAACCAGGCAAATCAGTTTAATTTCTCAATTTACTAATTTGAGTACAGGAAATAGAAACAAAAAACCAATAACAAATTAAATTGTTTACTCTACTGACCTGAAACATTCAGGAAAAAAATAGTGACTGAACATACACTTAGCATTTACAAAAGCCTTTCTGAAAGGAGCAAGTGCAGGGTATCTTACTCTATTCCATTAATGTATCTTGCCTCTTAAGGGCCTGATGCTAAATATTCATTCCCAAGAAAAGCCTTACATTAAGTATGAGATTTGATCCCAAGTCCTGGCTGCTTCATTGTACAGAAATAGGGTGATGTTAAACCTTAAGTGTTACAAAACCAGTATTTAGCTGAAAAACTAAATAAAACTTTGAATAATGTAAATATGTAACAGAGGCTAGAAGCAAAGAATCATAGCAGCAGTATTTCTTCTGGTGCACCTCATTGTTTCATGCTTCTGAAAAAAAACCACTTACTAGTAGTCGGTCACTTGGGCATACATCCAACATGTCATTACATCACATTGACAAAATGGATTTATTTTATGGATTAACAAAATCAAGCAATTTTTAAAATAAATTTGGTAAAACTCTAACTTTTGCTATGGAGCAGATTATTTCCTTACCTGAATCCTATGAACTGTCATCACAAAAGATTTAAATTTTACTTTACAAATGGAATCCTTCTAGAGTGATCATAAACATATCAATTAGGTAATAAAACTTGTCTTGTTCTACTGTTAAACTGCAAGAGAGACAAATTCTTGTGTAAATTAGGTGATACTCCTGTTTTAGAGATGTATACTACTGTCTTGTGTGTTTATGTCCTTGTCTCAGGGGTAATAAATTAGTGATCCTCCTCAAAACACTCATAACAAAAACAGCTTGAAAAAGAATAACATGAGGACCTTGAATTTATTGCACAGGCTGCTCTGAACAGGGAGATGAAGTACACTATTATCTGTAATCTTAGAGTGGAAGACATGAAAAAATGGCAAAATACAGTGAAACTTGTGGTTCTTAGGTGAGTGTCAATTCCTTAACTAGGAACTGAGACATCTTCAGGGCTGAAGCCTAGAGACCAGAGCTGGGCAAGTCACTCACCATGAACAGCAGAGGTCTCTGAAACCTGCAGCGCTTAATGACTTTTAGCTAAGTAGAATTAGAGAAAAGGAGACAATGTTTTCTATCTCCACATGCAAAGCCAGATCCTCTGCTGCTTCTCACAGGAAATCTTCTCTTGAGACACATGACTTATACATGGATCCCGTGCAAATATTTGATAACTTCAGGATTCCCAGACAGCCACAATCTTCACTGCTTAGCAATCCAACATCACGCTCTTCTGGCCAGGGAGCCTTAAATTGCCTCTTGCTGTGTAGAATGCCAGTAACTTCAGTCCAGATAGCTGCATGTTTTTTTCTTCTCTCTCACAGAGTCAGAATTTTCCTTTGGCTTTGATGAAGGAGATTTTAAAAACAAACACAAATACATCATAGCCCCACAGACATCATTCTACCAGCCCAGGCTCTCATTTCTTCCTGCTGCCTGACATTTCAGTTCTCTTTTCTAATTTCCTGACACCCTTAAGCTCTGAGCTAAGTGCTATCTTTGTATAGGCATCCCTGCTAAGAAAACATGGGTTTCTTCAAAGTAATTTGCAGCATTATTGAAGCATTTGGTTTCTCTCCAAAAAGAGACTACTCTACATAACACTTGATTGTCAAAAATTTGCTTCTGTCTGTGTGAAAGATTTTCATGCTGTGTTTGGCTTTGGAAGGTTTATTTTTGCATCAGGGATGAAATTTAAGCATCATTTAAGCAAGGAAAAAAACTTGGGCTCAATTACAAAAGCCTGGTTGGAAAGGTTTGAATTGAAGGCAAGGAAGAAAGAGCTTATGTCACTGGATTAGGAGCCAAAACTAGACTGAGGAATTTTTAAATGGAATATTTTGTGGGTTTTTAAAAATCTTTCGTGTTCATAGGAAGGTTTGGATTCAAAGGAGCCTTTAAGACCATCTTGGGCCAACTCCCCTGCAATGGGCAGAGACACTTTACACTAAACCAGGTTGCTCAAAGCCCCATCCTACCTGGCCTTAAACACTTCCAGGGATGGGGTATCCACAGCTTCACTGGGCAACCTGTGCCAGTGCCTCACTACTCTCTCAGTAAAGAATATCTTTCTAATATTCATCATAAACATATTTTCAGTTTGAAGGCATTCTTCCTTGCCACATAATGTCCTATTTTGGCTCTACTTTTCTTCATTGGATCATATCCTGGCATAAAAGTATTAATGGACATAATAGAAACATGGAAAATGTGAAGCAACAAATACTTTCCAGTAGGTGAAAAAACAAGGATGCACCTTCATAGGGGATAAATGACTTTGCAACCCAGAGTTAGTTCAGCAGGATGAAATTATTAACAAGGAATGTGTTATGCAGAAAATGCATTAATTCACACATTACATTTTTTTCTCAAGTATTCTTTCCTCCATCCAAGGGCAGCACAGCTGCTCTGCACTTACTCACTTGCAAATGATCTGCAGACTGAAGGTGGTTTAATGACAAAAGAACAACTTTGCAGTTAAAGGTACATGACTAGATTCTACCTAAAGGAATTTGAACAAGTTACCTATGTCTGAGTCAAACAGGGACAACAGTACTTCCTGCATCTAGAAATACCACAAGAGCTCAAGGCTGAAGCTGTTACACCAGAGTGAGGATTTCACATATACCTGAGATGATATCATTCTTTGTTTTATGATTTTACTCCTACTAAAACCTCTTTAACATTCATAATTTCTCCTTCCAAAGTCCTTCCAGACCTGAACTCTGTAAAGCAGGGCTGGTCAATCCAAGTTTTGACACTTACAGGATATGCTTTGGTTTGGTCATTGAAAGTATGTTCTCGTGATGTGGAGAGGCAAGGACCTCTCATTACTGCCTCCCTTGCCAGTGTAGTCTCCCAGATCTGGTTACAGATTCCACTATCATCTTTCACCTGCACTGGTCACAATAGTATTTAGTCATAAGTATTTAGTGAGATTTCCTATATTGTAATCTTGCCTTTTGTTTTTAATACAGTTACAAAGACTCTGCTAGCACAGCTAAGACAACAGCAGTGCTCCTGGCTAATCTTAACCTGCTTAGACTGGACTAGAATGCTTCTTTGACTACCTCAGACATAACACAATCTCAAAAATACTAATAGTGATGAAAAAACTTAATCTGTAAGCAGAGTATTTTCATGCAGTCAAATTTACCATCTGTCTTGATGATTTTACTCACATAAGGTGACATTTTTAGTTACACATGGAATTGCAGCTTAGTCAATAAATCTGCTTTCCCAGAAAGGTTACTAGATGTGAGTCAGTGGTTACAAGCAAAGTGAAAACTTTGAGGTACAAGATCTATCCGTTATTCAGCAGTGCAATAAGAAAACTGAGCTGACAGCATTTGCAGCACTTTTTAAAATACATGACCTCTTTCATGCATCATAGTACCACACGCCAATTCACTCCATATATTTGTAATGTCCACTTTGTGCTTTAATCAGAGCATGTAAATGGGAGTGAATATCTAATTCATGCCTTAGATTGTTTTACTCAAATTTGAATTAAGCTGAAGTTTCTTGCTTTTTATATCAGATAGATAAAAGTTCCTCCAGTAGCAGAGTCTGCATATGTGCAATTGCTTCAGGATAGGAAACATTTTGTGGCTATCAAACTTAGGTCTTCATTTTCCTGCAACTCTGGATCTCTCTCAGGTGAAATTAACACAGATGCCATTCAACTCTACCGAAAACCCCTCTATAATTTATATACTACTGCCCTCTACTGCATATATATGTACACACATATATATACACACAAACCATTAAAACAAACTTAACATCACTATTTTTAGTAAAACATCGCATATTAATTCCTTGCATTTCCTGGGCTACATTCTGGTTTTGCCTAAAGGATGCTGATTTGGGAGCTAAATATTCCACTTAACTCATTTGCTGATCTAAATGACCACAAAGGACATCAATCATAAATCAAACTATTAACCTAGACCTTCGGAGGAAAACCACAACTCAAGCAAGAGAAAGCCAACATCATTTCTAAAAACTGCAATCCCATCATTAATGAAATCATTTAAGATAGAAGAGCAAAATAGCATCAGACAATCTGTAGCTGTAGTGCTGCTATTTGAAGGTTGCACAAGCAGTGCTAACTCCAGTGTTACATTTATACTCCAGCATCAGACTATGTGTCTCTCTCGTGGCTTTGCATCACTCTACCAGGCCTGGGACCACCCTGTCCTCCTCTTCCCTGTGCTCCCAGCCTTCTCAGCTTCTTGCAAGAACTAGCTTGTGGCTTTAGTGCAGGATCTTCCCCCATATTAATAGGCAGCTGGAAGAAGGCCAGATTCCCCTTTCTCCTGCAGTCATACAGGGTCATGAACCTTGAGGCAGGTGTGAATGAGATCTGCACTGGGACAAGAAGTCCAAACAGTGGATCCAGGGCACAGAGAGGGAGAGCAGCCACTAGCACTCAACTGGTACTACAGTCTTTATCATGTAAAAAAAGACCCCAGATGCTCACAGAATCACTGTCTAGCATTACAGTTTCTTCAGAGACACAATTCACTATTTCTAATTGGAAAAACGTTGTTTTATACAGCTATAAAACTGTATGGTCATCATGCATGGGTTTGTGGATCAGTTTGGAAACCAACAGTATAAAGGCAGCTGCAGGCATTTAAAACACTTCACAACTGAGAAACTAATTTCAAAATAATTACCTGAGCAGAATTATAAGGCATCCTGAGAACCTTTTTTTAAACACAAGACAAGCAAGTAAGATGCAAGCAAGAAGAAATTGAGTAGTCTCAATCCCATACCTCCATAAATTCAAGAACAATTAACACTGAACTCCAAATGTACCACAAGACAGTAGGTGCATTTGGGAGATGAAGCAAGAAGTAATTACCGTGAGAGACACCAAGCATCTTTAGGGAAGAAAAAGAGCACCAAGTTTTCATCCCCTCTGAGAACCGAGACAGCACGTTATTCACAACAGGAGACAACCTGTATTAGATCAACTTTATTATATTATCAAATTTGACAATAAAATATTCAAAATCTATTGAACACAAGATTCATACACAAGAACATATAAAATGCCAGGCCTCAGAATATGTTCTGTACAAAATACTGATTAGTGTAGAGCAGCAAAGTCACTGCCAAACATTCCCTGAATTTAAGAGGGCCTTGAACACACTGTGCTCCAAGAACTACCTTAATACCAAACATTCTTCCTTTGGTCTGCAAATCCTTTGCAATTATTGCTAGTTATTGAAGCTTTGCTTTTATACAGAATCACATAGTGACTCTGAGCCTCTTCAGAAGTACTACAATGACAGCTGAAAGCTTCTTCAGCATTTTCTATAAACATTGTCAAAAATAAGAAACACATTTGGTCCTCAAGACTAGGTTTGGTTTCCAAAAATATCCTGGAAGAATAAAACTAAGTAAAAATTATGGAAAGAGACAATAATTAATGCTTTAGATATAACAAAGAGACATTAGTGAATTCAGACATTTCAGCTGTGCAGCATGGCAAAGCACCTGAGTTAATCCTCTTATCAAAGTGCCACATTCTCCTTAAAGACTTTTTCCAACCTCTCTCCCCACGAGAATCAAGACAGCTCAATGCCTGTGGCTGCAGCAGGTCTGTAACAGCAATGCTCAGTGCTGTCCCTGCAGAGGATCTGCTGCAGGCAGCAGCCACTCCTCACGCACAGAGTGCAGTGCTTCATTTCAGCAACTGGAATAATGCAGCCCCTCTTCAATGAGAGCTGCATCCTAACACGCAAGAAACTGCAAATGAAAGGGCTGAAGAGCATTTTGTAGGGGAACAAAACAACAAAAAACCCCCCACACTTTCTGGACATGAAACTACAGCCTGAAGATGCACCACATCCAATCAAAGAACACCAGAGGCGTTGTGCTTGCTCTCACACAGTACTTAGCTACACACATTTCTTTACAACAGTACAACAATGCTTTATAGGGACAAAGAGAACAAACAAGTAAAAGCCTTGGAAAACCTTCAGCTTCATTTTACCACATTAACTATGGCAAGTTTAAGGAGACACTCTAGGGCTTGTCTACCAACAGAAAACTGGTTTAGAAATCTTCAGGTTAAAAGATACAGCCAACTAATCTCAGAAACACAGTACTAGGTTGCCAAAATTAGAAAAGAATAAAAGAGTTGTACTTTTTTTTCCCTCTTTTGGGTCACAAAAAGTGTATTTAAAAAGTACTAAAGAAAAAGAGGAAAAAGAACAAGTATTTTTTGAATCATGTATTTTGAAACTTCAAATCACAAAAACCCCTGCAGCTAAGTTCTTGCTATGAGACTAAAAATGCTACTGATTAATAGGTAAGGATCCAAATGAATCTTACAAACATTCTCCAATCAGGTTAAGAATTGTTTACCTACATTGCTTTCTCCTTTTTCAGCCCTTGATGTCTATGTTGGTATCCTGCAATACAGCCTCCAGCTCCACTCAATCCAGTGCTTATTAACAAGCATTCTCCTTCAGCAAGAAATACAGATTGTGATTAGCTGTTTTCTGCAATTTATTCAAATAGCCATTTATTCAAAAATTGAGTCAGACCAAGGAAGAGCTTTATCATCTTTGAGCAGTCTTGGAACACAAGCCTGAAGCTTATCCAGCTGACAAGCCCTGCATAAAATAGATCACTTGACTAAAGGGCAACTTCTTTTGTTGTTGTAGGGTTTCTTATTTTGGGGGGGGAATCAGTTGTGGGCTTGTTTTATTTTTTTTCATTTCAACAATTTCACATTACAAAGGCTGTGGGCAACTCAGTACTTGGAAAAGTCTAGGCAATATTGCTGCTGGACTGTGAAGTCCTGGGCAAGTGAGGACAAGATCAATGATGCATTTTAAAAATCAGGAAAATGTCTACACTCCCTCAACATAAGCACTAAGAAAAAGTACAGAGGGGGAAATAAAGCTACATAAGGAAGTTAAACCTAGTCAGATATTTAGCTTGTTCATGGCCCTAGTTCAGATTGTTTTGTATTAACAAGAGATTTCCGAATTAAAACTAAAGCCTTAAAACTACCTCCTGGTTCCATTCTACAATAGCAAGAGTTCAAGCCCATCAGTTCAACCATCTTATTGGTATGTCCAATGGCAGAAAACATTTTAGGCATGCTACCAAAATAGTTAAAACTTCAGCCTTTAGACAAATTCAATTTCTTAAGTAATGAATCCTTAATTTGATGAGTTTCTGAAACTCTTATAATATTTTTCTTGGAGAACCTAGCATTTTGAAAGCATTCAAAGCTGTGTTTTCAGAAAACTAAGTGCAGTTTAACTGGGTGACTGATTTTAAAGGAAGCAAGAGAATTTTTGAGTATAACTATTTCTCTAACAGGACTGCTATAATCAAGGTGGTAAATAAATCAAGGTGTCTTTAGGTCAGCACTTCTGTGGAGGTCAGAGCTGAAATTACTATTTTAACATTGAGTAGAACAACACTGTAGGAAACTACAGAATTGCATGTTCAGCAATTTATAGAAACATTTAAAGAACCATGTGTCCCAACTACTTGAAGCAGTAAAAAATGAAACGTGTAATCCATGGGAAATTACTTTGAGTCCTAAAGCAAAAAAATTCTTTTCAGTGGAATGCAATGTTGATCTAATCACTAGTCAGGTAACCGGATCAGAGCCAAAGTATTTGACTGAGAACAAGGTTTATACTCCATATATTATGCTGGCTTCCATTCCCCACTCCATTTCAGAAGTTCACTTTTCTTTAAATACCACCCACCATCCATTATCATTTTCACTACAGGAGATTGTTTTCCATCCCAAAATGCAATTCCATGTGTTATAGATTGTTTGCCACTATTCAATTAGCTTTGATTTGTATGCTACACTCCACAGTGCTACAGTTATTACAAGCACCAACCACAGTTTAGCTTCATTCTCTCACTGAGAAATAAAGCACAGGCTGAGAATTCCTCAGGCCCCAGACTGAATGTGGTCAGGGATTCTAGAAGTTGATGAGCAAACAATTTCTTCTTTCTAAAATAACCCAACAGGGCACCTAATAAAGAAGCTCCAAGTAGTTCACACATCTGTTTTTTGCCCCCCCCCCAGGCTGTAATAAATAAAAGTCTGGATTACAACAATGGTAGCACAGCTCCAGGCAGACCTCTTCCCTGTTTTACCTAGTAGATATGCACATTTACAAACTATTCCATTGGGAACTGTGGATCAGAATATGCAAGACCCTTTAAAGAGCTTACTGTGTTTGCCAAATTGTTAACACCCTTCCCTTGGGCATCCAAAATTGTTGTCCTTCCTACCCTTCCACTCCAAACTTGCAAAGAGCACACAAAGGAACTCTGGGATCTATGACTCCATGTGGTATGTGCAAGGGGCTGCACAATCTCCAGATTAAAGTCTGTATGACCATTGGACACACCAGAGAAACCAAAATGCATATTTGACAAAATTTGCAGAATGTGAAAATACCATGAAGCATCAGAAACACAAATTAGAGACAAACGATCATTTAGAACACCAAGCAACTTGAACACAACCTTTTAAAAAGGCAAAATAAATAATTCAAACATCTACATATCAACGGATTAAAAGGCATTTATCCATATTTAAGGGAAGGCATCACAGGTGAGGAAAGTAACTACCAACACAAGGTTATCACAAATCAAAGAGCAGCTTTTTCACATAGGAGATAGTAGTATCATTGGACAGCATTTCAATGTGCTCGTTTCCTGGAAGCTCAAACATCACCACTTCCTGTTTTTGCACGTCCACCCACTTTCTGCATTGCAAGGCACTCTGTAAGTTCACCGTACCATCCCCATCGCTGTAGAAAATCTTGGGTTCTTTGTCAGGAAAGTTTTCATAATGGAAAGAATCGGGGGTGTCCACGCCAGTGCCGTACAGGCAGTGGATGCGCACCCCGGGCGGGGTCATGGGGTACACCAGGTGCTCCGTGTTCTGCCTCATGAGCCAGCCATCCTCAAAGCTGATGTCCCTGTAGAACCTCCAGTAATCCCGGAGCGTGTAGTTAGCTGTGGGGGTGCTCACAAACACCTTGTCTGGAGGCCACGTGTAGTTGTAGGGCAGCAGCCAATTCGTGGAAACTGCTGATCTCTGCTGGTCTCTGATCTTGAGGGAACTGATAACAGGGATTCTGTTGTTGTCACCTTAGGGGAAAAAATGGAATCTCATTGTCCACAAAGCAAGACATCAATCTTAATCAGCAGCAATTGCTAGCACACATGAATAATAAGTTTGTCCCCCTGGCTTTACAGTGACAGTTTGAAAAGTTTTTCCTCATTTATCATTCTCCTGTAAATTAACTTCTGTAAAGTGACTTTTAATAACTTCCAAAACTCAAATATGAGTTGATGAATGACTAAAACAAATGGCTTAAACTAACGCATGACTAAGTGATAATTTACATGCACCTTTCTGCATATTCTAGCAATTGTTCTTCCATCTTCACAAAATCAAAAGCTGCTTAATATCCCTTGTTTGTTTTCATTATCACAGTGGCTGTCACACCTTAATTCTTCTGTCAGCTGAACTTTGAATTTTATTTTCCATTATTAGATCCAGGTGGTTACAGCATGTAGTGGTCTAGGTCAACCGTGCCACAAAAACTGAAATGCTACAACCGAAACCACTATTCCTAAAAAATATACTCTGGTGCTATTTCAGTTCCATGGGGTGGCACTATTGCTTCAGCAAGGAGACACAAGAGACATTGATAGTCTGAAACAAATAAGGAAAACTCAAATGCACAGCAAGAATCACAAAGATCCTGAAAAATGGGTCTCATGATCCTGGGTGGTGTAACCACTTCACTGTGCACTCTCACCACTAAGCTACTGAACACTGCTTGGCAGTTCTCAGCAAAGAAGGCCCAAGTTCAGAACTGAACAATTAAAGGAATGTGCACAGGATTTATTTCCAGTAGAATAATCAAACACAGAACCTGACTATCCCAGCCTTCTCTCACAGAATTGTTACAAAGTGCTTCTCAAATCCTTTACTTTTCTTGTAAGTGAAGAAGTACAGGATGGCCAAAACCACATTTAAGTCAGGAGACATCAGTCACAACAAAACATTAGGTGTAAGGAAGACAATGCTACCATTTCAACCTTTTGAGATGTTAAAGTTAGAAACAAACAACTGTAAGCTTTGTGTCTTTGCCCACTGTAGTGGAATCCAGCAAAGCTCAAGTACAAATAGCTGAAAAAGTATCACAGACATCTCCAGAAAACAATTCCACCTGTGTACTGTTGACCACTTTGATAACACAGCTGTGGATTTGACATGGAGTTCCTGGCATCACATAAACAGGAATGGGAGCAGAAAGAATTCATTCATAGAGTGTCTTGTCTTTCCTGCTGAAATGCAGTATTTTTCTTTAAAGCAACAATTTTTCGGCATACTAACCCTGATAATTTTAGAAACTCTTAAATAGATTGAATGCAGTCCAAGGGCTGATGGTAGTGCTTTACTAGGGATATTTGAGACAAAAACAGCCTAAAACTGTACATTCTGATATGTTTGCCCATGCAACTGTTCCACATAATTCTTAAACTTCTACTCAAAAACATGAACATTTAATACAACAGATACACAGATTAAAATACAACTGACTACATTTTAGTAGAAATTTAGCTATTCATTATGCATTAGTAGAATTAGCCACGTTGCTTGAGATGCGTTATAAAGCATAGACAAGGTATGAAGCACAAAAGTTTAGTCCAACAGAGATATGGGATCATGGAATTTTATAAAATCATGTAATTTTATGAGGGTCTTATTAACATTGTTCACTTCTTGCCACTTCTGTAGCAAGCAAATATGTCAGACAAAGCCTGTGGAAAAAGGGAAATCAATTTTTACACTGGCATTTCAACAGCTTTAACAACGTGTAAATTGGATGTTTGTATTGAGTCAAGTTTTCTAATTACTGATGGAGTAGTGCACTACTGTTCAGAATCAAATGCCTTTGCTAAGCAAAATATTCTTTTGCTCTGTCTATGCATGGCTGGCTCTTTCTGCGTGTTTTGCATTTTGATCAAGTCCAATTTTTGATGTCAGCTTTGATTAGGAAGAAGATAGTGGATATCCAAAGCTAACAAGTCAGAAACAAGCTACAAAACCAAGCCAGAAACATCAAGAACTAAATGTCAAAGCACATGATGTAATTATGGTATCACATGGTGGGGGAAGTGAACATTTTCCACAATCATTTTCAGTTACTTAGTGAAGTACACTATGCTACTTTATTCAATTTTTTTGGTTTTTAGTTTCTGGCATATCCAGTGTGCTAAACCCAAGACCTCAAAGATTCACTTTCCTAATCTGTAGAGTTATAACTTTCACTTGACATTTACACTGTGGACACCAGTTCCCCACCATCCCTACAAATTTCCTTTAATGCTAACCTCAAGCATTAAAGATCAAGTGCGATCTTTAATCAAAGGAAACTGCTGAATGCTCTGGAGTCCTTGGTAGCTTTGCAATACAGAACAGAGAGCAACCAGGCTGGTGGCAGAAGGGACAGAAAGAGAAGGCATCAGGCCAAACAGCAGACAACACAACAATCTGCTGAAAAGAGGGCAGGAGAGGTCAAGAAGGGAGAAAGCTCCGGTTCACAGGATGTGAGAAATCTCAGTCCACCCCCAGAAATATGAAAGATAACAGTTGGGCTGCAATGCTTGAAACACCAAGTTGTCATCACTTACAAGAAAAGTATTTATCCCTTCATGATACCTTAAACTCTCATCCTGCAGTCTTACAGACAACAGCCTCATTAGTATAGTGCACTACACGCAAAACACAGGGCAAAGCCTCAAATTACCTACCCGAAGCCAGCACACGGAGAGTTTTGGCCACTCCTCCCCATGGAGCACCTAATGACACATAATCCTTGATGTACTTGTCTTTCCAATCCTGGGGCTGGCGGTTGAGGAAGTACAGGGTGTACAAATTCCCCATACTGTGGGCAATCAGGACTACAGGGCTTCCATATTGCTCATACAGTAACTCGATCATCTTGCGAAGTGCCACAAAATAGTCTTCATTCTCATCTAAAACATAAAGATTACACAGTGAGAGTTACTAATTGTGAATGCTGAGCTTTAAAAAAAAAGCTTTTAAATAACTGTACTGATCTGTCTGTGGAATTAATAATATAGACCTTTGAAATTCCAATATTAAACGGGAAGGCTGGGGGTTTTGTGTGTATGTGCTTTGGTGAAATGTTGTTGTTGCTTTTTTTCCCTGCTCTTTTGTTCTGCTTTTAAGCAAGTTTTAAGTAGCAAGTTGTTTAAAGAAGAAAAAAAACAAAAAACCCCAAACCCCAACACTGAGCTTGCATTTGCACCCAGGAGTACCCAGGCCCCAAGAACTAAACTACATTAAGTTTTTAGATACTATTGTAAAGGATGGGAGAGCAAATCCAATACATTATTTGCTGGCTAGGAGAGTCAAAGTTTTGTTAAAGTAACAGCATATTATTTACTTGGTGCCTTTCTCCAGTCATAAGGTGCTCCTCTTACATCTTCATCACGTTTGTAGCCCCAGTCTACTAAACTCTGCACCAACATATAAAAGTAACTTCCTGTAAATATCAGATAAGAGAGAAACAGAAGAGTAACATGGTTAGTGTGAGAAGCAGAAGTGTAGACACTACTGCAAAACAAAGTTCCAGAGGCACCATCTCTGACACCATCTGTACACATTAAACTTGCAGTTTGCCTTTAAGAATCTAGAAAGCTGCATGCATATTAAACAAAATGAGTAATGCTCACTATCCCCCAAAATCGAGAGAATATCACTTTTAAAACTTCTTACTAGTTGGCTGACCTCTCAAACATTTCGGCAGCCAAATGTAGTATACACAAAGTGGATAAATTTTACTCAGCTGAGGAAAGCTTACCCTTGAACTGCAACATAATTTCTGAGGGGTTTTCAGAGTCATAGCTTTTGTTGATTGCAAATTAACATTGGGTAGGGTATAACAGTTAGCCTGGACTTCACCAACATCTTGGGAACTAATGCTTATCATGTACCCCAGGGCAGAACTCCAGAAACTGCCCCCAAACTGTCTTTCTTATCTCTGGGGTAGTGGACTAAGACTTCAGTAACTGAACATAAAGCTTTAATAGCAAAAAGGGGAAACAGTTGCAAACAGTATACTGAAAGATGTTACTTATTTCAAGGTTTGACACACAGGATTTCAGTATTATCAGGACTAAATGCATTCAGTAACAGCGTCAAAACAGTCTACTGAACAGTCATATTTAAGTTTTGAGCAGAACCTCACTCGTTAGTCTTGAATGTTTCAGACAGTGCCTCGAGTGGAGAATTTGGTCACAGCCCTGCTCTAGTTATGAGTGAATGTCCTAGGGTAACTTTATGATGCCTGTATCCCCAATCGTCTGTTCTGTTTGTGCTGTATATTGAGTCCTGTGCCTTTAAGACTGGTTCTAAGAGCAAGGAGAAGCGCGGAGTTTGTTTTGAGAAAACTGCCCGACTCCTCCACATTCTTCTGCGGACGGCGTGTTCGGCGGAGGCTTGGAGAGACTGCAAGACAGAGATCTTTTTTTTTTTTTTGCTTTTAGTTAGTTTCAGCTAGCTAGGGCAGAGAAGTTCCCTGGACTGTTTTTTTTTCCTTTTTCTTGGAACTGTTTAAACCTGCTCTGGACTGAAAACCCAGGGGAGCACTGAGGGCTGCACCTGCGGCCCACCGGGGCCTGGAGCTCGGCATTTTCCAGCAGCGCCGGAGGGACTGGGACTGAGGAGGGGCACTGAGAGAGAGCCAAACTATACCCACGGCAAGGACTTTCTCAATTTGCCATCTCACTTCAGAAGGAGAGGTTTTATTGTTTCATACTATTCATTCTTTATACTTGTATGCACTTCATTTGTTTAGTAAAATAGTTTTTTCCACTTTTCTCCAAAGAGGGTTTTGGGTTTTTTTCCGGACCGGTTGGAGGGAGGGGCCACGTGGGTTTGCTTCCTTGGAGGGATCCTATACAGGGGTTTTCTCCCAAATTTGTCCCAAACCAGGACATATTTTCTACTGGCGCCCAACGTGGGGCTCGAGAGAGTGGAAAAAACTTGTATTGATTATTATTAACTGCATTTTTTGGTTGTCCTTTGGGTGGGGATTAAACAGTCAGTGGCCATGTTGCTTCTTGAATTCCTAATGTCTCTTAGAATGGAGTCTTTTCTGCATTTCTGTTCCCTAGGCTTTTTTGAGGTTCTAATACCTTTCTGGTCCCTAGGTTTGTTAAGCACATCACTGCCCTGAAAGAACAGATCCATGTTATGCAGCATGTGAAGCTCAGTGCACTACTGACTATTCAACTGCTCCAGTCTTCAGCCACAGCAAACAAGTCACAACAGCTTATCAAACTCAGTGTCTTCTGAAACATGACTTCTACAAAAGCACCAAACAAAAACCCTGCAAACACATTAATGCAGAAGTCTTTTGCAGCACAAATGCATTTATATAATTATTCTGACACCAGCAAAACGCAAGGAGCTATGCACTGTGCTACCCTATGTCCCAACCCAATTAACCCATTCCTAAGGCTAAAGAACATCTTACCAAGAACTTGTGCTTTTATTTCAGTTTTGCTTGTCAAGCTTCTGTCAAAGAATTTTCTACCCAACCCATCTCATTTTCAGAGAGCATCTGCCCTCAATATGCCTACTCAGATTGCATCCAAACCTAGATTTGACACAACACCATGGAATCTTCTTGTCTCAACCTATCAGGCCACGCAACAAACAATACAATGCAATGCAAACTCTTAAAAGCCAAGTGAGCTCACAGAACTGTAATTTGAAATCATACTTCAGAAGCTTATTGCATAAAGACAAACTAGAAAAACCCTCTAAGTGACAAAGCACTGCAGACACAGCTTGTACATACCAACACTCCTTTTACTTGGGTCAAGAAATTCCAAGGAAAACGTTTGCCCAAATCCTGGCACTCTGATATCCACTCCATCTGGTGGTTCTGTAATCTTACTTGTTCGATTATATACCAGCCTGGGGAGGAGGGGAAGAAAAACAATGAAAAAAAAATCATAAAACATGTTTTATTGCCACATGACAACTCTCAACTACACCGGGCATTACATTCTGAGTGCAGTACAAGAACTTCAAGTGCTGTTACTCAGGAGGAGGAAAAAACCCAACCCAGCAGACACGATCAGAGTACTCTCATGGCTAAGAGCTTATACAATGCAAACAATTACTTTAATTACTTCAATGCTTTATGTGCAGAATCTAAGACATTTTGTCTCTGAAAATTGAGTATATGGAAGTATGACTGAACTTTATCTTTAAAATATAAGCTGTTTTATATAGTTCTATACTATTTGACTTTGCATCAAGTCACAAAATGGAAAAAACTTGTAAAGAGCATAGGAATGTGGCAGTAGGACATAAAATACCTATTAAATCAGACATCAAAAATATTAATCTACCTAAAAATAATTAGTTTCTATTTAACTAGAAGCACTCATACCAGCATAACGGAATACTTTATTTCCTGATTAATAACAACTGGCACCTCAGGAAACATATTGAAGTATTGAGTGTTGTGTAAATACTTTTCAAATCAACTTAGGAGGTGAAGAATCTGGAGCATTGAGTCAGGAGTTTATTTCTTTAATCATCCCTACTATTATAGTTGGGGGTTGGTTTGTTTTTAGTACCATATCAACACAATTACCATTTCTGAATGCAAGTTTTTGCCCCTAGATGGAGTCTAAGAATCTAAGTGAAGCACAAATCTCTTAACAAAAATCTCTCTAATCCACAAGGCATAGGGCAAGACAAAGCAGACTGATTTACAACAGCTCAGTACATTCATAAAAAAGCAACATGCCAACTCAATAGTTTTTAATTACACCAGCAAATTATTTCTTGTTTTCATACATTTATATTATTTTTACAGGAACACTAATAAAGCAGATTGAATTATGAAATAGTGTGAAATCTTTCAATTAGGCAATTTTTAAAACCAAAATATTTCAGCTGCAACTTTGCGTGCATCAGTTTCTGCCCATTTCCTCTTGTCCTATTGCTTGGCAAAAAAAGAAGAGCAGAAAACCTCCTCCTTGAGAAAGGGCCATAGAGGTGTGCTCAAGTGCTCAAACCTACATTGAGTCACTGGTAGAAGAGAAAGTGGAAGAAACTAAGAGACCCTCTGCTCCTCATCAGCAGTTACAGCACCTGAGATGCAACAGAGCCACATCAGATCCATCCTGTTAGCCTACCCAGCAGAATTCCAAGTCATTCCTCTCACTGGTCTTGAATCAGAGAAGGAATTTAAAGGCAGCCATTCTGCTTGTCAGCCTAAGGAAAGGATGGAACTGTGACGAGCAACATTTCTGATCTTACCTGATATTATCAATCCAGCAGTCAATGATGACAGGCAGAAGCAATTCTAGATTCAGCCAGAGTGTAAAATAACTGTCTGTCTTCTTAGAGCAGAGATAGTGCACCACTGATGGCTTATCTAACTTTGCTTCCAACTGATTACCTAAGTCCCCTGGAACTGGAAAGTATAAAAAGGAGAGATAGAGATAAAAAGGAGACAGTTAATTAAAGCATATAACATTTTCTATTGAAGTATACACAGCTGAATACTGCAGCCTGTATATGCATTATCATTGCATCCAGACACGCGATCAGATTTTCTAATTGGAGAAAAAATACTGCTATAAGAAGGTACTACATACACATTTCCCCCTGACAATATTTATATGTTTTCAAAGCTCATTAGCTGAGAACCCAAAATGTAGAATGATTCTGGATGAACAGCTCCTAGCTTCGAAGAGCAGACTATACAGGGGCATGTAAAGCCATGAGTGTGAAAAAATAAATTGTCTAGGACGTTACCAAACTTACTTGTGTTCTCAAGTACAAACTGAACCTTTCTGAAAGAGCTTTTTATTCAGAGCATCACAACTGCACATGCAAGTCTCTTTTCTATTTAAACAGTTGTCTGCAATCAATTTGACATTAGAAATGTAAAAGGCAAAAGATCTATTTATATTATAGATCTTCCCTTCTTCACTGGAGTTTTACAACATGAGACATAGTTGGCTAACAATGTAAAAATGCAATTTCATATCTTTTACATTCAGGTTTTGGCAACAACAGTTTTACTTTTTTTCCTTCGGACACCTTACATCAGTAAGACTTGGAGGAAAGTGTCTTGGGTATTTGCACCTTTTTTAAATGGAGGCGTACCCACAGATTTGCTCCCCCATCTCCCAGTAAACTACATAATCAGAACAGTTCAAGCTCTATAATACACAGATACTTAGCAATGGTTTAAGGAAAGAGATAGTATCTTTTAGCAGAATGCCTAATTTAACTGGAAAACCAGATATGCCTTTACAAGAAAAACTTATTGCAGAACTGAAAAAGGCCAAAACTTCATATAACCACACTCTTACAACCTCCAACCACTGTAGGTTATGCCCCACCACAAGATGTACCTCAGAATTTCTCTATTAACTACTCCTACTTTCTCATTAGGTTTTTAGGGCCTTTCTTTTTGTCACTCAAGTGAAACATTAGAAGGCCCAGTAGCTGACCATGGTTTATTTTAGGTCATATTTCAAGGACTCTGATATACTGGAAAGCATAGTAAGGGAGATTACAGCATTGCATCACACCCTAGAAAGAGTTTACTGAAGTTCAGTCTTGTAACCTCACAAAATCCTATGTAGTAATTGCTTAGAAAACTAAGGCAACAACTTGTTCCAGTCTCGTGCCCCTGCCGTATCAGTGCTTTTAATTGGAAAAGGAACAGAACGTAATTCTATTTATATCAATCTTTCATGACTGGCCAGTTTCAGCAGCAGACCTGCCAAGGACAGAACAGGTTGATTTTGTCTTCAGTTTCAATGCAAAACAAAGAAGAATGACATTTTGTTCCAGCCTGGAATCTCACTTCCTTAGGTAAAAAATAAAGTTCTTCCAGCAAAGCTATCCTTTCAAAGACTTAGACAAACATCTAGGGTATTAGAGATTGGAGAACTTGCTGAGGTTTCCAAACCGCACTCAATCAATCACTCCCGCTCCGAGTAGGGAAAACTCACAGCTGAAGAAGTTTTAGATTATAACCAAGATACATCTATCAACAAAGGCACTGAAAGCAGGAAACTGTACAAAGTCTCACTTGGACTTAATGGAATCATCTTAGATTAACTGCAACTTTCATTTAGTTAAGATATTTTATCTTCATGCTCCTGGAGGAGAGAGGCTGTGCTCCTGTGTCCAATTCAGGACATAAGACGAGAAACATGACATACTGATTTTTACTCAAGGGTTGATAAGGAACAAGATGACAAATGGTAATTTTTTCAATTCTAAACGATAGATAAGGGACAAGTGCTACCTGTGCAAAGATAAATACTGTAGTTTTTTTAAAAAAATCTCATGTACAAGTATGATGCCTGTTTGTTTGTAAAGCAGGGGTTAGCAAAAATGTTTTTGTCATGTTTACATTTCCATATCAACAGTGAAGCTGCTAATCGCTATCCTTCACACCTTGGGGCTTTTTTTATTTTCTAAAGTATACTCTGCAAACTGAAGATGGTTCATGGTGAACCTATAGGAAACAAAATACAAATTTTGGGTTTTGGGATTATGGAAAAATAACATGCAAGACCTTAAGACATCAACCCACCCAGTTTAAGACTGTTAATGATTTACATTTTGGCTGGAGAACTACTTAGTGGTTTTTTATAAGTAACAGGTTAAAAAAATATTACACTGAAGATTAATTCTGTGGGTTAAGGATGTAGTTTTCCAAATTTTCTATGGTGGAATTTGAAAACAGTAGAAAAACATCTTTCCCTTTGCTTTCAGGCCATAGAGAGGACGTAGCTGTGGGCAGAGTAATCTGTATGCAATTTTTCTCCTCACCTTCTCAACTACCAATATCAAAAAGTTTCTAAGCCTTTTTTCTGGAAATATTAAAGAGAGTTCTTAACTTTTTAAAGCCTCCAGACTGACCCTGAAATAACTTGTTTGTGAAGTTCTGCAAAATACATCAGTACTCGTTAAGACCGGATGTCCAAGACAAGACCTTCAGCAGAACTCTGCTTCCCTAATTTGCAGCTGTGTAATTCCTCTCTTGATTTCAGAACTGCAACATTTGGAAAAAGTAGATTTCTTACTCAGCAGAATTCCCATAAGATTTTGTGTTCTATGAGTTCTAGCACATCCTCCCTTTTCACAAAATTCACTCCACCTTAAGAAGCCAAATTCACTTCCAGTATTTATGGTATCCTTGGCTAATTTTTTGGTCTCACGTGCCCTGACAAAACTAGTAGAACTCCCTCTGGGATGTGGTTTTGTATGATTAAACTGTATGGAAAAGCACATTTAGAAATATCGTTAGAGTTAAAGAGAGGTAACAGACTGTGAATTGCAGCAATTAGCTTCAGGATATATTCCTGCTCCTGCCTATCACTATCCTTAAGTCTTAATGACACATTCACAGTTCCCACCAAGAGACATTAATAAGCAAATTGCACCCTAAAAGCAAATTGTCTTAAGACTGTTCAGATAACAGAGAAAAAAGATCATTCAACAAATGTCCAAATATGAGGATCCTAAGGGGAAAAAAAAAAGTACCTATACAATAACAGGGTGGGGAGCCAGGATATTTTTACGTGGAGAAAAATAAAAAAGAGAGGGCCAGCAGTTGGTACCTTTTTACTGCTTTTATCTAAAATGCAAATGCCTCTGGGTATTTATCAACTATCGTAACTTTTTAACAAGTATTATTTCCTCAATAACCATCATGCTTTTGGTTCTATAAACTAGTCTTCCTTCAAAATCAACTAACTTCCCAGGAAAATTAATTTTAAACTCTGACTACAGGTCTCTGAGAAGAATGTCTTGAAGTAGCTCATAGACTCCATGGACTGCCACAGAAAAGGCCTTGTTTAAAATTAGGAACAAGAAAGCAAACAACGTCTCACATGATACTTCCAGATACCTTGGATCACATGAGGCATAAACATTTAAATCACTCCTGACATCTAGCCAGCTGACCATACAAACACACACAGCTCAATTAGCAGTCAGCAGGAATTCACAGGCAAAGCTCTTTTGCATGTAAATCAATTATTAACAAACTTAATTTAGGTGTCTCTCTAGAAAACTTTAGCCAAGTACCTAACAAATTGTTTGCAGAAGGTATCAGAACATTGATATAGTTATTGTGTTGAGTCAGCTCTAAAAGGTAAAGAGTTTAGTGCATTCATATAAGTGTACTGATCTTATAAGGATCTTATCAGCTCCAAAAATGTCTAAGACATGAAATATTATGCAGTAATTATCAATGGACTGAAAGAATGAGAGAATGAAGGAGGAAGAACGGCCACAAAAACTACTTGACACAAGCATTAAAGACAAGCCTATTGAATGTCAAACCAAAAAGTGTGAAAAGTTATAATTCATCTAAATATAAAGCAGATATGCAGAACTAATTGCATGGAATATATGTAATATACATTTTTAGTAGATATTTTAGTAGAACAGAAACATTCAGTGGGCTATTTTGGTTCTTAAAGATTTTTCTGTATGATCATATCATCCTGGCTAAATAGAAAACTTTTTAAAAGGCATAAAAGCAAGTGAGCACCATAAGTCTCCTTTTCTCCCAAAACACTTGGGAAATGAATCTGAGACAATCACCTTAGGGTTAATGAGCATTGTACCTAATATCAGGCCTTCAAGGAGGTTCTGTAAGTAAGGTTTTGACTTTCACCTGTTTCTTCTTCTTCTCTGATATCACTATCATATAAATACACTTCAATGCTTTTTTTATTTAAATCTCAGAGAAAACTGAGCAATTGCACTGCAGTATTTTGCTGTCAGTTACCACCCGTGGAAATTTGGTCCCTGGTGTTGCTCCCTCGGTATGAACGAACACGAACTCCACGCAGAGCAGCTCCTGCTACTAAGGCACCTCGAGGATGCAGAGACCAGGTTAAAAAACAACTTAATCCAAGTGGTGTGGCACAACTCTCCACGTTCTTTGTGCCAGCTCCACCATTAAAGTAATTCAGCTACAAAATTAATCACTTCTTCCTCACCAGGTTTTTTCCTCATGTTTTAGCAAGACAAAGGACTCCACGAAGTGGCCAACAAACAGGTACAAGGAAAGCTGGGTGAGCATTAATGAGCTGCTAGACTGGCACAGCTGTTCCACAGAAACACCCTTCACCTGAGCCAGCTGGGGGCTCTCCAAATCTGAGACTTGTGGCTGTCTCAGCTAGGGCCAAGAGTGACACAGTTATATTCATGCAGCTCAGCTGTTTTCAGATGTGAGCTTACTCGAAGCAGCAGTTTTGTCAGTACCCAGGCAGCAGAACAAAAGTTACCCATATAGGAGCAACACTCCCTATTTTGCAAGATTCTGCTCTAGTTCTCCCTCTGTTACTTGGGTAAGCAGAGATTGCAACTGCAAAGTGGGGTCGTTACACAAAAAGTTCGAGAGCAAGCTACACTGGGTCTCGTGACAAACCCTGGCCCAAAACATTTTTGAAGTGATCACCATGTTCACAACATTCCTTTAAACAGCATTTCTTCTTTCTTTATTCCTTAAGACCAGGTGGCCAACATGTCACACAGAGTATGACCAAACTTAATTCCCCCTTCTGCTAAGGTGTGTAAATCTCCAAACAGATCAAGAGCAAGTATTTTGATCATGAGAACCTGTTTACCTGTTACTTATAACAGTAAAAACTTATTTAAAAGCTGAATTTATATGAGAAATTAGGAGTCTAGATGCCAGTCTGATAAATCAGGAGGATCAACTCTGTATTCCCACCTGGTATGGGCTCCAAATTCATCTAAAGCTTGTATAATGCAGCCTTACACCTCTGAATCTTTTTCATTTGTGTATCCAGGTGATGTGGGGTTTTCTCCCTTCCCCCAAACACCTGTGTTAAGCCAGCACTTAGAATACTTTCCTAAATGATTCTCCAAAGCTATTCCATCATCCTTATTGCAGTAATTCCTAGAAAGCTTATTTTAACATGTCACATATGCAAGAAGGATGAGGACTGCAAGCTGAGTTTTTGCAGCAAAAACTCCAGCAAATTTTGAAATGCAGAGACTGACTAGAACACTAAGAGATGCAAGTTCTGCAGCATTTGATGAAAATTCACTGTAACAGCAAGAAAGTCTGTTGTAAAGCACTCCAGATGAATGTGTGCTCAGCCACACAGTATTTACCACAACGTCTCTTAAGGAAATGTAGGTCAGTTCTTAAAACCATCCTTAGGGAACATATATACTTACAGTAGATCCATCAGTAGTAAATCTACACTTCTAAAACCAGTAACCCTTTCTCCCAATTGTTTTTAAATCTTTGATTCCTTCCCAGATAGCATTCAATATCGGATCAGCAACTAAAACATCTGTCATCAAGAAGCTTGCACCGGAGCCAGTGCCAAGGCCTATTGCTACATCCCAGCAATACAGAGTAGAAAAATGGCATAAGAGATTGTTTCTAGCCTCCCCAGACATAATTCAAAGAATTTTTCCTGTTTCAACTCCTGCCTCTAGGACATCCTTCTACAGTTTCTACTTCCAGACCCACAGCCTTTTAAGAACTATGGATTTGTACACACTGTTCCTCAAGAAAACAAGAGCATCTTTTTTAAATGCTGTGTTAGTTTGTCCTCCTAAGTCAGAAGTCTGCAACAGTAGTAACAAAGTTAGCATCAGAACCTAAATTATTATCAAGAAATGGAGCCTGAACTGAACTGGCTTGAACATGCCACTGCTAATCCTTTTCCCCATATTTTTCCCCATCTCCTTAGTTTTTCTTCCCCTGTGACCATCAAGGTTAATCAATAATAAGAACCTGCAACATGCTGAATATATTCACAGGACTGCCTAATGACATTACTGCCACCAAATGTACTTGCTGTCTCGGGATGCTTAAGAACTACAGTTTCAGTAGACAAGTTATTGAAACATTTAAAAATTTATTTATGTCTTCTTATCAATGGATACAAAAAGCAACGAATAAATATTACTTATGAACTGTTATATGAATATTACCTGCATATTCATTACAAACTAGTTTGTGTTAACAGGTGAAACCACAGGCCAGTGGCAAATATGCATCTTTCATGTTATATGATGAAATTAGTCTTTTTTTAAAATTTTGTAATTCAGCTGCTGAAATACTCAATCACTCCTCTTTCCACATCTCTTTCCAACCTCTTTCACAAAAGGTTCACAAAGACAGACTTAAGCAGGGATGCTCTGGTGTTACTTAATGAGCTCGAAGCGTATTAAAGCGAGCCTCGTCTGTCCCCCTCCCGCTGCCAGGCCAAGGCAGCCCCAGCCTGACCTCCCGCCGCAGGGCCGGGCCGAGCTGCCAGCGCTGGGGCAGCCGCGGAGCCGCCGCTCGGTGCGAGCTCTGCGCCCCCGGGGCCCGCGGAGCCCGGGCACTGCCGACGGCGGACGGGGGGCTCCCCGCGGCCGTACCGAGCCCGCAGCGCCCCGGGCCCTCTGCACCGCCCCGCCGGGCGTGGGTAACGGGGCCGGCGGGCTCGGCCCGGCCCCGCAGCGCCCGCCCCGCCGCCCCCCGGCTCTTACCCAGCACCACGGGCGGCCCCGCGGGCCGGCGGCGCGGTAAGCTCCCGCCGCCGGGGCACAGCAGCAGCAGGAGGAGGAGGCTGAGGAAGGAGCTCCGTCCGGAGCGCGGGAGGAGCCTAGCGCCAGCCGGCAGAAACATCGCCCCTGCGCATAACCCCGGGGCCGGGAGCCGCCACCGCTGCGCCGGGGCTGCCGCGGCCCGGCCGGAGTGCGGCCCCGCCGACCGGCACGGCCAGAAAAGGGCCCGCCCGCCCCGCCGGGCCCGCCCCCGACCGCGTCACCGCCGAGCGCGGAGGGCCCGGGCCGCCGCCGCTCGGCCCCGGCTGTGGGAGTTCCATCCCCGCGGAAAGCCCTGTCAGTGGGGCTGCCCCGGCTGTGGGAGCTCGATCCCGGCCGTGGGAGTTCGATCCCCGCGGAAAGCCCTGTCAATGTGGCTGCCCCGGCTGTGGGAGCTCGACCCCGGCCGTGGGAGCTCGATCCCCGCCGTGGGAGCTCGATCCCCGCGGAAAGCCCTGTCAATGTGGCTGCCCCGGCCGTGGGAGTTCGATCCCCGCGGAAAGCCCTGTCAGTGCGGCAGCCCTGGCTGTGGGAGATGTGTCCCGGCCGTGGGAGCTCGATCCCCCCGGAAAGCCTTGTCAATGTGGCTGCCCTGGCTGTGGGAGCTGTGTCCCGGCCGTGGGAGCTCGATCCCCCCGGAAAGCCCTGTCAATGTGGCTGCCCTGGCTGTGGGAGCTCGATCCCGGCCGTGGGAGCTCGATCCCGGCCGTGGGAGCTCGATCCCCCCGGAAAGCCCTGCCAGTGCGGCGGCCCCGGCCACAGGCACAGGCCGCTGCCCCGGACAGGGAGGGGACAGTTGCTCCCCGTTCTGCTGGGGCCGGCAGCTCCAGCTGAGGGAGGGAGACGTGCTGAGGGGAGACAGCGTTCATCTCTCATTATTACATCTACATTTGTGTGACGGTGATAAATTCTAACAGCGAAGTAATGGGCGTTTGCTGCAAAACATGTCTAAAAATAAGTAGCGCACAAGGGGCGTGGTCAGGATTGAAGAGAAAGCCATAGTGCTTGGAAGAGCAGGGAATCTTAGTATCACACGGTCAAAGGACTGGACATCTGATAGAGAAGCTCATGGACATACCTGCACTTCAGGCAACACCCGACTAACATGAGAGCTAATTGGTACAGAGGAACCCTGAGATCAGGCATTTGGCAATACTGAGAGGAGAAAAAAAATCATTAGACCTTTATACATGTAACAAGAACAGGCAGACCTGTAATTACAGTAATTTGCAACCAGAAGGGTTATAAGCCTTTGTGCTTCAGCAATACCAGTTAGTAGGGGCTACGTGCTCTGTTTGGTGTACAGGTCATTTGGTGGGTGTCCGCCTGTGGAGAGGAACAAGGAAGGGTATCCACAGAAGTAGAAATTAAACTGAGAAAAAAACCCAGTGCTTGGAACCAGTGTGATCACAGCTCATGATCTGTAGTGATTGTGCTGATGGGCCTGACAAGGTTTCCTTGATTCAGTCATATATCTACTCCTGCTGTGGAAACACTTTCTGAGCCAGATGTTAGCAATTCATGCTCAGGATAAAGCTATTTCTGATAAAGTTATTTTGGGACAGAAGCACTGCTTATTTCACAGCTTCCTGTATCCCCCAGTGGATCTGCTAGTTTTCAGAAATATTCCTACCTTGAATGGTTTATACATAAGCATGAACAATATCACAAGTGAAGATGAGAATGAAGGACAAGTAGAAGTAGAACTTCTGACCTCACTGAATTCAGTATTCAAGAACTTCTATAAATCTTGAAGAAAGACATGTCAGAGATCTGTGTGTGAAGGCAGAGTCTGGTAAATCAGATACACATCCTATTGAGAGGAGTTTAGAACAACAATGTTGTCTTGGCATTGACATGGAAGGAGAAGGATACAATCTTCCTCCTTAAATAAGAAAAGAAAAAGCAACAAATCATTCAAGGAAGGTAAGGCTAAGTCTAAATCTAGACCTGCCTTTTTGTAAGCAGCAGCCGCACCTTTTATGTTTACATCCAACAAAACCAAAGACAGGTGCTTAGTCACCGTGCAAGTGTTGACATGAAATGACCTCCGACTAAAACAACTGCGGGGTGTGTAAGTATGACTGACTAAAACTGATTGCAACAGGGAACCCAGTGTACGAATTAGAAGTTTCAAAATACAGCAAAAGATCTTATGGGAGGGTAAAACACTATTTAAAAGAATGACTGTGTCTGAAGTCAGTTTTCTCTCATACTCAAAAGCCCCGGAATGCACATGTCCAAATAGCCTGGCTGGGATCATTTGTACTATGACACAAAGTTCAAGGAATGACACCTGTCAAAGTCCTCTACATCTTGTGGATTCCCTTGGGTGGCATCAGGACATCATCTTGGGACAGATTTTCTGTGCCTGGCTGTAGGCCTCTAAGAGCACAGGCCTTTTGGGCTCCATGTACACTTTGCATTTGTCAGCATTTACAAGTCCTCCTAGTGATTATCACATATGTATCACTTCTGTAACCATTTCCTCATTGGTTCAACTCAAGATGTCTTCAAACCAATCTTAATATTTCATTTACAAATCTCTGTGCTGTTTTGACAGCTGGGAATGTCTTCAAACTTCATTAAAATACTCTTCATCTAATTCGGTCCCAGGAAAAGCCTTCTAAGCACAAAATAGCTATTCCTGCAAGACCAGGCTCTTTAGATAATGGTCTTTCAGCTGATGAATCAAGTAGCATTTGTTAGTTATTCCTTTTATTGTCTCCTTTTGTGAGATCAGGACCATTTGCATTTAAACACAAAGTGTATTAAGCTCTTTGCCTTTGTAAGGTTTAAACATGCACAGCAAATTTCTGTTTTCACACTGAGTGCCTGGTCCTGTTGTCACTCACACCAACAAACCCAAGAACCTGGACACACGGCATTGCTTTCCAACTAACGATACCCTGCTATTAATTGAGTCAGTGTAACTATTTCCAAGGGCTGCTTTGTTAGAAGAGCAATCCAGCTCTTTCTCCGCAGAGAATGACTTGACAACAGGGCATTTGTAGATCAACAGCTGTTCAGGAACATGACCGTGTGTAGCCACACAGAAATCTACCAGCCATCATCCAAGGCAGATTCAAAGAATAACAGAAGCAGCTACACATCGGAACTGCCAGTAAAATGCCAGCCAGCTCATTATTTTGTGAAATACATTCTATATACCGCTTCCTTCACATGTTTCGTGTCCAAAGTTGGCTAGAAATGGAAAATGAAGTTGTTACAGTTAAACTACTGATAAAAGGAGGACTGCATCCTTTCCACTTATGTATGAAGTGAAAAAAAAAAATAAAAAAATCCATACTTCAGAGGCCAGTTTGTTACAACTATAGAATTTTTTTTTTCATGTGTACAATCTATCTTCTAAAAAAATATTCTTTACTTCTTCCAAAAAACCCCCACACCATAGGAATAAATTATATTAAATCCCAGAAACTACAGTGTCAGTAACATTACCTTTGTTTAAGACTCTGAGGACTTGCACTGGCAGCTTGACAAAGACCATTAACTGGATATGAGTTTACACACTGGTTATTTAAAAGAAATAATCCTTTCCCAAAATCTACCATTTGCTTAGATGTCTTTTATTTGATTGAACAGAATTCTCTGTTTGACTCTGATCCTTGCCATTTTAAGTGGTGTTTATATTGGCTCAAATACCCTCACACATGATTGTGCTGAGTTACACACATGAGTAGAAGACAGCCAGTTTCAAAGAAAGGTGTGGACAACCAAAAGTGTTGTGACAAATCTACTCTGTCCTTGCACTTCAGCACAGTAGCACAGTCCCAGGACACAACCTGACATGCATTTGAACCTGGGCTGCAAAGACACTTCTTCCTTTCACTTCTCCCTGCTTCCGCAGCTCTTCACATCCACTTCCATATTGTTCTCCATGGTGCTGCTCAGTAGCATTAGGACAGCAAACAAAAACTGTGTTCCTCATTGTCTTTCAGGCTAAATTTGGTTACAGTGTCAAATAGAAACTGGATAAAAGGGAAGAGAGCAGTTGGGTAGCAGGAGTACTGAAATGCAGGTTTACATAACCATCAACCCACAAACTCAGAGCCAAGGTAGGATAACCACACTTAACAGATTAACAGTCACTGTTGTCTCTACTATCTTCAAACTTCTAATCTATATAATAGAGATCATATTACTCCTTTGGCTCACATTTTGCTAAAGCAAATCAATTTGTCCTTGTAAACCATCCTTGTAATGGAGCTTCATAGTAAATTGTGAGGATTTAATTACTAATGCTCGGAATTTCAGAATTCCTGCTCAAAGAAAATTTTGTTAGAATCTGGGAGTGAGAAATTTTTAGCAAGAATGCTCAGACTTATCTAGTGGGAATTTTACTCAAGATTTACTCAGAGTTGGTATTCTGGGTTGGACCAGTGAAGAATTTTGAAATTGGAGCTAGGCAATATATGGAATAAAAAAATAAAAAATAAGAAAGAAAAGGTTTCATGGGAAGATGAAATGGGGAGATACAGTTTTGTGTAGGATGAATATATGAGGAAAATGTAATCTATGTCATGATGAAAACTGAGTAGGTTGAGCCCTCGGGGACAGTTTATGTCTTGCACAAGTTCCCACAAAGTACAGCAACTTCCCAGCACATTGCAAGAGTGGTAGAACCTGACACCTTTTGTTCTGCAGAGAAACTTGGACCCTCTGAGGCAGAAGGCTGACAAGGCGGTTTAATCTGCAGACAAGGTACTTTTTTCTGTGAAGAAAAGATTTGGAGAAAAAGCAGGATTCAGTATGCTGTCACTCTAAAGCTTAACAAGTCTTACAAGACTGCGTGTGGTTAGAGAGGCACAGTGACACGAGTCAAGCAGCAGCATTTCAGGATTCTAGTCCACATATAATGAAAAGGCAAGAGCCCACTGTCTAATAAGCAGTTTCATCCAGTGTCACATCTGTTTGGTATCCCAGCTGGACAGGGTGTCAGGGAAGTCACAGGGAATACAGGGCTTAGGAAATCTGCTAGCTCAGAGCTGCTTCTGAAGAGACACAACAGTGCTGCTACCGAATCCAAGAGATCAGTGACAAAAGTGAATCCATCTCTGGAAGTACGTGTATGTCCAGAAGAACAGAAACTGGTGTCAGTAATTTAGTCATGTATCGAAGGGGATGTTGGTCTTTGTCTAGTCTCCTTAAGGTTTTACTCAGTCATTTTCAGTGCTAAATTTTTCCAACGCTTAGGGATGGAAAACCATCTGACCCTGATCACATATGTTGAAACACTTCTCTTCAGCCTATAAGAACTAATCTTAGCGTTTCTCTTTAGTTAGTGCATTAAAAAACTAGAGTTTACCTGAATTTAAAGGATATGTAAAATTTTTTTCCTTAGTTTATGTCTCTGGCTCTGAAATGTGTATGCAATCCTACTAAATGATGCATCTGTAAAGCAAATGTCATCTTAAATATGAAGATGTAATGTTCCTAGACAATCCATTTATTTTCTATTCTTTAAATGCAGATTGCCACACCAAAAACTAGATATGAATAGGCAAATTGACTACACTTATGAATTGAATAGGCCAGACCCACCGTTTTACCAAAGTTTCTTGATTAACACTGAACATAATTAACAAGATTAACGAAATTAGTTGTTAAGATCTAAGTTTTTGACTGCCACTGAATGTAACAAGAAATGCCTGATCTGCTGTTCACTGGTACCATGTTCTAAAGTAAGGGACAGATAGGCTACAAATGCACAGGCACTTACTGTCCCATCCTTTGGGCAGATTAAGTTAAAAGATATTGCTTGATGATTCCTGTAAGGACGAAGTTCCCTTCTAGACTGAGGCACACAGGTGGCTGGGAACAGTTAATCATGGGGAAATGGCTCAATCAGCAGCATCATGAGTAGCATCATGTGAGGCTCTGTCAAACATGTCACTGCAAAAAATACAGCTACAGGGAAATTAAGGCTGGAGTGGACTTTTGAAGGTCATTATTTTAATCCTTGTGTTCAAATCATAGCTATGATCAAATTTGAATCAGGACAATTATTTTGATAGTTATGCTGGGCAAATAAGTGAATATAAACTGAAAAGTCTGATAAAATTCCACCATTTCCTCTAACACCATTTCTTTTAGTGTTATTCCTGGTAATAACACTGAATAAAGGACATTTTAAACAGGCAGCAGTGAACTGGCTGACCTGTCATGTTTTAACCTGCATAATGATATTTTAGAGACACTTGTGGACATATTAGAAAGGGGAAGCTTGCCAAAGGCTATCTGAGCATCATACTTTGAGAAGATGGGTTTATTGGATTTTTTTTTTTTTTCAAATTAGTGTACTAAAGACAACTTGAGATGTTGTGAATATCTTTGCCATGCTTCACTGAAAATAGACTAACACTCGTAAGAGTTTCTTCATGGTATGGTGAAATTAATTTGGCTAACAGCTGGATGCGAAGCTGCTCAGGTTACAAGCCAAAGAAGCAGTAAAAAATGGGTACTGCTATCATGTGACACGAAAAAAAAATTCTGCTGAAAGCAAGAAATACAAGAGTGTATGCCAAGGGGGATCCCTGGTAATTTGATACTCATCAGCAGTATCTACCAAGAATCCTAGCCATGTTTTCTGTTCTATGTTGTCTGTTTTTCACTCACTAACAAATCCCAGAATGTGCCAAAAAACAGCCCTGTGTATCAGGGTATATTGCACATGGCAAACACTTTACTGGGCCAACATGAGGAACCTGCAGCTAACCCTGAGGGGAGCCAGGGCAGCAGAGCTGCAGTGAGAGCTTTAGTGACACCATGGTGAGATACCACAGGCCTTGGTGAATAGTCACAAACTAAAAAGATAGGAAAACAACAATCATGAGAGAAACAGGAGTTACACACTTGCTGTGTCAGAAAAGGTGTTAAAGAGATACCATTCAATACCATGGAGGATTAAATGCTTCCCACACAGCCAGGCATAACAAGACACAAAACTACCTAGAAAAGGTAACAGATGCAATTAAAACTTTCATACAACACCAAATAAATGTAATTTTAGATTATACTTAACTTCTAGTGGTTTAAGCACAGACCAGGACACATAGCAAAGATACAAAGCTCTACCAGTCAGGGGATAATCTATGGTTTAAGGATTACAAGGTAATTGCATCACATGAGGATTTCTATGATTCTGAAGCATCTGGAGTGTATGAAGGAAGAATGACACAGTGACCTTTGGAACAAAGTCTCCTAAATCTTAGAGCACAGACTGGCATTGAGAAAGACAAAAGCTAATTATTATTTTTGTTGTTTGAATGTAAGCTAAACTAATCCCCAATTAGGGAAAAAAAAAAAAAAAATTACGTTTGAGTTCAGTATGGCCAGCCTTGTTACTCGGCACCAAGGTGAGACAAACAGACTGGAGAAGGGGGAACTTTGACTTCAGTATTTGTTGATTTCTTTCATTTTCCCTCATCAGCACACTGTGGTTTGTTTAATTGAACTATTGAATTTCAGAACTAGTCTGTTCCTGTGACTGAAAGAAACATAAAAGACCTGAATGAAGAGACAATAAGAATGGAGGGATGTTGAAAATCACAGCACCACTTCTGTATGGGATATAGGAAGGTTTGTAGGTATATTCACGTATGTAAGAACTCTTCAGTCTGCAGCTGAGAAATGACTGACAGATGTAGGCTTTAATCAAGGAAGGACTGTGGAAAGGATGAACACGGGTGTGCTGTTCACTGTTTTTCCAACAGATGAACTGTGGGGAGCCAGCTGGAGCCAACAGGAGAACAACAAACAAACAAAAGGAGGTGGTTCTTCACACAGCATGGATCAAAGCTGCAGTGCTAAAAGTTCACTTGAGTTCAAGGATATATTTAGGAAGTGTACAGAATAAATACCCACAAAGCTTTATTAAACACACAGAAACCATCTCCGATTCAAGAAACTCCTCAGCTGTAATTGGCTGAATGCCAGAGAATGTGTAGGACAAGTATAGGCACACATGGCTCGTTCTTACCTTCTTCTCTAAACACCTGCTTGTGGCGGCTACCAGAGACAAGATACTGGGCTAAAAGTACTTTTTGATCTGACTCAACACTAGAACATAAGATGTAAGTCTGCCTAAATCCAGATCATATTATTAGGCTCAAGGGTCAAATATAGGAAAACTATGATGTCAGATGATTTTACAGTCTATTAGCTTTACATTCTATTAAATTTCATAAACTGTTATATGTTGCTACCACTTTATCCCTGTGAAAACGCTTCATTTAATGGAGAAGTTATCATTGTTCACAGTAATTTCTAATATTATACAGAAATTCTACAGAAACAATAGCTCACATTACAGAATGATAAAACATTACCTGTGCCTGAAGTTTGCATCTTACACCTTTTCCATACAGCATATTATGTGTGTGTTTACTAAATAGCTGTGTAGCATCTCAGAGTGAACCCTGACTACTTTTTGTTTCAGATTAAGAATGCTTGGACAAGACCATTCTGAAGAGCAGCATGGCACAGGGTGCTGCTTTCTCTGGCTGCGCAGAACAGAATGTCAGGTATGCTAATTACTGAGTGACTGAGCACACAGGCATTCCTAACACACACGTGGTGGCTGCTACAGAGCAGAAGAAAGATCTTTTTATTCCCCATAAATCAGTACAGTCTGCTAATTTCAGCACAATTAACCAACCTCCTGACACAAGGCCATAAAATCAAGACTCCATGTCACACTGGGACCAAGCTTAAGGCATGTGTAATAAAGGAATTAAATAAGTCTTCAGAGGTGCTCATATCTGCTGGGCAGGGTTGTTTCACAATCCAAGAGATCACAATTTGATCTGCTTTTCAAAGAGAACACACAAATGAAAATTATACTGAAGGACTAATTGTTAATATAATTACAAAACTTTCCAAACTTTGTTCCTTCAGAGGCATAGAAAATAAACTTTTAAAATTAAAATTAATGCTATTTTTTTTTTTTTAACAGAATGTAGCACTGGAAATGGATATGTATTAAAGTAGAACTGAGAGAGCTAGAAATATGAGTATTTAAAAAACAATGTGATGAACAAGACAAAAAAAAAATCTTCATATTTTAATCGAAATTTTAGTCACAATTACCAAACCTTCTTATGCAAAAGAATCAGTTCTGTGGAGGACCATGGCCTTGAACGCCGTGCACCCCGTGCAGAGACAAGCATCACGTCGGGGCCTGCAGGCTCAGCCAAAAACCAGGGGATGGTTTCCCAGTGCCGCCCTGCGCTGCAAACACAGAAGTGCGCGGACAGCTCCCTGCAGCGGGCAGAACAGCTGCTGCCGTCTGGGGCTGCTGCTCGGGCACTGCCGGGTGTCTGCGCGGGTTTTTAATCACAGGTCCTTCACTAAGACATGCTCTGCTAAACGCTTTCTTTCGTCACTGCTGAATAACAAAAAGAGACATTGATCATATAGCAAAATAATATTTACATGCAATCCCAGTAAACAAGGTAGAAATGCCGGTAGGTTTGACCAAACAATTAAAAAAAACCAAATCAAGTAATGCTTGGCAGCAGATCATCCAAGCAGTATTTGTCATCTGTAAGCTATTACTCAAAAGGAAGAGCATTGAACGGTGTATTTGATTTACCCAGTGGCAACCACGGCGCCAGATATGGTTGTATCGGTAAGGATTTTGGCTAGCAACAGTTTGTGTACAAGTAGCTACTTAGTAATTGCTGATTCAGAATGGGCCAGCTTGCCTTAAATTGTAACAAATCTGTACATGTACTGTTCAAAAGCTTGTACTGTAACAGGACACTAATACTTGACATGCATAATGTCAAGATAAGGTGTCTAGAAGTTTTCCTGTAATCTCTGCATAATTGTTTTTATATTCCTGCTTATAGTCAGAATTATGAATACAGTTCTCCACTATCTTAATTAATACCTCTAATCTAATGCACCTGCTGGGTCTGTACAAGGAGAATATTTCCCTGTGGTTTTCACCATGGAAACATATTTTGATTGTCAGTGATCAGTCTGTTAGGGCAAGAAAGGTGCCAACGTGTAACCATGTCTGATGCACACACAACAGATGCCTTGGAAGCTCTTCCCTAAGTCCTAAAGCAGTTTTCCCTGAACATAACAAGCAGGAAATCTTTTCTCTAGCCAGCCATATAAAACTATCGATATTTGCCACTGAGCTGGGTAAGGAATACAAATTTTTAATAATATTAGAATACTGATTAACAACAATGATCACAGCACAGAATGTTTCAAACTTTATAGGGCAAAGTGCACATCTTTTATTACATTCTGGAACTGATCCCAAGTTCTTCCTCAAGTTATTTTCTCTCTGATAAAGCAGCACTGGGAGTGTTCTTATTTGTACGTGCTGCCCTGTGGGCTGCTGTCACAAACACTGCAAGACCTTGGAAATGTCTGGTGTGTGTCTTTTCCTACACTGCACTTCCCTTTGCAGTAATTGCAGAGCAGAGGCATTATTGGCTACTGGACATCCCCATGAAATCCCACTTATATAAGGAGCCTCTCCTGTAATCAAGAAAGCAACAATTAGATCAGCTGTGAAGTAGCCCATAGTTCTCTGACCAAGGCAAAGGGTGGCACTTTCACACTGTCCTCAGTAGCACATGGACTTGAGTTTGTTATAAGACTTTTGTACAAATCTTGCAAATACACCTCGATTCAATGGCTGAAGAATTGAGGGGTTTTGAGTCTTAGTTAAGACTAATAACTTCTTCCCTTTCACATTAACTATAAATGAGGTTATAACATCAATTTGCAGCGTCTCAGCAGGTAAGTGATACTTGATAATCATTATTCTACAATCACTTAATAGACAAACATCCAAAGAATCCCTCTGAAGACAAAATGTAAAGAGGATTTTAAAAGTCTTCTTGGTAGAACTCTAAATACAAGTTCCACATTCTGGATTTGCCATTTACCATGCATTAGCTACTCTGTAAATCCTTATGGGGTGCTCTTACAGCATGGAGGGATGGATACACTTTGAGCAGAGGCTCTTAGCCCAAAGACTCTCAGCATTTTGAAGTGAAACTCTGTTTCTCAGAAAAAATATGCAAAAGGTGGAAATATCAATTTCAATTTACATTTAGGGATGCAAACACAGCTGTTTGAAAATGCTCAGTGGTAGTGTAAATTACAGAACATCCACCAGAGGGAAGCTCATGCTCATTCAGAGTAAAATAAATAATTTGAAAGGTGAGAGAAACACACATCTAAGGCAAAGCAAATTCTATTTTAAAATGCATCATAGCAGTAGCATGGACTTTTTGATCTTGGGAAGTTTTCAGAAGTTATTTGCCAAACTAAAAGTAATAGACTTACAGAAAGTTTCTTGTACTGCACTGCATATAATATGCATGCACACAAGAAAACTTAAGAGTGTTTTTTTTTGTTTGTTTTTGTTTTTGTTTTTTGTTTTTTTTTGTTTGTTTGTTTTTTGTTTTTTGTTTTTTGTTTTTTTTTTTAAACATACAGATGGAGCCTAATTTCACTGCTGTGATGAAGTAGACCAGACCTTCTGTGGTCTGATGTCCAAATGCTTTCATACATTAAAGCCCACCCACATGTGGTCATTAGAGTAAGATACTGAATTGTTTAGCCACTGTTGTTTTTACCAGTTATTGACTACGCTACATTGCTCCCCCTGTTGATGGAAATATTTGTTAAATTGCCCATAAAGTTTGTGTACTACTAATTTAAATTTGATAAACAACAGACACTTTCAGAGAATATTAAAGACAGCTTGCAGTCTGAAGTTTTCATAGTGATCCAGCAGTCACATAATATTGCTCAGAAACATGATCCTGAGTTAATGTTAACTCTAATGTCTGAAATATTTAATAGCCTGGCTTCAGAGTCTTACTCAAGGAAATCTCAGCAGTTCAACGCTTCTCTGGGATTTTTCAGAAACAGAAATTCCAGACTGTGGCTGCAATTCAGAGATGAATTTGTTTTCTTGTTTAAATCAAAGTCGCAGCCAGAGGCAGAGGCCATCTGGCAAAGCAAACTTCAACTCAAGTGGAGAAACATGTTTCTGGAAAATATAAGGCTTCAGAAGTACAACCACGTCCATACACTACTGGATTAGAACTATACTTTTACCAATTGTTGTTCAGACAACTGCTCTTTTCCACCAAAAGTAAAGTTTTAGCAAAAAAAAAAAAAAAAAAAAAAAAAAAAAAAAAAAAAAAAAAAAAAAAAAAAAAAAAAAAAAAAAAAAATCTCCTACAGAGGTGTCATGCAATGGTACAGAACATACAGGGCATTTTAGGGATCCTTGGTAGAATGAGGACTGGCCACAAGATTGTAGCTACAATTAGAGCTTTGTTATGACATAAAAATTCATTTATCAGCATACCTTATTGTTATCTACAATTTCTAGTAGTTAGTGTATCTTACTGCTACACAGGATTTTTAGCAATTATCCCAGCTTTCAGTTAAACAGAATTTCTAGTAATCAGTGTAGCTTTCTTTACTATCTAGAGTCTTTGGTTATGTAGGCTTTTAGTCACCTGAGCCCTCTGCAATTCAGGTCAAAGTCCTGATAATCAGTGTATGACACAAGAATCATAATCCTGGTTGACTTTACTTAAAGAACCTGCCACTCCCTGAAGCACTGGGTGACAAGAGGTACTGAGCATCTCCCCTTGATTATCTTTTTCCAGTAAAAATCTGCAACTTAGTTCAATCTAGACATGCCACTGGCAATAAACTAAAAATAGTCTACATAGGTACTTCTGGAAAAATAATGTGTGTAAAGGTAATTTCATTAGAAGAAGAGATACTGCCCAGCACTTCCTCCCATAATTTAATTCTCACAAGTGGTTTTCAGAAATTCCCTTCAGAATACAAACAACTTGTTTCATATTTTCCCCTATCTGATATTCATTAAATTTAGATTAAAATGAAAGAAATTGGAATAATGTATCAGATTAAATTCCAATTAAAATCTGTATTACACAAATAGTATTTTGAAGGTATAATACTTAACTTCAGTGGGGTTATTTTGGATTTGCTTTTGATCTTATTATACTCTTATGAAAGCAAAACCAGCTAAGCTGCTTTGGGGGTGCTGGTGTTACAATCCTTTTTCCATGGTGAAAAATACTTTTTGACTTAGTACCATGCACTACATTTGCCAGGTTTGTAAAATTAGGGAAATAATCTGGATCAGGTTCTTAAATTTAAGAAAGCTATAAATAACTCCTTTGTTTCTGTGAATCTTGTTTTATGGTAAATACCCTTCCAGTTCCACTTCTTGAATATTTCTGTTGGCTCTGCTCTTCTAGTTCCTCCTCTAGCATTTTAGAAATGAGCTGCAAAAGATGTTTCAAAATCAGGATAACAAAATAGTTTCATGCTCTTTGGCTAAACTCTGAAGAACTTAGGATTCATTTAGGATTTGATTTCTACACTGACTACCAAGTTTCTTAGGAAAAATCATAAAAGTCATAGCCTGCTGCTGGCACAGCAGGACAATAAAGTAATCATATATTTTCTCTCTGATGTTGTGCATTTCCTTCTATAACTGTACATCCAGACTGAATACTCTGATAGTTATATTTTGGTTAAGAACTGCAATTTCCCAGAGGATTAGAAATACTACTCCCACCCACTTTATTGTACCAATACAGTACAAAGAGTTGATTTCGCTTATGCCAGGATATTTCTAAAATATGATTGGCTGTTTTCTGCTGAATTAAAAAAGATGACATGAAGGTAGTAAGCACAATTTTTGTGCTTTAAAATTCGTGTCAAACATTTGTAGTTTACTCACCACTTTTTTTTTTTTTTTTTTTTTTTTTTTTTTTCCCCCAAGATAAAGTGCCGAGTTATTCATAGCAAGAATAGAATAGCATAAAACGGGTTTCTTTCTCCTCTTTTACTTTTGCTTTGTATGCAAAAGTACCCATCCTCCTAAACAGCAGGAACTGCCATATGTGGTCAGATGTCTGTAAGAGTGAGCATGAGGATGTGAGCTCATAGTCTGTATGAGCCTTCAGAACATCAGTTAGAGGAGAACTTTGAAATAGTTCACCAACACCTGCAGAATAAAAGCAGAGCGCAGAGCAACCAAGAACGGAAGACTTCCCAGAATGAGTCAAGCTGAGGAAAGCAGCGACAACTCATCATGGACTATTGTGAGGCCAGTAGTCAGCGTAATACTGGGCTTGTCATTTGTAATTGGCACCCCTGGAAACTGCATCGTCATCTGGACTGTTTGTACAAAAATGAAGCAAATATCTCCTTCAGTCCTGCTGATCTTGAACCTGGCCATTGCTGATGTCCTTGTGCTGATCACCTTACCAATTTGGATTTACTCTTTTGCTGACGCATGGGTTTTCGGAGTCATCTTCTGCAAACTGCTGGTTTTCATTATTTACTGCAGCATGTATGCCAGTATATTTCTGATTACAGCACTCAGCTTGGAGCGGCTACTGGCTGTGTTTTACCCTTTCACAATTCAAACATACAGAAGAAAAGAAAAAATTTCTTTGATTGTGTTCCTCATTTGGTTCCTGTCTATTGCCTTTGGCCTTTCTGTTATTCCATTTCAAGAGACAGAAGAAACAAACGGTCGACTTCTATGTACGTGTCGCAACTACTCTTCTAATAGACAGAAAGTGTCGTATCTTCTGCTGGAGACCCTTGCAGGTTTTGTAATCCCTTTCTTAATTATTTGTACTTCTTACGTGTGTGTTGCAAGAAGAATAAGCAGAATGACTTACCAATCCAAGCAGCGATCAGAACGTCTCATTGCCAATGTTGTGGTGGCATTCATTCTGTGTTGGTTCCCTCACCATCTCTTTAACATCCTGGATATTATTTCAACTGAAATAGAATTCTCAAATGAAGAGATGTCTTCAGCACTGGAAGACATTGTAGACACAGGAGTGTACATCTCTGGAGCACTTGTATTCATCAGTAGCTGTATTAACCCTCTGCTTTACGCCTTTGCTGCACGAAGGTTTCAGAACCACCTGAGGTTTGCCAAGATGTCAAAGCTGTTTGAACAGATCAGTCAGAGCGTAACAGAGGAAGACAAGAAGAGAAGTAGGGTTGTAACCAAACATGAAGACCCTTTGGTAGGCACAGAAAATCTCTAACAGGGAGTTCAGTGAATAATCTGTGTCATTCCTTCAGCAGTCCTTTCTCCACATTCTCTCAGTTTCGTTTACTGAGCAGTCTGGAGGAAGCCGGAGAGAAATAAAGGCTTTTTGGATGTTTTCTTGTGCGTTTTATAAGAATTGATATAAACAACCTTGTTTAGTTCATAAGTTAATATTCACATCCTGAAATGAGCACTATTTCAGTGTTGCTGAGGACCTCATCAGGGTGGCTTAAAGCTCAAATTGTAATGCAGCATTTTTACATTAAAAATATTTATGATTTCTAGAAAATCTGTGTGCAGAGAACAGAAAAGAACTGCATGTGGAAAAAAGGGATTTGAAAGCTTAAAACTAAGTTTTTCTTCAGAAAAAAAAAATTGTTACGTGTTCAAAAATCCTTATACAATCTAAAGTTTTAAGAAGTTAAATTCTTAATACTGGTAAGAATGGTTTTAAAGTGTATTAATGACATAAAACTCTTCTGGGTCGATGGAAAAATCTAAAGCTATTTTTATTCATTACTTTATTTGGGTTTGAAAGTAATAAGTGTTGTTTACAGAGTCAAGCTCATTTGCTGCATTATCTTGGGGTAGTAAGTTTGAACAAGACAAACGTGGAGTGTGACATCCCTCCAGAAGAAGCAGGAGGTGTGAGAACTGTGTTGTATGGCAAACATCACTGCAGACTGCATGCTATATTTGATGGGAAACGCATTGTATACTTCGGAGGCAATTTTGTGTATTAAATATGTAGTTTGAGTATCCTCAAAATTTTTGATTCAAAGAAGTTCTAAGATGTCTATTAAGTTGTAGAAGAATCAGATCAGGCTCACATGAAGAGGAAGGAGAGATTTTTAGTATTATATTTTATTCGTAAGAAAATTATGGTGGTAGTACAAAGCATCTCATATCATAAGAGCTTCACCTTGCAAATAAAAGCATTATTTTTTACTTTTATGGAACAGTGGACTTTGTCAGAAGAAACCAATAAAATTAGTATTTGCAAGGGCTTTAGTTTTGTGAATGTGTGTAAACTCACTGTGAAAAATTGCAGGCATCAAGTGTTTGCTTTTGAAGTTTATTTATTTCAATTGTGCCTAACATTTTTTATGCTTGCTTTGTAAATTTTTAAGTCAATAATTTGTAATAACATCAAGATAACTACTGATTATGAAGCATATTGTAATTTCACATTCCTCATTCTGGACAACTGCTAAATAGCTACATTACTAATATTTACAAAGAAATCACAAATAATAACCAGAAATGAATTTTTGAAGTCTGATTGTGTAAGGATATTTGGGTTGTATTAATTTAGCTTGTAAACTGAAATAAACAGGGGGAATAAAATCCTTAGCTGCTAAAGGAAGAATATTTCTCTAAATTTTGCATATGTATTCATTATTCCTTCTTTTTATCAAAAAGTATTTTTTCTCCTGAATAGGAGAAAAGTCTACAGCACAGAGGGGTTTCCTTCAATAGGACACCTTCACTGAAATTAAAGAAAACTTTAGCATCTTGTTTGCAGCAAATAGTAAGGAACAGATGAAACCCTTTAGACTTTACCCCATCCTTTACCTACCAGTCTTTTTCACCCCTCTAATGGCTTTTAATTGCTATAGGACATTCAATATAGTGATGTGACATTATCTCACAAAAAAAAGCAGCAGTTTCATTTATCTACTCACAAAAAAGTGAAGCTGTATTTCCCAATATGTTCTTGAGATAGAAATCACTCAGTGTTCAACAACAACAACACAGAACAGATGAGGAGATTTACTATCTCATGAGCACATGAGCACTGCAACTGAACTTCTAGGCCACAAGGAGTCAAGCATTTCACAACTCAGAGGGGGAGAAAACACCCAAGCAAACTTTAGTACAAGCTGCCTGACCAGTATTTTCCTTTCTATCAGTCTGTGCATGAATTTTCTGCCTCAATATTAATTTTTCACATTTTCTCCACAGCTTTTTACTCATGGAACTGAAGTCCTTGTAAATCAAGAGGCCCATCAAGGAGCTAGAGGCGTCCCTCTTAATTTCTCATTGATGGCCGTCTCATTAATGTCTAGCTCCAGTAGACAGTCATCTCTAAGAACTGTGTTTCTTTTGAAGGTTGATTGAGAAGTATTAGAACATACTAAAGCATACTAAAGTAACTAATTAACTAATTTAAATTTTACATAGAGTAAATAGGGTTAGTTCTTGCAAATGTTGGTTTGCACAATTAAAATCCTCACTGATTTAATATTTTTATCAACACAACAGTCATGTAACTGGGACCAAGAGTCCACCTAAAATACAAGCAGATGACTTGGTTGTCCGCTGCTTCCTTCAGCAGGTACACATCAGACCTAGCCATGCAGCCACATTTAGCCTTCATCAGTGCTAACATGCTCTCACATCTATCTGTTGTTCAAACTAGATCAAAGTGGTGACTTCTTAGTAGCCCGACACACACTCAGATTCTCCTGAGAAAATAGAGGTCTCATGTAATTTGAGTTCCCTTTTTTTAACTTCCTAACCCCTCTACCCTTGTTTATGAAGTCTGCTCTGTGGTTTCAGTGTCCAGCTATTTCTCATGACACAGCAAGGCAGAAGGCCGAGCTGAGAGGGGGCCACTTCAGTCACCTGAGTCCGGTCACCTCAGACTACACTGGGAACATGATGTGGAGTCACTGCAACGCTGCTAAGAACACTGAGTACTAGGAGGTGGCCAGATAGTTTGAATTTCTCACATTTGTAAAAATTAATAATCTTCTAACATTTATCTCTTATTTCAGTATTTCCCAGCCTGAAACTTGCTGTAGACATTCCATGGTTTTACATCAGGACTTTTTCATATTTACTGTAGTAGGATCATGCTGCTTAAAGTGAATTCATGTTGTATTAAATGGATTGAAGGAATTTTTGGTTCACATAGCCAATATACTGTAAGGATAGAAAAGGACATAAAGAAAAAGCATCAGCCTTACACTATTTGTTGCTTGCTGACAAAAAATGTTTCTCTAAGCATCATGATAAAAGAGTTCTAACAGATATCTGGATTAAAACAATGGAGATTTGTGAATATTTACAGGCAACTTGTAATTTGAGGAGCAGCACAAGGGCAACCAGAAATCCTTATCTGCAAGCAGAAGTGGGGCACCTGCAGTATATTAAAGAAAAGGATATTTTTTTTAAACCACCAGAACATTTTCTAGGAAGAAGTAGAGCAGAAGAAGTAGAAACACATTTTAAAGACAGTTAAGTCTGCAGTTATGGAACTCTTAGGGTTACAATTAACAGGACTAAATGAAAGATTTGCCTGCAATGCCTGGGTGAAAGGAATAAAAGAACCTGGAAGCTAACAGACCCACAGAAACAACACAGGAATGCAAATTCTTTCACATTCAAGTAAGAGTCTGGTAAAGAATACACATTTTAGAAGATGCAGAAGTGGCAAATATTAACAGTGGTGAAGGATTTCTCTATAGGTTAGTGTACAGCTGTTGTATCATTCTCTTTTCTGCATATATTGGGAAAAGGGAAGACAAAGGAAAACTTATTGGGTTTTTTGAGTGGAAAAACAGGAGAAATAAGTTAGTTTAGATTAATAATAATAATATGAACTTAAAATGAAACTGAGAAGTTCAGCTATGAAAGCTGAATATAGAAAGAGAACAGACAGGGAAGTGAAAATTATTCAGTTTCTGGACAATTTCAGATTTGTGAATGCTTTGTCAGATCAGTTCATCACTAAAACAGCTCTTTATTTGAAAACTTCTCAGTGTGATCCACACTGGTGGTCAATAGGTTAAAGAAAAAAAATCCAGTAAACTAGAGTTTAGAGAGACATAAACTTGTCCTCTGAGAAGGTGAGTAGCTTATGCTGCTGCTGTTAGCATTAAGAGCTGGGTGTGACCAGGGCTATGATGGGGGACACAAGGATTTCAGAGATTTTACGACACTGTTTACAGTCCTAAGAAAGTTCTTGCACTGATGGATATGGGGATAAGAAAATCGTATACTATTGAATTTCTTTGTGCCTTCTTTCCCATTAAATTATGTGGATGATTCTTAGTAAAATTCAACATTTTAAAATGAATTGAAGTTGAAGAAATGTTCAGATTAGAAGAAAATTATTTTTATGGGATGTATCATGTCAGTGATTTAAATGATGGAAAAGTTACTGTAATATTAACATTTACTGTATAATTCCTGGTGAACTTGGTGAGTAGTATCAGGAACTTAGAAGTTATGGACACTTTTTTAAACATTGCAACTGATGAGTTATGTTAGTGCCTGTCAGATTTAAAAATACAGACCCAGACCTTCAGCTGTGCTTGAGAAGGTTTTTTTTACATGCCTTGTTCTCTCCTGCCACCCTGTGGCTTTTCCATTTTAAAAACTTAGGCTTAATTTTAATACTCTGGAAGTCACTGAAAGAAGCAGTGAAGTACTTTGTTCATTGTTTCAATTGTGAACCATATTTAAGGTTCAGGTCATAGAGACAGAAATGTTCACAAAAAACCACAATAACATACTGAGCATTCAATTTCATTTCAGAGTGGTCTAGTTCACCTCTTTTTTGCTCTTCAGGAGCCTAAGCCCACATTGTTTCAAATCTTGCATAAATTAGGCAAGCAGAGAGGATTTGACAGAATGTAATTGCCTCATGCCAGTTTGTGAAAAGTCTGTGCTGGAAACAGCTTCTCCTTGCCCCCCAGAAAAAGCACCAATAAGCATGTTGAGCTGGACCTTGACTTGAATTTGAGTAGCTCACATCTCCTGCCAGGTGGTATTATTGATTTCTAGCTTTTTTGGTAGTTTTGAGATGCTCTTAAAAAGTTTCAAAAATACTTGACTTCCTTGTGGTTAAAATTACACGTGGGTCTTGCAGCCTTAAAGATATCCATGATAAGAAAATTGCAAAAGCTTTGCCTTTAAGAAAATAAGAGAAGTATTAGGACTAAAGCAGAAAACAAAATCAATAGATTTCGTTTCAAATACCCTTTTTCTCTATTTCAATGTTTAGTTTCTGTATGTAATGGTTTTGGTGTCTTTGAACAAGGCTTGTCTTAATCCTCTTACATTTGTCATGTTGAATAGCATTACACTAATTGATTAATCCTACTTTTAAAACGATCAGAAGAAACTGATTTTGCTGAAGAACTTCTCATAACACTTCTAAGAAGAAGACGTCATGAATTAAAGGTTTCTACACAATAACCATTTCCCTAAATTTCCATTCTACCCCAAGACTTGCATTGTATATTACACTAAACCCCAAGTATTTTACATTACACACCTTATTTTGTTCTTTGACAACTAAAGTAAAATGAAAATTGAAGAATTTCTGCCTCTGGGTTCATTCCAGGCTCCTGGTTTTTGTTTTGGGCAGATGACGCTGGCCCAAGGATGAGGCCAAGGAATCAGTCTGTATGTCAGGGTCAGGATCAGGATCAGGTCCATTGAGAATAAACATCATTAGGACCAGCCAGTGATGACCCAGCAGCACCACACAGGTCAGTCAGGGTCATGTCAGGAAGTCAGTCCATATGTCAGAGCTGTATCAACGAGGTACATGGCCAAGCACAGGCATGGCAAGGGCAGAACTCAAGCGGGCACTCCAACAATGCAGGCGGAGTAGGGGATGAAGTTCCAGGCCTGAATTTATAGGGACTCCCAGGCCTAGAGACAGGGTGTGTGGAGTGGAGGGTCATTAAGAGCAATTAGTGCACCCAGGGACCTGATACATTTCCAGTAGAAATGGAAACACAAACAACAAGAAGAGGAAAATGCAAATTATTCAAGGAACAATATCAGTCAGCCACAATTGCCGTTTTATGTAATGGCTTAAGTTAAGTAACTTTGTAAAACGTGGGGGAGTTTCCTAGAAAAAATGATGTTGTTTTTACACTTTAACATTTCCAGATTGCTATTTTTTCACTTATACTTACATTCCTTTAATATTACAAGTGAAGAAGAACTTTTAAGGACTTCAGAGTATATCCTACAACTGACCCTTTTTCTTTCCTTGATTCTTCAAGTCTCATCACAGATTTCTGTGTTTGATACACAGAAAGATACTTCGCTCTCTCCAAGATACAGAAAATTACATCTTTTAACCATGGGAAATACATAGATATCCTCTGAGCACAAGAGCCAGGAAAGCCTACGCTGTTCTGATCACAAAGATGTTATCACACTTTGCGCTGAGAATTTCACCTGCTGTGGGTCACTGAACTTCTGCTTGAGTTAACCAGACAATTAAATAGCCCAGTGTAAGTGTTGGGCTGGTCGTATGATAGGATCTTTCATTTCATTTAGATAATACCATTGGTTGAATAAAGTTAAATATTTAGCATTCTGAGCACAAGAGAAATAAAAGAAGAGTTCTTGGTATGTGTTTGGAAACATAGCTATGTGTTTCCCAAGCACCAAATCCATATTGCATTAGTTATAGATGACTTGTTTCCTCTTTGCTATATAATTTAACTCAGGTTAATAGTTTTAGGCACACTGATAATTTTACAGAGGGGTTGTGGTGTAGTATAATCTTTTAAATTACCGGTGTTATCCACAAGTACTAAAGTGTATCAAAACAAAGGACTGTTTAAGAGCCCAGGAGCATTTTGCTGTGTTTTTTCCCTGCGGGTGAGGGAGCTGTGGGAGGTGAGCTGGCCTCTGCTCCGGGCTGGCAGTGTGGTCTGTCCTCCGCTTTCCTCACGCACACATTCCTCCTTACAGCAGGGGTCATAGCGCCCCTTCTTGTGCTTCAGCTGCTCCCGGAGTCCCTTAGTTCCTGGGGGTGCATGGCAGCTTGGGACCCCATTTCTGAGGGAGCGGGCCCGTCTCCCAGGCAGGCCGCTCCCGCCGGGCCGCAGCCCCCAGCCCGCAGCCCGCAGCCCCGCGGCAGGGGAGCTCATTGCCGCTCCTGTCGGCGCGGGGAGCGGCACGGAGGGACAACCGCCAACGGAGCCCCTCCTGATTCCCTCCTTGCCATTGCTTTTTGTGTGCCAAGAAAAACCCTTCTCGTTTCCTACATGTATAAGCGAAAATAAACACGAGTGTGGCATTGCTAAGCTTGGGAAAGTGAGGTTTCCTACTTTTAGGTAAGTGTAAACACGTATTTCACCTTAGGTTCTTGAGGCAAAGCCACTTCCTTTTCTTTCTGCTTGTTCCCCTTTCCATCCCCGAAGTAGCTCACCATCATTCCTGTTTAAGGAGAAGTATGATGTATCTCTGATCACTGGTAAAGGCTGTAGCCGGGATGTAGAAACGTGCCTTAGATCAGTACTTTGCTGTAAAGTGAACAAACTAGGGGGAAAAAAAAAAAAAACCCTAAACCCACAGGAAACCAAATTTCATTTGTCTGATCAGAAGAAGATAAAGATAAGCCACTTAAGCTAGCGACTTCCTATATTTTGATTAATATTATAATAGTGTATTCAAGTCTTCAAAGAGCCATATATTAAATAAACAGTAATAACTAAAAAACAACAATGCCAGAAAAAAACCTAAGGATTTATCTCCTTTTCTATAACTTGTTGAGCGAATTCCAACAGTTAATTATCTCTGAAATCTGTTGTTTAAACTCTAACTCTGGATGTGTAATTAATGATTGCCTGACGGCAAATAAGTAGTACAGCATTATTTTTTTTATATTATTATTTAAAGGAGAAGGATTTTAAGCTGAACAAAAAGTTCAGGAAATGAAAAATTGCTTCTTTGCAGTGGTTACCAGAATTGGTAGTACTCCATTTGGTCTGCAAGAAATTAAGGGAAGCCTTGGTAAGAAAGGCAGTAAAAGTCAAGGAATATTTCTCTACTGAGTTTGAAACTGGCCTATGGATACCAGAGCTGCAGGTGTTGGTGGAAAGAAGCGGTGTTGCAGGAATTTTAAAACTCTGTAACTTTATGAGCAGTTATCCAAGCCAAAGCAATGATACCAAGTAATCCAATCTCCTGCCTCGGGACATGAGCGGGGGTCAGGAGGGCACTCCTTCGAGCGCCCCAGCATTTCCTGCATCTCAAAAGAAGAGTGTTGTTTGTGTTTCTTTCTGAGTAGAATTCACATTGATAGCAACTTCAGATGGTTGTTGATACTGGGCAAGGAGTACAGTTTTGTATTTAATATAAAACATTCCGTATAGAAATTTCATTATGCCTCCAAAGGAAAGCCAAAGATAAGAATAGGTTAGAAGGGATGTCTTGATGACCTGACTGCCAACAAAGCCCCAGTGCACAGACCAGAGAGGCTGTGCTGTTGTTGTTCCTGGTTTACAGTCAGGAAAACAGAAGGTGAGGGGAAGTACCCAAGGCTACACAGTAATTGCCATTGTAAGAGTGAGATAAGTGTAATAATGTATTACCATAGTTAAATATAAGTCTAACAAAATTATCTTCACACGGCACAGGTGGGCAAAACTCTTCAAAAATTTTATTATCAAAACTGTTAGGTTTTTCCATCAAATTGATATAAATTCTATAGGAATTTACACTACTTTGGTAGGTATGTAGATAGACCGCTTAAGGAAGGTCGGCTTCTCAAACTAGTATAGAATTTACCTTAGTAGGGTTTTCCAAGTAGCTTCCTGAATTGAGAATAAGGCAGAAATAGTAACAGAGAAAGTCACATTAAAATAAGTGCATTAAAGTTTAAAAATTAACATTTCCTCAGGGTACAGTTGGAATGATTGAAGTATATATTTAAGCTATAAATAATTGCCTTTATAGGCAAAGCACCCTGTAACTTAATTAAAGTAAAATTTTGCATTTTGGTTGCAAAGGTCTCTAAAGATGTTTTAAGGAATATGTAGTCACAAAGCAATCTAAAACAGCAGTTTTAATCTGAAAAAAAAAATTCAGAAACTAAAAAATAACAGTTTCCAGAATTAAACCCTATGTTTTAGGTATTTGATTTCAATATGTCTCTGAGGTCAGACTGGAATCCCAGGCTATTTCTTACACTTACAGGGAAGATCACAAATAGTTGGTTTGTGTTCATCACAAGTAATCCCTTCTTTTAGAAATTAACCTAGAGGATACTATAAGATGCCTTAGAAGCATATCTTTAAGAATCTTTAATATATTTAAGACCCCTGTTGTATTTTCTGGTATGCTGTGTCATGATTTGTGATTTTAACATGAGGTCTCTAATTTTAGGTTTCAAAATTATTTGGTATTTTCCATGTAGATGTAATGACTGTGGTAGCACAGGACAGAATTTTTGTAGATCAGTTTAATTTTGGGCAAATTATACTTCAGGGAAGCCAAACAAGGTGAAAGCTACATCCGTACATTCATTCAAAATGGATTTCCTTCTCAGTCTGCTACATATTTATCTCAGGTACTGCCTTAGTTTCAGCTATTTATCACGGACAGCTTTCTTCAGGAATTTAAACCTGGTGGCAGCTCGGGCTGCCCATGGTGCAGCATCGCATTTGGAGAGGCCGGTGCCTTGGGAATGCAGCTGTGCTGCTGCGTTACTGCTCCTCTCCTCGCAGCTCTCCACTTCTCACCCTGTTACCAGCACGCTGCGCTGGGCGGGGGCTGCAGTAGCCACACCACTTTTCTCTGAGCTTTACTTTTATGGAACACACCTACCTCAGTGCCTCTGGCATTCGTTTCTTTTAGAACCTACAATATTTACATACCCACCAGAACACAGAGAAAAATGATACCTATTCAGAAAAGGTTTGATGAGCTAACAAATCATCATTTTGCCTTTTGCTCAAGCAACATGAGGAGCCCTTCAGCACACGGGAACTGTTTGTCTTTGTGTACGCACATCTGTGTGCAGGGACAGACCCTGGGGGACATAGGGAGAGATTGGAGTACAGAGGGTGTCATGTTTTCACAGTATAAATAGACTGTTTTACTAAAGTCAATCAAATAGAACTTTTATAAAAGCAAGGAAGATCCATAATGTTGATAAGAGTTTGTTCCTGCAAATCTGTTGCACGCATTATTTCCCCTTATTGACTTTAATGTGACCACTCCCAAGCTTAAAAATAAGTATGTGCTGAATTCTTAGATTTTCAAAGGAACCAGAATATAGAAAATTGCCCCAAAAGACAGCTAGTTTCAAGGGGTTTCTCTTTTATAAAGGTCTCCTAAAGTGTATTTACTCTTCATGATGAGACTTCTGTTGTCCACAAGTTTCTTTATGCAAGTAGGCTATTACCATGAGCACGTGTGGTTGAAATATGAGATCCATTTGCCATCTAAAAATATTGGAAAGTTGTAACTCCCAGAAGAAAATAATGTTGTATATTAAGAACAAAGGGCCCGGCACAGTCACGTAGATTGAATAAGTACATATCGTACACAAAGACCTGTTGGCTAACAAGGTATCATAAAGTGCAGTTTGGGGCAGTAAGAGGACATAAACTAGAGAAGGAACAGGTTGCAGAGCTTCTGCAGAGCATGTGATGTGCTGCATGTTCACACCCTGGCATGCCCTGTAGCAGCTTGTTTGTACATCTGTTCCTACAGGCTGTGGAATCCTTGTTTCACCTTTTGCTTAAACTTTGTTTAATAGGGGCAAGCAGCCTGGCTATTAGAAATAGGAAAAAAAGTTGTACGTTTGCTAAATTTAATCTGAACACCATACAGAGCCTTCCTGACTAAGGCAGATCAAAGCATATATAAGGTATATTAAAGCATCAGGGATTTTTAAATAAATAACCAAAGGCTCTATAAACAAGAAAACAGAGAACACCACCAAATGAAAATTTGAAAATGCAGATTGTCATCTATTTGTATAAGGTTTTGAGGCTAAAAATAAAACTCAAGGAGCATAATGAGATTTGCAATAAAACCAAGAAGTGTGTAAATCTAATACTTGCTTCCTCTTGTGTCACGCTTTCAGTACTATAATAAAATGCAGTGCTGTGGAACAGAATAGCACAGGAGATTTTGGCAGTGGAGGACATTCCTAATTCAGCTTTAATAAACTTCTGGGGAGATGATTTGGTTAACATGAACAAGAAACATAAGGATGTGAAGATACAAGTTCAAGAGCAGTTACAGCACCTCCTGTGTGTACGTAAGAGATGGCAGCGGCACAGTTCCCTCCATCTAAAGGTATTGAACTAAGGTGCTTAAGTTACAAAACTGGCTGACTTCAGCTAAGAGCTAATTGTTGCCAGAAAGCACTTACCTTTTCCCTCTGCCCTTCTCCTGTAACCCACTCTGCTCTTGGCTATGTGATCCCCCTGCTGACCTTGAGCCGCCTCTGGAGCTCATGTGGCTGCAGGTTGTTCAGCCTGAAAAAACAACACAAGATACCTTTGCCCACCTTCCAAAGTGTACACTTTTTGCCAAGTTAGTGAGTTTTGTTGCCTGACCTTGAAATGAATCAGATAAACTTCAGAGGCAACACAAGAAAGATGTAGGAGAAAAGAAAGAGAAGCTGGAAAGGTGGGGACAGGACTTGATGCCCTCCCTCCAGAAGCTGTTGATTTGGCTCAGCCACTTGTCACTCTCTGGACTCCCTATTTAGCCTGTAGAGAGAAGTAGTTCCCAAAGCAATTTAGGGGAAGGTCTTATTTGTCTATCAACTACACTTAAAAATAAGGAGATAACTTTCCCAATTAATTTTCTTAAACTAAAGGTTTAACTTAATGTGGTTTAAATACCCTGCCTTCATCCTCCTTACTCTAAATACAACCTTCACAGCAAGCTGGAAAATATTCTGTGGCTTTCAATTGCTTTTTTTCCATTGTTAACCTTTTCTGTTTGGCATCTCTCTCTCAATACTCCTTTTGTTTACATTTCCAGGTGTGGGGCTTTAAAAAAAAAAAAAAAATTAACTTATTTGCTGAACCCTTAATTCAATGTTTTCTTTCAGTGAATGACTTTGTTTATAATTCTTCCCATTCCATCATTTGCATTAACAATATATCTTTTGTTCTCTAGTCTTCTTCTAGCTACAGAATCATGTTTGCATTCTTCTGTAGTTGCTTTGGCTACATCTGCTAGAATTTTCATCTGTGAATATTGTTTGCTATTGAACAACATAGTTGTCTTTACAATTACTTGCCTTTTGTATAACATTTTATTTGGAGTATTTTTCCAATTACATATATTTTTCTATTTCAGGTTTTTTTCCCAGAAGACAAAACAAAACCAGCCACAGGTGGTTGCGAAGGAGCAAGATTTCACTAGCAAATAGGAAAAAAGCCTCAGGAAAAGCAAGAGACAACACTTTTTATCACATCAAAATTGTTCACTCATTTGTTTAACCCCTGTCAAATGGGCTGAGTCAGAGATTTGTCTTTTCCTGGTGTTATGGATCTAGCCAGATGTTTGTTTCAGAAGGAATTTGACTCTCTCCAGTTCTGTAGCATCTTACATCTGTAGCTGCACAAACAGGAGACCCCTCAAACAAGCCGTGTCCTCCTGCCCACAGGTCACACAGGAACAGATGTGTGGGCAAAGTGCTGGGACCAGAGGCTGGAGGGAGCCTGGGACTGGGACTGAGAGGTGGGAAAAAAGGGAAGCTGTGGCACTGCCCAGCAGAGGTATGCAGGGCTGGCTGCATGACAGTTTGGTTTTGGAAGCAGTTGTGGAAATCTCATTTTAGGGCATGAAACTTGAGAGGTCTGAAGATTACTTACAGATTTTTCTATCCCCGAGTTGCCTATCAGATAAGTATTCTCTCTGATTTTACTGACAGCAAATGTAGTAGATTAAGTAACCTCTGTACAATTTATTGGAAACACAGGACATAATTCAGAGAAAGACTCAAGACTTTCTGATTTCATGGCAGTTCTTTCCACATTAGATTGTCTTTCTCAGATGTTTTTGGTGCATTTGTTGTTTTTATTTTTGTATCTATCTCCTGACAATTGTAACATTCATATTACATTAACATTTATATTGAGTTTGAAACTTTTTTCTCCTACAGTCATCCTCATTTTCTCCTTGTTTCCTTAGCCACATCTTTCAGTCATTCAAGTCCCTTCTTTGAGAGGTTTTACATCACTTTTTCATATTGGTTCATAAGGAAGGAAACTCCCAAAATCAAATATTGGAAGAAAGATGGGTTTGAGGTACTGTAGCAGTGAGGCATTTACACAAGTCCTGCTAACCCTGTGTCTTACAAAACTATCCTATGAATTTTCCTTCTGTCGTAACTTGAACTTGTAAATGAAAACAGCCTCATGTGGCATTTGACAACAGAGCCTACACCATGAGAGATCTGATTATTCTGTTCAGTATTTTGTGTGTCTATTTTCTCAACTCATCTACATAAATGCATGACATCATGCATGAATTAATAGCCTTTCTGAACACATAATGAATTTATTTTGTCTGTGAGTCGTACTTTAACATTGTGAGAGCTACTGCTGCAATAATGAAGTTTGTTATTTGTAAACTATCTCTTAACCCTTGCTGAGTAGACCAGAAATGTCAAAGATTCACTGCTGCTAGGAACAGCCCTTTTTCTTCTCTGTGTGTGTGCCTATGCACAGAAAATACATTAGAAATCAGGGATAAACTGAGTTCCTGCTTATAAACTTCAGGGATTCATGATTTTCTTTCTTACATAATATAGTATAGAATCAGATCCGTTTGTTGTGGTGAAGCTTATTTGATCTGATGGAGTTTGGGCTATTACATTTCCTGTTTTACAGATGACTGAGTTTTTCCCTTGAGATATGGAGTGAGGATTGAAGTAAAAGAGCAAGCTTTAGTCCTTAATGTTCTTTGCCAAAGCAGGGCAGATAAATGTAAATTTTACGATATCCTACTAACAGCTTTAAGGAAAAAAAAAAAAAAAATCTTGCTTCTAAATACAGTTAAAATCAAATTGAGTTTAAAAAAATTTTAAAAGGTGAACTGAGCACAGTGCTACCTGAGTATAAATGTTGATTAGGCAGCTTTGCTCTTGGCATGTGGAAATTACTAATTAAAACCGCAGTATCAAACAGAAGAGACATGGCAATAGTCAGTTTTCTGTCCCATTATCTTCAAGCAATGCATTGAGATTTATTTCAGCTGTATTGCAATGGCTACAGCAGCTAAGTTGGTGGAAGAAATAATAAACAATACAGAGAAACAAGTCCAGTTATTTGCATACTTAGTAGACTTCCTGAAGCTGGAAGTAAACAGTGTTTATGGTATCAAAATTCCCTGCATGCAGCCCTCCTCTCCACAGTAACTGGCAGTTTACTGTAAACATCGGAGTATAAACATTTCTTGAGGTTGGTAAGTTGAATACTAATTAATTTGAGCAGGGTTTTCTAGATTTAAGGGATAGTGGGAAAGACAGGTTTGGGCATAAATAAACAGGCAGCCAAAACTGACATGTGGCTGGGAGTATTGGGTGACAGATGAAAATGTGGAGGACCAAACTCATTGAAATGTAAGGGTGAGACTGTGGCAAAAATGAAAGATGGTAACAGAACCTCTGACTGATTTTAATAGCAATTCTGAAAGACTTAATTTAAAACGTATGTTATAGATTGTTTTGTATCCTTCTGATTCCTTTTGGTAGTGTTCTGGTTACTGCCAAAGCAAGAGCTGATTGTGCACAGCCACTCCACAGCAATCTTTAAGAAATCAGGAATCTGGACCGTGGGTGCAGTTTTTTCTCTCAGTGACAAAGACAGTTTACAAAGTTTGCTCACTTTGTACCCCTACCTGCTTCCTTAGTCCTTGGTAATGGTGCATCTGCTCAGCAGATCAGGGAAATTATCTGTTTTCAAAATAACCCTTTTTCTCCAAGTTGACTTAACCTTTAATAACTTAAGAAAAAATGGTGATTTTTAACACTGGTCAGTTACTCTGTGTGTTTCATTATGCAGCCCCACAAGGTGTTGTGTGAGCCCAAAATGGGGAGAGGGAACTCATTAAACAGACTTTTCTACAGAAAACACAAAATAGCAAGAAAATTCCTTCAAGTGTTTGAAATGTAGATTTTTGCTTTTCATGGTATTTGACTGTAGAAATGTGCTTCATTGTTTCTGTGGAAGCCACTAGAGAGCAGCATATATTTCAGGAGTGTTCAGTCATAAATTAACTGATAATTTGACATCAAGATGATCGATCAGGTAGCTACAGAAAAAGAAGCAGAACTGGGGCACTACTTGCCTAATTCACTTACAGATATCTTCTTGGTATTTTTCTTGGTATATTTGCAAATAGACAGAACACATTTTCAGGTGTAGTTCTACAGGTTGTTTCTTTTTGCTGGCCTCCAAATTGATATCTATTCCATTCAGAAGTTTAAGTGGTTCATCATCATCACAAAGAACTATCCACCAGTTTGAAGGGCAGGAAGTGTAAGAACAAAACATTGCTAGTGAGAGAGTTTCTCTAACTGGAATTAGTCTGTTTTAAACTGTGAAGTTGATTACAATCCAGTGTGTCACTAAAAATTTTATATAAATATAGCTCATACTTCACTTTTCTTGATGAAAAAAAGATCTGTCTTAACTGGCCCTTTGATTTTCAGCATCAGCAGAGACATGAAGCTTAAAGGATGTGGAAATAAAATCCACCCTGGACTACTGCACATTATGCTTTATTTCCTCTGTAGAGAGATTCAGCCTTTAAGAATGTAATTTTACACCACTTAAAATCACTTTCTTATGCAGGTCTTCTTCTTATGCAAGGTAGGATAAAAAATTAGTATAAAAATTAAATTTTGATAGTGAAGGCTCTGTGTGTGCCCTGGCCAAGCTTTGGTGGCTGGGAGGCAGACTCCTGTATTACCCTAAAGCTAGCAGTCACAGCACGTGTTTCCTTACACACTCTCCCCCTCATCTCTGCTGGGAAGAAAGGAAGAAGAATGGAGATGACATGCAGTTTGATTGGGAATAAAGGAGAAAGAAAAAATAAATGGGAATTCTAACCAATCTATTGCCAAATAAAAAGAGGACACAAGCACATTTGGAGTTTTTTGTTCCAAACCACAAAGACCAAGATAGAGGGTGAACTCTTGTGTTGCCCAAATTAGGATGAAAAACCTCGACACCATCACTCTGTAGAGAAGACTATTGAAGAGGTTTTTTGTTCCATGGTCCCATTTGCATCCCACAATTTCTTGAGGGTCCAGATTTTGTTTCTCGGGTCTTGGATGACAAACTTTCCTAGCACTTCCCACCTTTTGAGGGTATCCCTGACTACTAGCCTGGAATACCAAGAAATAAGAACAAATCAATGACTACAGAAATATTCTTTATCTTAGTACTTATATAAGACTCACAAAATTATTTCACGATCCTGGATTTATGAGATATTACTTCAGAATATTATTCGACGATCCAAAATGGTGAAGTTTTTTTCACCCAAAAGCAATTTTACATTTTGGAAAAAAGAAAAAAAATCAAACCCCAGGCTGCACTGGTTTTCAGAAACTAAAAAAAAAAGAGTTTTTTTTCTTTTAGGGTTTCACAGTATCTTTAGTAGAAGCGTAAAATCTTGCAAATTTGGCTTCCTAATTTCAGAGTATCCATTCAGTCCATTGTTTTGATCTGCGGGAAACGTGCCTGAGAGTAATAGGAAACCTTAATCGTTCTGCTAGTGGGCTCGCAGGCTTTGCCGTGAATGTGACTGGGCATACCAAACATATTTGCATGCTGACAGGTGGGGCAGCTGTGCTCCCCTCGGGGCAGGGCTGGTGGAGCTCAGTTGTAGTGAAAACATGCCCGTTGCACTGAGTAATTAATTGCTGGTGGGAAGAGCTTCAACAGTAGTTTTAGGATGCAAATGCAGAGAATCAGCTGAAAAAAATCTTTTCTCAGAATCCTAATCAGGCTGAAAACAAAAAACCGCTAGGAGCTTTTTGGAGTTTGAAGGTTTATGTTGTCAGAGGAATTATAAAGTAGATGCTTCAAATATAGCTTTTGGTTTTTGCTGATGATCACTAGTTTTTACTTGTGAACTCATATGCTGCTGAATCTTCTTTTCTTGATATTTAGTGTAAAAATCCGGTACTAGAAGTTGGAAGAATTCATTATTATCAGTCTATCATTACAAAATAGTTAGATATGGGTTTGTGAATTTCAGAGCCCCGAATTTCTGTGTAAAGCTTGAAGTTCTATATATTACGTTCTCAAGATAACAGATTATTAGAGCACCAAGTTTATGTATTTAAACATGAACAGTGGTAACAACTAGAAAGCCTTTATAATTAATTTTTGTAATTATAAGCAATGAAAATCATTTTACATTCTTTGTAATTAATTTTATAATTAATATTTTCATGATTAATATCTATTCAGTATTTCATATGCTGAACATTTTTATATTATATTATTGGTCCTGTATAAAGTTTTTCACTGTATTTTGCAAGACACTAAGTGAGATCCCCGTCTTTCCCAGATGATTATTTCCCTGGGGTCAGGACCAGGACTCTCAGGCAGCCTGGGCTCTGCTGGGCCCGGGGCAGCTCCACAGCAGTTGAAGATGAGCAGGATGAACTCTGCCAGCACGGTGGCTCCATCTCTCCATCCCCTGCCGTCCTCTCCCCATCCATCACAACCTCTCATGAACCAAACCCTGAAGCTGGAGGCTGGCTCACACTGCTGCTGCCCGAGCACCACCTCTTTTAGGAATGAAGAAGATTTTATTAGCCTAAGCAGGAATCTCTCAGTAAAAAAAAAGAAGTTTTATTCCAATGATTAGTTTCTAGTAAATATTTTTCATTGCTAGAAGAATTTTTCTGTTAAAGCGGAGATGGCTGAAGAAAGGCCATCTCAGTGTTCTAGGCAAGATGGCAATTTGCGAGCATTTGTCTGAGTGCAAGGTGTGAGTGTGAGCAGGCACCTGCTGCCTCTGCAGCACGCACAGTTCCAGCCTTGGGTGGCTCCCTGGGGAACCGCTAGAGGCTGCTCAATAAACACAGCCCCACCTTCTCCTCCTGAGGAGGTGGATGGGATCAGGTGTGCGACTGAAGGAAAGCGTTTACAGGGCACTTGCCTAAAAGACAGCGTGTTCTTCCTGGATGGGATAGTGGGGAGACACAAGAATAGAAATTTAAAAAAAAAATATTCTCATTTCTGGGTCATTTTATTTGCTGGTTGAAATTGTTAACTCTTGAAGACATGATCTTGCTAACTGATGCTATTTCTATTGCACAGAGGCCAGTCTGTTTGATGAAACTGAGGGGTGGAAAAAAAGAAAATTTGCACAGAGGAGCAAGTTAGAACTCCAGCAAAAATATCAAGGGATTTCATCTTTGTCCACCCTAAAGAATAACTGCTGGGGGAAAAAAAAGTGTGTGTATTCATATATATACTTCCGTAATTAAATACATATTCATGTTGTTGAGGAAAGATTTTGTAACAAACCTGCTCTCTTGTTTCCATCATCCACTTGAGTTTCTTGTTTAGTTCCGATGAGAAAGAGAAACTTTCTGCTGACTGGAACTGCTGTCTTTTCAATAGCTCGAACAACACACTGCTTCCTTGTGATCTTTGGTGAGGTCATACAGGGAATTTCTATAAGTATTGTACTAAACCTGAGCCAAACATCATCTAGGATCTGCCCAGATAAGAACAAAAACTACACAGATGACATGAGTTGTGATAATCAGAAAGCACCACATCACAGAAATGAATTGCATGTACTGGAATTCTACAGACAGATTCAAAGGAACGAGGTGAGAAAGTATCATAGGCAAATGTGGGCTCCGGAATGAGCCCCCAAAATGGAGCTCCGGTGATCAGTAAATTTAGTACTGCGGAGCTGGAGGATCAGCAATCAGAAGGTTGCTCGTAGCTCAATGCTGATTCATCTGGGGTGTTAAATGTTGCATTAGTTAAGCAACAACAATTGAGAAAGAAGCTGTTTCTCAGAGATTAAGAGGTGATGGGGAAGACTCGATGGCCTGGGGCTGCTTTTGTTCTTAAAAGGTGGGGATGGGGAGGAAAAATGCTGCATGGTATTTATTCATGAGCAAAGCTGGTTAACAAATGGGGACAGGGCGTTTATAAAATGACTATTCCAGCCATCGGATTGGAGTCTTTTCTTGAAAACTTGAACCACTTCGTAACTGCCTAAAGTTATACTTTAAAAAAGGAACTATTTGAAAGGCAGTGTCTGTGCCTACTGCTATAGATACACGTGCAGAGCTATCTGAAAGGAACGCTCAAAATTCATATGGTTGTGCATCTGATACATTGAAAAGGCCTGCCCTTCACACCATCGGGTTTTTGTGATATTCTGGGAAGCAAACACCGACATTCTTGTTCAAGATCCATTTCTGTCTCAGGCATTGATGGTATAAAAAGTTTAAGGACAGTGCTGTACTATTCTTTTTTCCTCAGCTTTTTCCCTCTTCTGTGCACTTTTTCATTCATTTCTGTGCTCTTCTGTCACTCTTGAAAGATCTGAAAATGTAAAATTCTAATGACCCAGAGGCTGAAGTAGATGCGTGGGTATTTAAAAATACTAAGTAGCTACGAGTGCATGACCCATTAACTGATGAAGAATTTGGCTGCTTACTGTCACTTTATTGTTTTGTCTCCTTCTGTACCTACATCAGAGCATTACTGTCCTGTCTTTAGATCAATTTGTTCTGTACTAAACTGACTAAAATGTATTCCACAGCACTTCAGCCAAGGAATTTCCTTAAGGAAGTCTGTGATTACATTACTGTCACACTTAAGTATTTGTTTGAAGGACCCTGTAAGGGCATGATATTGTGGTGATTCCTCTTCACAGCAGTACTTGTGAAAGCAGCTTATAATTAAAATGGTGTTTCTGGCCCCAACAGTAAAAAACAAAAACAAACAAACAAACAAAAACCCAACAACAACAAAAAAAAAAACCCACCACAGTTTAGCTAAAGAATACTTAGGGAATCAAGGTTTCCAAAAGTTCCCCAAAAAATTTACTTGCCAAAACAAGTTCTAAACCCCTGGTTAATAACACAAAGCCAGCTTTTTACATTGTGTCAGTAATGAGAGGGAGGCTGCATCATGGCTTTGGCCAGTCTTATGGTTAGTTAAAAGGAGATTCTTTCTTCTCCCTCCTGACTGTGGCCCCTCTGTTTACGTAGGCTCTGGCAGTAACAGAACTAAGTCAGCCTGGTTGGTGATCAAAAGGGGTTTTACTGGTGAATTAAAAAGTGGTTTTGGTTCAGCCAGAGTCTGACCACGACTACAGCAGGTACAAAGAGATGGGATAGATGAAGCTGGGAAAAAGATGTGTGGGGAAACAATGAGGGCTTCCCACTTCTGGCAATGCCAAGCTGTTAAACCAGCTTAGCTGTAGTATTTAACTCCAAAGTTGTGTTCAGAAGCTTTACCTGAAAAGACATGCGTCAAATTTCAGATTTTCTGAACACAGTTTAAGTTCAGAATTCAACTCAGATTTGCAGGTGGTCATGTGAGCCTGTTGTCTGATAACTATTCAAACCATTAAAGTTTTAGACTTAGGTAATACCTCAATATTAAAGTTTTAGAAATTTCCCTAGCTTCTACAGTGAAATGTGACAAAACACAAGGAGACTTAAACACCCTCAGCCAGTTTTTGTAATCCTCTTATCATGCCCACTACGAGGAAAAGTGACAGAGCACTGCATCAGTTCACTCTGAATTTATCAGTTTCATAAATGCTAGTCCAGCACTCTCTCAGCAGTGCTCCTGACACTACTGAATATGTTGTCACACATGACCTGTTGATCTATGCCAAGTCTGGAAATATTTTCCCTACTCTGAAGCTGAATAGGTCTTTGCCAGGCCAGCTATTCAAACACACTTCTGTGTTAGCTAGTTACAAGTCACATAAAATATGAAGAATTGTTAGCTTTAGGCCACATAAGAGCTGACTTGTGCTTTCCTTCTGGATCATAACTTGACAACATGATCTACATAATAGGAAATGTTCAAGCAGAGGATGCTCTATTACCTATGTGAGTTAAAAGAAATGATGTAAACTACACTGAAAAGATATATGGACATTTACCATTCAACATACAGGATGTTGATTATTAACAGATACTGCTCTTATGGACTGTAAATTTTCCTCTATTTGGGTGGGTTTTTTTTTTTTTTTTTTTTTTTTTTTTTTTTTTTTTTTTTTTTTTTTTTTTTTGAGCTGTAGTTCATGTAAAATACTCAGATTTTTTTCTTTTCTAACAAATTAAAATCCTCTTTTGTTCCACCTGCCTTGTTGAGACAAACTGTAGAATGGTGCAGGAGTATGTTTGTCCTCTTGCTTTGGGTTTATTATGTAGTCACAGCCCAAGAATATTTTCAGTGATGACCTAGTTCTGGGTGGACTATAAAGAAAAATGCCTGTTTAAAAAGGGAAAGGGAAAGGAGAAGAATATCCAACGGCTCTTTGAGGCTTTTGTCTATCACCTCTATATTATGAAAGTCTTGTATCAGATTCCCACATGTCATTATTATATGTATATAAACATACATATTTTATACTTAAAATTGGATTAGTTTATTATCCTGTGGTTTTCTTTGTAGTGCAAAAGAAGTGTGAGACTTATTACTGTTTGAACATGCCTACTGTAAGTTTCAGATACATCTACTTGTTTTGATATTCCTCTCCGGGGTAAAAAATTCAAATTGGCCCAGAGAACACACAAATCTGGAGGGAAAGGGAAAAGTCTAATCATTGAGTAAAATTTGACTGTCATATTCCCAAGACATTAAGGAGAATTATGAGAATTAAGTTGAAGGAAGCAAAGAAAAAGAGGAGCAAAAAATGTTGTGCAACTCTGAGCAGAGATTTCTATTATAATACTTTGTAAGACAAAAAAAAGCTAGAATCTCTTCACATGAAGTTTGCCATGTAAGATTGACTTTGCAAGTCTGAATGGTGTTTGATCAGCTCAGTGGTCCAACCATAACAGTAGTCAAGGTACAGCTTAATGTTACTTCTACTGTTTCTTGAACAACCTACTAGTTAGGATTATTTTTTGAATGAGTACAGAGAAAATTCAGTATGAGATGTTGATTCAGTTGGTAACAGCATTTAATTTGAAGGTAAGGCAGTAACTGCAGAGCACTGCTCTGGGTCACTGTCTTACTCCCATCTTCTAGAGCATCTCATGTAAGAGGCTCATAGTCACATGGCTGAATAGAAGTGCAGCTCTCTAGAGAATATGTGACTGCATACCTAAGCCATGTGTGGCCAGAGACTAAATTACACTTATGTTCCATTAATATAATTCTACCCTTTAGCAGTGAGTGGGCAAAGGACACAGTTTTGGAAAGTTCAAAATTAAAATGAAGACAAATATAACAAATGTCCTTAAAACCTGTAATCGCTGCATAGCTCTCTGTGGTGGAATAAAATTCACCTCAATATTGCAAAGGAATAGGTTACATTGAATATGACACTAGTGATGCATTCTTTATTCAGAATGGATCCAGACTCCAGGAAGTATAATATGGCTAATTGATATAAAAAGTAGTGACAATAAAGCTTTTGCTTTAACTTTCAACAGGAATTCACCCATGTTCTACTCATGGCTAGGAAACGAATTTTTACAAGACCCAGGGGAATCTTATATTTGCTGATTTCTATTGAGTCTGGTTAATAGGAAGCACTGTTGAACTTTGATGCAACAAGTTAGCTCTGTGCTGAATGCTGCCTTCACATCTGATACCTGTCCTGTCCCAGCAAAATGTCTTGAGAAACTGTGCAAATGCTAAGAAATGCCAAATCTTTTGCAGAGATATAGTTTTTACATCACATTCAGAATTTTTGCATGTCCTAGGAAAAATTCAGTCATGATCTAGCTTTGGACCAAAGCCTGATGCTGGAGTTGATACATACAGAACTGGTTTGTGTGTCCTTTACCAATAGTAGTATATCCTCATCCTTTTCCAAAAGCCTTGTTGAGAAGATGTCTTCTGAATTATGGCTAAACTATGATTTCATGCTATTGTGAAGTGGGAGCAGATATCCTGAGTCCTGAATCTTCAGAGAGTCTTCTGGCAGTCATGCCTTTTGTTATAACAGGGATAGCACACTGAGGCACATGGACTGCAGCTGTGGCCATATGTCGGTGTGTGTGTACACAGAGGAAGCAGTAATGAGGAGAGAAAGAGAAGAACTTCGACACCCTTCCCGTGCAGTACTTGTTACTCAGATCCAACTTATGAAAATATTCCGCTGAGTCAAGCAATTCAGAAGTAATCCTTGCTGTTCTGACATGAACTTCATTTTATTAGGTGTTTAAGGTGTAGCCTTATGCAGAGTATGGCAACAGCATTATCCAGATGGAAAGCAATTATTAAGGGCTATACAATGAGCAAGAGGTGCATAGCTATACTAACTTCAGAGTGAAACTGCTTAAACATGAAGGCACTGCTGGGAGGGGTGGAGGAAAAGTATCATAAAGAATCACTTATGTGAAAGGAGCATGTTTCTCCTATGCAGTCATTCCTAAAAAAGGTCATATCTACTGCTGGTAGGAAAATGATAGAGTCACACTCAAATCAAATGTGAAATTAAGTATAAATGGCCTTATAGCAGATGTAAATTTCACACTACTAAGGCAGTTTTTTCTTTGAAGTGTTGCTTCCTTTCTCTGGGGAGCAGGGGGAGACAGTAACTATGTTGTGAATAATGTGTGAAATATGTATGCAATTTATACTTATACTATTGTGGAAAATCTGTGATCTCTACAGACATTTGATTATTCTGTGCTGCTATGTACTCAGCTAATGTTCTGCATTTTCAGATGCTTGAGAGAAAGGATAGAAAAATATGGACTAAAAGAAGATTAAAGAAGTTAGAAATGCTAAACAAGAACAGGTGAGGAATGAAAATGAATATGTAACAAAGGAGCTATGAATATGTGCATGTAGATATACATCCATATTTGTCTGTAACGTGGATCATGTGTTTTGATGAGCTTGCTATCCAAATGTTAACGTTGTCTTGTTTGAAAGATGGATTTTTATTTAGGAAATAGATTAGGAAACTGAACTTATATATTTTGATTCTTTGAAATTTGATGTTGAAGCAGTTCAAGCAGTTCAAGCAGTCTATGTCTTTATTCTCTAAAGTGCTAAGGAAACAAATAGATCCCTGAACTCTGATTTTCCTTCATGTATAAACAATTCTCCTGAAGTTGCTCTTTTGTCTCAGTCAAGGACAGTAGATCAAATAAACTCTTCAATGTTTCATCCCCATACTGATTTTTCTTGATGCATTGCAACATCTTGATATATAAATTTTCTTTTTTCTTATTAAAAATAAAGGTACCAGCTGTGGTTTTATGAGTCAAAGAGCATTCCAGCCCATCGTTTCCCTCAGTATTGCTAAACCATAGTACAAACCATGCCAATGCTAAACCAAGATCCCTGTTGAAATGTGACAAATGCTTTTTGTCATCTAGCCTTCATCGTGCTGCGGAGAGGCACATGAAGACTGAAGAGAGCGCATCTTATATTAAATACCAGCATTTGACAGTGAATATTTGTTTCCCAAGAGCCAGGAACTGTGAGCCTGACTTGCAGAGCTGTTGGCTCAGCAATCCCTTTTCCTGAAAGTGACGTAACAGTTTTTGTCAGTTGTCATACACTATTTTTTTGCAGCTGGGTCTGTGTAATCCTGCCTGCTTAATTCCCATATTACCAGTCCCTTATGATTTTTCTAAGGAAGGGGTGTTTTCTCTTCTACATCCATGAAAAAACCAAGTCTCTCTGATGCAGCATATTGTCCACACAACAATGAAGATGTTACTGTATGATTCTGAATAAGGGTATGCTGTGGTTTTGTAAATCCCTTTGAGCCTGGTCTTGAGTAAGGCAACTAATCCCAGAAGTGGCTATTGCTTCATGCAAAATCCTTGCAGAGCTGTGGAACCCATTCCTCCACACCAGCTGCCCAGGCTGTTTGCCTACTGCGGCTTTGGTTGCTACTACAGATAAACTGTGCAAATAAATGAAACTGGCTGGTACTTTACACCCACTAGTTTTGTTTCATTAGGTGTATGCTCACAACTTCCTTCCCTGCCCCCCCAATAATTTATTGGTACTCTTATGGAGGCTGCTGTTCCTTTGAAGCAATGAAGCTGCATCCTCAAATGCATTGTCTGTTCTCTGTAGTGCTTTTAGGCCTTTGCAACAAGTTCTAAGTCTTCAAGTGAGAATCCTTTCCCATTGCATTTGGGTCTACATCATTCTAATGTGCACTGCAGATTTCATTCTCAGGGGAAAAAAAAAAAAAAAAAAAAAAAAAAGGCAACAATAAAGTAACTGATTCCAAATTTCTAATTTTCTATTGTTGCCTATATCTTCCTCTGCATAGAAATCCTTAAGGAAACTTGCACTAAGAAGCTGTTGATTTTCCGTCCTTACTTAGAAATGCTGAGAATACAAAATACTTTCATGCCCATGAACCAAAGGATTCTGATTAAGTTCCCACAGAATACAATTACTCACACCTACTCCACCTCACTGCTGTGCCAGTAACTGTATTTTATTAATCATCCCCACTATCCACCCAAGCCTTAGAAGCTGCTATCATTTCTAACATGTCATGCAAACTGCAAGAAATGTTTAGTGGGAACCTGAAGTCCCATTTGCAGTATACAGTGACAATAAAACAAAAGACAGTTTTATACTCTGCTTCAGAGGGAAGGATAAAGAGGGAAATCTATGAAACTGTGGGACAGATTCATCAGTAAGAAGGTTTCTGATGTGAATGTTCTGTGTGCTTTAGGCATTTTTAGGCAGCTTAAGTTTCAGCAATTAGTTCTGTGCTTAGATTTGTTTTATAGTACTGAATGTGTGTGTGTTTAAAAGTCGTTTCTTTAAGTAAACTATGTTAAAAACCCCAAACAAACTGCAAACACAACTTCCTGAGATTGATGTAAATACTGAGCATCAACAGGACTGACAAACCCTTCTTTATAATAATTTAAATTACAGATGAAGCAGAAAAAGGAGGATGCAAGCGATCTGGCAATTACACCATGGTGCTGCCTCAGAGCACTCAGAGAGGGTTGTTTACATATATTACAAATAATGAACCCTTACCCTGTGTGCTGGATCTACCAGTCAGCCTACAGCATCTGCACCAGCCCAGAGGGATTCCAGAGGAACACACCAATTCATTTTCTTCTAGTCACAAAGCAGCCACCAATGGAAGCTCTGGATTCAAACAGATGAAAGGGTAAGAAACATATTATCACCATCCCAAACATTGAATTCTTTTGAAAAAATACATCTCATGGTAAACACTTCCCCAAGACCTTGTGTGAACTATTTAACAAGAGCACAAAGACAGGTGGCTTTGCCAGCTAGGCAAGATCTTAAGATGTAGGTGTTTATGTTTTTTTAACCTCCAATTATCTCTCTGGAGTAGAGGAGACTGCTTTTAAGGCTGCACAGAGCAGGAAGTGCTAAGTGTATTCATAAAGGTGTGGCTTAGCTCCCTAGCAATTCCTTGGCAACAGGGACTGCTAGCCTTAAGTAAAACAAACAAGCTCTGTGGAAATCAAAAGTTGAGAATCCAAGCTGTTCACATCTCTGATTAAAGCAGCCAATCTTTGATTGAAGGTGGAGGGCTCCACCTTTATCCCCTAAACCGAGCAGATTCACAAGGTTTGGATAGATCAATCTTGCGCTTTTGATAACAGTGCAAAATATAAAATATTTTTTTAAGTCAGTTTTGCAAGATGTGTTGTAAGAAAAGGAGAAATTTACACATTACTTTATAAAGAAATTGATGTTTTATACATCCTCTGATAGGGGTTCCTGCATAGCTAGAATGTAATGCAGAGTTTTCAAGAGACAGCAGTCTTACATTTTGTATCTATATAAAGTAGGCGTCAAATGCTGCCCATGGTGACTCAGTGTGACAGTGACTGATGCCCTGACTGCCCTTAGTGAGGCTGCAGGTGTTCAGCGGTACCTGGCCCTAGGAAAGCTTGATGTGCCCTAAAGCCATGGATTCACGCTCTCGGGCAGGGGTACCCCTTGTTTGCCCGTTCTCAGGAGTCACTGTCTCGTTTTGGTCAGGGTAACTGAACCGAGGGAGGGGATGCCTCCACTTTAGGGAACAGAGGAGCAGATTGGACTCCTCAGACTCCCTCCTCACGCAGAGCAGAGCACTAGAGTCTGGAGAGGAGGAGTTGAAAGTTAGTTCAGTCCTAGACATCTGCTTCACCCAGAGCCAGAGCGTTATGTGTGCACTCACCCAGGTGACTGCAGAGCCACTCCCGGAGTGTGCCAGGGAACTGCCCCTCATGTGCCCCAGGGCGCTTTTGCTTTTCCTCACCACCATGTATTTCAGTGTAGAAAAGGCAAAATCTAAGTGTGTGTTAACTGTGTCACACCGTGATTGAAATGATTACTTGAGGAAAACCAGGAATGACTGAACACAAGGTGACATTTCCTGTCAAACAAGGGTGTGCCACATTAGCAGAGGATTGTGGAAAGGAGGTGAGGTAGTACTGGCGCTTATGAAACAGCTCTGTCAGGGTATATTATCACAACTCCAACTTGCCGGGAAGGGAATTGCTCCTGCTTGCATGTGCTTAGTTATTATCTGTGCTTATAAAGCAATTCTATAGCTGTTGAGTGATAAAATGCACCGAATTGCATCACATGGCATCTTAAATTTTAAATTTCTACTGTATGCCAAAAGGAATAATTTAGGCATAGCTGTCTTCTTTCTGTCTGAATACATTTACTGACTGTGCAATATGTTTCTTTGAGAATATTTCTTCTCAGGAAACCATATCACTCCTCTATCAGCCAGATGTATCTGTAAGGACACAACTTCTGTCTTACTTCCACAGCGTGTAAGATCCAGCATCAGGCCAAAGGAAGAAAGGTGCTTGTTTAATCATGCTCAGAAGTTAAAGTGAAAAGACCATTTTTGAGTAGAACAAGGAAATTTATTTTGGTGAGGATCTGATGACTCTACTGACATGACTGCAGCTATACAATACAGTTCAATTGCATTTAGAGGTGCTGTAGAAAAAAGTCAGATTATTTTGCAAAACCTGCAAAACCTTGTTTTATCAAGATACAAATGGTAGAGTAGAAAATAAACTCATCTAATCTTCCTAGAAATTGGCATTAGTTCTGCTCGAGTCATGCATCAGACAAGATTTTAAAGACCTCATACTTTCAGGACATTGAAAACAGAAATACAAAATGAAATATCAAAGGACTGCTGCTTCTTTGGGAAATTATGCCATCCTTTTGTTGGAGAGAATAGGACACGGTGTGTCTGAAATCCCCTTCTCAGATCCTAGGTATGTAACATGCTGCTAGAAGTGAAGTGGAGCAAAATAACCATAATCAAGATGAAAGATCAGGAAATCATTGAATGATAGGTCCTATCATGTCTATTTTGGATGCACAAAATTGCATTCATCAATTTATTATACAAAATGCTTTGATGAGATGTTTTTAAAACCCAAGTACTTCAACAGGTCATTAGATTTTGCTTATATTTTGCATTTACATTTTCTTCTGTTTATACAGTGGTGAGAAAAATAAGTATTAACATATCTGTATGTGGAATAAGTTTAATTAAATTCTAATGAAGAAACAGGTTTAATATCAGAGCAGTTAAATCAAATGGGAATTAAATATTATAGGAACGCACCTTCCTTTTTATCAAGGTTTTTATGTCAGCTGAGAGCTTGTGGTACAATCTGAACAAACAGAGATTAGTAATTTCTGCCAAGAAAATTTCATGAGGCCGGGATCAGCCAGTTATCAGTAAAGCTCGAGAAGGCATAGCCTGCATAAATTCATCACTAATTGTGTAAAATTTACAGTTGTTTTTCATTGAAGAAGCTGGAGTTCCAGTATACAGTCCTTTGTATTTGATGATCAGTTCTTTCATCACTGCTACATTGCAGCACTGATTATCAGCTCTCAGTAAGTGAGAGCAGTGGGGAGCATGCAGATCTTTTGATACAGATAATGGCCTTTGCATTTCTTATGTTGTCTATTTGTTTTTTATGTTTACATGCAAAGGTGACTGGAATTGGGTGACTGGAATCCAATGTTCCAGATGGCCACTTCTCACTCAGAAACATCAGTGGTTTTGTGGTTCAGTGAACTTCTGAGAACTTTCTAGCTGTATAGTGTGAATGCATTTATGTGTGAGAATATGACAGGCTGAATATAATTGGATCATTGAAGGAGTGTTATTTAAGTTTTCTATAAGGGTAAAGGACTACTGAATTTCCTGTCTTGCTACTCCTATGACTGGAAGTCTCTGAGTTGATCTGTTAAACATAAAGTACAAAATGGCTCAAATTAAATGCTTTATGTAGACATCAGGTTATTCTCACTACAAAGAGCTAAACTCTTGATCTTTTCCCAAGAGGATATAAGTTTATCCTGTTAAACCTTAAATGTATAATTTTAAATTTTATTGTTTATAAATTAAGAGGATTTTTGTATTCCATTGCATGTAAATATTAGTGAATAACAGAGAGCATCTTGGCTTTTAGCTATTGCGATGGATATTGTTATCAAATTGTGTTTTTACACCGAACACTTGGGTGATAGGGATGGTGGCAAGAATATTGGTAACGGAATTTCTTTCTTTTATAGATTATGTAACAAATAACTCACTATATTAACTTTATCATTAAAAAGCAATTTTTTTTACTGGTGGATATTCTGCCACACTGACAGGCTTATAAACTGCTATACCCTTTCAATTGACAAAGAGAGAATGGGTTAGTCTATAGAAATGCTTTGATCTAAGACTGAACATTAGTCTTGCTTAAAAACCTGCCACAAAAAGAATATTTTCCTTTCAACTTTCTTTCTCATACTCTAACTGAGACTAGTAAAAAAAGTGAGCAATTGCAATGAAAATTTGTTTCGGCAGGTTGTAAGTGCAATAAGCTTCACACAAAGTCAATTTTCAATCTCAGGTAAGGTAGATTGAAAGGCTCAGGAAGTACTTGCATATTCATCTCATTAGGTAACAGGAATTGTATCACATGGCTTGTCTGACTTACCAGAGCGTCAGGATCCTGTCTCAACTAGTTGCAGCGAATTATTTGAAAATTTAGCAGTGAGATCAGATTGGCGACCAGGAGAGAGTTTCCCATCAGCAATGCAGTGCAGCGCTGGAACAGGTCATCCATGGAGGTTTCCAAGACAGCTGCACAAAATCCTGGCTGGTTCGATGTAGTGCTGGCAGTAAGGCAGTGTTGGACAAGAGGGCTTGCAGAGGTCCCTGGCAGCAATCATTTCAGTGATTCTAAATCTAAGTGTTCAGTAAATTATTTAACTAACTGCGTTATTTCCAATTTTTAAAAAATAGATATTCAGTTTGTTAGAAATTGTTAACTTGGATATAAATCTATAATAATGTTTGTGGAAGGCACTAGTATGCATAAAGGTTTGCTCTGTCCACAAATTTGGTAGCAAAGTAAGTGCTTAGATTTTCAAAAGCCTGGCAAGTGTAATCTGGAGAAATTTGGTTGAACAGCTCACACAAATACGCCAATGGGAACCCAGCACGTGTTAAATCTTTGTAGGATTAAACCACTGGATTGATTGTCATCCCATAAAGAGAAGGTATGCAAAATAATAAGGGAGGTAATTTCATTTTTATTTATCTTGCCTAGTCACCAATTTTATGTTTTAACTTACCTTTAAGTCAATAGAAATAAATTTCAACAGAGACAGGATTCTAAGGGGATGCTTCCAGTGTGGCTTGATGGTGCTGGAATCTGCAGTGTAAAAATCCATCAGAACCACAGCTCCGAAGCTCTTGTGCAGATTGCTGAGCTTTTGTGGATATCTCAATGGAAATTATTTCAAGGCTTCTACAGTGCATTTGTAGTCATGGCAGACCTACCTGGCAGACCAAAAAAACAGATCTCTCCAAACATCTGGACAGCAATCAAAGAATACTGCTAAGCACTTGTTCCCATGCCTTTTCCCACTCACGCTGTTAAAGAAAGGATGCCAGAAAATTCTTTACGTATGGATTTATATTCCAGGAGTTGCAGTAAGCTCCTCCTTCTGCATATATTGCTGCAGTAGTTTATAATCGAATCCAGGAGCCAAGAACTGAAGGGGTATGAAATCTAATTGTCTTCTCACATTTGCTTACAGATCACTTAGAGATCTTTTACTTCCAGTGCCAGTTCAGCTTGGAGATGCTGAGGCACGCAGAGAATTTACTACTATCCATATATTGCACAGAAACACCAAGCCTCCTCCATACTTATTCAATTTAATATCTCTGTTTCTCAAAATCATAGGAAAAAAATTAGCTAGAAGAGACCTCTGGACATCTTTTGGTGCACCTTGCCCTGCCACCATGGCCAATTTTGAAATTAGACCCAACTTCAACATTAACTCACTTTTTTTTCCAGGGTATTTCAAGCCATTTTACAGGGTTAAATTTCATCATCATTATCATCATGTTCCTCCTTTTAACTGATGAGTAAAATATTCATGAAGACAGACAACTTCTCAATATCATACTAGTTTGGAGCAGAGGATTGACTTCCATGTTCCCTGAAAGGTTATTGAGTTATTTCTGTAGATCTAAATGCAGCCAGGATATTACCCCAGATCTCATGTCTCAAAGTTTCATACTCCTTTTATTAGGCTTTAACAAAAGGTCTTCAGTCATCAGGACATTCAGTTCACAGGAATTTTTAATAATGTAGTATAAGAGATGTCTTTTTTCCCTTCCCTTCCCTTCCCTTCCCTTCCCTTCCCTTCCCTTCCCTTCCCTTCCCTTCCCTTCCCTTCCCTTCCCTTCCCTTCCCTTCCCTTCCCTTCCCTTCCCTTCCCTTCCCTTCCCTTCCCTTCCCTTCCCTTCCCTTCCCTTCCCTTCCCGAATGAAAATGTCACTACAAATTTATCTATTGTAAGCACAATGCTTTTGATGAGTCTCTTCAGTGTTCTCATGTGATCTAACTGTAAAACTGATCTATTTTACAGTTTTAATTGTTTGATTAATGAGAAACAAAATAATTATAGTACTGAGCTTGCATAACAATGAATGTCCATCTTTAAATTTTTTTCTTCTCCACCCAGTTACATTTATGAGATATTATCCTCATGTAGAGCCTACAAGCAAGTACCTCTGTAAATATGTCTGCCAGGATTAAAGCTAAAGGTGAGTAATAACTCTTTATTTCAGCAAGATCTGAGTTACAAATTAACTTTTCTGTGCTCAGTGTACAAGGGCTTGTCCCATATGTTTTTCAGGAACTGGATCCTGTTGGTGTTCTGTTGAGACACACAATGACATTCCTTTATATTTTTTAGATCAATGATTCACTAGTGTAATTCAGGGCAGAGGATGGGAGTGTTGTGGATAGAAGATGAATGAAAAGCCAGTTGCATAATTTTATACCTTGAAATGTGTGATATTGCAGGAAGGTCAGCATTTATTTAAGATTTTTTGAACATTTTAGAACATGTTTTAAATCCATTTAGGTAGAATAGTTCAGCTAAATTAATAACAGTAGAATTATATGAGTCAAGATAATATAAAAGTATAAACCAGATGGGCTTTCTGTGAAGAGAGGTTACATTTTATGACCTAATATAAATGTAAAAAGCCTAGAAGCTTTTGGGTTCACCAGCCTTCAATACCATGTGTAGATTTCAAATAAGTTTTCAAGGGTCTTTGGCACTGATTTGAGAAGGACTTCTTTGACACGTTGCTCTAAGTGAATTACAATAATTTTTTTTCACATTAGATCCACTAAAGACAAGTGCATATGTATCGGCATTCTCTGAGCCAATTCACTGGAGCCTGTGAGCATATGTGTCAGCCTGGCCAAGGATTTGTCATGTGTATGATCTCTATAGAAATCTGCTAATTAAAATCCCATTAGGTATGAAGTACTCACGTATTAGGGTTACAAAATGACATCCCCACGAAGGCGGCTAAATTGCAACAGCCTGGTATTTTTTTCTGGGAACATAGCTACAGTTAAAATGTGTATTTACACTTAATCTGTGTTTACACTAATCTGTGCAAACACTGCCTCTCTCCCATATATATGTGTGGGTTTGGGAGGTGAGGAACAGGTTGGGAAAAGAGGAACGGTTCTCACACTTGCAGTCATTTTTATGGTTCTTATTACAGACTTCAGGGATAAGAATCATCCCATACTCAATAACAGTCTGTTACATTGTTTCATTACCACTGTAGCCAAAGGATATAACAAAAGGAAATGAAATGGGGTTTTATTCTACCAGGCACTTTTGGAAATGCATTGACAGAGGAAAATATAGCTGTGGCATAAATTCAGCAATGTTAGAAAATGCAATGCTGATAACATTTTGAATATATAAATATGTACATGTTACAGATTAAAGTTTTCATCTCTGTTCAGGAATTTGCCCTTTCTGTAACAAAGTATTTTCAGGATTGCTTCTCAGGCAGCTGCATGAGCTGCAGAGACAACGGCTGAGAGGTGTTTAAATGTCTTGTGATGTTCAGTGAGATGCACCTCAAGGTTTCCTGCATGGCGTCTGTCAGGTAAAATCTTGTAACACCTGAGTTCTAGGATCCTTCACATTGGACAGCATCCTTGAACTGTAGTTAATTTCGCTGAAATAAATGGAATTAGTCTTGCTGGTGGTGTTAGCATGGGGAATCAGTGTTTGCCAGGAGGTCCACAATAACTGCTGTAATTAATCAATTATAAAATTGGAATGTTAAAAGAAGATGAGAAAATATGATTTGATAATTCAATAATCAGATAGTCACAGTTAAATGCCCAGGTCTTCATTTCCCCAGGGTAGATATTGGTAGCTAAACAGCAGCACCAGTTTTCATTCAGTAAAACTTTATTTCATCACAACACTAATATTGAAGTATAAGCTGAAGATTTAATTAAACAAAAGAAAAATTATGACTAGTCTATCTTGTAGAATTTGGCCTTTAAAAATCATTAGCAACTCATCAGTGGTGGCAACAGGAATAACAACTTTCAAAAGAGTTTAGAAGCCTTTTGATCTTTTTTTTCTGCTTTAAAATAAATTTGAGTTTGACAACATATCTGAATTTTGTTCAGTCCCGGATGTTACAAATATTGCTGCTGGTGCTGCTGTTGAGCAGGAGTGTTTTCATAGCAGCTCACCAGTGAAACAGAAGAGAGGAGTGGAGAAAAGCTGCCCGTCTTGGGCTGCAGTTAATGCCTAGGAGACAGCTCCTTACTGAACAGCTGTAGGGTAGAAAATGCAGGTCTTTATACTGTGTTTTTGCAAAACTTCCTATAGATATCCTTTCTCAAAAAGAAAAAAAAAAAAAATTACTAAGACATATCCTTAAAAGCTATGCGGAGGATAGAACCTAAATTGCAAAGTTCTCTCTACCTGTGATACCCCTTAAAAATCCCTGTGGAATACTACACTTTGATTACACATTAACGCTGGCGTCGGTGGCTGGATACACACAGCAACGTGCACAAAAGGCAATTACTTAGAAGCACGTAAAGACCTTTCTTTGGTGGAAATCAATGCTAAGTCATAGATGGTGTTTTAGCAGCCGTACTCGTGTACGGTTCGGATTTCCCCCGAAACGGGCGCGGGCCCGAGCGCGCAGAGCCCAGCGCCGCGCACGCCGGGCGCGATCCCGCTGAACTGAAAGCAGGTAGAGGCACTTCCTGCAGGCTGAATTAAAGAGAGAAAGGGAGTTTGCCTCTGATCTCCTGCAAAAACCAATCAGGCCAGATCAGCCAGGCGTTGATTCTCCCTCCGTCCCTCCTACACCTTTTCCAGAGGCCCAATGGCCTTGTCCCTTTGGGAGATTGACTAGAGTCACATGAGCTGCACCAAGGGCAGGTAACTCAGGAGAGGGGAAGAGGGAAGGGAAAAAAAAAAAAAAAAAAAAAAAAATAAAGAGAGAGGGGGCAAAAAAAAAAAAAAAGCCCAAGCCCAGACTGAGCTTCTGCCATGATGTCAGAGGGAAAGAAACCCACAGCTTGCTAATTTCACCTCCCAATCAGCCCCGGGAAGGAGATCACCGGGAACAGGTAGAGATGGGAGCTTTCTTTCTCCATGTTTCTTTTTTTTTCTCAAACACCCAACTTCCTAAACAGCTCTTTCTCTCCTCTTTATGTTGTGACTCCTCGTTCGCTCCTTTTCCCTTTTGATTACTTGGAGGTAGGGGGTGAGCCTTGTGGGATATTTTTGGTTTTTTTTTTTTTCTTGTTTGTTAGTGTGTCTTTCTTTTGCCTTTCTCTCTCTCTCTCTTTTTTTTGTTTCTTTTTTCTTTTTTTTTTTTTTTTTTTTTGACCTCTGCTTTTGATTGTAGTTGTTTCCCCCTGTGGTCATGACGGCTTCGCACAGTGACTCTTTGGTGGTGTTGTTTGGGGCAACAGCTGGTGCATATGGGGCTAAACTGGGTTCGGATGAGAGGGAACTAATTCTCTTGGTGTGGCAAGTTGTGGATCTACACAGCAAGAAGGTATGGCTTCGGTATCCGGGGCGAGGGCGCGTTCCCGGCGCGGGGCGAGCGGGCTGCGCCCGGAGCCGTTTGTTCATTTCACAAATGCACCCCGGGAGGGGAGGGCGCGTTCCCTGCCCGGGCCGCTCGCTCGGGCCTTTTTGTTCCCTCTTGAGGGAAGAAGGAACTTTTAAAGAAAGTTTGGCCTCTTCCGCACCTCGCTGCCCCGTCCGCCTTTAAACCGTGTGTAAGCTTCGAGGATGTCTACGGACTGTTGAAGCTTTAAAACAAAAAGCTGCCCCGGGTGGCTCCGAGCGTGCTCGCTTCCCTGGGAGCCTGCTCACGGTCACCCTTTGGGCCTGCTTTTTGTTTGTTTAACCAATGTTTGGATAACCTTTAAGAGAATATTGACTTCTTTTAATTTTTAGGCCGACCTAAAAGTCATCTCTAATCTTTTTTTTTTTTTTTTTCCTCCCCAAAAGCCCTATCATAAATAAGCCCCTAGAGATGAAGGGCTTTGATAAAACAAACGGGACCATTAATTTCATTAGTGGATTCATGAAACTGCCTTAATATTAAAGTGATCTCCCCTTTGCACTTAACAACTCCGGCAAAAGTCGGTGCTGACTGCAAAAGGCCTCCCATGAAAATGGACTCGGATACTCCGAAGCAGAGAGCGTGGCTCTCCGGGGTGGGAGGGAGAGAAACCGCGGCCAAAGGTTTCGATTTGTGAAATAGACAAATGTGTTTTCTCCTCGCGGTTATCCGGAGGTGATACTGCACCTTTCTGATTTTTCTGCCGTCTCAACACATTGCTAAAAAGAGCTAATTCGATTGTTCCTCACTCTTGTCCATATTTTCTTCAATGTTTTTAGGTAGGGACACTACACAAATCCCTGGTGAAAGCAGACAACTTGGACTTAAGTGACCAGTGTCGCGAAGTCAGTGGCTTAACACCAGAGGGACTGGGCAAAGCTGAACCACTGGACCGGGTTCTTCAGCAGGTGAGGTGCTGCTTTTGGGAGCAGGGGCTCCTCAGGGTGAAGCCTGGGAACGAGGTTTAGTGGATTTGAAAAAGGAAAGAGATTTTAGTTTTGTCTCTCACTTTGAATTCACTGGCAAGTTTTCATGCCTGTTTTAAGCTAACCCAAAAGAGACCTGAGCCATTTGAAATTGGAACTCCATATTTCTGAAACGGTTATGTATGGTACCAGAGTATCTGACCTGATGCTGTAAGTCCTTGGAAAATCTGACTTCTGGTTGTTTTGATGGGTCTGCTTTTATTCCAAGTTTCTCTTAAGCCTTAAAAGAGTAGGCCAGTAAGAGTACTGCTTAATAAAGTAGTACTTTAGGTTCACTGCTCTAATGTGTATTTAAAAACTTTTCCTCATTTGTTGTTCTTAAGATCAGTTGAAATCTACAAAATCTTTCATATAACAACAGATATGTTGTTGTGCATAATTTTTTTTTTTTTCTAGAGGAGCCTAATGAGTGGATTATAAAGTGATTTGGTTTGATTTTGTAATGATTTCTGTAGTTTTGCTCTTTGGCTCATTTAGTATCACACTGAGACAGTAAGTCTAAAATTTGTATGATACTTACAGCTCAAGAGGACTTAAGCTACTTCAAAAAAATTAGTGCAAATAGCGTATACATAATGCAGTTCCTGAGAATTTTCTTGCTTTGACTGTCCTTTTTATGCATGAAATGTGCTTGAATGGAAAAATACAATAGTGCATTTTTGTGTAACATATAAACCTGGCTTTCCACACCTTGTCTGAATCATCCATAGGTGTGTTTCAGCAAGAAACTTGCTTAGGCAGTAGAACAGGTTCATGTTGCTGTAACTTCTGGTGACACAGATAACTTGGCAGACTCGGTCCTAACCCTCTTTAGTACTGCATGGTTTTCACTACACTCTAGAGTGTCTTTGAAAATCTAACTTCTGTGTGGCTTAAAGTCTGTCAGCATTGGCTGCAGTGGCATTTGTTCTACTTGCATTTGTTTTGCTGGAGTCCAACACCAAGAGGTGATTTTTTTTTTTTTTTTAAAGCTCCATAATAACCCCTGAGAAAATGTGCAGCTGCAGGTTTGATCTTGTCCCAGATCTTGCACTAAAGACATCTGGAACAGCTTAGCCTAGTACACTCTGTTTACCTTTATAACAGACACACTTTAATTATACTCAATACTTTATGAGAGATTGTATCTTATTGCTGTAAATTGCACTGTAGGTGGGTCTGCTTTAGCAAATAAAAGGAAATACTACCCTTGTGTGTAGGTGGGTAGAGACTCTTGAAAAACAACATTTTTTTTTTTTTCCTTTTTGTTTGCATATCTATGCAACTAAATAATGATTTTGCTGTTAATTGTTGGATGCCAGTTGTGATGTGGCCAGTTCCATCATAAGTCTTCTGGAGCACACCTTACCTAAACTCTTCTCCCTTCCCCTCTGTGTTCTGACTCCTGTGGGAATTAGGAGATAATTAATTCAACTTCCCACTTGCAATGGTGGCAAAATGCAAAACTCCATATTCTTTAATAGTAGATCCTTTTCTGCATTTTTGAAGACAAGTTTGTGGGATATTTTAATTGCATCATGTGTTTTAAAGATGAGTCAGGTGACAACACATGCTTTTTTTTTTCTTTCTTTCTCAGTTAGGCATTTTGATTAGCAAAAGCAACAGGTAGTTGAAGTGGTTATTTGAAAAGGAGGAAAAGGAAGTAGACTTGTACCTTGATTTGAGATAATGTTATAGAGTATGTGAAATTACCTTTCCACACCCTGCCTGGATTGTGGTAGAAAATTGATGATGCAGCTGAAAATTGCTCACTTTAACACATATCTCAATCATGTAAATGAAAGTTTTGGTGCCTGCTTCTGTTTTTGCCTAGGGTTCTCAGTCTCTACACCTAGAGGGAAGTGAGAATCACTGAGCACAAATTTATTGTAACTTTTATCCATGCTTCAGAGGCCTGTTTCAACTTCAAACATTCTGTGGTTGTGAATCAGTGATTTGTAGCTGGTAAACAGCAGATCAGCTTCTGTGGGTCTGGAGTTATTCCCCTGACCACAGAAAGTCTCCTTCTATTGCTGTGTAGTTCACTTTCCAGCAATGATGGAGTCTACCAAAGGCCTGTAATCTGTGGTCTTTACTCTGCTTTTAACCAGGCACTTCATCAAATGAGGCATTATTTCAATTTTGCTTCATATTCTTAAAATGTTACGTCTTGCATGGCTTACAAGAGTTTGTCTTAAGAAATATTCTGAAATAGGGTTCCTTATCAATAAGTTTTTGTTGCTGTAATTTTACAAGATTGGGTTCTGAAGCACAGTGCCCCCAAATAACCAAGCTCTTTGCTGCAGAGTATGCTCTGTATGTTTTGTTGCAAGGTTTTAAATTCTGTACCTGTCCAGGGTAACAAGCATTTGATTCCATAGGTACTACTGCAGTTATGGGATCCATCTGTATTTTCTCATAGCTGGCGTGCAATGTTGTGATAGCTTTCCTTTCTGGGGGTGGGGTATGTACAAATGTCAGGGAAGTAGTTACCTGAAGTCATAAGATGTGTGCCCTTTGGCAGCACCTTGCTTGATGTATTTAGTTCAAAATTGCATTAATAACTTACCTCTGATGGGAGAGCGGTAATGGTGAACTCGCAGCTGCTGAGATGTTGCAGAATGCTACTGAGTAGAAAACAGTGAGGATTTTTATTTAACAAAGTAAGTGGGAGATCTCTTGGTCAAGTGTGCATTTGGAACTGTCTTGAGCCTGTGATCTAAGCCTCTAAACATGCATCAGCTACACTACTTACCAAGGGGAATAGTTCTCTTCCTGCGTGACTGGGACATTGTTGCCAAGCTTCATTGTTCAGATCCTCAAATCCCAGAACGGGCTTATTTAGCATGTTTTTTATATTTTTTTACTTAACTGCTGTAGATTTATAGTTTCCCACTTTGCAGACTTTTAAGGGAGAGCGATTATTCTCAGGTTGCTTTCTGAAACTTCGCAGGAATGGAACCTTGTTTTTAAAGAGCAAAACCAAAATGAACTTTGCCTTTCTCTCAGCCCCATTACTCTGTCATCAAAAAGCTGACATCTTCATGTGCTTCTCAGATTGTAGCCACGGGGGTTCTAAGTTAAAGATCCCATATGAAGTTGAAAGTGTGGTGGATTACTTAATCCCTCTCATGCAGAAAACCTGGCTGCATCAGTGTGACTTGCCTTAAGACATGTTACTTTCCTTTTGCAAGGCAGTATTTGCATGTCTTCCTGACAAAGGGTAAGTTTAAGAAGAGCTAATAATTTTGGAGAACTGTCTGCAGTATTTAGCTGCAATTACCATCTTTCTTTGAATGACATACATAAAAAGGGAGGCATTCTCATGTGAGACCTGGCTTTGCTTTTGGACCTACTGAAATCATTCCATTTTAATCTATGGATTGACATTTAAATATTTTTAAATTGTTTAAAAGAGTCTCCTGGTCTCGTTGATTGAGTATATTGAATCCAATGCATCAGTGAATATTTTGATTCATATTCTTAAACAGAGAAAGACAAAACTGGGCCTTTCCCCCTTGCACATTCCCCTAAATAATGCTCACATTAAAAATACTGAGTGGTGGCTACTTCATCAGGTGATAGCAAGTTGCAGGTTCCCTCATGCATGTTTGGATGCCTATTGATCATCCAGCTGAGCTGCAGGTGCAATTTATTTTCAGCAAATTCAGCAAGAAACAAGCTGGTTAAATGAGCATTTGAAACAAATGGGATGGGGGGAGAGGTGGAAGAACTCTTGAATTCCTCTAACCTGATAAACCGGTTACAACCCTTTTTTTAAGAGAAACTTGTTCTGCAACTTCTTCTTCACAAAGTGCTAGCAGAAAGTTTTCTTGGCTCCCTTGCCAGCTGTCACACCTTCTTTTTGGATAAATGATTTTTTGAATTTATTTTAATACATTTCTCAGTCTTCATACTGAAAAAAAAAATCTGAAAATGCAGGGTGAAATTTTTTTGAATCTTACAGTTGGTCTTCCAACTTCAGATTATTTGGTGACTGCATCACCTCAATAAAACTTCTAGCAGCATTTGGAGTTTTTGCTGGGTCTGAGTTCTGATGGTTTGAAGCAGGTGTTTGGCAAACATTTGGCAAGTGTTACTAGCCAGGCTGTTCTTTCCACAACAAATACTTAGGGTGTCGTTTCACAAGATTTGGCTTCAGCTGTGAAGCCAGCTTCTCCCCTGCCCCTATGCCAGACTTTGCCATCATTTTGTTGTGTCAGTAAAACCCTTTGTGAAGCTGTGCTGTAAACAGGATCACTGAAATGAGCAGGTGGGGTGGGAACTTTAAACTTCTTTGCTGTCCAATCTCACGTCCTGTGAAACTACACCCTTTGGTTGTGTTTTCATGACCCAACACGTTTGATGGCTATAGCAGCTGAAGCTATTTCTGCCCCTGCATTGTGTGCTCAAGCTGCTGCTGTTGAACATTTCAGTGGCGCCTTTCACTTAGGCAGGTGACCCCCTACATGGCTCTCCCTCACCTGCACTCTGCCAGTACAAGGCTTTGGGGCTGCACACTGAACCTGGAGCAGGGCACTGTTCTGAGTTGAAGGCAGCTCCGGCTTGGAGTGGTTCTGTCTGATGCACTTGTGGCAGATTAGGAAGTTTTCCCAAGGGCAGCCGTAGCACAGAGGCGTGGGTGAAAGGAGGGTAACATTTTGAGACAGGCACTGAGCAATTGATGTGAAACTGTGGCCTTGGTTTGGTATCAGCAGTGAGTGATGAGGATTTCCTGATAGACACAAGGGACTTCAGATTGCCAGGGAGATTTCTGCTCTTACAGGAGGGCTGAGTGTCCTGTGTGCAGGCAGCCTCATGTAGAGTTTTCACATTTGTTAACATCCAATAGCTCCCTGTTTTCATTGATAAATGTAGATGAGGATTGGTTAAATTACATTGCATACGTATTATTGGAATATCATCAGTATTTAAGGATATGCTAATGCTTCCTGTAGCTGTAGGATGTTACAGTGTGGATTTTTATTTTCTTTTTTAGCTCTGGCTTACTTTTTTTTTGGAGCCTTAGTTTCTGTTGTTGATGGCATAAGCTATTTTTCCCTTCACATATCCTCAGTGCTATCCAGCTCTGTATTCCATTACATTATTATTGAAATGCTCAAACCTGTTCCCTCAAAAAGACCAGAAAAGACTTGATAGCATAAACAGTTCCTCTGTTATGTATGTTAAATAGAAATATATGTATACAGAAACATACATATCTAGATCATGTGAATTTATTTGTTATTGGCAGTACTTATGTTCTGTTAGGCCATGTGGAAAAGCAGTGACCTTACATTTTCCAAAGGCTGCAATATTTCTATCTGAATTCCTCAAGTATTCCCTGTAGGAAATAGGAAGGTTCCCTTGCTTTGTTCCTGTATTTAGGTACGTCTGATAGCAGATGTTGCTACTTTTTCTGGTGAAGTTGAACAGTAACAATTAATTACCAAGTCTGGGATTAGCATACATGGACAAATAAACTCTACTATGACCTTCCAGAATAGCTTCAGGTGCCTGTGCCTGTCCTCACAGGGAGTGGTGTTGTGCTGTGTTTGAAAACTCTGTCACTAGTACATTTGGATGTTTCCACAGCTCTAATATTATGTCTGAATACTTGGATTTCTCTTGAAATTGTTCTTGTAGGGTGGGGTTTTTGTTTGTTTGTTTGTTTTAAGTTATTGAAAGACAGCAAAATAGAAGCATTTTAGTACAAAGACTGCTGGATTGCATGATCCTCAGAGACTTTGAACTTCTTTCCTCTTACTTGCTCTCAGTAGCTACTGAAAAAATCACTGGAAATGTGTTAATGAATTATTGTCAGGGCTTTCAAAAGTGGCTGAGGAATAAATGAAGCATAAAGGATTTTAACGTGTAGATGTGGTATTTAGCTACACGGTTTAGTGATCAACTTGGCACTGTTAGGTCAATGGTAGGACTCAATGATCTTGGAGATCTTTTCCAACCTAAATGATTCTGTGATTTGTATTCTACTATTTTGTCAGTAATTATATGTGCAGTGCTTCTGCCTGTTCTCGCTGTTAACATGGAAGCAGCTTAGAAAACTTTGTATGGATACTCTGCATTTCTGCAAACCCATGCTGTTTCTCTCTTCCTCTGGTAGAATTTTGAAAGGGTTGCACACTTCCTCAATCTGTATGTTGTTTTACTTGATTTTTTCCTCCCTTTTTCATAAACCAAGGCTTTTAAGTTATATATAAAGTTCTTGGGTAGCTGAGTGATGCCAAACATCTCTGCCAATCTGTTGCAGCACCTCTTTGCTGAGCAGCTGGGTTTCAGACTGATGCACAGATGCTAGAGTTGATACTGCTAACAAAGCAGTGTTGTGGCCAGAATTAAAAATGCTGAATAAAGATTAATTTTTTAGCAACATAATGTCAATCCTGTCTCATTTTATAATTTCTGTGCTTAAAAGTGGAAATTTTAGATCTCTCAATTAGAAACATAAGCAGTAATTCTCCCTCCTGTTTATGTCTTTGCCATCTCCTATCTGCTCTGGAAAAGCTTTCTTCTTTCCTGCTGAGATATCATGTTGTTTTCTGTTAGCTACAGCCTTATTCCAATAAAAGGGGAGCGATACTGATGCTCTGAAAGACACCTTGACATGTGTTCTAAGAGAGTCTTGAGTCAGAAGTCATGTTTGTTCTACAAGCCATGTTTCAGTGCTTTTCTCTGCTAAATCTGCAGTGATGTTCTTTAAACTGTTCACAACTTGCTCCAATAGCTATACAGTAGCCTCTGTTCTTGCTTTGCTCACGAATAGCTGCTTTGCTTATTTGTCCCTCATTCATTAAACCCACATGCTGTGAAGGTAGATGTGAGTTATTGGATAAATATTTAGCAAAAGGTGTTGGGAATTGAAATTCAAATAATCACCCCTTTCAATGAGTGACAAAACAACTAAAACAAACTCTTCCACTTCCCCCAAACTTCCATTTCAAAATATTTTCCTTTCTTTTTCCTCCTGCTGCCTTTCTTTGTAGACCTGCAGTGGGCAGAGTGTGGCAAAAAGGCTTGAGAAAGGGATATTTTGTTAACAGTGAATATTGGTTGGAAACTTAAGGATAAGAAAGAGTTGTATCCCTTTTTGCAAAAACTTGGCCCCTTTGATGATTTTGGACACCTGCTAGCTTAAAATGAAGGGTTCTGTTACTAGAGCTCTAGGACAGTCTCTGAATTGTGTTATCATTCTTATTGAATTCAAATCAAAACTTAATTAATGGGGTTTCCATCCTCTAACTCTTATTCTAGAGAAATGTAAGCACGTGCTTTAACATTACCATGAGCTGTATTGACATTGGCAGTGCATGAAATTAATTCTGCTGTAACTTCTGTAAAGATGTTTACTTTTCTGGTAAGTAAGTCTGTTGCAGTGAATTGCACTAAAAGGAAAGTAGAACTATAGTAATGCAACTTGAAAAATAAAAGTGAAAAAAACACCTATGATAGTTTTGCTGTGTAACCAGACCTTATTGTAGCTGAGAGTTGATTTAAGTTAACTTTGCAGCTTAAGAAATACACAAGACATTGTATAACACACCAATCCTCTTGAATCAAATACCATTGGATTGGAGGGGGATTGTGAGAGATACATAGTTGTCACAAGAATATGACTGTGAAAGTGTTTTGCAGTTTGCTTAATTGATAACTTGAGTGACTCAGTGTTATTTCTTACAATAGAATTCAACTTACATGGGATGGACTTCAGCTTATTGTAAAGCATGTGAAATGGCACCTTGATAATATGAAGTGCAGGAGAAAACTGCTGTTCTTGTGGTTATGCTTAAAGAAATAAAAGAAAATACAAATCAACAGCCTTTCTCTATAAGTCTCAGATGCTAAGATTTGATCACACAGTGCTGTGACTTGCTTACATTCAGATAAACTCATGTCAGGTCTTTTCAGTCACAAGGAACTTGCTCTGGAAACAGTAAGTTACCTGAAAGGGAGGACATAGTTCTATAAGAGGAAACAACATCCAATCAATAACCATTAATGCCCTTGTTCTGTGCTGGGCAGATCTGAATCCCTTGGAAGGCCAAGTGTAAATTTTGATCTTACTCAGCTGTGAACTGCTGAAGTCATATTTTTATAATTTCTTACTCTCATTTTTCCTTATGAGTCATAAGTAATTCTTGATGCTTGCTCTAATCTGTGACTAGAAAGTTTGAGAGATTGATGGCAAACTGATTTAGGGATCTAATTCCACTTGTCCTTTATGTATTTGTTGAAAGCATATTTGTACAAGAAAGGGAACGCTCCCTCATTTACAAAGCAAAAGAGAGTAAATTTAAGAAAGCTTGACTTTCTTTTGCTGATATTTGTAGGGGTTTGGTCAAGAATCACTTGGATTCTTATATAAGGAAGGATACTTCTTAGATCTCAAGGCTGTTATTCAGGAAAGTCCATGCTTATGATACTCTTACGGTGTAGGTTTAATGGAGAAGCAGGAGTATGAGAAAATCATGCAGGAAACTGGGTTGTGAGTGATAAGTGTCTCTTCATTCTTTTGGTGTTGCCTCATCTTTTTACTTTCCCTGCATATTACTACAAAAACAATTTAGGAAAAAACCTACTAGAAAAATATGCTTTAATTTTGCAGGCATTGGCTATTCTACAACTGGTTAAGCTTGCACTACAAACAATGAGGTAGTGTTGAGTAAATAGAGCAGTACCAAGCATTACAGTCAATAGAGCCAGTGCTAAAGATCACATTGCTAATGAAAGTTTGTCCTTGAAACAGAGGTGAGTGGGCGTGGGGGAGGTATGGAGTACTGAGAGAGAGCTTGTGCTTATATCAAGACTTTGGGAAATGTTGCAGTCATGGCATTAATTAAAACCTAGAGTTTGGAAAGTATGTTCAGCCTTGTCTTTCAGGCTGTAATGACTCGCTCTGTGAGTTGAGCTGATAGCAAGCAGCCTGTGAGGAGTGTGAGGCACCATTGTAAACCTGCTTGAAATGTGGGTAAAAGGTTGACAGAGTAAGGATTTTTTTTTTTTTTTTTAATCCGTAGTATTCAGAATTTTCTCTTTGCTTAAAATCAGATTTATGAATAATCTGTGCTAACAAATGATAGAGTATTTTGCAAGATATGCATATTTTTGTGTTATTTGGTTGATTTTGAGAGCTATGGCCTCTTTCACACAGAATAATTTAAAGTGAAAACGTAGTTTATCTCAGTAAGTGTTTCTTTATTTAGCAGTTTCCTGACACATAATGCAGTAGTAAACTAAGTCCACAAACTCTGAAATTCTTATGTTGCTGGACTGGGGTGTTTTATCTTCCACAATGCTAACTTCAAGTAGCTTATTTGTGGAGTACTCTGCATATTTCAACACTCTCTTATTAAAACAGGTTGTGCTTTTGAAGATAAAAGCCTGTGACCTGATTGCTGTGACATTCAGATGGCCTGAGCCATGGTCTTGCCTTTTATGCTTAATGCATTACCTGAATTAGATGCTGTAGATACCATAGCTGGAAAGCATGCAAATAATCTGGTGTTGCAAACTTCCATCTAAGAAATAATTAATCAAAAATGGTCATAAAATGCTCAAGTGGTGTGGCTTGGACAGATCTTTGTCATGGCAGAAGGTTAGATGTTTGTGTTCTTTGCTAGGAAGAATTAAAGCATTTAGTTAGCTATTGTTTACTTTGTTGCACGAAGACCCAGTCCCAATTAAAATGAACCACAGAAAGAAATAATGTGGAAGTTTCATCTTTAAGACAGTTTACCACAGCCCTGCGCCATGATGGTCTGTTTCCTATGCTCCACAGAATGTCACTGGACAGACAAACCATGACAATGGTTGCTCTCTTTCTGTATTTCATGTTCTACCTGTTGCTGAACAATGCTAAACAAACATTTTTTACACAGGAAATTAGCTGTAGGCTACCCTCATGAGCTAAGTTTAAAATTTCCAGTCCCTCTATTAATTCTGAAGGAGTATAATGAATTTTAAAGGAATTTGCTCTGTTTTATTGAGTGCTAGGATGCAATATACTTGAAGAATACCTTCCATTTCCCCCCTTGAAGTCTTGCAGTAATTATAAGGCCTGTGTCTGTAGGCCTTTCTCTCTTGAAAGACTTGTGACCTGTGAGGTGACTACTAGGAGGAGGACAAGGTGGTATTATTTCCTGTAACTTCAGCTTCCCAGCAAAGTAAAAAATAACAGGGACTGTCATAAACATATTTAAAAACATAATTCAGTGTTTTTCAACTACTACTTCTTTTGAAGATTTGTGATTGGAATTTCATGGCAGAACCCCAAGCCTAAGATAGCTGAGACCCTGAGGCCTTTGGTTCATGGCATGAGTGGAAAAGGATTAGTTTCCTTTTGTGAGAGGGACAACAACAGAAGTTTGTCTATATAAGCAGCTGGTGTGGAGGAAACGGCTTTGGAACAGCTAGAGAAGCAGCAGGATGTGCAGCACCCAGTCTGGACCTCTACTCAGGAAAGAAGACAGAGGGACAGCAGATTATCAGTAGTGAGAAGCAGCAAAATGCACCGAGGAGAAGACAATCTCCAGTGCTTGCAGCTCAGTGCCACATCCTGCCGGTCCTTGGGACTTAGTAGGGCAAACTCACTCTTACACTGGCAAATTCCAAAGATGGATCTGGACTCTTGAGTGGTTTTGGCTACTATGTTATGTCTCTCCTGAGTACATGTATGGTGGCCTTTGTGACTGATTACTCATTCTGTTATTTAAAGCACTTTCTAGGCCATCAAGAGGCATAAGGTGATATGTAACTTGACTGGTCATATTGAGCAAAATTAGATTCTCTGGCAAGCTGGAAATGGACCCCATGCTTTTGTCCAAACTAGTCTGCAGTCACTAAATAATCTCAGGCATTAGTGTTCAGTAGAGCAAATAATTGTCTTCCTTCTAATAGAAGAAATCAACTGGCGATATATTATTTTTGAACATTTCTAGTGAATGGATCTGGACTGCCTGTGTCATCTCCTGCATGTTTGCCCTGCAAAGAAACAAAACCAAGGGGCAATTTCTTTTTTATATTTATGTCTGAATGGTATCTAAATGTAGTTCCCCCCCACCCCCGCCGTCTAACTAGAAGGGGAAAAGAAGTTATTTGTAGCGTGTGGCTACACTGGGGCTTACACTTTTCTCTTTTTTCCATACAGCAATTTCAGTACAAGGTCACCATGTATCCATTATCAGCCATGTGGAATATCAGTTAACAGATGAACAAAGGCAAGGGCTTACTATAGGATTCTCTGTTTAAAATGTTACCCAGCACAATAAAGGGTTATCATACTTGTAAATAGTGCTGAAATGCAGTCTGTACACCTCCCAGTAGTATTGACATGCTTTAAATTCCTCCATTGCATGGATAAGGCTGACTTTATCACCAGGATTGGAAGAATGAAGGAGCAGAAAACTGCCCATGGAGAGTATTGTAAATAGATGTGAAACTCTCATGGGTATAGGAACTGAGGCACAAAGTCCAAGTGAAAATATTTCCCTAAGCTGGCATGTCATGGTATGTTTTGTGTGTGCAAACTCTGTGTACCAAAGCCATGGCTTGTTACTCCTGAGTTTTCTCATGCTGTATTAGACCCTTTAAGCCTTTGGACAGACTTCAGGATTGCTGGATGTTGTTTTTTAGTGTTGCTCCAATCTTGCTTATGTTTTAGTGGCAGACAGGTTCTGTTAATGAGATTTGGCTGTATCTGAACTCTTGATCTCCTTCACTTCCCCCATCCCAGAAAGCATGTCCTTTCCCAATTACCCCCAGCGCCTCAGGTACACACTGTGGTGGCATTGGTGTCCTGACCTTTGGTGGAGCTGCAGAGTGGCAAAACAGAGTCCAAAGTGGTGGGAGTCACACAACGGCTGAGGCTGGAAGGCACCTATCGATGTTGTCCAGCCCAAGACCTGGACAACAGGGAAAAAGCAGGGATACTTGAGCAGGCTGCCAAAGACCACGGCCATTTGGATCATTAGTATCTTCAAGGATGAGCAATCTGCAGGTTCTCTCAGCAGCCTCTTTCATTGTTCAGCTGCTGGAGATCTTTTAGGAACCATACCTGCAACTGTATAATTGGGGTTGGGTGTTCTCTGGAATAAATTGTAGAGGACTTAGCATAAAATCAGGTTTTGAGGCAACAACTGCAGTGCCTTTTGCCTGTTGAAACAGAACTGAGAATAGAAAATCTTCAGAGAAACCTTTTTGAAGATTGTCCTTTGTTTTCCATGCTGCTGTTAACTGAAAGAAGACTGATCATTTTTATGTGCTCAATGCTACAAGCAAAGAATGACTCAACCAAAGGCCTGAAAGAAAGTCTAGAGCTCTAATGTTGTGAATTGCAGTAATGTCTAATAAGTGATGATGGTTGTTTTAAAAGACAAGTTAGACTGGAAAACTTCCATGGTTATAAACAGTATGGCTTTAGTCATAGGTTTGTGCAAAGGAGATGTAAGAAGTGCACATTTATGTGCGTCAGACAGCATTTTTTTCATCTCAGGGTACTTTACAGATCTGTGGATTCTTATTTTCACTTTCTCTAGATCAGTTTCATTTTAGTAATATAAGGGGGTTTTAAGCTCAAGGGAATGTATCAGAATGTAGGGCCTAAGTGAGACAAAATAACTTTTCTTCTAAGTTTTTCCTGAAGAGTTTTCTTTTCAATAATGACCAAAAGCTATAATTCCTGAAAAGGTTTTAGTATGGGGGTCCTTGTTTGCTTTGGTCACTTTTTTTTTTTTTTTTTTTTTTTTTCAAAACATTAGTCTAGAATGCTAAACCTGTTCAAAGTCTTTGGCTTTAAGCCAATCAAATTTCATCTCTCTGTCTTGTGTCTCCAATTTTGACTGGACAAGATAGGATCTGTTCACCCTCCCAGGTCTAAAGATGGTATGGATGAAAAAATGAGCACTTTTTTGATATGCTGGTCTGGCAGAAAGTAGACCATGTATTCATCTGCAATCACCAAATTGTAAACTCTGGGCAATTTAGTAGCATCCTGTTGATACTACAGATTCGAAACCAGATCCCTACTCCGTGAGGCCCATTCTTTGTGCAGATACTGATAAATGTAACTCATCTTTCTACTTTAAAATGAGTTCAAATCTAGCTTAAGTGTGGACTACAAGCTAAGCTGTTTCCTGGATTTTTATGTTATGTTTAGCCTGGTGTTCCAGACCTCCTTAAACTGCAAGGATGCCTTTAATTCTGAAGCTCTGTGAATGATTTTGTCTTGGCTGTGGTGGGTCAGTAGGGCTAAAAGAAGCAAAACAGGGAAGTTCTGTGCATGACTAAAGGAAAGGATCTTGTTTTAAAGACCCACTAGGAGCTACTGGAAATCTGATGTGTAAGAGGCAGCTGAATTTACTTTTATTTCTCAGAGGTGATTTAAAGAAAGAATCCCTCAGAGCACCATGGTGTTTTAGAAATAGTTCTGTTTGACAGCATGGGTGCATTCTGTGGCTGAATTTTCTCAGTATTTCATTACCTTGCCAGGCACAGATACAGCGCAGATGCAGTGGCCTTTCTCAAGGATGAGGGCTATTTTTAGTAAGGGAAATGAGAATATCCAAATAGACAGATGTTTATTTTAGTGTTTCATGCATCATAACTGTAGAAAAATCTTAATGAAGAATCTTCTTGTTTCTCTAAGATCCACATCTTAGTTCAGCTTTATTTAAGGCAACGCTAAGCAGGCTGTTATTTTAGTCCCTTGGGATTCATCTGCAAAAAACACGGCAGCTTGTGCTGGCTTTCATCCAGCTTTGCTGCTGGCAAAACATGTCTCTTCAATCTCTTTGTACTCTCAGCTACATGACCAAAATCCTGTTTAGCCAGTTTTTCAAACTGGTGTTCAAAGTCTGTCCTTCCCTCTCACCACCTTTTTTCTAAGAACTGTTTTAGGTTTCGTGGAGGCAAATATACAGAGCAGCTTGTTTGATTCTTCCTCTTCGCTCTGTCCTGTTTTTAGTCTTGGTGTGGAATTATTGAACATATTCCTTTAAATATGGAATGACTGATCAGAGCTTTGCTGGAGACACTGATCTAGTGGAATAAGCAACAAAGGTGGAGGGTGATGCTAACAGACTGGTTCTTGCAGTCGAAATGAGGGCTGGTTGCAAGATGCAAACAGGTAATTAACAGTGTGTAACTGCTGTGGAAGGAGAGGAGCAGGGCAGGCAGGGTGTGTGAGCTTGGTGGGGGCAGTGTTAAGGTGGGGCAGCTTCGCCTGCTGGAGTGGGGGCGTGCTTGGAGGGCAGCACGAAGGCAATGACAGCAGGCAAATAGCTGAGATGGGTTTTATTAGTGGAGTGAAGGAGATGGGGATGGAATCTATGAAATGACAGAGTTGTGGACGGGTTGTTCAACATGTGAGACAGACAAATGGAAATCTGGTGCTGGTCTTAACTTGTCCTTAGCTTGCTACATTTGGGTGGATGCCGGTTCAAGGCTGTCTTTTGAAATGCTGCCTGAAATCTGTGGTGCAAGAAAGGAGGCCAAAGATGGCTTTTCCTGGGCAATGCTGGATTGCTTAACTGACATGACTTGTGCTGAACAATGTGGCTTTACAAACACATCTGCTCTAGCTGCTTTAACTCCTTTGACACACGTGTTACGTGTATCTATTGCCTGAAAGGCTTGAGGGTCCAGTGTAATCTATAGTAGCCGGAGCTGGTCCACAGCTTTGCCTTTCATGCTCAACCTCTGCAGAATTAGGAGACATCTCCTGTGGATGAAAGAAGATACTTCAGGCTAATCTCAACTATCTGTTGTTCCTCTGGGGCAATTTTGCCCCATGCATTCACTCTGCTACCCCCTCCTCTCTTCAGTTAACCCATGCCATAGTTAAGCAGGTTTGGCTAAGGAAGGACTGCTTATGTGTCTTGACTATTGTTCCCACAGTCTTTTCACCCTCTTCCAGAGTCCAGTACACCCCAAAGTTTGAAACAGACTGTTTCTAAAATAGAAGTTTCTAAATAAGCTCCCAGCAAGGCCTGCCAGTCTTGTGGCAGTTTATCTAAGGCACTTTAAGCTGCTGGCATCTGGTAAGAAAACAATTATTTTGACATGTTGATTGTCCCATTGGAAAGGAGTTCGCAATGTTGAATATTGTCACTGGCATTTAATAAATACGCAGTGCAAATACTTACACTTGGTAAAAATAAAAACAAATGCTGGTCCTTGGGAGTTCTTAAAACCTTAGTACACTTGGAATTCTGGGCTTATCAGTGTCCTTATGCAATATTTTACTACTCTGGCATCTTCTCAGTACTGGCTTCTGAAAATATCTGTGTTGTCTTCTCAGCTGTAAGTTCTGTGGGAAACACCACCTGAAAAAAAATGTGAGTGTTTCAGTGCAGCAGTCTTGATTTTTACTGACTTGATTTACACCACTTGACCTGAGCATTTCCTCCCTCGTACAAACATTATTCTCCTTTTGTTTTCTAACGTGATGAAGTCTTTTTTATCTACATTTCTTATGTTTTATGTGTACAGCAGGAGGCTGCTTACATTTGCTTCTTTCTTCAAATTGTGTGGGTTGGATTTCTTATATCTGATCAAAATAGGTCCCTAACTGCACTCTGTATTGACTCTTGAGCATCTTCAGTAACACAGGGTACAAAGTTGAAGGCTTGGGGAGTGTTTTATTGCTGTTCATCAGTAAGATTCTTCTTCCTTTCAGCAAAAATCCCTGTGCACCCTCTGGAGACTGATTTCTATCACCATTTCCAATCCCTTTTTACAAATATTTGCTCTTTACTCTGCCCATTAGTTTAAAAAGAAGCTAATAAGTTGCTACTTTTAATAAGAAGGGAATTCTCTTCCTATGTGTTATTGTGGTAAGAATATTTGTTGTTGGTCTGTGACTGTGGCCATCCACAGAACTACTTTTGTGAAGTGGTTCCTCTGGAGTCCACTGGAATTTTCTTCTTTTTCTGATGTTTACACATCAACTGAGGTATTTTGAACACTTTGAACAATAACTGTCTTAAAGACAATTTAAAGCCTCAGGTTCTTCAAGACTTTAACTTGTGGTAGGAATACAACCTGTACTAGCAATTGGGAGGAAACAGGCTTTGTGATTCTGCAAGTTTGGGTTGGTTGATTTTTAGTTAGTTATTTTGTCTGTGTGTGGTGTGTTTTGTGTGTTTTGGTAGTGTGCAGAGAATTGCATTATAAAGGTTTTTGTTTTGGGGAGATATTCACCCATCTTATGGTTTCATATATGTTCCCTGCTATTAAATAACTTCACCTTGTAGATATGTTCATATCTATATCTGTAAATATATCTGCAAATGAAGCAATTTAACACAAGATTCTGAGCTGAGTGCCTCTCCTTACCCAGCTCTGCCCCTCAGTTCCCTGTTTTGATGTGTAGTACCCCCTGCTACAGGATTCTGAACTCAAAATGGTAGTGGAACTCTGGTCAGCTGCCCAAGCCTAGAAAAGGGCCTGGATTGGTTTGAGCAGTTATTTTGAAACAAAGCCTCTGTAATCATGTCTTTGCTCCCTCTAAATCATGTTCAATACATGATTTTTCCCTTGTGGAGCCTTTCCTTTGGGCTGCAGGTGCTGCAACACTTGTTCACACTGTGAGTTCGGTGCAGCTGTGGGATCAGGTCATTAGGACATCATCTTTCCTGAGCACAGACTGTAATGATGTAAAGTGTCACATGTGTTGTGATAAAACAAACCAGCTCGCTTTCCTCCCCATACACAGCTTAAAAGGCAACACAAAGATATTGTCTGACTCTCAAGTCAACTTGTAATTTGCTTTTGGGGGTGGTTGTTTTGGAGTTGTAGGCTGTTGCTGAGAGCAGTGGGTGGCTATGCATGGTGATTGTAATTATTGCTTTGTTTGTGAGGTGATGCTTTCCTGGGAGGGAGTAGCATCAAGAGGGAACCTTAGAATAATTATATTTGTCCCCTTGAAAGTTAGTTAACAAGCTACTGCTTACTGATATGATACATGTAGGTACTATAATATGCTAGTTGACTTATTAGGAGCTAGGAATTTAACACTGGTATAGAGTAATAAAAGGCTGGAAACTGTTATCTAAGGATGGAAAATAACATTGAGCAAGACAGCTGGAGCCCTTTCCTCTTGAGAATTAATCTGCTGGGGTTTAGCCATCCTAGAGCTGGGAATAATTCTTTTTATTCTAGTATTTGTAACACTTTACCAAAAACTTCATTAGCTTGGATATGACTTGATTTTAATTTCACATTTGAAGGTAATTAGATTACTATTTGTTTGGCTTTTCTTAATGCATTACTTTTGAAACATTAGTAAATCCTGATGGGTAGTGGAGTTTTGTTGTTGTTGTTGTTGTTTTTGAAGTTAAAAAAAATTATTAACGACATAATCAAAGGTGCTATAGGTGAAGAAAGGGTATTGCAAAATCAGTATTGTGATTTATCTTCAAAGTTCTTTCAAATATTTAATAACTTATAGTTAGTCCAGATTTTGTATACTACCAGTATAATATGATCACTTTTCATGTAAACTCATAATTCTAGCATATCTTCCTATTTAATATTTTTTCTATATTCTGGGTGTTCTTCTATTTTCTGTTCCACAAATGCATACAGTTTATTTCCTTACTTTTATCAGGAGCCCACATCTGTTCTCCATCATGTTTTTCCAAAAACTTTTACAAAATATTGAATTACTTTCTCTCCTTAAAACAAAACTTCTGAAGTAATGGCAAGTGCACGAAATTATCAGTCAGTACAATGAAATTTTTCACTTTATTTTCTAGTTTAGTCAGCTGGTATCCAGTGATTTGAAAGTACTTGGAAGGAGCTCTTACACACTCTGCAGTGATGGCCAGTTACTCATTCGACAAGTTCTCCACCCGGAAGCATCCAAGAAGGTACGAGCTCAGAACTGGCACAGAGAGGCAGCACTGGGAGGGGAGTGATACAATTCCATCCTGGGAACTAGAGTGTCCCAAGACTACTGAAAGTGATCCCCACCCTGCCTGAGCCCTGAGTAGCTGAGTAGTTATTTTAAGCACTTGCTCTTGAAGTTCAGCCACACTTCTTGGACTCCCAAATGAGCACAAGAAAGAGGAAAATTAGGAAAAACAAGATAGAGATAGAAGTAATACAAGTACTTTGAATTCTCTGTGTGGAGTGAAAACAGAGGTACAGCCCAAACCTCAGCAGAAGTGATGGAGAACTGTTGCTTTGCTTAGGCTTGTGTTAAACCAGGGTCCTGGGGAGGGTAAGCACACAGGTGGTGATGTGGCCTGGCAGTGGCTCTCTCTCCATCTGCATTTATTCAGTGGGAAGCAGAGCTGCAGCTTGTTTGCTACTCCCACATGAAGCAGCAGTTTCTACTCCAAGTTCCTGGGGGGTTTAGAGCACCCTGCCATGCACAGGGAGGAGAAGCTTGCCTTTGTGCTGGGTGGTGGCTCTCGAGTTTGCTGGTTTAGCAGGGTCCGCAGGAGCCCCACGAGAACAAGAGCTGCTGACGTGGAAAGAGCTGGCCATTTGCAGAGTTTTTTCCTGAAAGCTGCTGAAAGAGATTTTGTATTCTGTGACAAATATTGTGACAATATTTATTTAAAATTTGTGATCATGATTTGGTACAAATCTGATTTTCAGTGTAGCTACAAAAGATAAAATAGTGTCCAAAATGGGAATCAAACAGCAAAACCTAGATATTTTTAAATATTTTTTTTTTTTCCCAGCCATCCTCTCCAGCTGTTTTGCATGGGTCCCATGACTCCTAGAGGCTATTTGATTTTGTTCATATAGAGATCCAGTTCTGCAGAGTTATGGAATTTGAACTGTGTTACAAGGAACCAAACGGTTCTGTCATCGACAAGCTGATGACATGGAACTATGTGATTTTTGAGAGTGTCTCATTCAGTTCAAAAGTGTTAATTGAAATTTAAAGGGATAGTGTGTACAAAACAAACATTTTTGCCTTCCTTGTAGAACTACTCGTTGTCAGATTGCTTCTATTCCTTTTATGATCTGCGCAAAGAATTCCACACTTGCTACCCTAGTTCGGCCGCCGTGAAAGATCAGACTATCAAGACCATGGCAGAATGTATCCTTTTGCTGCAGTTTATATACCACTAGTTATCTTGCATGATCCTGATTGAAGGGAGTTTAAAAAAAGCAAAAACAAAACCCAAACAATACATCTAAATTCAGATTAGAAGGACCATTGTGGCCTATGTGAATGGGATTAAAATTCAGTTATATTTAAAGTGATAAGAATGTATTCCCTGAATTTTTATTTTCTGAGTGTTAACACTGAAATTATGTAAGCTCTCAATAGTTTTCAAGCTGTTGTCTGTTAAAGTGAGTATTAACCAGTTTATGAGCAGAGTAACACGTCTAATAGCCAGGTCCCCACTAAGAGCAGTACATTTGATTACTAGTTCTGTGTTAATATCAGGAAAGCCTTATTACTTGTTTACAAAGGATTGTGGAAGTCTGTTATTTTCTATAATTACCTGTTTAGATCTAGGCTTAGGGACAGATGAAGCAGAGGAGGACTTTGGCGTGTGGCAAGTGAAGACCATGGTGGCTATCATTTTCAGCATGCTCTCAGAAGGTTGTAGTAAGTTAATTATTTATACTGAATGTTGAAATCCTTCTTTTCTGAAAGAATTGGCAGTGGTGCTGTCATTCTTAAGTAATCTCTGACCCTGGTTATATTTAAACTTCCTGTTTTGTCACAGATCATGCATTTACTGAGCCTGAAACTGTGAAATACAAGTACGAAACAGGTCCTTGGTAAGTGCCCTTGTCACGGTTGTTTACAAGCAAAGATGAATCTTGTGTGCAGCAAGGAAAGCTTGTGAATATTTCCCCATGGTCATGTGAAAGCAGGCTGGCTCCTGAGAAGAGCACAGTGTACTCAGCAGTCACTCCAGTGCAGACAGACTGTGGCTGGCATGCTGGATGCTGTACTTTAGTCCACCTCTTTAAAGTCACTGCAAGTTAAATGCTCTTTGTTCTCTTGCTCCTGTTTTGCATGGCAGCGAGGCTGGTTTATCTTACCCAGGGTGAAGAAATATTTGTGAACTTTCCCTAAGTCAACAGGGCTGATGGCCAGTGCAGCCTACATGAACTGAGCTGTGTGATGCTTCCCAGGGTGGTTTCACATGCTGGATTGGGCGGTGGGTTTAGGGACGAAGGAACAGGATGGCTCGTTCTTTACAAATGCATTTCAGTGACCAGACTGAAATATCTTAGGCATAAGTAATTGGTGTTGCTTGGATCTTTCAAATAAAATTAATTCAGTTCCTTATTACTTTACATTGAGGCAGTTTTCCCATCTTTTTATTTAAGGAACTGCAATGTGGTGACAACATTGTGCATCTTCAGTGTTGTAGATATAAAGGAATTATCCAAGTTATCTTCCATTTCTTTATTGAAAGGAATAATGGAGATAGGAGAGTCTCAACAGAAAATATGTTCCCAATTTATAATTCAATTTGTTGCAATCTGAAATTTGGTAAAATTTTGGAACACCTGGATTAAAGGATTAAAGTTTACTTTGTCTTCTTTTTTCTTTCTGTGCAGTAGTAAATCTGAAACTGTGGACAGTGAGACTGTAATACGTGCCAGAGGTTTGCCTTGGCAGTCTTCAGACCAGGATATTGCTCGATTTTTCAAAGGACTCAACATTGCCAAGTAAGATAAGGAGAATTTGCCTTGCTTTATCACTTTGCCTTTAATAACGAGTTCCTTTAATATTTGTTGAACACACATCCCCCACTTTCCCCACTGGAGTCCTCCAGTCTTTCCCCACTTGACCCCTTCCCATGCTGTGGCCATGACAGCTGAACAGGTTTACCAGCCTTCGGTGTGCAAGAGAAAGTTTTGAAATGTGTGGAGAAGAAAAGACATTTATTAATTGAAAATCAATATACATTCATTTATTGCTCCCTATGAAAAAGGGAGAAACTCCTATTGCATTAATCAAAGCAGAGGCCAAGACATGAAAAAACCTTTAATTTTGTGCCAACTTATTATTCTTCTATACCTCCTAGACAGGCCAGATTCAGAAACTTCCAAGTACTGTTTAGAATAAATTTTCATATGACTTGTGTGCATACGTGTGAGTTTAATTAGCATACCTGCCACTTAATATATATTCCAGAACTCAAACAGTGAGAAAATGTTATTTTTTTAATTTAGAGTGATGAGGAAATTCAAATGTGCATCTCTGAGATAACAGTAAGGATAAACTTGCATCTTTAAGGGAGTGGAGAAACTCAATTCCCATGTTGGTGAACAACACGAGATCCATGACCTCAATGAAGCAGATTTGAAAGTATCATTGTATTACAATAAAAATTAAATTGTGGATAGTAGCAATTTCTTTTTCAATCTGTAATCTTCATGTTAAAGTCTGATACCTTTACTATTCTTACACAATTATTTATTAAATGTATTAAAGATTCAGACGAAGCTTATATTTGTTGGCTTTACCTTCCAGAGGTGGTGTGGCTCTTTGTCTGAATTCTCAAGGAAGAAGAAATGGGGAGGCTTTGGTCCGGTTTGTCAATTCTGAACAGAGAGACCTTGCCCTGGAAAGGCATAAGCATCACATGGGTAGCAGATATATTGAGGTAAAAAAGTTATCTTTGGAAAGAAACTTGAGTATTTTAGACTATGTTCTCATTTAAAACCAAACTGCACTTTTCTTTTGCTCAAAGTACCAAAACACAATTCTCTTGCATGTGAAAGCGTGTGTTGTTTAAAGCTGAACATCATGATTTTCATGTGGGTTTTCTTTGTTCTTTCTTTTCAAGGTTTACAAAGCCACTGGGGAAGAATTCTTAAAAATTGCAGGAGGTGAGTGATGCTGGAGTTCAGTGTGATTACTTAAGTTCATAGGAATGTTCTTCTAGTTCCTTTTTTTTTTTTTTTTTTTTTTTTCTTCCTTGACTGGGGATGCAAATGGATAATGAAGCAGCTTTTCCTGTTTTGCCTTCCAAGAATATTTGACCCTGTCAAGTTCTGTTTTCACATGGTTGAAACTGAGCTGTGAGCATTGGAGCTGTGATGGTCACAGCCAGGTCTTGGGAGGAAGACCAGCCTCTGCAGTGGAAGCATCCATGTGTCTTGTGTCAATTTACATTGATCTCCAGTTTCATTACAGTACGAAACACTTGCAGATTAAGAGGTTTTCCCCTCACAAAAGATTGCTGAGCGTTAGTAGTGTCTTGGGTCTTGTCTGTGTGTTTTGCTGGCTATTCACCTCCTGTGTTCCTCCTTAATGCTTTGCTGCTGCCGCATCCCCAGGAGCTGAGTGCCCAGCACTGACCTTATGTTCTTGGCTGACCGGGCGCTGCTCTCTCTCCCCCAGGCACCTCCAATGAAGTGGCCCAGTTCTTATCCAAGGAGAATCAAGTTATCATCCGGATGAGAGGCCTTCCATTCACTGCTACTCAGGAGGATGTCTTGGGGTTCCTGGGCCCGGAGTGCCCAGTCACAGGAGGGAAAGAGGGACTTCTCTTTGTCAAGTACCCAGATGGCAGGCCCACGGGAGATGCATTTGTGTTATTTTCCTGTGAAGAATTTGCACAGAATGCACTTAAAAAGCACAAAGAAATACTTGGAAAACGTTACATTGAACTCTTCAGGAGCACAGCAGCAGAGGTCCAACAGGTTGTAACAATTGGTTGTGAGACTCAAAACTGAGCAGTTGAAACATTTCTTCTAACACTTGCACACAAATAGGTTGTAGACAACCATGAACGTTTATTATATGAAAAACGTCAAGAAAGGCCAATACATGTTTCCTAATGGGCATGGAAAATAGTGCAGCACTGTTTTTGCTTTATTTGTTTGGGGTTTTTAGTTTTGGGATTTCTTTTTATGCTGCCACTGTTTGTGTCAGTTTTTTTACCATCCCTCAGGCCTTGAAGTAAAAATCAGTGCGTAATTTTCTTCTCCTCGTATGTTGATTGAAATCACAAAAGTAATTCTAAAAATATAGTAGATTGATAGCATTGTAATAATGTTTCTTTAAAATCTGCAGTATTGTCTTTTAATGCTAGTCTCCATGTACAGAATTTCTAATATTAAATCCAAATCGGGATGCATGAAATGAGCAACTGCTTTTTTGGAAGCTATGAATTAAGAGGATGTGTTTGATTTTTTTTTGGTGAAAAGAAGTTAATTTTCTTTTTCCTGAGGTAATATATTTCCTTTTTTCCCTATCCTTTACCAGTTCCTGTCATTACCTTCTTAAACTGGTAAAAGCATTTTATTTTGTCACCAGCAGCTTGTCCCTCAGAAAAACATCACATATTGTATTTTTCTTCCTGACAGAGGATTTCTAGACTGGTGGCTCCAGAGGGAACCACTCTTAGATTTGGCCTGGTCTTTGCATAATCCTTGGCTATAAAAATGTAATACAGTTCCTGTGCAGCCTGTGTGACAGGTGAAGCCTTTCTGTAGAAGGGATTGGGCAAGGGAAAGCATATACACACTTGTAGACCCATTACTACTCCTGTGATATGGATATTCCAACAGCCAAGAATCTGTGTGCTGTGAAGATTAGAAATGGCAGTTCCCCCTCTTCCCCCATTCTCCCCTGAGAGAGAATGAAGCAAAATCCTCTAAGGAACAAAATCACTCTGTCACAGTGACCAAGTCTCTACTTCCACTTTTTTTAGGGGGACCTGGATATAACTTATATTCTATTAATATGTCATTACTTCTTTCTCTGTGACAGCTGTCTAGACTGACACCCAAACTTTTTTGCTTTTTTGGGCAAGAGATTATTTCTTAGGAAATGACAAGGTACTTGATCGAATAATTACAAGAAGTAAAGCCAGCTCGCATTTGCTTAGTAGAAAGTAATTGCAATAGTCTCCATACAACTGAGAGATTTCTGGCCTGAAATGTATTGCAAGGAGATTCTTGAAACAAACTCCCTAAGCTGAATCACTTTTAACAAAGCTATAGCTTTGTAACCTGTTTTTGGGTACCTCTTTAGGTAGAATGTGTTTGTTTGTGATAATCATCACTAAAAAAAATTTCGGCAGTAAGCCCCAATATGTGACATATGTTCCCTTTGTTGTTTGGAAACGAGTCAAGAGAAAATGTTGAGATCAAAGTCTCCTGTATTCTTATCTTTAATTTTTATTTTTTCCTCAGAAACTCTGCACTTGGAGATGAGCACCGGGGTTAAACAAATAAGCACCCTCACTTGACCAATCAAGTTTTAGAACAAATTAGAATTAGTGCTTTTACTTACTAGTTATTTCAGGTCTCAGTTCTTTTAAAAATGACTGTTTTTAATTTACCCTGGCTTAACTAAGAACTGTATGAGGCAATACTGCTTTATTAGCACAGATGTGATTTCAGAGGTTCCTTTTCGAGGTACTACAAACAGTAATTGTCTTTTAACTTCTTTTATACTGACATGAGAAAAGTCTGTTATTGGGGTCTAGCAAATTGAATTTGTTAGCTTTCCCTTCTCCTTTTCTGAGTTTGAAACTTTCAAATGCCCAACAGGAAACTTAACTGCAGTAATTTGGTGTAAGAAGGGCTTTTTTCTCTTATGTTGGAAATAGTATAGTGAGAACTGCTCTGTCTCAGACAGATGATTGTAAATCTGCATTGCTTTGGGTTTTTTGCCAACAGGTACTTAATCGATACATGTCAACACCTCTGATTCCAACTCTTCCAACTCCCATCATTCCAGTCATACCCCCACCATACACCATCGCCACGGGCAGCATCCGTGACTGTGTCCGGCTCCGAGGTCTTCCTTACACTGCTGGCATTGATGACATCTTGGAATTTATGGGAGATGCCACAGGGGATATCAAGCCCCACGGAGTTCACATGGTCCTTAACCAGCAGGTAACAGCATTTTGCATGGGAGGAGTAACCTTTGAACAGGTTAGAAGTCAGAGCAGCTTTCCTGATCTTGGCTTCAAGTCTTCTCCAACCTTGGGAAAGTACAACGTTCTGTCTGTCTTTGCCTCATTTATTTCTCTTCCCCTTTTACATACACCCTTGCTTTTCTCTCTCTGTATGTACATATGCATCGGCCTGGGGAAGATGAAGCTTGTTCTTTGAATGATAACCTTATCCTGGAGGCTGTTTTCAGCCAGAGGCTGGAGGTACATGACAGAAATGTCTCCTTTAGATGGCATAGCTGCTCTGTCAGCTGCAGGGTTCCTGCTGCATTGTTTGAGTGGTCTTTGGGTCAGAATGACTTCTAACTTGATTAGCAGTTGCTCAGGCTCTAAAGAAAGTTGATAATAAAAAATTGTGGTTTGGGTATATTTTAATGATATGATAGTAGAGACTTATTTTCCCTATTGTCTGTGTTAAAAATCAGTTTTGAATGACAGAAACACTGAGGTATTAAAGAAAACAAATGAGAGATATACTATATTTGTTTAAGGGGGGTTTTTGTGTGTGTATTTTTTTTTTGGTTAAGGAAGTTTTTGTATTTTATACAGACGGGCATATCTGTCAGACTGCAGAAAATCAGACCTGGAAATCAACTTCCAGCATAGCTATGGACTTTATTAAGAATCTGAAACTTTATGCTGTTGTACTGTTACCTCAGAAGTAGTTGTAGGAAAGGCAAAGCCAGGCTCTTCCTAGAACTTCACAGCAAAAGAATAAGAGACAGTGTGAATAAACTACATCCAAAAAACCCCCAAAACAATCCAGTTGGGTGAAAAGGGAAAAAGTCAATTCACAATGAGAAATTAGCTAAGCACCTGAACAGTTTCCCAGAGGAGATATGGAATCTCCACCCCTGGACATGCTCATATTTCAATTGGAGAAGGCCATGAGTGGCCTGATGTAAATTGAAAGTTAGTCCTGCTTTGAACAGCTCTTGGATAAGAGACCTTTAATTCTTTTTTTCCATGCTACGTGATTCTGTTTCTTTCTGCTGAGGACTGAAGTAGCATTGTGTAAACTGGGCACTTGTTGCATGAGTCTTGATTTTTCTGCTCCTAAATAGAATTGTTGAGTTGTAAGTTATTCGTGCCAGAGAAGAAATAACGATACATGCTTTCAGTAGATGTTTGACTAAGGTCTCTGCGTTTCTTGTGATCTGGGTGATTTAATAACAGATTGCTATCTACAATTATTTCTCTGCTTCCCCTAGGGACGACCGTCAGGTGATGCTTTTATCCAAATGAAATCTGCTGACAAAGCCTTTATGGTGGCTCAAAAATGTCACAAAAAAATGATGAAGGACCGTTATGTGGAAGTATTCCAGTGTTCTGGAGAGGAGATGAACTTTGTTTTAATGGGTGGCACTTTAAATCGTAGTGGCTTGTCCCCACCGCCATGTAAGTTACCATGTAAGTCTCCAATTCTTCTGCTCTCTGCTGCTAAAGGCTGATATGTGGTAGGTGCTGAAGCTTTGTGGCCTTTCATCTTTTGACTCGGGTTTTGCCATGATCAATAATCATCCATCTGTGTACATGCTAAGATTGGAATTGTTCCCTTTGGGCAATAATGGGACTGATCAGAGGCATTTTTATCGTATTTTCGGTGATGAGTAGAGGGCAGCAAGGCCTTGCCAGTGAAATTGTTTGCACACTTTGCTTTTTATGGGTGTACTGTTCTTCTGAGCTCCGCAGTAGACTTGCCTGTAGTGAAACCTACTTGGAATGAGAGGGATTTTTAAAATGGGGAAAAGTTCTATACTCCAGCTGCCAATGAGTGCTCTTGCCGTCTTGCCTCAGAGCATTGAGAAGGTACTCTTTGGGCTTATTTTTGAAGGAAAATACCCACTAGATAATATACTAACCAACCACAGAGTGGTGAAGTTGGATGGATTTTAATTTTTTTATTTTAAGATTACAGTGAACCTTACTGAGGAATTATAATGGAATTTTACTGTACTCTTTTAATTAGTCTCACTAATTACAAATCACAAAGCAGATATGGATGTGTATTTGCAAAATAGTAAAAAGCTGCCAAATATAGTATATAAACCCAATTTGACTGCACACCAAGTTATTCCTGTTATTCCTGTACAAATTAGGTGTTTGGTCATCAAAATGCATCAGAGTAGTGGTGTAGCGGAGTATTCTCCCTTCCATTTGCTATATCCTAAAAATACTCTTGGAAGTCGCAGGAAGCTTGTACATGAAGTCTCACGGTCAGCAGTTACGGGTGCCCATGTGTAGTTACTATTACGGTGCTTTTGTCCCACAGAGTACAACTTCTGTTAGAAAACACCAGGGTGTGTTGGTGTGCACGCCTGCTTTCTCTATGCACATGGCTTTATGCTTTCTTTTAATAACTCTGAAGTTCCCTACTTTCCATTTACATATAGACAAGGCTGCTCAGCTCTAGGAGTTGTGAACTCTTAGGAATTACTCATTCCAAATGCCCCTGTTGTTATTCCTGGCAATGTAGCAAAGGTCTCCAGGGGAGAGGCTAGAGAGCGGTCTTTGCTCAAGCGTTCATCAATCATGCCCAGATGGTTTTAATCACATTGCTGTAGGAGAGGAATTACTCATCTGAGAGTTCTCCATTCTGATTGCTTTTTGTTGCTGTGTCCTGGTTTGGTTTTAGGTCTTTCTCCACCAGCTTATGCTGCTTTCCAAACAGCAGCTGTGATCCCAGCGGAGGCAGCAGCCCTTTACCAGCCACAAGCCCTCTTGCCAACCACCAGGACGCCCCAGGCCTCGGCAGCTGCTCCTCCAACTGTTACCTACTACCCAGCCCAGGCTGCTCAGCTTTACATGAACTACACAGCTTACTATCCCAGGTAACACTGAGATTTCACTGCTTCTCTTGGCCTTTCGTCCCAGTGCAGCAGGCAACTCTGTGGACAACAGTGAGCAGCTCTTAAATTCGTACTTCTAGTGTAGGTAATCCTGGGTACCTAATGTTCAGCAACAGAGGCAGAAACCATTTTAACTCTTTGTGACCTTGTAAGGGCGTTCATCTCCTTTGTAGGTTCTGCTTGAATCTCATGATAATGTTGGCCTATTATTTAACAAGTTTTTTTGGCACTGGGTCAATGTCAAGGCAGCTCTATTTCATGGCCAAAAGAGAAGCTGTGTCAATACCACCTCTACCCTTACCTCTTTGTTCTTTTACTTACCATACTGTGCTGAAAGACTCATCCTAGGTGTGTACTAGGTTTGATTTTGTATATCAGTGAGACCAAAGAACATTTTTACATGTGAAAGCAGAGCAGATCTCCACCTTTTCCCTCCCCACAGATGGTATCAGTGTGAGTCACTGAAGTCTGGTACATGGGTTATGGGGAAATAGCTTATTCACTGATAGCTCCTAGACTTGTGACACTTGCTAGCTTGAGTATCTGGTAATTTGCTAGGTGGGCTCTGACCAGAGATGGAGATGCTAATTACTCATTATTTTGTGGCTCAGAAATGCCAGATTTGGGCGTTTTCCTCCTTTTCATACTATGGCACCCTCCTCCCCTTTCTTTCTATGTGTTTTTATTAATGATCTTAAAACAAGTCATCTGCAGCTACTTTTTTCTTTTTACTCCCCTGTGAAATAACAAATGCCCCTCCTTATGTCTTTAACTACAAATGTTAGCTATTTTCCCTTCCCTCCCTTCTCTAAAAATAGATTATGAGATGCTGAAGAGAAATTAAGTCCACAAAACAATCCACATCAGGACTGTTTGTTTTTCTGCGGTATTTGGATTATATTCAAATCTAAATTTTCAGCTTCACCTTCGTCTGTTATGAGTAGTAGAACCAGTTATTGCTTTTTGTAACAACTTTGCTCCCTCTCTCTCCTCCAGTCCTCCAGTATCTCCTACCACGGTGGGGTACATTGCAGCTCCTCCGGGAGCTGTGGCAGCTGCTGCCACTGCCACCCACACTCCAATCCTGCCCCAGCCTGGAGCCTTAGTCCGGATGCAGGGCTTGCCATATAACACAGGAATGAAGGAGATACTCAGTTTCTTCCAGGGGTACCAGGTGAGTATGCAGCTCTCTCCTTGAGATCAGATTTGGACCTCTGAGCACTGATCAGTGGAGGTCAAACTGAGCAAGTGCTTTTGGAAATTGCCAAACAAGTGCGCAAGCTGCGTGTACTGGCAGACTGAAGTGTAACACAAGATTTGCCTCACTTCTTATTAAATGAACAAATCCTGATTTGGAAGCAGTGATTCGGCATCTGGGTTTGGGGTTTCACTTTGAAGACCTCCGAGCCCCGCTGTGAATGGGGCTGCCTCAGGAAAGGGGGGGCTGGCACATGTTTTCAGTCCTGGCCACTCGGTGGTGGGAGCCTTTTGTTAGGGTGGGTCAGTGTTTGACCTTTAACATTTAAAGTTTGCAGATTTCTAATACACAGAGCTGTGAGCTGGGTGTGGTGACTTGCAAAAGGGGAGACACAGGTGTCTTGGTCAAACACTGTTTCAAGTGCTAGTTATTTTGGTTTCAGGCAGGAACATCTTTAATTAAAGCTGTATTACATTGCAAACTAAAAGAAATCTGTATTATCCACGCTGTCCATATTGACAGCAAATATACTATAGGTAATGTCAGTCTTATGGACTGATGGAATGCTCTCAGGTGAACAAACAGAACGTTATCTTCTTGATAAGTTAAAAAAAAAAAAAGCACCAGCTATGAACAGTTTTCCAGCAGCTCTAATTTGAATCCATGGAATGGCTCTTTCCAAGTCTTCTGCCTTTTGTCTCACAGAATACTGTATCTATACCCGTGATTTGTCATGACATGTTTGCTAAAAGGAAAGGTAATTGAATATGGTATCTTTTGGTGAGTATTTAACTCCTGTGGGGAACAGCACATACACAGCTACCAACTCTGCCCTTTGGAGTACTACTTGGAAGCCCTGACCTAAAATCATCTGTGGCTCTAAAACCACTGCAAGTGAACATGGGATTTGAGTCAAAAGGCAACAATTTTTGCATGTTTGTTCTTCAGCATTCTGAAATAACACTGATATTGCTAGAGTTAATAGGAAACATTCAGGCATGGTATGATTTTTTATTTCTTGTTTTTAACCTTAAGATTCTTAGAAGACAATGAGCTTTAATTTGTTGAGCCAGATGTCTGGTATGCAAATGAAGGTAGACTGAGAACAGATGCTTAAATGTGTATGCTCCAAGTTTTGGGTATTTGGAAGATGCAGTGCTCTACCCGTTGAGTCTTCTTTTTTGAACGTTACATTTATGTTTTGAAAGAGTTTTGCATAATCAGTTTTTCAGTGGAAAAAGATTGTCACATAAAAAGTGTGGTGAATTTTGATAAACGGTAAGAAGAAACTGAATATTGTTATATTTTACAGCTTTTTCTTCCACAGCTATTTCCAGAGTTCAAACCAAATTCAGTTATTTGTGGCTTTCATGATGCCCAGACAAGTAATAATCATCCATCCTATTGTTTAGCCATTGATATTTTGCCTTTTAGTTGTTTTCTACTGGCTGGGGGTTTTGGTGGGTAGATGGTGGATGTATTAAAACCTTAAGTGTGAAAGCTTATTTGCTAAATTGAAATTCAGCTGGAAGTGTAACTGCACCTTTGAAAAATGTGGTCTGAACCTGTCCATGCATAGATCAGGTCAGTGACCACCTCTAGCATCTCTACGTTTCACTAAATCTTTATTTTAGTGAATCTGGACTTTGTGTCTCGTGCTCAGTTTGCTCTTCTCCTCCTTTCTGCCCTTCTGCATGGAGGGCAGTTCCTGGTGTTTGTATTGCACAATTAAATGGTTAGATGAACACATTTTTTGCCACATGGTGAAGTGTGCCTATATTCTGCTGCTCCAACCTCGTGTGATCATTAGTTATTGTTATTAAATAGCTCATCTCTTTAATTTCTTTAGAAGATGTTGTCCAAATGAGATCAGGTTCAAAATCTTATAAAGGAACCAGGAATTCTTTTGAATAGTTCTTGGAATCCCACATGTGGTAATGCTAGTTTTATACTCATTCTTTCCTTCAGGGGCAAAACAGATGGTGACTTACTGTAATGGGACAATATTACATCTCTGGAGCATTAACTGATCTTTTTTTTTTCTTTTCTCCTCCCCTTTCTTCACAATGTTTTTTCATTTTCTGTTGCTGCCCAAGGATTTATTGCACGATGCTTCTGCTCGTTCATAAAGTGAGCCCTTAATAATCATCAGTGGTTTGGGCATGGTTTTAATCTATGTACAACTAATTGATGTTGGTATTCAATGGACTTCAGTGTTGGTATTGTGGGAACCAGATCGGAGATGCTGAGATTGAAGGGTGATTTTAGTCTTTGTGTGTCCTTGTCTGCAAGGAGCAGGGTTGAAGTTTTACTTCTTGCTTTATTCTCCTCTGGATTTTTCCTTCAGGCTTCATGGGCTCTGTATATTGCATGTGTGCACATGTTGCTACTTAAGTGAAAGCACTTTTCATACCAGACCTGCCTCTTAAGAGATAAACTTTGCCTATCGTGGGCTCCAACAAGCTGGTCTCAACATCAGTACATGCTTCTACAAACAAATAATTTAAAAGTCTGCAGATCAGCATTTTAATTTTCATTTAATTTTATTAGCATTAGTGTTTAGTGTTTCAGCAGCTCAATTTTTTCTTGTAATTCTGTTTTCTTGTTTTTATTGGTGAAAATTCCTTCCAGCTTGCATGTACTTATTGTAACTTGGATTGAGCAATTGAAAAACTCGGGAAGAATTTTAATAGTAAATCAGGGAGATGGTAATTTCCCCCATCATCTTTCTGTATAATATTGTAGTGTACTGTAATCCTCAAAAGAGTTAATATTAGTACTCTCTGATTCAGTAATTCACATTAAACTGCTTTTTAGTTGTACTGTAAAGCAAATAGGGCCATTGATTTATGTCCAGTTATATACTGGGTATGTAGCTAAAGGGTAGCTAAAAAAAAACCCCACAAAACCCAAGCCAACTAGAACCACATTGAAAAAACAACAAACCCCCAAATAACCAAAACAACAACAAATTGTTGAATCCCTCCCCATTCACCTGCTGCTCAGCAGACCCTGGGCTCTGGGCATTGTGTTGAAGTAAGGGATCCATGGATGGGATTTTGAGGGGACTCTTCAGGAATTCAGAAGAACAACAACTCATATTTCATATTTTGGGGTAAAGTTTGAGGAAGAAGTGGTACAAGTATGGTAATAACCTATAGCAAAAATCCGCAGTGTTAGGTTAGGCCATCTCTCTGTAGAGCTGTAGAAACAATGAGAGAACTCTAGTAAACAATGGATGAACGGGGTAGTAGTTGTGACGGATTTATGCAAAGTTGCACAGCAGAACAAAATTTTTCACTGAAGTCTTACTTTTCTTTATTTAGTGGCTAAATACTTCATGAATTTTACTATTTAGCCACTAAATGAATCAATGTAAAAGTATTTTATTCTCCAAATAGTGTCTCTTCTGGGATTGAGGTTTTCTTTCAGTTTTCTTTTTTGTTGTTGTTCGGTTTGGTTGTTTGTTTGGTTTGGGTTTTGTGTGTGTATGTTTTTGGTTTTTTTTGTTTTGGTTTTCTTTTTTTTTTAATGAGAATGCAAATAGTGAAGGGTTGGTATCATCACAAGAGCTGTTAGCTTAATGTAAAAATAGGTGCAGTTCTGCTGTGCCCATAGTCTTAGCTGACCAAAAACTAGTTCACAGCTGTTGTCTTGGCAAGGATTCAGCCTCCTTTCAGTAGTACTTGCCCAGTTTCTTGGAGGTTGGCACGAATGTGAAGTGAACTCACGCCTGCCTGAAAAAGACCCTGTGGATTAGTTCTTAGAAAGCAGACTTGCTATTTAGGTAGGTAGGTTGTAAGTATACTAGTAAAAAAAACCCAAACAAACTAGAAGATGACTAAGATTTAGGGCCCATGGTTATCATCTGAACTTTTTTTAAACCCCCTGAATTTGCTGAAAAAGGCTGGGATGGAAATGTAAGAACTTATTTGTCTACACATTTCTACATAAGAAAAGCTTAAGATAGAAAGTGTTCTTTAAACTTGTACTTTTGTCTGTAGCTATATAGAGTTTTCTCAGTATATTAATCCTCCAAGGCTTCAGAAACCCAGAATTTAAGGCTTGCTGGCAGAGTGGAGGAGGGTGACTTGTGGTTAAAACAGTAATAAGGAAGCGAAGGGAAGTGGATGGATGGCTAAGTTCCAAGGGCACTAACGACACTTCTCCGCTGTATCAGGAAAACAGACTTCATTGTTACTGACTTTTTAGGGATTAGGAGTTTTCTTCTCAGAAATGTGTGCTTAAACAAAGAAGTATTCTCTATTTCCTTTGGGTTCCTTTTGAAACCTGATTCTCTGTAGTCTAAGAGGGGGGTACTCCATCATCTGTGTGCCAGTCCTAGGCACAGCACCCTCTGACAACGGAAGGGAAAGGGGAAATGGTAGAGGACGAATTCCCACTTACTGGGATTGGAAGTCATCTGGCAATACAGCCACTATTCCATGCTCACTTCCACACTCTCAGAACAGAGCACACTGCTTGGTTTGCTTTATTCCTAAATTTATCTCCCACCTGGAAATGTTGCCTGTGTGGAGAAAGCATCTGTGAGACTGGGATGAGTAAATGAATGGTTACAGCTCCTGTCTGTTGCCTCCCACGCCTGAAGCAAGAGACTGAAGTGGCAGGCTCTGTATTTTTGGAGCAGGCATTACCTGTTTCAGCCTCTGATACACAGAACGTTCCCAGGTGGTATCTCTTTCATAGAGCATTCAGGTATTTGTGGCTGTTTGTATTGGCAATCCTATGGTACAATCAATGTACTTCTAGGGGCAAAGCCAGTTCAGAGTATTTCTCCTGACTCTTGTGCTAAAGGTTACAGTTACCTACCATCAAATCTGGTTCTATATTCCAGGATTAGTCAGTTTATGGGTACTTTAGGTGAGAATTGCAACTGCCTTCCTCAAGTGGCCATTTTGCCTATGATGTTTTCCTTTTCTATTATTTGCTCCTGTTTTTTCCCAGTTGGAGTGTGTCTAAACATACTTTCCAGTTTCAGTGCTGGAGGTTTTTTTTAGCAGTGGGTTATTTTCTTTAGATTGCTTTGTATGTGCTGTTTTTAGACTGAGCTTTGAATATTCACTGTAGGAACTGCAAAAATGAAATGGAAATCAATGACTAACTGGTTAGTGACCTGGTTAAATCTGTGCACAGTCTGTGAGGGGAAGACAGTTCCATATTTCTCTCAGCAAGAGAAGAACAAAGAAATAAAACAGTTGAAGAAAAAGAAAATTCAAGGAGAAAGTTTAGTGTATTACATCTTTATTAACCAGTTTATCATTGGTTTGGTCCTGTGTGGTTGGATGCTCTTGTTTTGTTCTTATGGGCTCTGAAATACAGACAGAAGCAGAAAGATTCATAATCACATGCTTACTCAGGCAAGTTAGGGTAGTTTTCATTTCATTCAGAGAACTTAGTGTTCTACAGCTTCTGTTTTAATTGACTGCAGTCTCTTACCTATCCTTGTGTTTGGAAGCTACTTCTATTTCTGGGTCTTTTGATGAAATTATTTTTCTTCTTTCTTTCTCGCTTTCTTTAGGTCTTTGCCTAAGCTTTGACAACTTTGACATTTCTGTACAGGATATTTTTCCAGGTTTCATATTCTCCACATTGTTTATTCCATTTCAAGTGTAACTTATGAAATACTCTGTCCCTTACAAGAGCAAGACTGTAGAACTTTGCCTACTGTACATCTACTGATAATCTAAAGTATGTACTATCTTGAGACATTCTTTCCAAAGAGTAAACTTACATTTTGTAGATTTGTTTCAAGGGCAGGTCTGGGAACTGATAAATCTAATATTTGCACGGTCTGGTTGCCCTGGCAGAGACTATCTAGAAAATACTTCTTATGTTTGTCTTTTACTTAATGGCATGTGTTTAGATGTGAAGGTGGCTAGAATTCAGTAGTAAAATTCTGGGGGGTCCTTTTCTTTTATATTCTCTGGGCTCTTGGTTATTGTTTTCTGTGAAAGGTGTATACTCTGATGGTTGGTGTTTTTCTTTTCAACTTCCCTTTGGATGGATATGCATCCTGTATGCCCAGATATAATATCATTTTCTCCCTAAGCTGGCAGGAGACTTTTTGTATTATAGAAACATCAAAGGAAAGGCAGCATAGTGCATCTACATTGTGTGCATTTGGCAATCATCTGAAGCGTTAGTGCAAAACCATTAGTGTTAGTCCATCTGGGGGAGAGAGGAAACTCTTCTTGCCACTGAAAATTATTCTACAGCTCAGGTTACGTTAAACACTCTTGTTTTCTGGGTTATAGGAGCCACTCAAGTAGTCTTTGCAGCATGCGTAGGAATGCCCAGTCCCTTTCCAGGATATGTGATTTGGAAAGATTACGTGCTAAGAAGAATGTTTCATATTCTCCAAGATATATTTTCTGACTCTGTATGTCATATTTGTACCAGGCCAATAGTATGAGTGATTCCTGTTCAGATGGTGTGACTGTTCCTTACAGTGACTATTTTTATTTTAATTTATTGCTTCTACAAATCTATCATGATGCAGTTATGCTGTAGTTTATTTCATTTTCCAGTGTAGAAATACACTACACTAGCATAAATGCTATTTTACCTTGTGAATGCATTCATGCTGGGACGTTGATTTTCTTTCATTACATTGGTGTAGTCCATGGAGTATAAGAATCATATGCAGCTCAAGTTTGTCACTCTGTCCTAGAGAAGCTGCACTTTATTTCCATGAGTGCATAAAAGATCTGAGTGAGATCTATACAATTATTCTGATTCCCCCACTTCAGTGTGCAGGCTGGAAGATGCTCATCTGTCCCAGTGAGAGCCATTACTGGGTTCATGATTGTGCTTAGGGAGATGTAAGAGTTTGGTTACCTAGTGCTGCCATCTCATGAGTAGAAGAAAAAAGGAGCACTTTCATAGTCTGAGCTATTTCCCTCCCTTGATAAGGAGCAGTTCAAATACATAGTTTAGAACATTCCCCACAAACATTTACTTTATTTCTACAACCAGTAGTACAATTAATGTATTTTTTATCTTACATAAAAGTAGTTTCTGTCCAATTCAGTGTCTCCTGCCAGTTGTTACAGCTGATGCTCTTAAAATTGTGGTTGCAAATGATGGTCTGTGTGGCTTGCTGTGCCGGACTGTTCCTTCTCTTGCTGATTGTCCCATGTCACACTTGTACTGTAGTATGCACCTGATGACTACAATGGCCTAATTCAGCTGAGCGATCAAGCCAGGAGTGTGTTACAAGCACCGAAAGAGTGGGTCTGTTTGTAACTCTTTGTAACTTCTGAAGAAGGTAAGATGTGACTGGCAGAGCCTGGGTCTCCAGAGGTGAATGGGAAGGGAAAGAAGGGCTTGGTGCTACAGACATCTTTGCTTGTGGCTTTTCCCCCTTAGTAGCTTGCATTGGGATCCTGGTGTTAGTCTTTCTGCTTCAAAAATCAACTAACCTAAGAAAATGGCCCGGCTGTGATCTGTAGCTGTAGTGATGGGGCGGCAGCGGTGGAGGTTGTGTGATTGCCTGGATCTGCTCAGATGGTGTGTTCAACTTCCAGAAGGCTTTGTTAATGCTTGTATCTCCTGTGAACTTTTCAGTCCAATATTTTCCTTTCAGTAGAGTGGCTGATGATGTTTTTTTTCTCCCTGATATTGCTAGAAAGCACACACAAATACATGTGCAAAAACCCCCAGACCTCTGGCTGTGTCTTTTCTGTACCATATAACTGGTTAGAGATTAATATCTCTCTTGGTCTCCCTAATGCAATGTGAACTACTACATTCATTTTTTCAGAAGAAGTTTTTTGGGTATAGTGACTTTCTAATGCAACTAACTAGATTTGCTAACAGTGAACTTGCCTGCATTTTTGGCACATACACAATTCTTAGAGACATTTTGTTATGGCCTGTGTGGAGTACATGATGCCACAGTACTACTGTATTCCATTCAAAACACTACAGATTAGTTAGTACATTTTTTTTCCTTAAGATAAAACCAGAACAACTTTTCAGTTTAAAAATGGCAATCACATACTGTACCTTGAGAGAATTACTTTCACAGACAAATGTACTTTCACTAACAATTAGCAACTCAGTTGCTTTCAAATCAGTTGTTTTCTTGTATTGGATCTGTAGGGAGCAGATGGACTGCATGGTCTGGCGATTAACTGGAAAACCAGATCAGCAATTGGTTTCCACTAAGTATGACATGGAAACAGTCTTTGACTAATTCATGGAGTAGCTCAGTCTGAATTCTAAGTGGTACAAAGTAGTATAATATAGGTACCACACTTACAGTAAAAAAAAAAAAAAAAAAAAAATCCAGGAAAAGATTTGTGTGAATCTGAATCTAATTTTAAAACAGACATTTACATACAGAAAATCAATTGCTCTAGGAATACCTATAAATAAGAACTTAAATCCAGTATGTGTTAAAATGAAACTGAAGGGGTTCATTTAGTTCTTAATTATGTAGCTTGCAGAATGTGTAGACTTCTCTGCTGACTTTCTGTGCAATTTTTATAACATGAATTTCCAGTTCCCCACACTGGTATTACACCAATACTGCTATTTAAATGATGTTTTTAAAGCTCTCCTCTGTGCTCAGAGGTCTAACAGTTCCATGCATGTTTTCAGCTGTCTCTGGGCTGAAATATTAAAATTCTATTCCAGACTGGTGGTAAATGAGTTGATCCCATATGGATTAACAGCAAAAAGGTGGTTAAGAGCAGAGCATCTTTTAGCTCAGATTTCCAGCTGAACCCAAGTGTGTACAGCTTTCTCCTTGAGAGAGGGTTACTCTGAAATAAACCAAGATTGCTTTTGAACAAGAAGTGGGCTTTAGACATGATGGTTTTTATCTGATTTTGGATTTCTTTCTGCATGTTATTTCTTAACTAACTTTAGTTCTCTGAAAAGAAATGATAGAAAGTTTGTGCTAACTGTCTTATGCATGCTTTTGGTTTCTAAAGTGTACTGTTGCTTATATTTTAAGAATATTTTTACTACCTGCTCAGTGTTTGGGTGAGTGAAGCTCTGGCATGCACTTGCTTTATTTTCATATGTTTGAATGTAACGCTGATATATGATATGATATGTGAATTAAATGCTATTGGTTATAACTGAGAATGTTGCTATTTCTTGTAGTATACCAGACACACATAAATTCTACAGAAATGAAACACTTAAGTATTTTAACCTTTTTTAAACTCAAGAAGACATATGTCACACAAACTTAACTTGAATTGGGTTAATATTCATTAAACTGGTTGGTTTTCCAGCATAGCTTTGTCTAAAATTAACCTGGTATGCTGAGCTTTTGATCCTTCAGTCTCTGGTTTCGAAACTTCACTGAGATTCATTTCTATCCAACAACCAGGAGTTCCAAACATACCTTGAAAGAATTTCCTGCATCTTATGGAAAACGGTTGGGCTATAATAGGGCTGACAATGCTGTCTGCTTTGAACTCAGCAATTTGGAAGTGTCTCTTAAGACTTTATGAGGGCAAACATCCTCCAAAGTAAATCATATCCAATGACTAAATAATCTCATCTGCTAACGTGCTTTTTCTTAACCCTGTTAAAATTACAATAAATATTTATTTAATTCAGTTGGACCACACAATGTTTTACTTAATTTTTCTGAAAAATCTTCCTTGCAGTGTATACCTGTGTTGAGTTCAGTTCATTCTCCCAACACAGAACTCATACAGCTCTTTCATTTCTTGCATGTTTGTTGGTTTTGTTTCTTTTTTTTAACTTTGTGTGTGAGTATTGACATGCCTTAATAGCCTTTGTCGCTTGGCCAGTAGTCCACATAACAGAACAATTATTCATGCCTGGATTTCTTGCCCCATTCAGCTCCTATTAACATCTAACACTCTCTTTTTATCAATCTCTAATCTCATTCACTTCTCTAGCAAAATTTTTGCACAGAATTATGTCTACATCACTGTATTCAGCAGCAGAATAAGAGCTGCTGCTGTTTCCCAAGCTAAAATCCAAATTTCCTTTAATCTTTGATTCCTTCTCCTTCCCAATCTTAACATCCAGAATATTTTCACCATGGGCACATGAGTGGCATGACCAGATGCACTAAAAATGCATCAGCATTGAAAACTGCATTTCCAGGTATTGTCTCTGATCTTAATAGTCTTTTCTTTTCTCTTCTTGTACCGTTGCAGCTCCAAGCAGATTCCATCCTCATGCTTTACAACTTTAGTGGCCAGCCCAGTGGCGAGGCGTTGGTGACTTTTCCAAGCCTGGATCTAGCTAAGAAAGCAGTGGCTGAGAGAAACGGACAGCTCCTGGGGAGCCGCTGCGTACAATTGTTCCTGGTCTAACTGAACACTCTGGAGGATGAGGAAAGGGTGTTGCACTCAACACCGTGCCTTTTGCAAAATAAGAAGTCTTCCCTTGCCACCCAGGCAGCAACAAATGTGCCTTTTCAGCATAACCTGTTGGAGTGCAGCATGGTGCATGTCCTTTTTAATTTGAAAAATGGCACCTCCTATGCCAAAGATAAAGTGAAGCCAAAAATTATGCAGTTAATTTAGTTAATTTCTAATGTACAAGTGTAAAAAGAAGCAAAGCCGCTCCTGGCATGTCGCTAATTCTGAAGACAGTCCAATAGCACTTCAGCTACCGCAGCCATGGGCGAAACTTACTCAGTAGTATTTGAAGTGGAAAGCGAGGCTTGAGTCATTCAGATTCTTCTGTGTTTAGTTTTTAAGAGTTTACACTTGACAAAGTGTCTCGTTCTTGTAGAGTTTAAATGTCTTTAGAAAGGTCTTTTGGAATGCATGGCTTACCCAGTTCAAAGCGTAGATCATATTGATTTTTGTTTTGTTTTGTTCTCGACTGGAAAAGATCAGGATGCTGGATCCCGAATGCAATTGTGATTTTTCCTGTTTTCATTAGACGTTGTTTTGCAAAAGCCATATTTGACCTTCTTACCAGTGTATTGCTGCCAATGTGTAAAACAAAAATATAAAACCAACAGCAAAACCAGAAAAATCCTCTCTTCCCACCCATAACTCCCTGCCCCCCAGCCCCAAATTTTTAATCTCTACAGGACAAAAATGGCACATAAACCTGAGTACTAATAAGTTATATTTTTTTATTTAAGCATAATAGCTTTCAGATACTGTATTAAAGATTTTGCTCTAGTTTATGTGCATGCAATTTGTTTACATCTTTAAACTACTTTATTTGTATATTATGAAACAGCAGGATATGTTGAAATCTGAATTCTCTAGTGCATGCTTTTTTCTTTTTCTCATGTGTGTATATATATAAGCTAGAAGTACTTTTACGTCATGTAGCATGTGTTAAAAAAAAAAAAAAAAGACATCTGCTGTAGAAGCACTAAATTACTTTGTTTTTACTGTGCCTTACTTCTAAACCATTCCAAGTGCAATACCAGCAGAGCAAAATGTAATGAATTCTGTTGCTGACATGTTCATGGATGTCTGAATTGATCTTTTTTTGTTAGTGTACAATTTGAGTTGTACTTAAAAGAACTGAATGATGTATGCTTCTTTATATTACAATAAATAAAAGAGATGCTTACAATGTGCATTGCCTTTTTGAAAGTAACTTAAGCTTAATATATTTTAGCAGAGCATCAGCCTTTGATAAATAGCCTTACACATTTTTCTCCTAGATTTAGATGAGCATTTGTGCCAGCAGTGTGACAGTTCTGGTTTTTTGGGGTTGTGGTGGTTTTTTTGTTGTTGTTGTTTGGGATGTTGCTTTTTTATTTTTTTTTTAATGTCTTTTTTCATGTTCTAATAAGCCAGAAATCTGTATGATGCGTATTCCTCTCACAGTGCAACACATTTTAGGCAACATGATATAACTGTTTACAGGCTTAGTGTTCTCTTTCTGTTGCCAGAGGAAACAAAGTATTGAACTTGAAATTGTGCTTGTGTTTGCATTTAATTGACCTAATGGGTCACTAGCTTTTCTGCACAACCCAAAATACTACGTTTAACTCAAGACAGAGACAGTCAGCCTTTTTGTAGTGAAAATGGAGGAAGAGGAGGAAATCATATCAAGATAAGAAGGTCTGTTTCTCTCTAGTCAGACACATCTCATGCCAGTTACCATTTCATCGCCAAAACCTCCCGAACTAAGCTTCAGCACAATCAGGTGGGACTGGAGGGAAAGATTTTTCATTTTTTTCAAGTGGGAGTGTTTGCAGTAGTCTTTCCATTATTCATCTTGGTCAAAGTCTAGCAAAAATCTTACTTATAAAGTAATTTGAATAATATAAAGGATTGCACAATGGCAGTTAACACTGTCATTGTGCCTTGGAGGAAAATTTGTTAGCAGTGTAGTCCATTTATTACACACTTACTGTCTGCCATTGTCCAGCTGGTCACAGCTTTGCAGGCTGTTTAAACATTCTCGTTCTTCCTCTTATAAGACCTGTATGTAACTTGTGGTTTTCTGCTTCCTTGGCAGGCTAAGGCAGGGCTGGAATGGAGAACCTCAGTCACATAAGCGTTGATTTACATTTAAACACTCATTTAACACCTTTATGGCTTAGTTGGCAATAATCACAGTTTGCT